>NW_026695065.1:2400000-3600000 GCF_021218885.2 Marmota monax
TTTAATATTGGCCCCTTTTTGTTGAGTTTATCCACTTATATTCCTAGTTAACTAAATTTTAATAATTTTTCTAATTAATGTTGTCTTATCTGCTGATATGAGTAAATGATTTTCATTCTTAATATGTTTTATTACATTAACTGTTATTCATTTATTAGATCATATTTGACCCTAGGGTAAAATATCACTTGACCATGTTGTATGGTTCTTTCATGTGCTTTTGGATTTATTTTGACAATACTTTTTGAGTATTTTCAAATCTATGTTCATCAATGTTATAGGCCTGTGGGATTTTTATTTTTTTTTTATTGTAGTGTTTTCTGTCTTTAGTACCATGGTAACACTGGACTGATATTATTTGTCTGAAAGAATTATATCTTCCTCAACTTTTAGGAACAGTTTGAGATTTGATGGGAAATATATTTTTAATGATTTCTAGAATTCAAGAGTGCAGCAAGTTCTTCCTGAGGGCTTTTTTGTTGTTGTTGCTGTTGTTATTGGATCATTTGTGACTATTGATGAAGTCTCCTTAATAGACAGGGATCTAGGATATTTTCTATTTCCTCATGATTTATTCCTAGCAGGTTGTTAATTTCTATAAATTCATATGTTTCTTTAATTTTACACATTTTCTTGTAGTATAATTTAATAATAGATTTTATGATCCTTTATATTCTATAGTTTTATTTCCTTTCTCAGTTTTGGTAAGTTTTGGGCCATTAGATCTTCAAATAAGCTTTCCAACACCTCCCTTTCTCTTTTCCTTTTGTATCTTTTTAATGTATACATTAGTCTACTCAACAGTGTCTTCAAGTTTCCTTATGCTTTCTACAACCTTACCTCACCCCCCTTCTCTGATTGGATATGTTCCTTTGATATGTGTTTGAATTCACTGATCCTTTATTCTGCTTCATGTAATCTGTTATTGAACAACTTTAGTGATTTTATTTCAGTTCATTTATTGTATTATTTAGCTTCAAACCTTCTATTTGGTAATATTTATTATTTTCTATATCCTTGTTGAAAATTTCACGTTCTTTGTCTTATTATCTTAACTTCATTGAGAATCCTTTTGACAGATATTTTGAATTTTTTGTCAGACAAAATAATCTTTTTTTATTACATTCAGTTACAAATTTAATGTTTCTCTGTTTAAAGCATATTTTCCTATGTCTTCATTTTCCTTTTTCTTCATTTGCTTTCCAGTTAAAATCTGTACATTGGAGAGAAGTGCTATATCTTTCAGTCTTCAGAAACTGGAAGAAGGATTACACCAATCAGCCTTGAAAGAGATAGTGAGGATATTCAACTGTCAGTGCTAGTCTACTTCTCTTTCTTTGTTTTTACCAAATCACAGGCATCAAGAGAATATCATGTCTCTTGATCAGTCTGCAATGGCCTTTATGACATTCTTATATAAATTGTGCATTAGACAGTGTCTATTTCTATCCTTACATAGGGAGAAGCTTTTATATCTGCTTGTTTTATGCTGATGTAAGGGGAGAGTCTAACATAAATATCAACCTAAATCACCATCTCTGATATTTCTGGTCTCAAGGTGGCTGGAGAGCCCAAGGTACTTTCAATCCTCCAATATAGGAAAAACACACATTAATCCATTTTGCAGTAGCTCTTAAGTAAGTTTAATTGAGTATGTGATCCAACCCACTTTTACCCTAAGGAGAGTCTGAGAACTGGTGTTATTCATTTATTTGTTTGGTTTTAAGCCATAGATATGGGTTATGGTGCTTGTTATTTAAAGCTGGTATCTTTGTCCTTATTGATTTCCATATGACTTGAGTACATTAGGTCTAATCAGCACTCAAACAGGCACCACAGATGCCAGTATTTTGGGCATTCCCAATAAATGTTGTGGTATTTAATACACTGTGCAACTGTTTCCCTCCCACGGAGAAGATGAGATTTGAAGGAACTTTATACAATTTAATAGAACTGTTCCAGGGTTAAGGAATATGTTGAAATTGTGTCTTATAGGTCTTCAGTTCTGTATAGTTGATTTTATACTAGTTCAATTACAGAAACTCCTCAAGTGGTTTCAGGCTTTCTCACAAAGCACATTTGCTTCTTTTGTTTTTAATTAGCATGTTTTTGAGGAAAGGAGGGGCTATGAATCATTTTTCCATCATGCTGATGTCTCATGTCATAGCAATATATTATCTTTCAAAAAAACTAGGATAAATCATGACCAGTGGAATACCTGGTTCATCCCTTCCTCCGGTGGGGCACAGATCACCAGAGCCTAGCTTTCGGTGCAGAACTGCTCCTACCTTCCACCACACTACCACAGTAGGTCAAGCCTAGAAGCCCAGATCCAACCACTCCAACTTACACAGGTCCCAGACCCAGGATGCACTAACATTCATTGAGGGACATCAGCAGGGTCTGGAAGGACAACATCAAGGTGAGGTACAGACAATCTGCACTGGCACTACAAGAATATAGGGAGGAAACTGTAATATCTCAAATACACCCTGCAGGAAAGAAGACATATAGACAACATGAAAAAACAAGGGAGGAAAGTGCCCCCCCAAACCGGGACACTATAATAACAGAACCTATGGGAAGTGAAGTTGAAGAAATGTCAGAGGAGGAGTTCAGAAGGTTGATAATCAAATGATCTATGAATTAACAAATGACCTAAATGAGCAAATCCAAGAAAAAATTGATCATCCCAAAAATGAGATAAAGAGCAAATACAGGTAGCAAAAGATTTCTCCCAAAGAGTGATAGAGACCCTTAAAAACAACTAGTCAAAAATCCTTGAGAGAAGAATACAATAAATCAAATAAAAAACTCAATAGAAAGCATAACCAACAGACTAGATCACATGGAAGAAAGAATGTCAGATAATGAAGACAAAGTATACAATCTGGAAAATAAATTTAATCACACAGTGAAGAAAGGTAGAAACCATGAACAAAACATCCAAGAATTATGGGACAGCATCAAAAGACCAAATCTAAGAGTTATTGGGATAGAGAAAAGCACAGATTCAAACAAAAGGAATGCACAATTTCTTCAATGAGATAATATCATATAATTTCCCAAGCATAAAGAACAAATTAGAAAACCAAATACAAAAGGCATAAACACAAAATGCACAAAATTAGAACAGATCTATACCAATACACATTATAATGAAAATGCTTAGCATACAGAATAAGGATAGAATCATAAAAGCCACAAAAGAAAGGAATTTATATCTCAGCAGATTTTTCAACCCACACCCTCAAAGCCAGGAGAACATGGAACAACATATACCAAGCTCTGAAAGAAAATGGATGCCAACCAAGAATCTTATATCTAGCAAAACTAAGTTTTAGAATTGATGATGAAATAAAAACCTTCCATGATAAGCAAAAGTTAAAAGAATTTACAACTAGAAAGCCTATACAACAGAACATCCTCACCAAAATATTCCATGAAGATGAAATAAGAAAACAAAGATGGAAATCAGCAGAGTAGAAACCAATTCATGATAAATATCAAAAATGAACAAAAAATGGCTGGGAATACAAATCATATCTCAATAATAATCCTGAATGTTAATGACCTACACTCACCAATCAAAATGTATAGACTAGCAGATTGAAGAAAAAAAAAAAAGATCCAACAATATGCTGCCCCCAAGAGACTCATCTCATAGATAAAGACATTCAAAGACTGAAGGTGAAAGGTTGTGAATAATCATTACACTCATATGGACTGTGGAAGCAAGCAGGGGTTTCCATCCTCAAAAAAAATTTAAAAAAATAAATAAATAAAATAAAGTAGACCTCAAATTAAAGTCAATCAAAAAGGATACGTAAGGACACTGCATACTGCTCAAGGGAACCATACACCAACAAGACTTAACAAATATAAATATATATGCCCCAAACAATGGAGCAGTTATGCTCATCAAACAAACTTTTCTCAAGTTCAAGAGTCAAATAGACCACTAAGCAATAATTTTCTGGGACTTTAACACACCTCTTTCATCACTGAACACTTCTTCCAAACAAAAGCTGAACAAAGAAACTATAGAACTCAATAATAAAATCAATAACTTATACATAACTGACATATATAGAATATTCCAACCTTCAATGGGACAATATACATTCTTCTCAGTAGCACATGGATCATTCTCTAAAATAGACCATATACTATGCCACAAAGCAACTCTTAGCTAATTTTAAAAAGTAGAGTACTACCCTGCATTCTATCAGATCATAATGGAATGAAATTAGAAATCAATGATAAAATAAGGAATAGAATCTACTCCAACACCTGGAGACTAAATAATATGCTACTGAATGAACACTGGGATACAGAAGACATCAAGGAGGAGATTAGAAAGTTTTTAAGGTTGAATGAGAACACAAATACAACATATTAAAATCTCTGGGACACTATGAAAGCAGTTCAGAGAGAAAAGTTCATTGCATGGAGTCCATTCCTTAAAAGAAGAAAGAGTCAACAACTAAATGACTTAACACTACATCTCATAGCCCTAGAAAAAGAAGAAGAAATCAATACCAAAAGCAGCAGAAGACAGGAAATAATTAAAATCAGAGATGAAATCAATAAAATTGAAACAAACAATTGAAAAAAGTGACAGAACAAGAATTTGGTTCTTTGACAAAATAAATCAAATTGACAGACCCTTAGCCATGCTAATGAATAGAAGGATAGAGAAAACTCAAATCACTAACATACATCATGAAAAAGGAAATATCACAACGGACACTAAAAAAATACAGAAGATAATTAGAAATTATTTTGAAAAACTGTACTCCAATACAATATAAAATATCAAAGGCATTGGCAAATTTCTAGAGCCATATAATTCACCCAAATTGAATCAGGATGATATATTCAACTTATGCAGGTCAATTTTAAGTGACAAAATAGCAGATACCATCAAAAGTCTACCAACCAAGAAAAGCCCAGGACCAGATGGATATACAGCCAAGTTCTACACCACCTTTAAAGAAGAACTAATACCAATACTCTCCAATTTATTTCAGCAAATGAAAAAGATACAGCTCTCCCAAACTCATTCTCTGAGGCCAACATCACTCTGATTCCATACCAGGCAAAGGCACACCAAAAAAAAAAAAAAATCAGACCAATATCTCTTGAACATACATTCAAGATTTCTCATTAAAATTCTGGAAAATCAAATTAAAAAAGCATATCAAAAAGATCCTGCACCATTTACAAATGGGATTCATCCCAGTGATGCAAGGTTGGTTCAACATATGGAAATCAAAAAATGTAATGTATCATATCAATACACTTAAGTATAAAAATCATATGATCATCTCAATAGATGCAGAATAAGAATTTGACAAAATAAAGAACACTTTATGTTCAAAACATTAGAAAAATAGGGATAAAAAGAACATATCTTAATATCATAAAGGCTATCTATGCTAGATTCCAGGCCAACATCATTCTAAATGGAGAAAAAATTGAAGCCATTCCCTCTAAAAACTAGAACAAGACAGGGATCTGCTTTTTTAGCACTTCTATTTAACATAGTTCTTGAAACACTGGCCAGAGCAATTAGACAGATGAAAGAAATTAAAGGGACACACATAGGGAAAGAAGAACTCAAATTGGCACTATTTGCTGATGATATGATTCTATACTTGTAAGACACTAAAAGTTCCACCACAAAACTCCTAGAACTAGTAAATGAATTCAACACAGTAGCAGGATATAAAATCAACACCCATAAATCAAAGGCATTTCTGTATATTAGTGAGAAATACTCAGAAAGGGAAATGAAAAAAACTACCCCATTCTCAATATCCTAAAAAAATATATTTGGGAATCAACTTAATGAAAGAGGTAAAAGATCTATATAATAAAAATTACAGAAGCCTAAAAAAAAATTAAAGAAGACCTTAGAAGATGGAAAGATCTACCTTACTCTTGGATAGGCAGAATTAATATTATAAAAATTGTTGGGAAAAGTATAAACGGCAGCCATACCCCAGAGAAAAAAAACCCCAACATGGTGCCTAAGCACCTCTTCTTCCTACCTTCTTCTTTTCTGCAGTGGCGCGAAAAGTTCCCGCCCGTGTGAACTCTCCAGCTGCCAATTTCAAATCTCGCTGGCGGGGAACCTTAGCCCCAATGAGAACTAATTCCTGGGCTCCGGAGCTGATATCTGAAAGAACTTGCCAATAAACGGGTTGCCTGCCATTTATCTAAACCCTACCATCTCCCCCTTAGTTCTATATAAGCACACTGCTTTTTGCAATAAAATTGGAATTCTCCCGGCGAAGTGTCTTTGCGTGGGGAATTCTTTCAAAAATGACCATACTTCCAAAAGCACTATAAATATTTAATGCAATTCCAATCAAAATCCCAATGACATTCCTCATAGAAATAGAAAAAGCAGTCCTGAAATTCATCTGGAAAAATAAGAGACCCAGAATAGCTAAAGCAACCCTTAGCAGGAAGAGTTAAGAAGGTGGCATCACTATGCCAGATTTCAAACAATACTACAGAGAAATCATAACAAAAACAGTATGGTATTTGCACCAAAATATACTTATAGACTAATGGTACATAAAAGAGGACACAGAGACTAACCCTCATAATTACAGTTATCTTATAATAGACAAAGGTGAAAAGACATCCTTTTCAACATATAGTGCTGAGAATACTGGAAATCCATATGCAACAAAATGAAAATAAAACCCTATGTCTCACCATGCACAAAACTCAACTCAAAATGGATCAAGGACTGAAAAATATAACCAGAGACCCTGGGTGTAACAGAAGAAAAAGTAGGCCCTAAACTCCATCATGTGGGATTAGGCCCCAGCTTCCTTAATAAGACTCCTGTGGCAAAAGAATCAAAATAAAGAATCAATAAATGGGATGGACTCAAACTAAAAATTTTCTTCTCAGTAAAAGAAACAATCTGTGTGATGAATAGAAAGCCTACATCTTGGGAGCAAATCTTTACCCTTCACACATCAGATAGAGCACTAATTACTAGGGCATATAAAGAACTCAAAAAAGCTAAACACCAAAAAACCCCAAATAACCCAATTAATAAATGGGCTAAGGACCTGAAGACACTTCTCTGATGATGTACAATGAAAAAATGTTCATCATCACTAGTAATTAGAGAAATGCAAATCAAAACCACTCTAAGATTTAATCTCACTCCAGTCAGAATGGCAGCTATTATGCATAAAAACCACAATAAGTCTTGGCAAGGATGTGGAAAAAAGGTACACTCATACACTGCTGGTGGGACTGCAAATTGGTGCAGCCAATAAAGAAAGCAGTATGGAGATTTCTTGGAAAATTGGGAAAGGAACCACCATTTGACCCAGCTATTCCTCTTCTTGGACTGTATACAAAGGACTTAAAAACAGCATACTACAGGGACACAGCCACAAAAATGTTTGTAGCAGCACAATTCACAATAGCTAAACTGTGGATCCAACCTAGATGCCCTTCAGTAGATGAATGGATAAAAAAAATGTGGCATATATACACAATGGAATATTACTCAGCACTAAAAAATAACAAAATCATGGCATTTGCAGGTAAATGGATGGAGTTACAGAAGATGATGCTAAGTGAAGTTAGCCAATCCCATAAAACCCAATGCTGAATGTTTTCTTTTCTCTTTTAAATTTTTTTTAATTAGTTACACATGGCAGTACAATGATCCTGACTTATCATACATTTGAATCACATGGGATATAATTTCTCATTTTTCTGAGTGTACAGGTTGCAGAATTACATTAGTCATGCAGTCATGTATATTCCCACAGCAATAATAATGTCTATTTTATTCTGCTGTTCTTCCATTTCCCCTTCCCCTCCCCTCCCCTCCCCTCCCATCACTTCTCTCTACCCAAACTAATGTGACCCACATCTTCTTTTTTTTCTTCTTTTTTTTCTTTTTTCCTCACATTTTCATACCTGTATTCTGTATAATGAAGGGGTCTCCTTCTCTCTTTCATGCAATTCCCATTCTCCCTCCCTTTCCCTCCCACCTCTCTTCCCTAACTAGAGGTAATTTTCTTCTCATGCTCTTCCTCCCTACCCATTTTGAGTCACCTCCCTTATATCAGAGAAGACATTCAGCATTGATTTTTTGGGATTGGCTAACTTCACATAGCAAATATTGAGTCTTGTTTCTATATGTGGCTGCAAAACTTACAACTCAAAATTAATTTGGAGGGAAATAATTTATATTCTCCTTTCAGTATTCACAAAAATATGAAAAAAATATTTAATATTGGTATATCTTGAGCCTAATAAAAGGGATGCAAAATGAATTATCATTTTCTTTCTTATTCACTATTAATCAAACAATAATGCTTTCCTTTGTCACAAAATCTGAATTCTCAACAGAAATAATATGTGTCATGCAGTTGAGCTTTGTTGTTACTATAACTCATATATGTTTTTGTTGCCATTATAACACATGTATGTCTTCCTTTTATTATTTTAATCCCATCTGATCCTCTTACATATTGTCCTCTTAAAAATCACTAATATTAAAAATATCCTGATTATATATTTCTATTTAATCCATGAAGTTTTCCCTGATATTGTTTATTTGCCTTTCCCTCATTTTCCACTTTTTGAAAATTATTTAATTTTAATCCACATTTTAACAAATATTCTTGCCACCAAATAAGAATTATTTGTTTTAAAGGGGGCCCAGGGATTTTCTTTAAAACTATTTTCATTCCAGAATCCTGTAACAAATGTTTTTATTTTTATTCTTACATAGATATTTTCTTATACATGTGACTTTTAATAATCATCATCTTTGCAAGTTTTCTTGTGGTTTATTACACATTTATTCTTACAAATTCAAAAATCACATTTTTGTCATTTTATATTATATTCCTTTGCTCTATATCCTATGCACTGTCCTCAGGACAAAAACAATCCATTCTCTTCAACCCTCCTAAAATATTATTAGGACTGATTCAGTATTCACATACTTTTATTATTATAATTCCCATTCCTTCTTGTTTCTTCTATTTACTACTTTCAAATATTTAGGTATATTGTTTTTTTCTATATATGTGCATATATATACATACATACAAACAAATATATGCATATAATAACTTATTATCAATAATGTAATACAAAGATTTTGGGAAAAAAGTAAAGATATATAACATGTAAGTTGCTAAAAGAGGATCGTCAAGTCAATATATTTCAAAGAGGTCAATGTTTTAGTTTGTTAGAAAGAAGAATGTGAATTCACATATGTCAACATATATATGCATTTATGTGTGTATGTGTGAGTGTGTGTGTGTGTGTAAAGATTTACTTAGCTATATCCAAAACTATCACTTTTTAAATTTCAAATTTGAAACAAAATGTTGTAGCTTTTCTGTGAATTCATATTCTTTCTGACAAACTGAAACATTGACCCCTTTGAAACATTTTGAAAATTTTGATTGATGATCCTCTAACATGCTATATATTTTACTATTTTCTAAAATATTTGCATTACATTATTTTTTTTTAGTTTTACTTGTTCTTTTTTAGTTTTACGTGACATCAGAATGTATGTATATATATATATATATATATATATATATATATATATATATATATATATGGAGTATAATTTATTCTAATTAGGATCCTATTCTTGTAGCTTTTCATGATGAGGAGTTATCCTGGTAATGCAGGCAAATACAAGGATAGGAAAGTTATGTCTGATTGATTCTACTCTTCTTCCTATTGCCTCTCCATCCCTTCTGTTATGTAATGGACTTCTATTATTCCTCTCCTAATCTCCAGTGTTGTGGGTTTAGCATTTAAATATCAGAGAGAACATTCAGCCTTCTGTTTTTTGGGGATTGACTATATTAGTCTTAATAAGGGATTTATATAAAAATTTCCTCTCCATTTTTTTTAATTTTTAATTCTTCATAAGTTTGTTTTTGTATTTGTCCTCATATATTTACAGAAAGAGTATAAAGAGGCTTGGATGAATGCTTAATAAAATATACTAGAAAGATGTATTTTAAAAGTGACTTATCAAAGCTGAGTAGATGGAAAAAAATATACAATATTAGATGATAAAAGGAGGGAAGTAAGCACTCAAAATATTTGCTGTTAAGCCTTACACATTTCATTTAAATGGGTCCCTAATTAGGCTTAAATTCTACATTCAGCAAATACCAATAAAGAGAAAATATTAGGTACATGATTCATAATGTCCATAAAATAAAAACAAATTGGTTTCACAACATAATTTTTTGTAAGGCTGAAAAGGTAGAGAACATGCTTCTGTGGTTCCATGCAGAGAGTGTAATATAGTTTACTCAGCCTAGTCTCAAAAATTCCTATATATATATATATATATATATATATATATATATATATATATATATATATATATATATATTTCATGGATTTCATTCTTTAAAATGCACCACAATCCAGTCTGAAAACAACATAGTGAGACAAAAGAAAATCCATGAAATATTCCCATAACAAAGGTGAGATGCATGCATGTCTGGTGGGCTATGTTTTTCAGTTTTTAAATTCTTTATAGTAATGATACAACACCAGGATACAACTTGGCATAATCACAAAAACCTGGAAACCAACCTCCCCAGCTCAGTCCCCAGCACTTTCCCCAGCCTTTTTCCTTTTTTCTACTCTACTAATCGATTGTCTCTTTTTATGTTAAAATTGTCTTTTCACAGATTGAAAGTCCTCAGTGGAATGCTTGATCTTCAAGTAAGCCTCCAATAATCTTTTTTTTTCTTTCAATAATGATTTTGAATTCAAAATCTTATTATTTGTCCTAAAATGTGTTTTGTCCTATTATTATATGCTTTTCTTTTATGTGTCTCCTCTTACAAATCCTATTGTCCTCAGTCCTGTTCTGCATACTTTTCAAAGACCTCAGCTTATTTTTAAAGACTTTTTCCATTCTTATCCTTCTTGGATATTTTAAAAATTATTTATGTATTAAAATAATCTAAAAACTGATCTAATCTACACTTCTTTCTCTTGTTATTTTAGTAGCAAGTAAACTGTATCACAAAGAGAACTTGACGTCTTTGTAAAGAGGAAATGTAAATCCCTAATAAAATTTAAAAGGAAGAACAATTGTGCAACATTTGTTTGCATGTTCTCATAAAAATTAGAACATTACTTCTTTTGGGGTGGTGGTGGTTCTTGAGATTTAACCTACAGGCACTTTACTACTGAGCTACATCTCCATCCCTTTTTTAAAAAAAATTTTGAGACAGGGTCTCCCTCAATTGCTTGGGACCTCAATCAGTTGCTGAGGCTGTCCTTTAACCTGCAATCCTCCTGCCTCAGCCAACTGAGCTGCTGTGATTACAGGCAAGTGCCACCATGCCAGACAAAAAATACTACATCTTTACTATATGCTGTACCAATGTTGGTACACTTGAATATTGTAATAGAACTACAATTTATTATTAACAAATTTTTTTTTAAAATTCAGAGGGATGAAGGAAACTCAAAATGGCTTTATTCTAGAACAGGCCCAGCAGCCCGCCGTCGTGGTAGACACATCACCCCAATTAGAGGAGGGGCAGAGCCGCCGCCCGCGCCTGCAGGTAGGCAGACCTGCGACCTACTGGGAGAACAGGCCCAGCGGCCCACCGGTGCCGTAGACACATCACCCCAATTAGAGGAAGGGCCCAGCTGCCGCCCGCAAGGTAGTCAGACTGCGCATCCCAGAGAAGGGGCCCAGTGGCCCACCAGCCTAGTTGAATGATCACCCCAATTGGAGGAGGGGCACAGCCGCCGCCCACACCTGCAAGGTAGGCAGAACTGCAACCTGGAGAACAGGCCCATTGATCATTCAGTAACCTATTGTTCATTCTCCAAGTGATGCATGATTTTTCCTTCCTTCTTTTATCGTTGATTTCCAGTTTCATTCCATTATGATCAGATAAGATGCATGGTATTATCTCTACTCCTTTATAATGTCTAAGAGTTGCCCTGTGACATAATATATGGTCTATTTTTGAGAAGGATCCATGTGCTGCTGAGAAAAAAGTATATCCACTTGATGATGGTTGATATATTCTATATATGTCAGTTAAGTCTAGGTTATTGATTGTGATATTGAGTTCTAAAGTTTCTTTATTCAGCTTTTGTCTGGAGGATCTGTCCAATGGAGAGAGCGGTGTGTTGAAGTCACCCATAATTATTGTGTTGTGGTCTATTTGATTCTTGAACTTGAGGAGAGTTTGTCTTATGAACGTCGCAGCACCCTTATTTGGTGCATAAATATTGATAATTGTTATGTCTTGTTGGTGAATGGTTCCTTTCAACAGTATATAATGTCCTTCCTTATCCCTTTTGATTAACTTAATCTTGAAAAATACTTTATTTGATATGAGTATGGACACTCCTGCTTGTTTCCGAAGTCCATATGAGTGATATGATTTTTCCCAACCTATCACCTTCAGTCTATGTATGTCTTTTCCTATCAAATGCGTCTCCTGTAGGCAGCATATTGTTGGATCTTTTTTTTTTTTTTTTTTGATCCATTCTACTAGCCTGTGTCTCTTAATTGGTGAGTTTAAGCCATTGACATTTAGGGTTATTATTGAGGTATGGATTGTTCTTCCAGCCATATTTGTTTATTTATGTTACTAAACATGGTTTGTTTTCCTCTTTGATTATTTTTTCCCTTTACTGTACTACCTCCCACTGTTGGTTTTCATTGTTATTTTCCATTTCCTCTTCCTGTAATGTTTTGCCAAGGATGTTTTGAAAAGATGGTTTTCTAGCTGCAAATTCTTTTGGCTTTCGTTTATCGTGGAAGGTTTTAATTTCATCTTCCATCCTGAAGCTTAATTTTGCTGGATACACAATTCTTGGTTGGAACCCATTGTCTTTCAGTGTTTGAAATACGTTGTTCCAGGATCTTCTTGCTTTCAGCGTCTGTGATGAAAAATCCGTTGTTAACCTTATTGGTTTACCCCTGAATATAATCTGCATCCTTTCTCTTGTAGCTTTTAATATTTTCTCTTTGTTCTATATATTGGATGTCTTCATAACAATGTGTCTTGGTGTTGGTCTACTCTGATTTTGTATGCTCGGTGTCCTGTATGCATTGACAATTTGTATATCCGATTCCTTTTTCATTTCTGGAAACTTTTCTATAAGTATTTCATTCAGTAGGTTGCTCATTCCCTTGGTTTGAACCTCTATACCTTCCTCTATCCGGATGATTCTTAAGTTTGTTTTTTTTATGTAATCCCATATCTCTTGGATGTTTTTCTCGTGATTTTTTACCAGCCTTTCTGAGTTGGCTAGACTCTTTTCAAGATGATATATTTTGTCTTCATTATCTGACATTCTGGCTTCTACTTGCTCCACTCTGTTAGTGATACTCTCATTTAAGTTTTTAATTTGGTTTATAGTTTCCTTCATTTCTAGAATTATTGTTTGATTTTTTTTATAATCTCTATCTCCTGATAAAGATGCTTATTTGCTTCTTTTATCTGTTTATGTAATTTATTTTCAATTAGTTCTTTCACTGTTTGAATTTGCTGTCTCATATCCTCTTTAAGATTCCATTCCATCTGTCTAAGGTATTCCTTGAGTTCTTTATTTGGCCATTTTTCTGATGCCTCTAGGTCCTCCTGAATATTTAGGCTGTCCTGCATTGTTTGTACTCCTTTTCTTCTTTGCTTTTTCATGCTGCTCATGTTACTTCTTGTTCTGTTTGACTGCTGAGTTACTGTTTACTCCTATAAATTTATTTGATGCTTGGGAGGAAAGCTATTAGAAGGGAAGGGAAGAAGTCACTAAAGAGAATGAGAGTAAGCAGGTAGAATTCAAGGAAGGGGGAATAAGGAAATTGAAAAGAAATGAAAAGACAAAGGAAAAAAATAGAAAATAAAAAAAGAAAAAAAATTTATAAAAATAATCAAAAAATTAAAATTAAAATTAAAAAAAATAAAAATATTTTTTAAAAATTTAAAAAATAAAAAAAATGAAAGTGAAAAAAAACCCAAATTAAAAGAAAAAAAATTAATAAATGCAGTCTTAGATTTGGATTAACCTTCCTTCCAGTAGGTGGAGCTGTGCCCACCAGGCCAAGCTTCTCCTCTCAATACGCAGGAACCAATCACTGTGCAGCAGCTCCTCCTCCCAGACTGGGTGGGTCTCCAATCCTGGGTGCCTAGGGCCTTCTCTTGTGTCTAGTCACTTGCCCCCTTTTCCTCAAGCCAGGCCCCGCTCACTGGTGATGCTCACCACAATACTGGCTACACGTCAGGTCTGCTGCTCCCAGGAGCCCTATTTTCTTGAACGTCTGGGCACACTCTCCCCGTTTGCCATTCCCTCAGACCCTAAGTTTGTGGAGCTTGGGGCTGAGAACCCTCAGCGAATTTTGCTTGCCCTCCGGTAGCCACGCCCCCAGTAGCTGGTGCAAGAGAAGTCAGTTGTCAGCACGGGTGGGAGTGAAAGCCAAGGGTTCCACGCCGCGGGTCCCATGTCACTCCTGATTCCCTTGGTCTGACTATCACGCTCAGGGGAGAGCTGGGAGGGGCCCTTACGGGAGAGCTGGAAGGGGCCCTTAAGGTTTCCCCACTGTGTGGAGAGGAAGGGCTAGGGGGTTACACACCTATTGCCGCCAGTTTCAATGAAGTTATCTCCTCCGCTGCATTCTGGTGACGTCAGTTCTCTGCCATGGTGGTAACCAATGCAAATGGCGACAGTTCGTTCCCTTTGCCGGGTGACCAATGCAACGGGTGGGTCCTGACTGGCTCTCCCAAGCCCCATCTCAATCCTGTGGCCACTGCCTATGAAGGCTCGGTTGGTATTAATCTCCGCAATTTTAGAAGGGCCGACCAGTTGTTTCAGTGGTATCATTTAGTGCTGAGTCACAGCGGTTTGTCTGCGAGACGCAGGCTAACAGGAGCTTGAATTCAGCCAATCCGGGCTCCGTGTGAGTTCTGAGAGGCCCATACTGTTTGCCCCATATCCATGTGAGCTCAGCATTGCCTAGTGATCCTGAGAAAACAGCATTTAGACTGTTTACGACTCCCTATGCCCGCGCAGCTGAAGAGGTCAGAGACTTGATCTCTCCGCACCCGCAGCCATGTTGGATCTCTGGATACCCCAATTTCTATATGTATTTTGTTTAGTGTATGTATGATATATTTTCTGCATCTCTTTAACATTTAATCTACTAGCAACTTCATATTTAAAGACAGTTCCTTATAGAAAACACATAGTTGGATCTTTATTTAATGTATTTATACCACTAATATTTAAAGTGCTTATTGAAATACATTAAAATACATCACAGGGTTTTTTAGTGAAGCTTTATTCCTGGCTAATTTAGTGTATAGAATATACATTCATCACTAATCATAGTTTACTTTCAAATAATAATGTGCCACTTCATGAGTACTATGAGGATCACCTTATAATTGCAAAATATCTCTAATTGTTCTATCACATCCTTATATTATTTTTAATTTCCATTTTATAGATACATAGTATCCCATTTTATCAAACACATCTTTGCGATTATTATTTTTAATTTTTTCTCTCTTAGATCAATTATTCTGTTAGATTTTCCATCTCTGTGATTATATTATTCATCTATTCTTCCATGTTGTGCACTTCTTCCATTAGATCTCTTAACATATTAATCATATACATGTAAAATTTACCATCTGATGTTCCCAATCTCCTGGCCATATCTGATATCAGTACTGATTCCTCATCTGTGCCATGAAACTGTGTTTTCTGCTTTTTAATATCCCTCAACTTTATATGTAAAAAAACAGACATTGTGTCTTGGAATAAAATGAATTCTGATAAACACTCCTTTAGTAATATAAAAGGTGTTCAATAGTGTGAAATAATCAAAGTGTTCAATAATTCTGTGATTAAATCTCAATTCTTTAGTGAGTTGTGCCCCTGGTTGTGAACTTCATAAAAAACATTTAACAGGTTTTCCTCAGCTGGGATGAGACAGATTGCTTGAGGGGGTTGGAGTTGTACCTATCACTTTATAAAACTATATTAGTTTTGCTAATGCTTAAATGTTATTTTTTCAGAGTAGGCCTTGATTAAGAAAAACAGAATGATTTTGAGTATTTCAAACTTTTCCTTTCTACCTGACAGAATCCTGAGATGTTCTTTTTAGAACTCCAGGATGTAAATCTCACTGAAATCACTATCCCATCCCCAAGGTTTTTAACTCTTAGACTTAGCCACTTTGCATCTCCAGCAATTCATCAGGTAACATTTAGACCTTGCTGTCCTTTTCTGAACTTGATGTTGGTTTATTTTCTGGTAAAGTTTGCTTCTTTGTATTTACCTGTCTGTCTCTCCAATTGTGGAAGTAGTGGTTTGCCCTGTGAGTTCACATCTCTCAAGGATCAAGGAACATTTGTTGATTTTTTCCAGTTTGTTCAGATTTTTATTGGATAGAGTGGCAACTTTTAAGGTCTTTAAATGCCAAATTAAAAATTATGATAATTCACGATAAGGGGATGGGGCATTAGAGAAGAATAGAGTTACCTTAGATTAGGTAGATGGGAGTGAATGGAGGGGAAGGGAAAATATGTGGGGATAGGAAGGATAATAAAATGTCAGACATTATTACTTTATGTATATGTGTAACTGCATGACCAATGTGATTCTACAACATGTACACTCAGAAAACTAGAAATTATATACCAACTACGTATAGCAAAGTGCATAAATGCATTCTACTGTCATGTATAACTAATTAAAACAAAAAAAATAAATAAAAAGAAATTAAATCTCTCTGAAATTTCTACATTTTAAAGGAGGAATTGCAGCAGTCTGGCTGGGCACAATTCAGGAGCCACTGGTCAAAAGAAACGAACTTTATTTTTAGAACACATACACCAAACCACCCAGATCCTCAGGAAAAACCTTCAGAGCCCAACTGCCACCACTGGCTTCCCACAAGCCTATCAACCTCCCCCACTCCTCCTGCTCTTGAGGCCAATTGACTGGGTCGCATGGGCGGAGCCAAAAAAGTCCCCCAGTGAGCAGCTCCATGGTCTGAAAGGGCAGGGAAACAGACCAATGAGCATCACTGCAGAGGAGCCAATCAGTTGGCAGCTAGAAGTTTGCTGGGGCCGCTGTGAGCCAATCATCAACTGGCAGCTGGAAGTTTGCTGGCAGCTGGAAGTTTGCTGGGGCCCCTTCGGCTGTGGCTCTCAACAAGGAATAACTAAACTTTCTGGCTATACATTTTATTATATAAAAAGGATGATTGGGTTTGAAATTTTAGTATGTTTCATGTTTAAGTTGTGTAAATTAGAAAATATTATTTTCATTTTTCCTTTTATACAATCAGAGCACTGTTTAGTATTTCAAAGCCAAGTGATTTTTCTTTTTAAGATCAATTATAACTACCTAAAGAAAATCTCAAATTAATTTTTAATAAATTTTTAAAAATGATTTAATATTGATATATTTTGGTCAGCTTTTTGTCACTGCTACTAAAATACACATAAGAAAATCTTAGTAAAGGGAGAGTTTATTTTGGCTCACAATATCAGAGGTATCAGGCTACAGATGACTGACTCCATTGTTCTAGATCCAAAATAAGGCAGGGCATCAATTCAGAAGGTCATGGTGGAGGAAATATGCACTTTTTGTGGCAGATAGGAACACAGAGTAAGGAATAATGGACCACAGAAAAGATGTACCTTTCCAGGGCATGCTCCCAGTGATCTAAGTCTTTCAGCCATGCCACATGTGCCTACAGTTATGACTCCCTGTCATTCAGCTAGGATGGATTTATTAGGTTACATTACTCAGAATACAATCTGAACATTTTTAAATTAATGCAGGAATTCTATATCTTATATCCACAAAATAACACCAGATAAAATATGGAGGAAACTTGTTTTGAAACAAAAATAGGATTTGTCTGGATGGATCACACTTATTTAAGAACTCAAAATTCTTTTATAATTTTCAAATAACAGATGTTTTCTCTTAGATGCATCAAGTACTTAAAATAGTAAATAGAAAGCTTAAAAAACTATAATTGGAATGCTAAATTAATGTCTAAATTATGATAGTTTCCCCAACATGCATCTGATTCTCTTAACAATTGTCAATATTTTTCTAATATTTTGTAATCATGTCATTATTTGAGTTCACTTAGGATGATAGTATCATGTTTACCATTTAGCAAAAGGCAGAATCAAGACAAAGGCATATGTTCTGTAAAATTTTACATTGAAAATACAGCAAATAAGCACAATGTGTAAATAATATTCATTTCCACTTATAATCTATTATAACTCACCCACAGCATACTACTTCTGTGATTAAATTATTAAATTGTAGAAATGCTAATGTAACACAGTCAAGGCATAAGCATATTTAATTTTACACTTATAAGTCTTCCAATCAGACTACCGCATCAGGTCAAGCCCCGCAGGCCCAAAGTGACCCATACCAGCCTGTGCGGGACCCAGGTTCACAGTAGGCCATGTCCACCCCTCCATCAGCAGGCATGCATCAGAGCCCAGCCTCCAGCACAGGACCACCTCTTCTGACCAGCAGAATACCACTGGAGCTCAGACCCAGCCCAGATCCTTCATACAAGCCTGCAGGAGACATAGGCTCACAGTAGATCAGGACCCACCCCTCCATCCACCTGCCATAAGACACCTGCTGGAACCTAGCTTTTGGCACAGGATTGCCCCTTCCCACCAATAGACTACTACAGGAGGTCAAGCTCCATGCGGGACCTAGGCTCCCAGTAGGCCTGGGTCCACCCCTCCACCTGCAGGCACTGGCTGGGGCCCAGCCTCCAGCATAGGAATGCCTCTTTCAAACCAGCACACTACCACAGAATCCCAGGCCTGGACCAGCTCTTCCAACACAGACTTACATAGGACCCAGGTCCAGGGTAGGTCCGAGTTTGCCCCCTGACCTTGGAACCTAAGCCTAACACACTTCCATCTTGGGACACTGCACTTGTCACAATAGCCTTCCCCAAGCAGTAGTCCCTAACTTTTTGACAACATCAGGACCAAGAAGCAGCTGCATCTCAAAGCTGGCATCCCAAATGGAGTGAGAGGCATACCCTTTAAGCCCCATCTCTGTAAGACATTGCTTCCAACTTGGGGAAACTTAACTATTATCTAGAGATACCTCAGTTATTGCCGCCACCACCTTTTGATGCAGTAGCATACATTGAGGGACACTAGCAGGGTCTGGAAGCCCAACATGATGGTGAAGTACACACAATCTGCATGGGTACTACAAGAATATAGGGAAGAAACTGTAATATCTCAGATCCACACTGCAAGAAAAGAAAACACATAGACAACATAGAAAGAAAGAAAGAAAGAAAGAAAGAAAGAAAGAAAGAAAGGAGGAAAGTGCCACAAACAAACCAGGATACTATAATAACAGAACCCATGGGCAGTGAAGTTGAAGAAATGTCAGAGAAGGAGTTCAAAAAGTTCATAATTCAAATGATCTGTGAATTTAAAAAATGACCTAAATGAGCAAATACAGGCAAAAATTGATCACTCCAACAAAGAGATAAGAGAGCAAACATAGGTAGCAAAGATTACTTCAATAAAGAGATAGAGACTCTGAAAAAAAAGAAATCTTTCAAATGAAGGTACAATAAACAAAACAAAAATTATAGGAAGAAAAACCAACAGACTATTTCACTTGGAATAAAATATGTCAGATAAAGAGACAAAGTATACAATCTGGAAAATAAAGTTGATCACACATGAAGTTAGTAAGAAAACATGAACAGAACATCCAAGAATTATGGGACAGCATCAAAAGACCAAATCTAAGAGTTATTGGGATACAGGACTGCAAAGAGTTTCAAACCAAAGGAATGCACAATCTCTTCAATGAGATACAGACTGGAAAACCAAATACAAGAGTCTTAACACCAAATATACAAAATTACAACAGATGTACACCAAGGCACTTTTTAATGAAAATGCTTAGCATACAGATTAAGGATAGAATTTTAAAATCCACAAGAGAGAGGAATCAGATCACATATAGGGAGACAAATACGAATTTCAGTAAATTTTTCAACCCAGACCCTAAAAGCCAGGAAATCATAGAACAACATATATCAAGCTAAGAAAGAAAATGGATGCCAACCAAAAATCTTATATCCAGGAAACATAAGCTTTACGTTTGATAATGGAAAGAAAACCTTGCATGATCAAAAAAAGTTTAAAGAATTTACAACTAGAAGGCCTGAACTACAGAACATCTGCAGCAAAATACTCCACAAAAAGGAAATGAAAAGCAAGGATAAAACTTAGCAGAATGAGGGATTACATGAAAGAAAAATCTAACCAGAGGAGAAACCAAGTCACATTAAATACCAAAAAAAAAATGGCTGGGAATACAAATCATGTCTCAATAATATCCCTTAATGTTAATAGCATAAACTCACCAATCAAAAAGACAAAGGCTGGAAGATTGAATCAAAAAAAAAAAAAAGAAAGAAAGAAAAGACCAAACAATATGCTGCCAACAAGAGACTCATCTCATATAAAAAGACATCCACAGACTGAAGGTAAAGTGTTGGGAAAAATAATACCACTTACATGGACTGTGGAAGCAAGAAGGGGTTTCCACCCTCATATAAAATAAAGTAGATTTCAAACTAAAGTCAATCAAAAAGGGTAAAGAAGAAAACTACATGCTGCTCATGGGAACCATACATGAAAAAGACTTAACAATTATAAATATATATGCCCCAAACCATGGAGCATTCACAATCATCAAAAAAACTCTTCTCAAGTTCAAAAGCCACATAGATAACAACAAAATAATTTTGGGTGACTTTGCACACTTCTTTAATCACTAGATAAATCTTTCAAACAAAAGTTCAACAAAAAAACTATAGAATTCAATAATACAATCATTAACTTAGACTCAACTGACATATATAGAATAGTTTATCCTTAATGAGAGAATACACTTTCTTCTCAGCAGCTCATGGATCATTCTCTAAAATAGAACATATACTATACCACAAAGAAACTCTTAGCAGATATAAAAAAGTAGGAATACTACCCTTCATTCTATCAGATCATAATGTAATACACTTAGAAATCAATGATAAAATAAGACATAAAATATACTCCCATACCTGGAGACTAAAAACTATTATACTGAATGAACAATGGGTTGCAGAAGACATCAAGGAGGAGATTAAAAAAATTTAAAGCTGAATGAAAACACAGATAAAACATATAGAAATCTCTGGGCCACTATGAAAGCAGTTCTAAGAGGAAAGTTCATTGCATGGAGGTCATTCCTTAAAAGAAGAAAAAGTCAACAAATAAATGAGTTAACATTACATCTAAAATCCCTGAAAAAGAAGAAAAAAATCAACACCAAAAGCAGTAGAAGAAAAGAAATAATTAACATCAGAGCTAAATTCAATGAAATTGAAACAAAAGAAACAATTGAAAATATTGACAGACCAAAAAGTTGGTCTTTAAAAAAAAATAAAAATGACAGACCCTTAGCCATGCTAATGAATAGAAGGAGAGAGAAAAATCAAACTACAAACATGTGATGAAAAATAAAATATCACAACAGACACTACATAAATACAGAAGATAATTAGAAATTATTTTGAAAACTTGTATCCAATAAAATAGAAAATATTGAAAGCATTGACAAATGTCTAGAGTCATATAATTTGCCCAAATTGAGTCAGGATGATATTCACAATTTAAACAGATCAATTTCAAGTGACTAAGTAGAAGACACCGTCAAAACTCTACCAACCAAGAAAAGCTCAGAACCGGATCTATACACAGCCAAGTTTATAAGACCTTTAAATAAGGACTAATACCAATACTCTTAAATTTATTACAGGAAATAGAAAAAGAGGGAGCACTTCTGAACTCATTCTATGTGGCCAATATGACTCTGATTCCAAAACCAGGCAAAGATACTTCAAAACAAACAAACAAACAAACAAACAAACAACAACAACAACAAAATACTTCTGACCAATATCTCTAATGAACATAGATGCAAAAATTATCAATAAAATTCTGGCAAATAAATACAAAATATATCAAAAACATCACGCACTACAATCAAATGGGATTCATCACAGGGAGGCAAGGTTGGTTCGACATATGGAAATCAATAATTGTAATTTATCACATCAATAGAGTTAAAGATGGGAATCATAGGATCATCTCAATAGATGAATAAAAAGCATTTGACAAAATTCAGCACCATTTTATGTACAAAACACTAGAAAAATTATGGATAACAGGAAATTATCTCAACATCATAAAGTCTATCTATGCTAAGCTCCAGGCCAACATCAGTCTAAATGGAGAAAAATTGAAGGTTTTCTCTCTAAAAACTGGAATAAGAGAGGGATGCCCTCTTTCACCACTTTTACTTAACAGTTCTTGAAATACCAGCCAGACCAATTAGACAGCTGAAAGAAAATAAAGTGATACATGTAGGGAGAGAATAATTCAAATTGGCACTATTTCCTGATGATATGATTCTATACGTTGAAGACCCTAAAAGTTCCACCACAAAAATTCTAGAATTTGTAAGTGAATTGAGCAAAGAAGCAAAATATAAAATCAACATCTACAAATAAAAGGCATTTCTGTAAATTAGTGTCAATTCCTCAGAAAAGGAAATGAGGAAAACTACCTGATTTACAATAGCCTAAAAAAATAAAATAAAATACTTGGGAATCAATGAAAGAGGTGAAAGACCTATATGATGAAAATCACAGAAGCCTAAAGAAAGAATTCAAAGAAGACCTTAGAAGATGGAAAGATCTCCCTTGCTCTTGGATAGGCAGAATTAATATCATCAAAATGACCATACTTCCAAAAGCACTATACAGATTTAATGCAATTCTCATCAAAATCCCAATGACATTCCTCGTAGAAATACAAAAAGCAATCATGAAATTTATCAGGAAAAATAAGAGACCCAGAATAGCTAAAGCAATCCTTAGCAGGAAGAGTGAAGCAGTCTTTAAACTATTCTATAAAGCAATCATAACAAAAACAGCATGATATTGGAACCAAAACAGACTGGTAGACCAATGATACAGTTATAGAGAGCACAAAGATTAACCCACAAAACTACAATTATCTTATATTAGGAAAAAGTTGCCAAGAACATGCATTGAAGAAAAGATAGCCTCTTCAACAAACGGTGCTTGGAAAACTGGAAATCCATATGCAACAAAATGAAATTAAAACCCCATATCTCACCATGCACAAAACTCAACTCAAAATGGATCAAGGACTTAGGAATAAAACTAGAGAACCTATGTCTAATAGAAGAAAAATTAGGCCCTAATCTCCATCTTTTTTTAGGCCCCAACTTCCTTAATAAGACTTCTTTTCACAATAATTAAAATCAAGAATCAATAAATTGTTTAGACTCAAACTAAAAGAGTTTCTTCTCAACAAAAGAAACAATCTGTGAGATGAATCGAGAGTCCACATATTGGGAACAAATCTTTATCCCCCACACATCGGATAGAGCACTAATCTCTAGGATATACAAAGAACTCAAAAAGTTAAACATAAAAGAAAACTCAATTAATAAAAGGTCCAAGGACTCAAACAGACACTTCTCAGAATATGATATACAATCAATCAACAAATATATTTTAAAAATGTTCAACATCACTAGCAATTAGAAAAATGAAAAATCAAAGCCACTCTAAGATTTTATCTCACTTCAGTCAGAATGGCAGCTATTATGAATACAAACAACAATAAATGTTAGCGAGGATGTGGGGAAACAGATACACTCATAACTGCTGGTGGGATGGCAAATTGATGCAGCCAATATGGAAAGCAGTATGGAGCCTTCATGGAAAATTGGAAATGGAACCTCCATTTGACCCAGCTATACTTCTCCACAGTCTACACCCAAGGGACTTAAAAACAGCATACTATAGGGACACAGCCATATCAATGTTTATAGCAGCAGAATTCACAATAGCTAAAATGTTGAACCAAACTAGATGCCCTTCAATAGATTAATGGATAACTAAAAATGTGGTATAAATACACAATGGAATGTTACTCACAATAAAAGAGAATAAAATCATGGCATTTGTAGGTAAATGGATGGAGTTAGAGAAGATAATGCTAAGTGAAGTTAGCCAATCCAAAAAAAAAAAAAAACAACAACAAAAAAACAATGGTGAATGTTTTCTTTGATATAAAAAAGCTGATTCATAGTGGGATAGGGAGAGGGAGCATGGAAGGAATAGATGAACTCTAGATAGGACTGAGGGGTTGGAGGTGAAGAAAGGGGCATGAGGGTAGAAATGATGGTGTAATCTGATGGGCATTATTTTCCAAAATAATGGAAAATAATGTATGAAGACATGAATTGAAAAATTGTGCTCTATATGTGTAATAAGAATTGTAGGGGCTGGGATTATGGCTCAGAGGTAGAGCAGTAGCCTAGCATGGGCAGGATCCAGGTTCAATCCTCAGCACCACATAAAAATAAAGGCATTGTGTTGAGTCCATCTACACCTAAAAAATAAATATTAAAAAATATTAAATAAAAAAGAATTGTAATCTTTTATCATATATAAATTTAAAAAATAACAAAAATAAATGAATAAACCTTCCAACCAACAATATATATGGATACACTCCATTTTTACTTTAGAAAATTTCTTTGTTTCTAAATGACTCATAAATAAAAATGTAAATGGCCTAAACCCATTCAGAAAATTCAGTTTGTAAGATTGATAGAAATATTTTAAACATTCAATAAAAGAGATAAAATTAATAATTTTATTTGATTATTAATGTATGAATATTTATAAAATATAAAAGTGAAATTCCATGCTAAAACAGTAGAGAACCAAAACCTCATACTTTGTATCATTTTGTTTTATTTTGTTTTTTCCGTATATGTCACTATCTTTGGTTAATTTTGTTTAATGTATTTTGGTCTACTGGGAGTAATGTGCTTGAGTGCTGAGAAAACATCTTAAAAATCATGTTTCTTCACACTTTTCAAAAATATTTTCTCATTAAAAACAAATAAATGTAACTAATAATTTCTTAAAGTAATCTACTCAAAATAGTAATTTTCCTTCATTTTTGTTTATAAATTGATTAAATTCATTTTGAATTATAACTTCTGAACATATTATGCTTTTATACTTTCCAGTCTTTTATTTAAGATTAATTATTAATTACCATTTAATCTTATTCCATTTCTAAAATTTAAGCAAGTTATTCACTCCTGTTTTGTTTTTCCTTTCCTTCAATATAATTTCTTTAATTATACCCTTCATTCTTCATTGGTATGGAAATTGTTTTCAGATGTATTTATGTGATCTTTTAATTTTATCAATACCAGCAATTTATTTTATAGATATTATCATTAGGAATATAGAAAATTAAATGGAATAAAACAAAGTAGTCTACTTGAAACAGTTCTTAAACACATAAGAAAGGAGTGGGTAAATTTTATATCCCATTAATTATAAAACTGACAGAATAAATTGAATTTCATAAAATGTTAAGTTCTCCCTTAGAAGAGTAAGTCAGTGTTTTGAAGGAGACATTTTAATTTGTTTTTCAACCAAAAATACAGTTAAAAGTTATTATTTTAATGGTTTGTTGAAGTAGGCATCAACTGAAACTGAAAATCTATACAAATAATTTGTTTATATTATATTTTACTGTGTAATTGCAGCCCAATTTCTTATTAATTTAATAATGTGCATGTACTCTGAAATCCACCCCTGAATAAGAGAGGAGACCTGAAATAAATATTCCTTGATATGACTTCTTAATTTAACCCATACCTGAAATACAAAATGAACAATTTGAAATATCATGAAATTAGAGAATCAGGTTTGAGTTACTTAAT
Organism: Marmota monax; assembly: GCF_021218885.2. Lineage (NCBI taxonomy): Eukaryota > Metazoa > Chordata > Mammalia > Rodentia > Sciuridae > Marmota > Marmota monax. The sequence continues at coordinate 2,425,948 of NW_026695065.1, forward strand.
GTGGGAATATTCTTTAGATTAGATGATAATGAACATTTAGAAAGACATTGTTTTCAACATTGCTTAAAGTTACATGAGGGTTTACCAGAGCATCTAACCTAAGGAAGAAATTCAATCACCATTTCTAGAGTTTTTTATCTTAAAATTTAATCCAGTTTTCCTATTGCTTCCTTTATTATTTAGTATGTGTAGATTCTTCTTATTATGTGTTTTTTTAATTATCAGCATATTTAAGACTAATTTATATTATATGCATTGAACAAGCAAGTATACATTTATTCATGTCATGCTTTTTTTCTAAATCTGTCTTAAACTATAAACAGAAAAAAACAAATTTGAAATAGCAAAACAATAAATGAGATGGTGAGATAAAACTTTTGTAGTAAATAATTTAACAGGTAGGATTATAGGAATTTGTGAAAAGAATCATAGTCAATGAAAAGGTAAGTTGCAGGGCTGGGTTGTGGCTCAGTGGTAGAGTGCTTGCCTAGCATGTGTGAGGCACTGGGTTCGAGCCGCAACACCACATAAAGATAAATAAATAAAGACATTGTTCATCAACAACTAAAAAAATAAATACAAAGAAAAGGTAGGTTGCAAACTTGCAACTTCTTTGTGTAAAACAAACAATTTTAAGGACCAGAAAAAAAGAGGAAACCTAAGAAATTGTTAATCGGATAAGAATCTCTGGCTAAAACAACTATTTTTTACAGGCTACCTGACAAATGTCTTAATTTCACCATATTATAATTTGATTGTGTTTTTATTAGCTACAATGCAGATTCAAGGAAATATAGGTTAGTATAGTCAGTAAATAGCTATTTCTCATGACCTTTTTTGTATATTTTGCTAAATACGTTGGATTCTTCTTGCTCAAAATGAAATGTCAAAGGTTTGTACAAATTGAAAGATTATTTTATTATAATAGCTTTTATTTTTCCTTTTTTATTTCTACAGAGAGAACCTTGAATTTATTGTTATACTAAAATTGGTGACACATAGAAATGCATATATATTTTTAATGAATGAATTTATCCATCATGATCATCAAAAAAAGAGGCAAAAATATTGTGACATCTAATTCGTGTCTTTAAAAATATAAGGAAAATGAAGTAACAAAGATCTCCATCATTTATTAGAAGCTACACAAATAAGCTTTCTGTGCTCATACATAAACTAGAAAACAGCAGATCAAATAAAATATACTTTTGTGTATTAAAGTCAACAAATAAATAAGAAGGAAAATAAATTTGTCATTGATTTACTTTTTGACCTTGGGTAAGTTGTTTATGTCCTCTTTATGTAACCTGTTAACATGTAACAAATTACTAACCCATTTTCAAGCCTTTTTATGAAAAATATTTGTCAAGCTCATAGTTAAATTGAGGCTGAAGTCAATTATATCCAATACAGGGTTATTATTTTGTTATCATTTTTTCCAAGTCATGTTTTTCTTCATATCTATTAGATTTCTGTGTGTGTTTTCATACTAACATTTTCATTATTAATTTGAAAATATCTTTACATGTATTTTCTGTATATGTTTTGGTTTGATTCATAGAATAAGTATTCTACAAAGTGCCTTAGCTCTTTAACAGGTATTCATTTAAGTGAATACCACTGTAATTTTTTAGTCTCCTATAATAATCCAAGATATTCTTCAGGTTCTGATTTAAGGTTGAAAGGGAATAATTTGCATATATTTTCAGCATTGAACATGCTGAGAGGTAGAGAATAAAATGTTGCCTAATAAGACTTTCATTACACATACTAGTTTTTAAGAATAATTTCTAAGTTCAAATTTTAACATGGTGCAAGATAATAACTATATTTAGAGTCACTGCTGCAGTTCAGTGCTTTGACTTTAATCTCTCTCATGCAGTTTGCAAAGACACTTTTTTTATAATAAATCCTGCTACTAGATCTACGAGATGAAGCTCCATATTTAAAAACTATCATATCTCATATCTCTGAATCTAAGGATTCCATATTTTAGTACAATAATGTCAATGTCTGCTATTATATAGTTTTTCAAGTTTTGTCTAAAGACTTTTTCCATTCTATTTTCAGTGTCTTACATTCTACTATCATGTATAACTAAAAAGAGAAATAAATGAATGAATGAATGAATGAATAAATAAATAAATAAATAAATAATGGTCTTACTTATTTCCTTAGAGCATCACTAAATTGCTGTGCTGGTCTCAATGTTGTAATACTACTGCTTCAGCTTCAGAGTCACTAGGATCATAGGTATGCACCATGAAACTTTACTGTATAAAATTTAAATTAAAATAAAGTAAGTAAAAAATCTGGCCTTCTATTTTTACTTCAAAAATGTTCAATCTTTTTTTTATAACCGATTTCTTATAACAATACATATTTTTTTTTTCTATTTTACACTTAATATGATCATATTTTAGGAAAGTAGATAATAAATGTTTAAAGGATAATAAACAATGGGAAGGTCGACATTTGCAATGGTAGGGCACATTTTCTTCCATTATATTTCCATTTGAATATGTTTGACATAATTGTTCCATACTCCAATTTTTTAAAACAATTTAAATCTTGCATAGTTAACATATTATTAGGTATTACTTTGTCCATTGTTCTTGGGAAGTATCCTCTAAATCTCTGAACTATTCCATTGTGCAGGGGTGCCTTTGTCCTTGATTGTGGGCCCTGGAACCACACTTAAATTGATGCAATGAGGTTACTCAATAATGAAATGACTCACTGGATGGGAGCTGGTCATGAAAGAAAAACAAAACAAGTAACTAGAGACATGGGACTTTGGGTCAGGATTAACTTCCCTGAGCTCCAGAGGTAGGAAATGAGCTGGACATTGAGCTCAGCCAAGTGATGGAAGAGACACAATAAATCAATACAACATAGTGAAATACACACACACACACACACACATACACATACAAACACCCAAACACACACATATATTTCATTAAGATGACATATACACATATATATGTTTGTATTTCACTATGTCATCTTAATTTATTGAAATATGTTTCTCTCATATACTGATGATCAGATAAAAATCATATCCAAATCAGAGTGTACTCTTATTATTTTAATGTATTTTTTTTTAATTTTGTGCACAGAGTGTGCCTATATATATTTCTGATATATTTAAGAGACATTTGAGAAGGACCAAACTATGCAACAGTATAGGTAAAGCTATGATAGATATTCTCATAAATAAAGCAATATGCACACATGTGATTACTTCTTTTGCATAAAATTCCAAAATCACAAAAGTGATGAGATTGAACATTTTTGAAGTAAATATAGAAAACCAGATTGCTTTACTTTCTTTTTTAATTTAAATTTTGTACAGTCAGGTGTCATGGTGCACACCTATGATCCTAGTGACTCTGAAAGCTGAGAAAGTAGTATTACAACTTTGAGATCAGCACATCAATTTAGTGAGGCCCTACGGAACTAAGTAAGACTATTGATTTATTTATTTATTTATCTATCTATCTATCTATTTATTTATTTATTTATCTATCTATCTATCCATCTATTTTTTTCAGTTTAGTTATACATGACAGTAGAATGTATTTTGGCAAATTATACATACATAGAGTATACTTTATTCTATTTGGATCCCACAGTTGTGGTTGTACATGATGCAAAGTTCCTTTAGTTGTGCACTGAAATATAAGGCTAAGAAAGTTATGTTTGATTAATTATGCTGTCTTTACTTTTCTTGTCCCTTCCCTTCCCTTTATATCAATTTGTCTAATCCAATGGATTTCTATGTTTTTCCCTCCCAACCTCCATTGTTTGGGGTTAGCATCCACAAATCGAGGAGAACATTGAGCCTTTGGCTTCTTGTAATGAGCTTATTTCACTTAGCAAGATATTCTCCAGTTCTATTAATTTATTGTCAAATGCCATTATTTCATTTCTCTTCATGGCTGAGTAATATTCCATTGCATATATATACCATATTTTCCTTATCCATTCACCCATTGAAGAACACCTTGTTTGTTTCCATAGTTTGGCTATTTCGAGTTGAGCTGCAATAAACTTTGATGTGACTGCATCACTATACTATGTTTTTTTTTTTTTTTTAAAGTCTTTTGGGTATAGACCAAGGAGTGGAGTAACTGGGTCAAATGGTAATTCCATTTTAAGTTTCCTGAGGAATCTCCATACTGCTTTCCATGATGGTTGCACCAATTTGCAGTCCCATCAACAGTGAGAGTACTTTTGTCCCCACATTCTTGCCAACAGTTACTGTTACTTGTGTTCTTGATAATTGCCATTCTGACTGGAGTGAGGTAGATTTCAGTGTAGTTTTAATTTGAGTTTCTCTAATTGCCAGAGATATTCAACATTTCTTCATATTTTTTGACCATTCATATTTCTTATTTGAAGTGTTTGTTCAGTTCCTTAGCCCACTTATTGATTTTTTTTTTTTTTTGGTGTTAAGTTTTGTTGAGTTTTTGTATATCCTGAAAATTAATGTTCTATCTGAGGTACATATGGTAAAGATTTTCTCCAATGCTGTAGGCTCTCTCTTCATGTTCTTGATTGTTTCCTTTGCTGAAAGAAAACTTTTTAGTTTGAATCCATTCAATTTATTTGTTCTTGATTTTACTTCTTGTACTTTAGGTATCTTCTTGAATAAGTTGATTCCTAAACCAACATAATGGAGAGTTGGGCCTACTTATTCTTCTAGTAAGTGCAGGGTCTCTGTTCTAATGCCTAAATCTTTAATCCCCTGAGATTTGAGTTTTGTGCAAGGTAAGAGATAGGGGTTAAATTTCTTTCTATTGCGTATGGATTTCCAGTTTTCCCAGCACTGTTTTTTGAAGAGGCTATCTTTTCACCAAATGTTCATTGTGATGTTGCCTAGGCTGAAATAACTGAATTTATGTGGGCATGTCTCTGTGTCTTCTATTCGGTTCCATTGGACTTCATGTCTGTTTTGATGCCTATAACATGTGGGGTTTTTTTTTTATTAATTCTGTAGTATAATTTAAAGAATCATATTGTGATGCTTCCTGCATACTGTTCTCTCTAAGGATTTTCTTGGCTATTCTAGGTCTCTTATTTTTTCAAATAAATTTCATGATTGCCTTTTCTATTTCTATGAAGGATATAATTGATATCTTGATAGGAATTGCAATAAATCTGTGTAGTACTTTTGGCCATTTTGATAAAATTAATTCTGCCTATCATGGAAAATCAGAGATGATTTTGAAACCATTCCATCCTTTTCTATTTCATGGAAGAATTTGAAGAAGATTTGTGTAATTTCTTCTTTGAAGGTATCTTAGATATCGGCTAAGAATCCATTGATTCTGGGCTTTTCTTGTCTGTAGCTTTCTGATGGTGTCTTCAGTTTCGTTGCTTGAAATTGGTCTGTTTAAATTGTCTATTACCATTGATTCAATTTGGGTAGGTCATATGATTTTAGCAATTTGTTAATATCATCAAGATTTTCTGTTTTATTGGAGTATAGATATTCAATGTAAGTTCTGAAAATCATCTGTGTTTCAGTGTTGTCCATAGTGATATTTCCTTTTTCCATCACATATTTTAGAAATTTGGGTTTTGTCTCTCTTTCTCCTTGTTAGTTTGGCTAAGGGTTTATCAATATTCTTTATTTTATTAAAGAATCAACTTTTAGTTTCATTGATTTTTTGGAAGTTTTTCTTTCAATTTCATTAATTTTTGCTCTGATTTTTATTGTTTCCTGTCTTCTACTGAATTTAGTACTGGTTTGTAAACCAGTACTATAGTACTGATTTGTAAACCAGTACTAAATGCAGTACTAGGGCTTTGAGATGTAAAGCTAGGTTTTTGTTTTGTTTTGTTTCAATATTTTTTTAAGTTGTAGAAGAACATAATACCTTTATTTTATTTATTTATTTTTATGTGGTGCTGAGGTTGGAACCCAGTGCTTCACATGTTCTAGGCAAGCACTCTATCACTGAGCCAAAACCCCAGTCCTAAATTTAGATTTTTTTATTTGGCAATTTTCTGTTCATTTTTTTTTGGGGGGGTAGGGGGGATACTGGGGATTGAACTCAGGAGCACTTAGCCACAGAGCCACATCCCCAGCCCTCTTTTGTTTTTTATTTAGAAACATTGTCTTACTGAGTTGCTTAGCACCTCACTTTTGCAGAGGCTGGCTATGTACTAATGATCCTCCTGCTTTAGCCTCCCAGGCCACAGAGATTACAAGCATAGCCTACCACACCAAAAGTTTTCTGTTCTTTTAGTGAATGGGCTCAATGAACTTTCTTTTTTCAACTTTCTTCAGAGTGGCCCAGATATTTTGATAGGTTATTTTGCTATTCTCATTTACTTCTGAGAATTTTTTAAATTTTATTTCTGATTTCTTCAGCTATCAATTGGTCATTCAATCATGTATTGTTTACTCTTCAGGTGTTAGAATAGCTTCTTTTTAAATTTTATCATTAATTTCTAATTTTATTCCAATATGATCTGATGGAATGCAAGGCATTTTCACTTTTTTTTTTTTGGTATTTTCTGAGAGTTGCTTTGTGGAATAAAATATGGTCTATTTTAGGAAATGTTCCATGTGCTGATGAAAAGAAAAGTGTATTCATTCATCTATGTATGAAATATTTTATAAATGTCTGCTAAGTCTAAATTATTAATTGTATATATTTGTTCCCATGGCTTCTTTATTTAGTTTTTGATTTGAAGATCTATTAATTGGCGAAAGGGGTGTGTTGAAGTCAGCCTGCATTATTGGGTTGTGATCTATTTAATTCTTGAGATTGTGAATGGTTTATTTTATGTATCTAGATGCTCCATTGTTTGGGCATAAATACTTAAGATTGTTATGTCTTGTTGATGTATAATTTGCTTAAGCAGTAAGAAATGGCCTTCTTTGGCCATTCTGATTAATTTTGAATGAAGTCCATTTTATCAGATATGAGAACAGAAACTCCTTCTTGATTGTGAGATCTTTGTGAATGCTTAAGTTTTTTTTTTTTTTTTCCAAAATTTTCCCTTCAGTTTGTGGATGTCTTTCCCTATGAGGTGAGTTTATTGGAGACAGCATATTGTTGGGTCTTGTTTCTTTTTTCTTTTTTTTTTGTTGTGTGTGTGTGTGTGTGTGTTCTGCCAGTCTATTTCTTTAAATTGATGAGTTTAGGCCATTTACTTTCAGTTTTATTATTGTGAAATAATTCTTACTGTCATTTTGAATTACATTGGGTTTTTAATTTGAAATAGCTTCTTTATTGATTGACTAGTCTAGTATAGTTCCTTCTTTGGCTGGATTTTATTTTTGCTTTTTATTTCTTTTTCATGAAATATTTTGTTGAGAATATTTTCTTGTGCATTCTTTTGGTTGTAAATTATTTTAACTTTTGTTTATCATGGAAGATTTTTATTTCATCATCAAATCTGAATCATAGTTTTGCAGGGTATAGTATTCTTAACTGGCATCCATTTTCTTTCAGAGCTTGGTATATATTCATCCAAGACCTCCAGTTTTAAGTTTATGTGTTGAAAAATCAGCTGTAGTCTGAATTGGTTGTCCTCTAAATGTTGCTTAATTTTTTTTCTGTGGCAGCCTTTAGAATTCTATCCCTATTCTCTATGTTAAGTATCTTCATAATAATATGACTTGGCTTGGGTCTTTTGTAATTTTATATATTTGTCATCCTGTAAGCTTCCTGTATTTGTTCGTTTTACTCCAAAAGTTTGGGAAATTTACAGACATTGTTTTATTGAAAATATTTTGCATTCCTTTCTTTTGTATCTCTGAGCCTTTTTCTATTCTGATATACCTTAATTTTGGTCTTTTCAAGTTATTCCATATTTCTTGGAACTTCTGTTTATGGACTCAACATTTTTTCCTTCATGCTCAACACTATTTTCAAAATTATATATTTTCTGTTTATTGTCTGTCTTCCAGGTGGTCTAGTCTGCTGTTGATACATTTCAATTAATTTTTTATTTGATTTATTGATTCCTTTATTTTTAGTATTTTTATTCAGAATCTCTCTTTATTGAAATGATCCTTTGCTACCTTTCTTTGCTCCCTTACATCATAATTTAACTCTCAGATAAATTTAATTATGAGCATTCTAAATTCCTTCTCTGACATTCCTTCCAGTATGGTACCTATGGATTCTGTTTTTGATGTGTTTTGCTTTGTTTGAAGCAATTTGTTCCCTTGCTTTTTCAAGTTGTTTGTATGTCTACCTATGCAGTAGTTGGTTGTGAGTCAGTAGGGATTCTGCCTTGGGGAATTGTGTCCCTGATGGTTTCTGGTACAACACAGTTTAGGGAGAGACATATAGTAAAAAATAGTAAAAACTATTATGGGCCAGGCCATATGGGTAAGGACCAAACAGACTCCTTTTTGCCTTGAGACTCCACATCATGTAAGAAATGCTTCTCCCGTGGAAAGCCCCACATCTTTTTTTTTTTAATTTTTTTATTGTTGGCTGTTCAAAATATTACATAGTTCTTGATATATCATATTTCACACTTTGATTCAAGTGGGTTATGAGCTCCCATTTTTACCCCATATACAGATTGCAGAATCACATAAGTTACACATCCATTGATTTACATATTGCCATACTAGTGTCTGTTGTATTCTGCTGCCTTTCCTATCCCTCACACCTCTCATCCCTGTTTAATGTTAATCTTCTTCTCATGCTCTTCGACCCTACTCTGTTCTTAGTTACTCTCCTTATATCAAAGAAGACATTTGGCATTTGTTTTTTAGGGATTGGCTAGCTTCACTTAGCATAATCTGCTCTAATGCCATCCATTTCCCTGTAAATTCTATGATTTTGTCATTTTTTAATGCAGAGTAATACTCCATTGTGTATAAATGCCACATTATTTTTATCCATTCATCCATTGAAGGGCATCTAGGTTGGTTCCACAGTCTAGCTATTGTGAATTGTGCTGCTATGAACATCGATGTAGCAGTGTCCCTGTAGCATGCTCTTTTTAGGTCTTTAGGGAATAGACCGAGAAGGGGAATAGCTGGGTCAAATGGTGGCTCCATTCCCAGCTTTCCAAGAAATCTCCATACTGTTTTCCAAATTGGCTGCACCAATTTGCAGTCCCACCAGCAATGTACAAGTGTACCCTTTTCCCCACATCCTCGCCAGCACTTGTTGTTGTTTGACTTCATAATGGCTGCCAATCTAACTGGAGTGAGATGGTATCTTAGGGTGGTTTTGATTTGCATTTCTCTGACTGCTAGAGATGGTGAGCATTTTTTCATGTACTTGTTGATTGATTGTATGTCCTCCTCTGAGAAGTGTCTGTTCAGGTCCTTGGCCCATTTGTTGATTGGGTTGTTTGTTCTCTTATTGTCTAATTTTTTGAGTTCTTTGTATACTCTGGATATTAGGGCTCTATCTGAAGTGTGAGGAGTAAAGATTTGTTCCCAGGATGTAGGCTCTCTATTTACCTCTCTTATTGTATCTTTTGCTGAGAAAAAACTTTTTAGTTTGAGTAAGTCCCATTTGTTGATTCTAGTTATTAACTTTTGTGCTATGGGTGTCCTATTGAGGAATTTGGAGCCCGACCCCACAGTATGTGGATCGTAGCCAACTTTTTCTTCTATCAGACGGCGTGTCTCTGATTTGATATCAAGCTCCTTGATCCATTTTGAATTAACTTTTGTGCATGGCGAGAGAAAGGGATTCAGTTTCATTTTGTTGCATATGGATTTCCAGTTTTCCCAGCACCATTTGTTGAAGATGCTATCCTTCCTCCATTGCATGCTTTTAGCCCCTTTATCAAATATAAGGTAGTTGTAGTTTTGTGGATTGGTTTCTGTGTCCTCTATTCTGTACCATTGGTCCACCCGCCTGTTTTGGTACCAGTACCATGCTGTTTTTGTTACTATTGCTCTGTAGTATAGTTTGAAGTCTGGTATCGCTATACCGCCTGAGTCACACTTCCTGCTTAGCATTGTTTTTGCTATTCTGGGTCTTTTGTTTTTCCATATGAATTTCATGATTGGAAAGCCCCACATCTGTACCCATAAACAGTTGCTTAGCATAGTGTGTTTGGCAACACAAAATGGCAATTCTTTTTTTTTTAACTTAGAACTTGCTTGTTTTTAATTTTTCACTCATATTCTCACACAGTTAAGGTGTGTGGTTCAGGGAGCATAAACAGCAAGTGGCTTTTCTAAGAGGTAATTGTGGATAAATTTTTAAATTTTTATTTATATATTACAATGGAATACATTACAATTCTTATCGAACATATAGAGCACAATTTTTTTTATCTCTGGTTGTATACAAAGTATATTCACACCAATTCGTGTCTTCATACATGTACTTTGGATAATAATTATCATCATATTCCTCCATCATTTATAACCCTATATCCCCTCCCATTCCCTCCAAACCCTCATCCCTATCTAGAGATTTTATATTCCTCCAATGCTTACACTCCTTATCCAACTATGAATCAGCATCCTTATATCAAAAATAATATTCAGCTTTTGTTGTTTTGTGATTGACTAACTTCACTTTGCATCATCTTCCCTAACTCTGTCTATTTACCTGCAAATATCTTGGTTTTATTTGCTTTTATTCCTGAGTAAATTTCCATTGTGCATATATGCCACATTTTTTATACATTCATCTATTGAAGCTCATATAGATTGGTTCCACAGTTTAGCTATTTGGAATTGTGCTTCTATAAATATTGATGTGGATGTGTCCCTATAGTATGCTGATTTTAAGTTCTTTGGTTATAGATTGAGGAGAGAGATAGCTGGGTCAAATTGTGGTTCCATTCCCAATTTTCCAAAAAATCTCCATACTGCTTTCCATATTGTCCAAAACAATTTGCAGTCCCACCAGCACTGTATGAGTGTACATTTTTTCCTACATCCTTGTCAACACTTATTATTGTTTGCCTATACTCCCTGTGCACCATTGGCAGACCATGACTTTTATGTGCCAGTTTATTGGGCCAAAGAACTTCTGGTCCCACCCAAGGAGGGCTACTCCTCACAACTTGGGGTTCCACAGTCCAAAATACTCCAACACTTACAGATCTTCTCAAACCTTGTATTTTTTCCCCACTGCCAGTTCCAGACTAGAGCTAATTTCTAATTCTGTTCCTCAGCTTTTTAAATGTACCCCAACTTTTTCAGTGTTAAAAGCTTTCTGTCCTTTATTGAGTATCAGTGGAGTACTATATTTTTTTTCATTTCACTCACCTGCTGGAGAATTAGTTTCCACACTGTTTAAGTCCCAAGTCAAAGATCTGTGAGAACTGCCACTTCCTACTAATCTGCCATTTGTCTCCGCATTGTAAGGCCTTTGCTTAAAATAAAAAAATAAAATGAGCTGGAGATGTAGCTCTGTGGTAAGGCATCCCTGGGTTCAATCCGCTGTATCATAAAAAATAAAAATGTACAAATAATGTCTATTTTACTATATCCTCACAAGCAATTGATATTATGATTAAAAATAATTGTGAATTCAAGAAGTAAAAGTTTATATGTAATATAATGTATTTCTCCAGTTCATTATCAACATGTTCAGCCTATTCTCAACATGTATAGTACATTTTCCCTGCATTTATATGTCACTTGTTTTAAAATTTTAATTATATTTACATTATTTTTTGGTACTGGGGATTGAACTCAGGAGAACTCAACCATAGAGCCACATACCCAACCCTATTTTGCATTTTTATTTAGAGACAGGGTGTAACTGAATTGATTAGTGTCTTGCCATTGCTGAGGTTGGCTTTGAACTCACAATCCACATGCTTCAGCCTCCCAAACTCCTGGGATTATGAATGTGTGTCATCATGCCTGGATTATACTTCCATGTTAATGAAAAATTCTTCCCTATTATTTTTTTTTAAATTATTGTAAATTGCACTTAACAAAAAACTACATGAAATCATCTTAACAATCTATAGGTGTGCAGTTTGATATTACCGAGTAACTTCACATTGTTGTATAACCAGTTTTCTAAAAATTTTCATCTTGCAAATTACTGTCTATTTCCCCTTTCCTGAGCCACTGTCAAACACCAACCTATTTTGCTTTTATAAATTTGACTACTCTAGATATGACCTATAAGTAGAACAGCAAAGAATTTAAATTTTCATGTCTAGCATATATTACCTAGAATGATATCCTAAAGTTCAGTATTGTGGAATGTATCATTAATTTTATTTCTGTTTTTTAGGCTTACTAAAACCCCTTTTATGAATACACCACATTTTGTTTAACCATGCATGCATTGATTGACACCAGAATTGCTCCTGCTTTCTGGTTTTTATGGATAATACTCCTATAACGATGGATGTACACATATCTCTTTGATATACTTATTTCAATTTTGAACATATATCCAAAATTCATACTGTTAAAGCACACAGTAATGTTACTTTTAATTTTCTAAGGAACCACCATGGTAGTTTCCATAGTGGTTATACAATTTTACATCTCCACTGGCAGTATACAATTGTATAATCATCCTCACCAACATCCTAAACATTCTCACTAGTTTCTGTTATTTCTTATTTTTTAAAAATATACCCTCACACATCAAATAGAGCACTAATCTCTAGGGTATATAAAGAACTCAAAAATGTAAACACCAAAAAAACAAATAATCCAATCAATAAATGGACCAAGGACAGGAACAGACACTTCTCAGAAGAGGATATACAACCAATCAACAAATATATGGAAAAATGTTCATCATCTCTAGCAATTAGGGAAATGCAAATCAAAACCAATCTAAGATTTCATCTCACTCCAGTCAAAATGTTAGCTATTATGAAGACAAACAACAATAACTGTTGGTGAGGATGTGGGGAAAAAGGTACACTCATACATTGCTGGTGGGACTGCAAATTGGTGCAGCCAATATGGAAAGCAGTACGGAGATTTCTTGGAAAATTGGGAATGGAACCACCACTTGACCCAGTTATCTATCTCCCCAGTCTATACCCAAAGGATTTAAAAACAGCATACTACAGGGACACAGCCACATCAATGTTTATAGCAGCACAATTCACAATAGCTAAACTGTGGAACCAACCTAGATGCCCTTCAATAAATGAATGGATAAAAAGAAAATGTGGCATATATACACAATGTAATATTACTCAGTAATAAAAGAGAATGAAATCATGGTATTTGCATGTAAATGGATGGAGTTAGAGAAGATAATGCTAAGTGAAGTTAGCCAATCAAAAAAAAAATGTCAAATGTTTTCTCTGATATAAAGAAGCTGATTTATAGTGGGGTAGGGAGCAGGAGCATGGGAGGAATAGACAAAGTCTAGATAGGGCATAGGGGTTGGAGGGGAATAAAGGGGGCATGGGGTTAGAAATTATGGTGGAATATCATTGACATTATCATCCAACATACAGGTATGAAGACACAGATTGGGGTGAATATACTTTGTATACAACAAGAGATATGAAAAATTGTGCTCTATATATGTAATAAGAATTGTAATGCATTCTGCTATAATATATTAATACAAACTTAATTAAAAAGCAAAAAATACAATATTACACTTAGGAGTCTGAACAAAATATCTCATAATTTTGATCTTCATTTTCCTGGTGATTGGTAACATTAAACATTTTTCTTTTTTTAAATTAATTTTTTCTCAAATTTTATTCAATACATAGTTTTCCATCTTTTCAAATTTGGCCCAAATGTATTCGCCAATAGTTGTTTTTCTTTCTTTCTTATTTATTTATTTAATTATTTATTTTTGAGATTGATGGACCTTTATTTTATTCACTCACTTAGATGTGGTGCTTACAATCAAGTCCAATGCCTCACATAGGTTAGGCAAGTGCTCTACCACTGAGCCATAACCCCAGCCCCCCCAATTGTTGATTTTCTTAATTAGGATCATGTGGTGAATTATTTTCACATTTGTGACTAGTTGAATTTAAATAGCATACTGTGTTAAAATAACTCAAAGTGAGATAATATTTGGGTAGTTTATGAAGTTATTTTATGGATAACTTTGGCATTTGTTTAAGCCTGTTTCAAAGATATTTAAATTACAAGTTGAAATATGCATTAAGACATGGTCTATAAAATAACTTACAACTTAAAAATTAAATATGTTTATTATTTTATTGTACTTTCTATTGAAGCTTTTCTTAATACAAATACTTTCAGAGAATAAAGTAGCAAATTCTTGTATCTCATGAAAGAAAAAATTATTCCTTCAGTCATCAGCTGTAACAAAATGATGTATACAAGATGGCTCACATGATAAATAAATTTATTTCTAATAGGAGGATGAGTAATTCAAGATAAAAGCACTGCAAACATTGGTGTCTGGTGAGAACCCACATATTTTTTTGACTGAAGTTTTATACTTTTACTATACAAATGAATACTTAAAACAACCGATTGCTTTATGTTTTTTTAAATGTAAATTTAGCAAACATTTTATATCTGTGAAATGTTAGAAAATGGATAATTTTATGGTCTTGTTTTTTCACTCAGAATTGATATCAGAATGTACACAAGTTGGTATGCAGGAGTCTAATAAAATGATTTAAAAGCTATATATTATTCCATTGCATGAATGAAGTATAATGAAATATATAGTGCCCTGTTTAAAATTAACAAAAAATGGGCTGGGGATGTGGCTCAAATAGTAGTGCGCTCGCCTGGCATGTGCGGGGCGCTGGGTTCGATCCTCAGAACCACATACAAATAAAGATGTCATGTCCACCGAAAACTAAGAAAAAATAAATATTAAGAATTCTCTCTCTCTCTCTCTCTCTCTCTCTTTCTCTCTCTCTCTCTCTTTCTCTCTCTCTCACACACACACACACTCTTTCTCTCTCTCACTCTCTCTCAAAAAAATAAAAAAATAAAATAAAATTAACAAAATGGCTGGATGATATGGTACATGCTTGTAATCCCAGTGGCTTGAGAGTCTGATGCAGGAGGATTGCAAATTCAAAGCTAGGCTCAGCAATTTAGCAAAACCTGACAAACTTAACAAGACCCAGTGTAAAATTAAAGAAATAAAATGTGCTAGGAATATGTCTCAGTGTTTAAGCACCCCTGAGGTAAAGATGTTAACCAAAATAAATAAATAAATAAATAAATAAATAAATAAATAAATAAGTAAGTAAATAAATAACTATATGCAAAAGCATTCTTTTGGTTTTTAAAAGAAAAACCAAAAATTAAGACACAAGCAGCTCTTTTCCAAAAAGGTCACTGTTCAATTATGGAAAGTATATAAATAAATAATGCCAATGTGTATTTCTTTCTAAAGGTAGACAAAAGAAGCACATTATACTATCACTCTGCAAATGAATCTTTTCATATTATATTGGAAGTCTATTAGGAATGGACACCATGGTTTTGACATATTTTCCCATCCAAAATTCACATGGTATAACTTAACACCCAAAGTGAAGAAATTAAAGAGTGATACCCTTTGGAAGTGTTTAAGTTGTCAGGACTTTGCTTTCATAGAAAAGATTAATGTCCTAATATATTTGAGGGACCTAACTCCTTGTTACATCATTCTGGTATCCAATACTTAAATGGCAAAGAAACTGAACAGACACTTCACAGAAGAACAATTATGATTGGTCAACAAATACATGAAAAAATGCTCAATATCTCTAGAAAATAGATAGAGAAATTAAAATTACACAGAGATTTCACTTCAGTCAGAATGGCAATTATCAAGAAAACAAGTAACAATAAATTTTGCTGAAGATGTGGAGAAAAAGGTACACTCATACATAGCTGGTGAGACTGAAAATTGGGGTAACCATTCTGGAAAGCAGTATGGAGATTCCTCTAAAAACGTGGAATGGAACCATCAGTTGACCCAGCTATCCCACCTCTCAGTTTATAACCAAAGAACTTAAAATCAATATACTACAGTGACAATCCACATCAATATTTATAGCAACTCAATTCACAATAGCCAAGCTATGAAACCAACCTAGGTGCCCTTGAACAGATGAATGGATAAAGAAAATGTGGTATGTATGTACACTAGAATATTACTCAGCTATAAAAAGAATGCAATTATGGCATTTGCTGGTAGATATGTGGAACTAGATATTATTATGGTAAGTGAAGTAAGTCTGTTCCAAAAAAACAAAGGTCAGATGTTATTTCTGATATGCAGAAGCTAACATACAATAAGAGAGGCTAGGGAAGAATAAAAGTTTATTGTATTAGATAAAGGGGGATGAAGGGAAGAGAGGAAGATGGGAATAGGAAAGGCAGTAGAATGAGTTGAGCATAACTTTCCTGTTTTCATATCTAAGTACACCAACAGTGTAACTTCACATAATGTACATCTACAAGAATGGGAAACTTATATTTCCATCTATATATAATATATCAAAATATCCTCTATTGTCATATATCTGAAAAGAACAAATAAAATGAAATAAAATAAAATGAATAAATTTTAAGAAGACAACTTTATGGTATCATCTAGGATGAAATTGTCCTCACCAGATAACAAACCTTCTGGAACTTTGGATTTTTTTATTTCCGGGAATAAAGAACAAATTTCTATCAGTTGTACATTTTTACCCTGGCCTTTTGTTATAAAACAATGAACAAGTAAGACAGAAATGATACCAAATCTTGGGGTATTGCTATAAAAATATTTGAAAATGTGAAAGTGGCTTTGGATTTAGGTATTGGGGAAGAATAAATTTGAAAGTGGATACTTGAAAATTCTAGATTGATGCAAAAAGAAAGGCTCTGAGGAAAATATAAAACTTATTACAGATTATTTACATGGTTGTGATTAGAATGTTGGTAGAAATTTGAATGATAACATCAATTCTGATGAAGTCTCAGATGGAAATGGGGATATGGTGTTAGGGAAATTAGAGGCACATTCATCCTTTGTGATTCTGCAATCTGTATACGGCGTAAAAATGGGAGTTCATAATCCGCTTGAATCAAATGTATGAAATATGATATGTCAAGAGCTTTTTAATGTTTTGAATAACTAATAATAATAAAAAAGTGGTGAAGAGTTTGACTTAATTGTGCCTCTGTCATAGTGATTATGGAAAGCAGATCGTTTTAATCATGAGCTACAATATTTGGTGGAAGAAATATCTAAAAGGGTATTGAGAGTATGGCATGACTTCTCTTAACAGACTATAGTAAAATACAAAAAGAAATGAATTTAAGATGATACTTATTTAAAAAAAAAAGGTCATGGGGCTAGGGTTGTGGCTCAGTGGTAGAGTGCTCCCTTAGTGCGGGTGAGGCACTGGGTTTGATCCTGAGCACCACATAAAAATAAATAAATAAATATAAATGTATTGTGTCCATCTACAACTAAAAAGATGTTTAAAAATTTAAAACTGTAAAAAAGGTCATGTGTCTTAGTCTGGTTTTGATTTTGTTTGGGGGATAATATTATTAATTATTAATATTACATTTCTGCAATTTAACAAACTATCTGACACTTGATAGTTTGTGAAGAATAAGAGATTTATTTCTTACATGTCTGAACATTTTACTTACTTATTTTTTTTTATTTTTGGTACCAGGGATTGAACTCAGGAGCACTTACTCATTGTGCCACATCCCCAGCCCTTTTTTAATATATTTTATTTAGAAACAGGGTCTCATTGAGTGTTTGAGGCTGTCTTTGAACCTGCAATTTTTGTGCCTCAGAACCCAAGCTGCTGGGATTATAGTTGTATGTCACTATGTCCAGCAATTATTTTAAATTTTTTTTAAATTTATTCATTTTAGTAATACATGACATTCAAATGTTACATTTCTGGATACTTGGAAGACCAAGTTCAAAAGGGCCTTCTTCTTGTGTAATCATATTGGAGGAAGCAAAACAGCAAGAGGACATGTGTGAAAATAGAGAAAGAAAAGTTACCAAACTCATCCTTTACAAGAACTCATTCCCTGAATAACTATCCAGCTCCCACAATTACAGCATTAATATGCCCACATAACATAATCAGCTCTTGAAACTTCTCTCAACACTGTTGCATTTGTGGTTAAGTATCCACTTTGTGAACTTTGGGTGAACATTTGAGAGTTACATTATGTAAAGAATTTTTTAAAAGTGTGCACAAAACTGCCTATTAAATTCTTTTAAGCACATATTTCTATTGCTATTATGGTTAGGATTTGTATTCCACAATTTAATTTTTTTAAACTTTTGTTTTAGTTGTAGATAGATAACATGCTTTCTTTTATTTGTTTATTTTTATGTGGTGCTAAGGATTGAACCCAGTGCCTCATGCTCACTAGGCAAGTGCTCTGCCACTGAGCTACAGCCCCAGCCCCCACAATTTACTCTGTGAGATAAATTATGTTAATAAATGCCCAGGCTTGGTCTGGGATGTAGTTCAGTGGTGGAACACTTGCCTCACACATATGAAGCATTTGGTTTGATCATCAGCACTACCTAAAAATAAATAAATAAAATAAAAGTACTGTGTCTATCTACAGCTAAAAGTAAAAATAAATAAATAAATAAATGTCCAGACTTCCATTCCTAGAATTGGTATTCCTTGTTCATCGTGTGCTATTCATTAAAATACATATGAATGCACTGTATTTAACTTTATTACTCAATTCTGTGTCTATATTCAGGCATGTAATAAGGATAAATATTTTGTTTTTATATTAAAAAGAAGAAGAAGAAGAAAAAAGTGCTTTTGGAAAAAAGTATGTTCCAGGGACACTTTAATAAGATTAACAGGGACTGAAGGAAGTCGTGTGTTATTTATTTATCAAGACAATGAAAGAATTATCCCAAACATTTATTTAAGATCATTAAGATTTCCTATCTTTTCTTAGCCTCTGAATGCAGAGAACTTGGTGGCAAAAAGTTTCAAACAACGGACTCAAAGAACTCACGTGAGGATTGGGGCTTACTTCTTAATGCTGTCTAAAGTTTCTGCCCTCTGCTATGCAGCACAGTACAAATAGCCATTGTGGCTGAGACTCAACTGGGCTGTGTTACTGAGCTTTTTGTTACTGTGACAAAAATACCTGACAAGAAATATATTGGGAATTAAATACTTATATTGGACTCATGCTTTAAGAGTTTCAGTTCATGCCCAGCTGATTCCATTATGAAATACCATAATTCTGATTCAAAACTACAAGGGACTGAGGTAAGGCTGTGCATCATGATGTAAGACCATGTCTGAGGAAAATTACTCATTTGGTAGCAACTTGGAAGCAGAGGAAAAAAAGAGATGGAGAGCAGAAGAGAGGAAAGGAGATGAGAGGAGAGAAGAGAAGAGGAGCCAGGGACAAAATATAAACTTCGAAGTCATGCCTCCAGTGATCTGCTTCCTCCATCCACAACTTATCTGCCTATAGATATTACAAAGCAAAATAGTCCTTTCAAATTATTAATTCATCAAATGGATCAATTCACTGATTAAGTTACAACTTTCTCTTATTTAAGCAATACAGTCTTTGATATTTTATTATATTAGTCCTAGAAATCCATATGTAGTTCCACAATGCAGAGAAGAAAAACTATAAAACACTTATTTTATAGATCACATAATAGTCATACTAAAGCTGAAAAGCACATGAGATCAAAATAAAAACACAGAACAGGGCTGGGGATATAAAGTTCAGTGATAGAATGCTTGTCGAAAATCACTGAACTTGTGTTCTGTTCCTAGCACTTCAAAAGAAAAGAAGGAAGGAAGGAAGGGAGGGAAGAATAAGGAGAAAAATAAAATACAAAACATAAAAAATCAATCAGAAGCAAAACCTGCAATAATTACAAGTATTTATATATATTATGATTATAATCTTATATATTACAAGTGTTAATTAAATATTTAATATTTTATCATACTAATATACAAATACTCAATGAGTATCAAATATAAAATGGGAACAACAGTGTGCTCATCATTATTTTGTTGCTGTGATCAAAACACCTGGCAAGGACAATTTAGAGAAATAAACATTTATTTTGGGCTCACATCTTCAGAAGTCCAGTCCATGATCAGTTGAAAATATTGTTCTGCCAAAGGTGAGGCAGAACATTTTAAGAAGGTCATGACAGAGAAAACCTGTTCATCCCATGGCAGTAAGAAGGAGAGAGAGAGAGAGAGAGAGAGAGAGAGAGAGAGAGAGAGAGAGAGAGAGAGAGAGAGAGAGACTGAGACAGACAGACAGGTGGAGAATCCAAAGAAAAAATATAATCCTCAATAGCACACCCTCAGAGACTTACTTCCTCCAACTATATCCCACCTGAATACAATTACAACCCAGTAATCCAGTCTCATTATTAATCAATCAAAGAGATGGAAGAATATGATATCCTCTCCTCATATTTCCCCATTGCAGCAGTAATTTCACAATCATACAAAGATAAAAAAGGTGCTTTCTGGGAATGTTGGGATTCATGGGGGATATTCTGAAACAGCAGTGGATGCCCATACTTTGGGAGAGCCATTTTTGGAGGTCAGACTCATGACCAGGTGGTAGATTCGCCAATCATGTTCCTGGATCCAGACACAAAAATGACCCCATTTCCCTGTAGACTTGATTACAGCCATGTTCCATTCTTATCCTGCTACCAAAACTACCTGCCTTGGAACATGGTAGGGACCATATACACTAGTGCTTCTTGAGAGGGATTAGCAACCTCAAACTCACCAAAATTTTTACATGTACTTCAAACTCAGCTCCTGACCTTGTCAGGTATAGTCTGAGAGCAGTTGTGCCTGGAGGTATACAAGCCTGTGAGTGACCACAGAGCCAACTCACCTTGGCTTAATTGTATATCCTTAAATGACAATGAATAAAACACTTAGGAAAACATTTAATCAAGGTAATAAAAGATATGTACACTGTTAAAATATAAGTTATTGATTAAAGATATCAACAAAGACACAAATAAATGAACAAAAATATTCTATGTTAGCCGAGTATAGTGGCACATGCCTATAGTCCCAGCAGCTTGGGAGGCTGAGGCAGGAGGATGGTGAATTCAAAGCCACTCTCAGCAAGTTAGTGAGGTCCTAAGAAACTTAGCAAGACCCTGTATCTAAATAAAATATTATAAAGAGCTGAGGATGTGGCTCAGTAATTAAGTACCCTGGGTTCAAACCCCAGTACCAAAAAATATATTCTCTGTACATGGGTCAGAGTTATTAATATTGTTAGAATGCTCAATGTATCCTAATTAATCTCCAGATTCAATGCAATTTCTATCAAAATTACAGTGGAAGATTTTACAGAAGTACAAAAAAGAAACTTGTAATTCTTATAAAACCAAAAGCTAAAGTAATCTTAATGGGGAACAAACCAGGAAATATCATAAATCTGATTCAATGCTACAGTAATAAAAACAGCATGACACTTGCATAAAAACTAAAACATAGACCAATGGAATATTATAGCCATCCAAAAATAAACCTAACTTAATACAGTCAAATTAACTTTAAGAAAAGGTCAAGTATATTCAATGTGGAAAGGAACGGTTTTTCAATAAATTCTGTTAAGAAAACTGGATATCCAGATTCAAAAAATGAAAGTAGACATTTGTTGTATACATATATAAAAAACTAAAAACATAATAAATATTTAAACATCAGATGAAAACCATGAAACTTCTTGTCTTAATCTAATTTATTAAGCTATAACAGAGTACCTGACGTTGAATAATGCATACAAAGAAAAAAATATTTCTCATATTTCTGGAAGATGTCAAACATCAATATGTCACATCTTGTGAAAATTACTTCCTGTATCATAAAATGGCCAAAGGCATCACATGATGAAAAAGCTGATCAAATGCAAAATTGGGTTTTTCGCTCTTCTTTTTAAACCACTGTTATGGTGAGAGCCCTATCTTTATGAACATTAACTAAAAGTTATCTCCCAAGATCTCCACACCGCATACTATCAATGTATGAATATGGGAATAAGTTTGTAACACATAAACTTTTGGAGGACAAATTCAAACTACAATATTCTATATTCAGTCTCCAAACTTCATGTCCTTCTTATATGCTAAATACAGTAATTATATCCCAATAGCAAAAAAAAAAAAAAGAAAGAAAGAAAGAAAGAAATTCTTAACTAATTCCAGCACCAAATGAAAAGTTCAGTTTCTTGAATCTTATCTAAACCAGGCATAGGCACAACTCAGGCAATATTCATCCCAAGACAATTCTAGGACATCTACTGTTACAGAAAAAGCAGAAGCCCTAAGAATATAAATAACTGAGCATGAAAGGACACATTTAACAGAGAAAGGAAAATTTATCTCACAGATGCACAAGTAGAACTCTAAAATCATGAGGAAGCAGGCAAACAACCACCCCACCCCCAATTTACAATCCACACAGGAACACACAGATATGGATGTGGATGAAATTCCAGAGAAAAATTATTCAGAAAACAGTAATTAAATTTTCAGTTACCTAAAAAATATGTAAGACAAATTATGAGAGTACACACAAGAGGTAAAAAAATTTCAATAAAGAAATGGAGATTATGGGAAAAAATCAATCAGATCTCCTGGAATAAAAGACATAATAAGTTAACTTTTAAAATGTATTTGAAAGTATCCTCCAAAAATGAAATTGCATAGAATGTAGAAGTTAAGACCACGAAAACAGAACTTCTTGCCTTGAAGACTGGTTACATGATCTTTAATCCTCAGTACATATAAATGGGTAAAAAAAGGAAACCATGATCAAAATATGTAACAACTCTGAAACTTATATGAAGAAACCAAACTTGAAAGTCAATGGGATAGAAGAAAACATGGAGATACAAGCTAGAGTTATCAAGAAACATTTCAGTGATATAATAGCAGAATTTTTTCCTAATTTTAGAAATGTGATGGGCATCCACATACAGAATACTTATAGAACTCCAAATGGACACATCATATTCAAAATGTCTAACATATGAATGGATCAAAAATGTGATATATTAATTACCAAAAAAGTAAAAAAAATACTTTTACTCAGCCATAGAGAAGGATGGAATAATGTCATTTGCTGGAAAATGAATAAAACAAAGAAACCAGTGCTAACTGAAATAAAACAGACTCAGAAAATCAAGGGTTGAATGATTTATCTCATATGTGGAAGCTAGATAAAATAAGGGAAATAAGACAGTGTGGGAGGAGATCAAATATCACAAAGATACAGGGGAGATCAGTGCTGTATAAGTACGAAACTGAGAGGGAAAGAGGAAGGTAGGGAAGGGATAGGGAAAGAATTATAAAATGACTCTCTATATATAATATGTTTTTGATTGACACTTTATATATATATATATATATATATATATATATATATATATATATATATATAAAGGATTTCCTTTATGTATATAAAGTGCCAATCAAAAATAAATCAATAAATGTGTGAAAGGAAGATAAGTAGGGAAAAAAGGGAAAAAAAGGGTAGTGAGGAGAGAAGGAAAGGCATGATAGAATGGGGACTGAAATAAATTTTCTTCTATGCATAATTATGTTAAAAGGAACCCACATACCATCTAAAAATATAATGATATAATTAATAATTTGCCTAACTTAGAAAACAGGGAAAGATTATTAAAAGCTGAAATAGAAAAATATCAGGTCAAGGAGGACCTGCAATGAGATGAGATATTCCAAGCTCTAAAGAAAAACAATTGCCAGCCAAGTTTTCTATACTTAGGAAAGCTAGCATTCAGTATCAATGCAGAAGTAAAAAATTCCATGATAAGTAAACTATTAACAAATTGAAATAGTTCATGACAACCAATGCAAAACTACAAAAAATACTTAAAGATATACTAGACAAAGAAATACTCAAAAACAAGCCTGAAATGTCCTAAATAGATGATGTTCTCCAGAAGAATACCTATCTAAATGAAAATCAAGACCAAAGTGTATATAGCAAAAAATGAAAATGGCAGGATATAAAAAAACATCTATCCATAATAATGCTATGTGTAGATGGTCTCAACTTCCCAACTAAAAGACATAGATTAGAAGAATGGATTAAAAAACAAAAGACTCACTCTTAGGCAAAGACAAGAATAGATTAAAAGAGAAGTAATGGAGAAAAAATTTTATGCAAATGGAATTCAAAGATAAAAGCATTTTTTAAAAAATAATGTCCTATATTCCAGTTTTCAATACATTTTTTTTCCTTGCATTTGAGACCTCATTAGTTTGGCCTTTACTATCAATATTTGTACTAGCATTCTCATCACAACCATGCAAGTTATCTTCAAGAAGTTTCAAACTTGCCTTAGTATTTTTCTTTTGAGCTCTCACTGAAATTACTGTTAATGCTCTATTCAAGTCAATACAGATACCTCTAATTTACTCCTCCACATTCTTCTAACCTCCACCTATTATCCACTTCCAATGCTATTGCCTCATTTTCCAGTGTTTGTTAGAGTTACAACCCACCTCTCTCATACCAATTATCAACCTTAGTCCATTTTTGTGACTAAAACAGGATACCATGCATCAGGTAACTTATAAAGAAAAGAAACTCATTTCTTACAGTTCTCGAAGCCAAAACACTATAGGTCAAGAGGACACATTTCATGGAAACTTTCTATTACATATTTTTCTATTTCATTGATTTCAGTTTGATTTAAATTATTTTCTATCTTCTACTAATTTTGGTGGTTCTTTTTTGTTGTTGTTGTTCTTCTTTTTCTAGGTCTTTGAGAAGTATGATACAATATTTAATTTGTATCTTTCTATTTTTTTAATTTTTTAGTTGCAGTTGGATACAATACTTTTATTTATTTTTATGTGGTGCTGAGGATTAGACCCAGGGCATCCTATGTGTTAGGTGAGCACTCTACTGCTGACCCACAAACCCAGCCCAGTATCTTTCTATTTTTTGATGTATGAACTGAATGGTATTACTTTTCTCTTGGAACTGAATTCACTGTACCAAAAAATTTATATGTGGTATCACTATTCTCAATTAATTCTAAGAATTTTTTAAAATTCTTCCCTGATTTCTTCTGGTATCCATTCATCATTATTCAAAATTGTATTATTTAATCTCCAGGTGTTAGAGTGGCTTCTGTTTTTTATCTTATCATGGATTTATAATTTCATTTTATTCTGATCTGATAGAATGCAAGGTATTATCTCAATTTTTCTCTTGTATTTGCTAAGATTTTCTTTGTGACATAAAATGTAATCTATTATAGAAAATGTTCCATGTGCTACTAAGAAAAAAATGAATTCACTCATGGATGGCTGACATATTCAATAGATGTCAGTTAACCTTATTTTCTGACTTATGTGGTAGAAATCATCACATTTTTGCAAGTAAACAGTAATATGCAAACTCATGTCTCTCTTTTCTTATTATAAAATTATTATACCGACATGGAGTCTACCAACAAAATAAAAAGAGAACCTGTGCAATGAAAAAAAAATTCAGATCAAATGACAATGAATTAATATCCAAAATATAAAAGTAAATCACAAAACTTAATAATTGAACAGAACACCTGAGTACACATTTTTCAAAAGAATACATATGATTTGCACATATGTATTTGAAAATGTGCTCCACATCACTAATCATAAAGGAATATAAATCAAAGTTACCATGATATATAACCCATACCTGTAGGAAATATATTATCAAAATCACTAGAAATCTTATGCTTTAGAGAGTGTTGAGAAAAAATTGTGTACAGTTTTTTTTAAAATGAAAATTTGTGCATCACTATGAAAGACAGTACTGAGTTCTTCAAAAACATTAAAACTGGAACTACCATATGACCCAGAAATCCCAGTTCTGTGTAAATGTGCAAAATAAATGAAATTATTATGTCAAATAGATATTTGTATTTCCATATACATTGAGTTCCACTCATGGAAGCCAAGATGTGGAATTTATCTAAGTGTCCATCAATGGATGAATGGATAAAGCAAATATCTGTATACCATGTATATCATGTGCACACATATTATTTAGCCTTGAAACAAAGAAATCCTTTAATTTTGACAACATGAATGAAATTGAGGATATTATTCTAAGTGAAATAATACAAATCGAGGTGTAAAAATACTATATGATATCATATGTTGAGTGTGAATACATTAAACTCCAAAAAATTGTAATTGTGTTTAACAAGATCTGGCGAGTGGTGGAATTGAGAAGATGTTGGTCAAATGGTAAAAACATTCTGTTATAACCTGAAAAAGTTCTAGAAATCTAGTGTATAGCCCGGTAAATCTAGTGAAGTATGTGTTAATTTGATTGTGAAAATTATTACATAATTTATATATGTGAGTATTAAAGCACATGTTTTAGAGCTCTAAATATATAATTTGTCAATTCAAAAAATAAACCATATTATAATTAAAAAAAAACAGATAAGGGATGGAGTTGTGGCTCAGCGGTAAAGCACTTGCCTATCATGCATGGGGCATGGGGTTTGATATTCAGCACCACATAAAAATAAAATAAAGGTTATTGTGTCCACCTACAACTAAACCAAAATTTTAAAAAATGAAGACATTTAATACAAGTCAAAATCACCATGTAAATTACTTATTTAAAAATTTGTTAATAACATAGTAGTAGTGTGATATCATTTTATGAGCTCCAAATTTAATCAAAAACAAAAACCAGCATGATTGTTTTTTAAATTTTAAATGTTTTTTTTCTATAATTTTAGCGGTATTTGTATACAATACCTTTATTTTGTACATTTTTAAAATTTTTTGTAGTTGTAGATGAACAGAATGCCTTTATTTTATTTTATTTATTTTTATGTGGTGCTGAGGATCAAACACAGTGCCTCACACATGCTAAGAACACTCTACTATCGAGCTACAACACCAGCCCTGCAGCATCATTCTTATTAGTAAAACTCTTGAAAGAAATTAAGCAAGAATGTTCTTTACCACCACCACCACCAGTATGCTATTCTGTAATCACCAAATATTACCACTACACAAATAAAATAAAAAGGGAATCAATAATTACAAAATTATGAATAACAATTTTTAGATTGCATGATTGTATTTTTGAAAATTAAATTTGGACAGTATTTAAAATCAATAGTGTAATTCATTAACATAGCTTTTTATAAAATTTATATAGAAAATTCAACAGATCTTCAATATTGATTAAATAATTACAGAATAGAATAGAAGAAAATACTTAATTTATATCAGTAATACATACAAATTTCTGAGGAACAAACTTAAGAAGGTAGTTATACAACCTTTAAAACTGAATGGATACATTAATTTATTTTTGATTGGGATTGTAAATGGATCAGTATTGTAAATATATCACTGTTCCCTAAATTAGTATCAAACTCATATGAATAAGCACAAAAAGCTAATTTATTAAGGATCCCCAAAATTATTATTAAATTGTCTATATAAGCTATCCAATTATTTCTGCTATCGGAAGAATAGCATGTTGTGATATTTGCTCGTATTCTAGATTTTAATAGAAGACATGATTAATAAAAGTGTTTTGTATTTTTCTTGAATTACTAATATATATATATATATATATATACACACACACACACACACACACACATACGCACACATATGTATACATGCTTTTATATGTATATAGTTTTAATTTTGGCTGAAGTCCAGTTGAATAAACTTTCTCCTTATGATTTCTGGGATATGAGATATTTATAAGAAGTACCAAGAATTCTAAGGCAATGAAAATGACGTTTCCCATGTTCATATATTTATCCAATTTTCAATTTTTTTAGTCCTACAAGTGCAATGATAAAGTAAAAATATGAAACTATTTAAATGTAAATAAAATATACCATGTTTTACCTATCAAAGCACTAATTATTCAAAAGTTTAACAAAGTCCACTGTTGAATATAGCATGGGAAATTAATACTTTGACATTTTTCAGTTTGGAATATAAATTGGTGCTTCTTTGAAGGGAAGAGAGGGAATCTCACAGTATCAATTGAGAAGGAAAATGCAATACTTTTTTGAAATATTCCAAATCTAGAAATTTCTTTTTGAGTTTGTATAAGCCAAAAGATTAATACACTGTTTGTTCCAGTATGTGTGCGCTTATAATTAGCTATTTTAAAAAATCTCTCTCTCATATCTACCAATTTATTATTTGTGTCTGTAAACTTGGAATGTTGTAAATACACATTCAAAGTTTGTTAATAGTATCTATGTGCAGTGTAATTATAGCAATCAGTGGATATCAGGGTATGTAAATTTTTTCACTCTATTCATTCCTCTTTTTTTATGTTGGTACTGGGGATTGAACCCAGGGCCTTACACTTGCTAGGTGAGAACTCTTCTACTGAGCTGCACCCAAAAATAAACTTTCCATATTTATTTTTTCCTGTGAGAATGCGCTTTTATTATTAAAATCTTTAGTTAAATACAGTTTATATAAATACTAATATGTCATGCAATATTGATCAAGATTTGATATATTAATGACTTATTCAGTAATGTACCTAAAACACAAAAAGTAGGATTATAGATTTACATAAAAACTTTTTTCACCAGGAAAATAATTAACTTCAGCATTTTTATTGTATCCATGTGTCAAAAATTTTGTGCCTATTATAAAGTTTTCTAAACATGCCCTCTTCATAAAATAAATTATATTCAGAAAAAATCTGATTTCATCCAGGTAAAAATTAAATACAAGATTCTTCAGATCTTGAGTTTTAAAAATAATCAAAGAGACAAAGCTAAGAAATTTATACATAAACACACACACATACATTGACTACAAATATATTCATATGTGTGCAATATCTATAATATGTATGTGTATATTAAACATAGTTCTTTCAAATATTTCTCTATGAAAAACATAAAAATCAATTTTGTATTTGCATTGGAAACTATTAATACATTTCTCAATGATTTTTATTATCACAAAAGTTGATGTACTATTGGAATAAAAATATTTTGCTCGAATAGGATTCATAAGGATACAGTATTTAATGTGAATTGAAATGTTATTTTGGAATGTGAATTCAGACTCTATGAGTTTACTTTTTGTTTACCAAATTTCTACAGTTTAGAATATACCCTTATTCAAATACTTCTACAGAGCTGTAGGAAAGGTTGCATGATTATAATTTACAGTTTTTGAATTAAAATCCAGTGATAACCTGCAGATATATTTATATAATTCTGGACATTTCATTTGCTTAACAGTTCAGAAAGAGTCTGTACTAATAAATATCTCAAAAACATACATGTGTTTTTAGATAACTATCTTTTTTTTTTCACCTGAATTCTTTGAATCCAAACATTTACTTAACAAAATTTTCTATTTCTAAGGACCACATTTCTCCAGTGTTGTCAGCGTACTCCAGTGAATGCTGTACAGATAGGTTATAGACAGAATTGTTACAAATAGGTAGCATTTAATCACTAGCCCAGAAGATATTTTAGAACACTGACTTTAAAATATTTTCTTAGATCTCTAACGACTATTTAGAAGATGAGGAGTTAAATGTAATATGTGTTCATTTGGTATTTATGTGAGTATTCTAGTATTCTAGAGCCAATATTTTGAAAGGAGTTTTTCTATTGTACTTTTTTTTTATATTGGTATACCATAAAAATAGAAGAAACTGAGGGCTATTCTCAATCCACTAAAATATCAGAACATGGTTTTAAAAAATGGTAGTAGTACATGTAAAAGAAAGAGAAAAATGGGAAAAAAGGAAGAAAAATGAAAATGAAGCAGTTAGACATAATTTACACAGCTGTCATAATCTTGATGTTTTTAAGTTTTAAAATGGTAGATATTTTTAAGTTTTAAAATTTTTAAGTTTTAATATTTAAAAATTTTAAGTTTTAAAATTTAAAATTTTTGAATTTTAAAATTTTTAAGTTTTAAAATTTTTAAGTTTTAAGATGGTAGAGATTTTTAAAATGGTAGAGATTTATTTGTCAGAATGAGTCCCTATTACAATAATAGGTTGTTTTAACTGACCATCTGAAGTCAAAACCAACAATCAAACTGGTTCAGAAGGCAAGTGAATGTTTCTCACAGATAGTTGCATAAATTTGAAAATAAGATGACTAAATATTGGATTAAAATATATTTCATAAAATTAACACATGGATGAATCATGTGTTTGAAAATTATAAAATCAGAATCAAGAGCATCAGAAAAATTCATCAGCTTGAGATAGTTATGAAATTAGTCAATTGGATATGAGAGAAGGCAAACTAAGTCAATATGAAGTTGATATGTATAATCTTTTATAAACAAGTTCCGGAAGAGATTTGTAGGAAAAGAGAATACCAAGGTAAAGTAAAATTCTTTAGATATAATGGGAAAACTTCATGGTTACAAAAAAAAAAAAAAAAAAAAAACATAGTAGTTACAGGAGAAAAAAAGAGTACCTTAAAGTCAGGAAGAGCTTCTTTTAGATACAATTTTCATATATTCCTAACAAAAGAAAAAATATTTTGAAGCAATCAAATGAGTCAGGCAATGAATATGTATTGTAACACTTTTGAACCTATATTTTTCAAGATATAAGAATTTTTTCATTTTATGTAATAAGAAATAGAGAAGATTAGGTTTGTCACAAAGTGAGGGTTACTCAAATAAATTTGAATTTCAAATTAACAATAAGTTATTTTTGAAATAATGTTTTAAACAATTTTTATGCTAAAATTATTCATTGTTTATATAAAGTTAAAATTTGGTTGAATATGTTGTATTTTTATTTGTTAAATCTGACAAAATTGTAAGTGAAAAGATAATATGTCTTCATTTTCCTTCAACTGCACTAACAATTTTCTCTGCTATGTGTATCCTACTATCTACATCAGAATGTTAATTTTTAATATTTGTTATGTTTTTAGTTCTACCATTTTAATTTTGTTTGTTTGCTATTGATTGCATTTCTACAATGAAAATCTCTTTTTTTAAATTATTTTATAAATACTAATTATATCTTTTATAAACATGTTACTGATAGCTTTGATAACTTCATTATATTTTCTAGATTCATTCAATTTTCTGCCATTTTTACTACTGGTTTTTGATCATTAGTTTCTATTTCTGACAAGGTTTTTAAGGCTATGCATGCTGTTTGAAAAATGTTAAGGACTTTCAATGGTGAACTTTAATTTTGCCTCAACAGCACAATTAGACTGCTATGATCTATATGCTGTTGATTTCATTTTTTCTTACATTGAATGTAGAATTGAAAATGCACCAAGGACAAAAACAATGCAGATTATGCTTTACTATGTTTCTTCATGTTTCTGGAATTTCTAGTTCTTTAATTCCTGTTTAGTTCATTGTTCATTAGGTTCATTTCTAGTTCTTTAATTCCTGTTTAGTTCATTGTTCATTAGAAGTTTCTTAAAAGGATATGATTTGTAAATATTTCATTCTATATTGTGGTTTCTTTTTTGCACATTCTTGACAAGATCAATTGAAGCATGAAAGTTTTTAATTTTGATGAAATTCAATTTATCTACTTGTTTCTTTTTGTGTATATTTTTTGTGCATCACATCTAAAAAATCTTTTCCAAATTTAAAGTAAGGAGTAGTTAGCTCTGTTTCTTCTATGAATTTATAGCTCTTCATTTATAGCTTTAATCCATTTTGAGTTATCTTTTGTATAAGTTGAAAGGTAAGGGCCTAACTCCTCTCTTTTGCATGTGGCTCTCGTTGTCACAAAATTGGATGTTGGAAAGTCTTGTCAAAATGGACATGCTTTTACATTTCTATTAAAAATTAAATTGTGTCTAAACATAATCTCGCCCATAAGTGTTTATATATGCATTTTTATAGAGAAGAGAAGAGATAAAAGATAACCAAATATTTGACATCTAATGAATGAACAAACAAAATGTGGCATAGGTGTCACTGTGGAATATAAAGGAATAAAGTACTGATATATAATATAACAAATTAATTGTGATAACATCATGCTAAGTAAAAGAAATCAGTCACAAATAACACATATTATATAATTCATTTATGAACTTTCAAGATTGAACAAATAGTCTCTTATTTTTCCAGAGGAATTTTATGATTGCTTTATCTATTTATATGAGGATTGCCATTGGGATTTTGATTGAAATTGCATTAAATCTGTATATTGCTTTTGGTAGTATGATAATTTTGATAATATTAATTCTGCCTATCCAAGAGCAAGGTAAATCTTTCCATCTTCTAAGGTCTTCTTTGATTTCTCTATTTATGGTTCTGTAGTTTTCATTGTATAAATCTTTCACCACTTTCATTAAGTTGATTCCCAGAATAGCTAAAGCAATCCTTAGTGGGAAGAGCAAAGCAGGTGGCATTGCTATACTTAAACTATACTATAGCTAAATTTAAACTATACTACAGAGCAATAGTAATAAAACAGCATGGTATTGGCACCAAAACAGACTGGTAGACCAATGGTACAGAATAGAGGACACAGAGACGAACCCACAAAATTACAATTATCATAAGATATATCATAAGATACATTAGACAAAGGTGTCAAAAACATGCACTGGAGGAAAGATACCATCTTCAAAAAATAATGCTGGGAAAACTGGAAATCCATATGCAACAAAATAAAATTAAACCCATATCTCTCACCATGCACAAAACTTAACTCAAAATGGATCAAAAACCTAGGAATTGAACCAGAGACTCTGTGTCTAATAGAAGAAAAATTAGGCCCTAATCTTCATCATGTGGGATTAGGCCCCATCTTCCTTAATAAGACTCCTATAGCACAAGAATTAAAACCAAGAATCAATAAATGGGATGGATTCAAATTGAAACGTTTCTTCTCAGAAGAAAAAACAATCTGTGAGGTGAAGAGAGAGTCTACATCTTGGAAGTAAATTTTTACCCTTCACACATCAGATAGAGCAATAATCTCTAGAGTATATAAAGAATTCAAAAAGCTAAGCACCATAAAAACAAATAACCCAATCAACAAATGGGCCAAAGTCCTGAAAAGACACTTCTCAGAAAAGGATATACAATCAATCAACAAATATATGAATAAATGTTCATCATCTCTAGTAATCAGATAAATGAAAATCAAAACTACTCTAAGATATCATCTCACTCTTGTCAGAATGTCAGCTATTATGAAGACAAAAAACAATAAGTGTTGGAGAGGATGTGGGAAAAGGTACACTCATACATTGCTGGTGGGACTGCAAATTGGTGCAGCCAGTATGCAAAGCAGTATGGAGATTCCTTGGAAATCTGAGATTGGACCCATCATTTGACCCAGAGAACCCTGTCCTCGAACTATACCAAAAGACTTAAAAATAGCATACTACAGGGACACAACCACATCAATGTTTATAGCAGCACAATTCACAATAGATAAACTGTAAAGACAAACTAGGTGCCCTTAAGTGGATGAATGGATTAAAAAATGTGGCATATATACATAATGGAATTTTACTCAGTAATAAAAGAGAATAAAATCATGGCATTTGCTGGTAAATAGATGGCGTTGAAGAAGATAATTCTAAGTGAAGTTAGCCAATCCCCCCCCTCCAAAAAAAAAAAAAAAACAACAAATGCCTAATGTTTTCTCTGATATAAGGAGGCTGACTCATAGTGGGGTAGGGTGAGGGAACATGGGAGGAATAGATGAATTATAGATAGGGAAGAGGGGTGGGAGGCAAAGGGAGAGGGCAGGGGATTAGTGAGGATGGTGGAATGTAGTGGACATCATTATCCCAAGTACATGTATGAAGACACGAATTGGGTTTCAACCTACTTTTATACAGAGATATGAAAAATTGTGATATATATGTGTAGTAAGAATTGTAATGCAAAAAAACAAAGTGCATGTTTAAAGACATTAATTGGCATGAACACACTTTACATACAAAGATATGAAAAATTGTGTTCTATATATGTGATAAGAATTCTAATGCAATCCGCTGTCATATATTTTTAAAAAAATAAAATCAATTAAATAAAAAAGATTGAACAAATAGTGTAAAAAAGTAGCTTAGTCTTTTCCTAGCATTGGAGAATGGGGGGATGTGGATAATAAATAAAATGTAGAATGATTTTTTGAAATCATTAAAATATTATCAAAATCACTGTGGTGAAATTGGTGCACATCTGTGTGTATGCCAATAATGATTGACTTATATGCATTAAATTAGTTACTTATTTGGTGTATGAATTGTATCTCACTATAGCTTTTTTAAATGTTTTCTTAGTTGTTGATAAACTTTTATTTTATTTATTTATATGTGGTGCTGAGAATATAACCCAATGCATCATACATGCTAGGCAAGTGAGCTACCGCTGAGCCACAGCTCCATCCCCTTTCATTATAGCTTTCATTTTTACAAAATATATGGAGGTTTTATAGCTCTTATCAGTAGAAAGTTTAGACTGATGGCAAGTACTTTATCATACTTTGAAAGAGAAAGCAGACAATTTGTTCTTCTTAAGAGACATCAATAAAAGCCACTAGGAGAAGAATTATTCCAAATGAGAAGTCTGAGATATTAGAGATTGAGATGTTCTCTGTACTAAGAATTTGTTTCCTTATCGCTTTTTTAAATTTTAGATCATATATACCTAGATAGTCACTAAGATGAAAGAATATTTTTACACATAATCACCATTTAATAATAATAATAATAATAATAATGTTAATTATAGCTGAATATTTTGCTTTTGATTACAGAGTTCAGGTCCTCTTAAAAGAGTTATAGTTTGTGAGAAAAGTAGTGGCAAACCAGATGCTATGCACACAGGGCTGAGAGATATCTATTCCCACCAAGTTCTTGGTCAATAATTGCACATTGGATACTCTGGGGGAGATGATGTGAGGTTTATGAAAGAGCAACTGTGATAAGATTAAGAATGTAACAGGGATTAAAAAGTTCAATTATTCTTTAGTCATTTAGGGCAACCAGAGACAGATTTTGTAGAGTACAGAGACCATCTTTAATCCAGATTAACTCTTAAGCATATGTCATCAGAAAAACGCTAAAATGGAAGGGTCATGGGGACGGTGTTTGTGGCTCAGTGGTAGAATGCTTGCCTAACACCTGTGAAGCATTGGTTTCAATCGTCAGCACCACATAAAAAACTAAACAAATTAGAATATAACACAACAAAAAGTAATACAGTATTTATACTTGCAATAATATATGAATCTGTAAGGAATTATGCTAGTTGAGAAAAGCTAATAAAATCACACTTTGCATGACTGTAGTTAGAAGATTTCAAGGATGGTTTTCTACATAGTGAAGCTCTGTGTAAAATGAAAATGCAGGGCACTTTGTGCATAAGTTCTTAGGAAAATCAAAGCATTTTCACAGAGCAAGTATAAGATCCTTCCAAGATCAGGACCATTTCTGACTATATAGGATGTACAAACATGGTACCAGGCTTAAATTGTATTCTCAATAACTCAAAACAAGCAAGATAGAGAACATAGGATTTCTTGGTAGGAATTAAGTTGGAGTATAGGATAACTAAAAGGGCAAGACAGGAGGAAATTTTGAGTGTGATAAACAATTTCATGTTCAGATTATTGTATTGGTTACGCAAGTCCTCATATGTGTTAAAGTTCATATAAATACATACCAAAATGTCAATTTACAGGATGTTAATTTTTTATGATATCTAAAAGATGAAAACAATATGAAATAAACCGCTAATCTAAACCTAAAAAATACATCTACTAAATCGATAAAGGAAATCATGAGAGAAAATCTATGTGACCTTTGAGAAGTCAAGGTTACGTGGACACGCACAAAATGCATAAAAGCAAAAATTGATATTTTGGGCTTTAGGATTAATTAAACCTTCAGCTCTCTACAAAGCTCTTTCATTTATAATTCAGGATTGATCTTCACAGCTCTTCATATTTTCGTTTTCATAATAAAATAAAAATTCAAGCTTTCGGGTAAAAAATAGGGGGAGTGGATGACTAACTTCCATTGTATACTGGCTGCAACACAATTGAATTGAATCAATAGTTGTGTAGATGTTTAAAGAAGAAAAGCACTGATCAGCAGAAGCACAGGAATAATGTTTTTTTTTTTTTTTTTGGTATGGATAATTGCTTTATTTTTTTGTAGAAGTATAAGAGAATTTGGGACAGGGAATAGTGTTGTATGGCACAAGGCATGCCTGTCTGCTGAGTGATTAAAGGGAAGACCCCTTTCAGAATTCTAGGAGTAGAAAAGGACAATCTAAAGAACTCCAAACATCACTGACACTAATATGTGAACATTTGACAAAATAAGAGGTTCAAATATAGCACAATAAACCAGAGAGATTCAGGACAACTTTATATTCCACTGGAGATTGTGAATTGGTTCCAGGATCGATCTTTATAGAAGAAATTTTGAATGCAGGGAGGTAAGGACAAGGAATCTCCCAACATATTTTCTGTCTTATATTATTTTTATATACTATTTTCAACATCCACAAGATCAGACTCCAACAGTCTCTATCTTTTTATTTATTTTTTTCCTTTTCCTCTCACTGGAACCATGGGTTTTCAGCCCAACCCTTAGTTCAAAAACAGAATTATCTGTGGCATACTGGCACAGGAAGCTCTGGGCTACAATGAGCTGAGAGGCTGAAGGTTCAACAATAGAAGTGAATGGTTTTCCACCAGAATTTTTCAAACACAGCACCCAGACTGATAGTTTCAAAGGTACAGAGTTTGTTAGGAAAATTCTTCTCAGGACTCTTAGAGCCATATTTGCTACCCAGAAGAAAAACCGAGAGAACAAGAGATGAAATCGTGCTTGGAGTACAGCACACACAGTTTGTATTCACAATGACACTGCATAATTTTACAACTGCTTACTGGAGGAAATCTACTGCAGCACTGGCGTTTAATCACCTGCCAGAGATTAAGCATTGAAGTCTCTAAGTTCCATTTTGATACACCATAGAACATCAGGGCACTAGGCTGCAACTATGAAGAATTAGTGTTTAGGAATAACAGAATCATGTCAGCAGACAGTTTGACCTGGGGAAATGTGCAAATGATCCCATCTACTACACCTGCTGTGATTCACTGAGTCTATTACATTCACCCACCCTTGAATCCCCCTCTAGGAGAAGGGAATGGCACCATTCTCAACTGAGAAGACCCAAGATGTCAGGTCCCTCAGACCCAGGAAGACTATCCCCAGAAAGGAAGGGGAAAGTTAGCCCCTGGGACAAGCCTTTCCACTCAGAAAACAAAGCTGCCCTATCAGCCTGAACAGACAACAAGGCTGAAGGTGCTTGAAAGTTTATAAAAAATAATCTTAAGACCTTCTGGTTGCTAGTAATGCCACAAAAACTCTAGCCATATAAGCTCATGCCAGAGGCAGACAGTGAAGGGCAGCATGGAGAAATGTAAGAAGTTAAGTCTAGGAATGCTTTTGAAGAAAAATCTGATATGGAAAGTTCTAATAATAAACATACTATGGAATGGAACTGTGCAATTTGACCCCATACCAAGAATCACTCTGAGATGATAATGTGGAGGCCTGAATATCTACTATACCTCCTAATTTCAGATGTAATTTAAAACAGAAAGTCTCACTAAGAACTCTATCCATCTCAAAATTATTGACAAGAAAAAATTTTTGATTCACTAATGTGATCCTTATATTATACAGGTCTAGATATATATATATATATATATATATATATATATATATATATATAGAGAGAGAGAGAGAGAGAGAGAGAGAGATTTGATAGATTTCCCCATTATATTGGAAATTGTGTTTCTTAATTCTTCTGTATGCATTCTTATGGATAATGCTATAATATGTAAATTGAAGATATCCATACTACTGTTCTCTATTTTCTCTATATTCTGTTTCCCCTTTTCTCTCTCTACCTGCTGTTACCTCTCTTCTCTACACTCATTCCCTATTTTTTTTTTTGTTATCTGGGATTGAATTCAGGGGCACTTGACCACTGAGGTACATCTCCAGCCCTTTTTTGTATTATATTTAGAGATAGGGTCCCACTGAGTTGCTTAGCACCTCGCTGTCACTGAGGCTGGCTTTGAACTTGTGATCCTCCTGCCTCAGCCTCCTGAGCCACTGGGATTACAGGCATGAGTCACTGCACCTGTCCCCATTCATTTTTTTTAAAAGAAAGTCTTTCCTACATAGTTGCTTTATAATAATTGGTTTGGTTTGGTTTCATTTTGATGGGAGATATGGGATTGAACCCAGCTACACTAGGCAATCTATTTAACCATTAATGTTGAAGCAGCATCTTACTTTGTCACCAGGAGGTTCCTTGGTTCTGTAATCATACTATTTCAGCACTCAGGACAGGCGGAGTCTCAAGTGGGCGTCTTTACCCTTGTGTTTTCATGAATTTATGTATATTTTTGTATTAAGTGCTTATAACAATTTTGTTTCATTTTTCTCTCCCAACCTTATCTTACAAATCTCACTTTCTCTTTTCTCAAACATCATTTTTCTACTTTTGGCCTCTATCACTTTCCTACTCCTACCATGAGTTATTTTAAGGTTTTGTGGGGTTTATTTTGTGTGTGTGCATGAATGTATGTGACGTTCAGTTCTTGAAATAATGCACCAACAAAAATATGGAAAAATTCAATGGAAAGTATTATTAATATATTAAGATCATGCAGAAAACCCCAAAGGAAAGTTATACAATCTCAGAAACGTATTCAACAATAAAGATGAGAAAATTCAGAATATTCAGAAAATATAGGACACCATAAAAATATCAAATCTAAAAAAAAAAAACATTGGCACTAAGAAATAAAAGATCATCTGCAAGACATGTCATTATTAAAATGCCAAATAGAACAAAGATAGAATCTTAAAAGCTGCAAGAGAAAAGCAGAAGATCATATATAAAGATAAACAAATTTGGATCACTGATCTTAATGCACAGCAGACTTTAAAAGCCAGGAGGGATTAGAATAATATTTATCAATATCTGACAGATAATAATTATTATAACCAGTATAACTTTATCCAGGAAAACTATTCTTCAGATTTATAGGTTAAAAATGTGCTTCCACAATAAACACAAATTTAAAAAAAATTATCATGACTACTAAACTGGCACTACAGCAAATACTTAAAGAAATATTTCATATAGAGGAAATACAGTACAAACTAAGGGAGAAAATGAATTTACATACATGGAGGAGTAGCTTAGTAAAGTCAAATAAAAATAACTCATTAGACATAAATGAAAATGATAAAAAATAATAAAATCTCTATAAAATAACAGAATATAAATGGTCTCAAATCTCCAATTAAAAGACATAGAGTGACAGAGTTGATCAAAGTACAGGAGTCAAACAAGTATAGAAGTCAAACTTGATGTTTAAAAAAGGCTCTCCTTACAGGCAAAGGATTCATAAGCTGACAGTAAAATCTTTCAAAAAGATATACTCTGCAAATGAAGACCAAAAACAAGCAGAAGTAGCTTCTCTCAAATCTGAATAAGCAGACTTCAAGGAAAATTAATCAGAAAAGAAAAGCAAAGTCACTGCTAACTAATAAAGTATTATATCCAGCAAGAATAAACAGTGATTATGAATATGCATCAGGGCACCTACATAAATAAAACAAACACTACTCATAATAAAGTTGAAATTGTACTCCAATACATTAATACTGAGTGACATCATCACACTCTTTCACCAAGAGATAGGCCATCC
Organism: Marmota monax; assembly: GCF_021218885.2. Taxonomy (NCBI): domain Eukaryota; kingdom Metazoa; phylum Chordata; class Mammalia; order Rodentia; family Sciuridae; genus Marmota; species Marmota monax. The sequence goes on from NW_026695065.1 coordinate 2,465,635, forward strand.
AAATATAAACTAAATAAATCTCATCAGATTTGAAAATACTATTAATTGAATGGACCTAATAGATATCTAAATAACACTTCATTCACCAAATTCACTTTGTTTTAATTCACTTTCTTTCTCTGATGCACATGAACCATTTTTAAAAATGACCATATTTTAAGGAACAAAGCAAGTCTTAGCAAATTTTTAAAAAGTCAAGATAATTCCTTGCGTATTATCTGATCATAATGAAATTAAATTGGAAATAGATATCAAAATAAAAAAAAACAAACTATTTTAACACACTTTGAATAATACATTTTGAGAAATGAGTCAGAGAAGAAATCAGAGGTGAAAAAAATTAGAAGCAAGCGAGAACATAGGTAAAAATGACCAAAATTTCTTGCACATAATAGGGGTATTTCTAATAGAAAAGTTTATAGTATTTTAAGTGTCTATGTAAAAAAAAAAAAAAAACAGAATGATACCAAGGAAACAATCTACTATAACATCTCAAGGCTTCTTGAAAGCTAAAACAAACTCTTTTGAAAGTCAGTAAAAGTCAGGAAATAGGTAACTTTGGAGCCAAAATTAATGAAAGTTAGAATAAAAAGCAATGCAAGGGATCACTGCAACAAACAGTTTTTTTCTTTGAAAATATAAACAAAACTGTTAAAACTGCATCCAAACCAGCCAAAAGAGAGAGAAATAAACTCAACAAAATTAGAGATTAAAAATATATTAATATAGACATTGCTGAATTCCAGAGGATGTTTATCAACTACTTTGTAAATTTATAATCCAATGAAGTGCAAAATCTAGAATATAATGGCAAATTTCTAGACACATGTAACTTATACAATTTAAACCAAGAAGACATACCTCAACATCATAAAGGATGTAAATTACTTTTTTTTAATTTATTTTTTTATTGGTTATTCAAAACATTATAAAGCTCTTGACATATCATATTTCATACATTAGATTCAAGTTGGTTATGAACTCCCAATTTTACCCCAAATACAGATTGCAGAATCACATCGGTTACACATCCACATTTTTACATAATGCCCTATTAGTAACTGTTGTATTCTGCTACCTTTCCTATCCTCTACTATCCCCCCTCCCTCCCCTCCCATCTTCTCTCTCTACCCCATCCACTGTAATTCATTTCTCTCCTTGTTTATTTTCCCATTCCCCTCACAACCTCTTATATGTAATTTTGTATAACAATGAGGGTCTCCCTCCATTACCATGCAATTTCCCTTTTCTCTCCCTTTCCATCCCACCTCATGTATCTGTTTAATGTTAATCTTTTCTTCCTGCTCTTCCTCCCTGCTCTGTTTTTAGTTGCTCTCATTATATCAAAGACGACATTTGGTATTTGATTTTTAGGGATTGGCTAGCTTCACTAAGCATAATCTGCTCTAGTGCCATCCATTTCCATGCAAATTCAATGATTTTGTCATTTTTTAGTGCTGTGTAATACTCCGTGGTGTATAAATGCCACATTTTTTTATCCATTCATCTATTGAAGGGCATCTGGGTTGGTTCCACAGTCTAGCAATTGTGAATTGTGCTGCTATGAACATCGATGTAGCAGTATCCCTGTAGTACGCTCTTTTAAGGTCTTCAGGGAATAGTCCAAGAAGGGCAATAGCTGGGTCAAATGGTGGTTCCATTCCCAGCTTTCCCAGGAATCTCCATACTGCTTTCCAGATTGGCCGCACCATTTTGCAGTCCCACCAGCAATGTACAAGAGTACCCTTTTCCCCACATCCTCTCCAGCACTTGTTGTTGTTTGACTTCATAATGGCTGCCAATCTTACTGGAGTGAGATGGTATCTTAGGGTGGTTTTGATTTGCATTTCTCTGACTGCTAGAGATGGTGAGCATTTTTTCATGTATTTTTTGATTGATTGTATGTCCTCCTCTGAGAAGTGTCTGTTCAGGTCTTTGGCCCATTTGTTGATTGGGTTATTTGTTTTCTTATTGTTTAATTTTTTGAGTTCTTTGTATACTCTGGATATTAGGGCTCTATCTGAAGTGTGAGGAGTAAAAATTTGTTCCCATGATGTAGGCTCCCTATTTACCTCTTTTATTGTTTCTCTTGCTGAGAGAAAACTTTTCAGTTTAAGTAAGTCCCATTTGTTGATTCTTCTTATCAACTTTTGTGCTATGGGTGTTCTATTAAGCAATTTGGAGCCCGACCCTACAATATGTAGATCGGCGCCAACTTTTTCTTCTATCAGACATAGAGTCTCTGATTTGATATCTAGCTCCTTGATCCACTTTGAGTTAACTTTTGTGCATGGCGAGAGGAGGGGATTCAGTTTCATTTTGTTGCATATGGATTTCCAGTTTTCCCAGCACCATTTGTTGAAGATGCTATCCTCCCTCCATTGCATGCTTTTAGCTCCTTTGTCAAATATAAGATAGTTGTAGCTTTGTGGATTAGTCTCTGTGTCCTCTATTCTGTACCATTGGTCCACCCTTCTGTTTTGGTACCAGTACCATGCTGTTTTTGTTACTATTGCTCTGCAATATAGTTTTAAGTCTGGTATCGCTATACCGCCTGATTCGCACTTCCTGCTTAGAATTGCTTTTGCTATTCTGGGTCTTTTAGTTTTCCATATGAATTTCATGATTGCTTTATCCATTTCTACAAGAAATGCCATTGGGATTTTGATTGGCATTGCATTAAACCTATAGAGAACTTTTGGTAATATCACCATTTTGATGATGTTAGTTCTGCCTATCCATGAACAGGGTATATTTTTCCATCTTCTAAGATCTTCTTCTACTTCTCTTTTTAGGGTTTTGTAGTTTTCATTGTATAAATCTTTCACCTTTTTTGTTAGGTTGATTTCCAAGTATTTTATTTTTTCTGAGGATATTGTGAATGGAGTGTTTTTCCTCATTTCCGTTTCAGAAGTTTTGTCGCTGATATACAGAAATGCCTTTGATTTATGCGTGTTGATTTTATATCCTGCCACTTTGCTGAATTAATTTATTAGTTCTAGTAGTTTTTTTGTAGACCCTTTTGGGTCTTCTAGATATAGAATCATGTCATCTGCAAATACTGATAATTTAAGTTCTTCCTTTCCTATTTTTATGCCTTTAATTTCTTTCGTCTGTCTAATTGCTCTGGCCAGTGTTTCGAAAACTATATTGAATAAAAGTGGTGATAGAGGGCACCCCTGTCTTGTTCCAGCTTTTAGGGGGAATGCCTTCAATTTTTCTCCATTGAGAATGATGCTAGCCTGAGGCTTAGCATAGATAGATTTTACAATGTCGAGGTAAGTTCCTGTTATCCCTAGTTTTTCTAATGTTTTGAACATAAAGGGATGCTGTACTTTGTCGAATGCTTTTTCTGCGTCTATTGAGATGATCATATGGTTCTTATTTTTAAGTCTATTGATGTGGTGGATAACATTTATTTATTTCCGTATATTGAACCATCCTTGCATCCCAGGGATGAATCCTACTTGATCATGGTGCACAATTTTTTTGATGTGCCTTTGTATCCAATTCGCCAGAATTTTATTGAGGATTTTTGCATCTAGGTTCATCAGAGATATTGGTCTGTAGTTTTCTTTCTTTGAGGTGTCTTTGTCTGGTTTCGGAATCAGGGTGATGTTGGCCTCATAGAATGAATTTGGCAGAGCTCCTTCTTTTTCTATTTCCTGAAATAACTTGAAAAGTATTGGTATTAATTCTTCCTTAAAGGTTTTGTAAAACTCCGCTGTATACCCATCTGGTCCTGGGCTTTTCTTGGTTGGAAGTCTTTTGATTGCTTCTTCTATTTCATCCATTGTTATTGGTCTGTTTAAGTTGTGAGTATCCTCCTGACTCAGTCTGGGCAAATCATATGACTTAAGGAATTTATCGATGTCTTCACTATCTTCTATTTTATTGGAATATAGGTTTTCAAAATAATTTCTAATTGTCTTCTGTATTTCTGTAGCATCTGTTGTGATATTGCCTTTTTCATCCCGTATGTTAGTAATTTGAGTTCTCTCTCTTCTTCTCTTCTTTAGCATGGCTAAGGGTCTGTTGACCTTATTTATTTTTTCAAAGAACCAACTTTTAGTTTTGTTAATTTTTTCAATAGTTTCTTTTGTTTCAATTTTGTTGATTTCCGCTCTGATTTTAATTATTTCTTGCCTTCTGCTACATTTGCTGGTGTTTTGCTCTTCCTTTCCTAGGGCTTTGAGATGAAGTGTGAGCTCATTTATTTGTTGGTTTTTCCTTTTTTTGAGGAATGACCTCCAAGCGATGAATTTCCCTCTTAAAACTGCTTTCATTGTGTCCCATAGATTCCGATATGTTGTGTCTGTATTTTCATTTATCTCTAAGAATTTTTTGATTTCCTCCTTTATGTCTTCTGTAACCCATTGATCATTCAGTAACATATTGTTCATTTTCCATGTGATGTAGGATTTTTCCTTCCTTCTTTTATCATTGATTACCAGTTTCATTCCATTATGATCAGATAAAATGCATGGTATTGTCTCCACCCCTGTATATTTACTGAGGGTTGCCCTATGGCATAATATATGGTCTATTTTTGAGAAGGATCCATGTGCTGCTGAGAAAAAAGTATATCCACTTGATGATGGTTGATATATTCTATATATGTCAGTTAAGTCTAGGTTGTTGATTGTGATATTGAGTTCTATAGTTTCTTTATTCAGCTTTTGTTTGGAGGATCTGTCCAATTGTGAGAGAGGTGTGTTGAAGTCACCCATAATTATTGTGTTGTGGTCTATTTGATTCTTGAACTTGAGGAGAATTTGTTTTATGAACGTCGCAGCACCATTATTTGGTGCATAAATATTGATAATTGTTATGTCTTGTTGGTGAATGGTTCCTTTTACCAGTATATAATGTCCTTCCTTATCCCTTTTGATTAATTTAGTCTTGAAGTCAATTTTATTCGATATGAGGATGGCCACACCTGGTTGCTTACGAGGACCGTGTGTGTGGTATATTTTTTCCCAACCTTTCACCTTCAGCCTGTGTATGTCTTTTGCAATCAGATGTGTCTCCTGGAGGCAGCATATTGTTGGATTTGTTTTTTTTAATCCATGTTACAAGCCTATGTCACTTTATTGGAGAGTTTAAGCCATTAACGTTTAGAGTTTCTATTGATATATGGTTTGTACTTCCAGCCATGTTTGATTATCTATCTTCTATTTTTTTTAATTTAGTTTGTTTCTCCATGGTTAGCTTTCCCCCCGCCCTCTGTCTTTATAGAGGCACTTCCCACTGATGGTTTTGGTTATTGTTTTTCATTTCTTCCTCGTGTAGTGTTTTGCTCAAGATGCTTTGCAATGCTGGTTTTCTGGCTGCAAATTCTTTTAGCTTTTGTTTATCATGAAAGATTTTTATTTCGTTGTCGTACCTGAAGCTTAATTTTGCTGGATACAGAATTCTTGGTTGGCATCCATTGTCTTTCAGTGTTTGAAATACGTTGTTCCAGGATCTTCTCGCTTTCAGCATCTATGATGAAAAATCCGTTGTTAACCTTATTGGTTTACCCCTGAATGTAATCTGCCTCCTTTCTCTTGTAGCTTTTAATATTTTCTCTTTGTTCTGTATATTGGATATCTTCATAACAATGTGTCTTGGCGTTGGTCTACTGTGATTTTGTGTGCTCGGTGTCCTGTATGCATCTACAATTTGTATATCCATTTCCTTTTTTATTTCTGGAAAGTTTTCTGTAATTATTGCATTCAGCAGGCTACTCATTCCCTTGGTTTGAATCTCTGTACCTTCTTCTATCCCGATGACTCGTAGGTTTGGTTTTTTTATGTTATCCCATATCTCTTGGATGTTTTTCTCGTGGTTTTTAACCATCCTTTCTGAGTTGGCTAGGCTCTTTTCAAGATGATATATTTTGTCTTAATTATCTGATGTTCTGGCTTCTATTTGCTCCACTCTGTTGGTGATACTCTCAATTGAGTTTTTAATTTGATTTATCGTTTCCTTCATTTCTACAATTATTGTTTGGTTTTTTTTTTTTTTATAATCTCTATCTCCTGATAAAGATGCTTAACTTCTTCTTTTATCTGTTTATGTAATTCATTTTCAAAGTGTTCTTTCACTGTTTGGATTTGCTGTCTCGTATCTTCTTTAAGGTTCCATTCCATCTGTCTAAGGTATTCCTTGAGTTCTTTATATGACCATTTTTCTGCTGACTCTAGGTCCTCCTGAATATTTAGGTTGTCCTTCCTTGTTTGTACTCCTTTTCTTCCTTGCTTTTTTATGCTGCTCATGTTACTTCTTGTTCTGTTTGACTGCTGAGTTTCTGTTTACTCTTATAGATTTATTTGATGCTTGGGAGGAAAGATATTAGAAGGGAAGGGAAGAAGTCACTAAAGAGAATGAGAGTAGGCAGGTAGAATTCAAGGAAGGGGGAATAAGAAAATTGAAAAGAAATGAAAAGACAAAAGAAACAAAAATAACAAAGATTAGATAATAAAGAAAGAAAGAAAAGATGAAAAAAAATTTAACAAAAATAATAATGATAATAAAAAATGAAAATTAAAATTTAAAAAAAAATAATAATAGTAAAATTAAAAAATTTAAAAAAAATTAGAAACATTGAAAAAAAGTTAAAGAACAACAACAAATAAAAATTGAAAATGAAAGAAAAAGAAGAAAAAAAAAGAAAAAGAAAAAAAATGATAATAATAATAATAATAAATGCAGTCCTAGAGTTCTATTAACTTCTCTTCCAGTAGGTGGAGCTGTGCCCACTGGGCCAAGCTTCTCCTCTCAATAGGTGGGAACCATTCACTGTGCAGCAGCTCTTTCTCCTAGACTGGGCGGGTCTCCAATCCTGAGTGTCTAGGGCCTTGTCTTGTGTTTCCTCAAGCCAGGCCGTGCTCACCTGTGGCGCTCACCACAATACTGGCTACACGCCAGGTGTGCTGCTCCTGGGAGCCCTGTTTTCATGAACACCTGGGCTCACTCTCCCTGTTTGCCTCCCTCAGACCCTAAGTTTGTAGAGCTTGGGGCTGAGATCCCTCAGCGAATTTGCTTGCCCTCCTGTAGCCACGCCCCCGGTAGTTGGTGCAAGAGACCTCAGTTGTCAGACCTGGTGGGAGCGGTATCCGGGAGTTCCGCGCCGTGAGTCCCGCGCCACTCCTTATCCCCTCGGTCTGGTTATTGCGTTCACAGGAGAGCTGGGAGTGGCCCTTAAGGTTTCCCCGCTGTGTGGAAAGAGATGACTAGGGGATTACACACCTGTCGTGCTGGTTTCAATGCAGTTATCTCCTCCGCCCGTGACGCCATTTCTCTGCCATGGTGGTATCCCATGCAAATGGTGATCGTTCGTTCCCTTTGCCGGGTGACCAATGCAACGGGTGGGTCCTGACTGTCTCTCCCAATCCCCGTTTCAGTCCTGTGGCCACTGCCTATGAAGGCTCGGTTGGCTTTTACCTCTGTAAGTTCCTAAGGGCCGACCAATTATTTCAGCGGGATCGTTAGTGCTGAGTCACACGAAGCAGGAGAACCGGAGCTTAATTGCCTCCGATTCGGGCTCTGTGTGTGTGTTCTGAGGGGCCCAGCCTGTACACCCCAGATCCACGTCAGCTCAGCATTGCCTAGTGCCTGAGCAAACAGCATTTAGACAGTTTACGGCTCCCTGTGCCCGCGCAGTTGAAGATGTCAGAGACTTGATCTCTCTGCACCTGCCACAATGTTAGATCTCCTCAATGATATTCATGTTGCCCTTACAGCTTCCTGGCATAAGCAAGTTCTTGGGATTATACAAACTGCTGCTTCTGTTTCCAGTCCAGATTTCTAGAAATGAAACCCTGCCGCCGTCGCCTCCGTCTCTGGGCCGCGCTGACGAGCGCCACGCTCGTCTGCGACCGTAGCAGAGCTGCCCTGGCCTCCACAGCTCTTCAGCCCGGTGCCCGGCCCCTGGGGCCCAAGCGGCTGCCGCCTTGGCTCTCCGTCCCCCTCCTCCGGAGCACGGGTCCCCTGGCAGGGGGGTGCAGAACGACCCCAGAGCAGGCTCTGCCCGAAGGTGCAGCAGCGAACAGGCCACCAAGATGCTCGAGGCTGCAGTCCAGCCTTCGGAGGACAGGGCTCGGCACGCAGCCCAGCTCCAACCTCTAGATGCTGCTGCCGGACAATGTATACAGAGCCATCAAGACAGCAAGCAGAAAGCAAATGGCAGCTCCCACGGAGTGGATTTTCGGCACAGAAACCACAGCCCCGCCAACAATCCCAATCCACAAACTCTCCCTGTATAAAAAATATTAAAAAAAAAAAAGGCGGGGCGCACTGAGCTTTCTTTGCCTCGGGTACTTACAATCCACTGCTGATTACACATTCAGCTTCTCTGCCCGGAGCGAAGCAAAAGAGGAAGCAGATGGGAGCAAAGCGCCCGCGGCTCTGAGCAGCCAAGCGTCCAGGAGCCAAGCGTCTCTTTTTCGATTTCTTTGTTCTTCCTGCTGCTTGGCAAAGTGGTCCGCTACAGATTAACGGTGAAAGGAGCTCTAACAGACTGTGCGAAATCTCGATTAAAGCCGCTGCTCTGAGCACCACGCTCAGCACTTCAGCAACCCCCGTGTGCAGCGGCCATCTTCTCCAAGGATGTAAATTACAAACCTAAAGCCAACATCTTCTTGAATGAAAAAATAAGTTGAAAGCATTTATTCTAAAATCAGAAAGAAGACAAACGTGTTTACTCTCACCAATCCTATTAATATAATTTTTAAACTCCAGCCAAAGCAACAAAGGAAAAAAAAGGAAACTAAATTATAGTAGTGGGAAAAGAAGAAATCAAATTATCTCTGTCAATGACACAATTTTATATTTAGAAGACACAAGATGCTCCAACAAAAAACTTAAGAGCTAATAAACAAATTCAGCAAATTAGTAGGATACAAGACCACCATACAAAAATCAATAACTTTTTAATCCTCTAATAATGAATCCACTGAGATTAAAATAATAAAGAAGGGCTGGGATTGTGGTTCAGCGGTAAGAGTTCTCGCCTAGCTCCTGTTAGGACCTATGTTTGATCCTCAGCACCATATAAAAATAAATAAATAAAATAAAGATATTGTGTCCAAGTACAACTAAAAAATAAAGAAAACATACCCACCAACAATATACTCAAAAATAATAATGGAGTTGGGAATAAATCTAATCAAGGAGGTGTAAGAATTCTACAGCAGAAATTATACAACACTCTAAAAAAATTAAAGAAGAACTTAGAGGATGGGAAGACCTATCATGCTCTTGGATAAATAACTAATATTGTTCAAAATGTCCATACTACAAAAAACAATGTAGATTCAATGCAATCCTTATTAAAATATCAATAATACTAATGATATTATTCATGAAATGATTAAAAAATCCTAGAATTCATATATAAGAATAAAAGACCAAAATAGCCAAATCAGTACTGATCAATAAGTGATGCTGGTGTCATCACAATACCTGATCTCAAACTATATTAAAAAAAAAAAAAAAAACTATTACAAAAACAGCATGTTATTGGCATCAAAACAGATATATGGTTGAACAGAACAGAATAAAATAAGACACAGAAACAAATCAACTCAGATATAGTCATCACATACTATAATGATTCAGGCATAGGAATTTTATAGCAGCACAATTCATAATAGGCAACTTATGGAACTAGCATAGGTATTCCTTAGTATACAATTTGATAAATAAAATAGGTTATATACATACAACAGAGTTTTACTCAGCTACAACAAAGAATGAAATTATATAATTTTCTGTTAAATGGTTGGACCTGGAAAACATCAAACTCAAGTGTTGAATATTTTCTATTATATGCAAAAGGTAGAGAGAAGTAAGGAATAAATAAAAAGGACCTCATGAAAGTGATCTCATGAAAATAGAAGGGAGGTCATGACAACAATACCCCCCCCAAAAAAAAACAGCAGGAAGTAAATTTTTATCAAGTCCCTGCATTTTCTGAGAAATGGTTAAGGCAATAATTTTAAAATGGTAGTGATAGGTAAAGGCATGTTTTAATTTTTAGGGTAAACACTAAATGGTTCATAGAAAACTGTATGTTTAAAGAGGCGATGCTGTGTTGCACCTCCAAAATCCCATTCCTTCAGGACTAAAACAATAATTTCCACAGCTAATGAGATTGTTAGTTGCTGATAGTTGTGGGAATTGCTTCTACCTGAAAAGTTACTACATCCAAATGCCCTTTTCTAACAGTGTCTGCATCTAATGATGGTAAAATGAGGGGATATATAGGCCCAAATCTCTCTGCTGTAATATGAGATAAGTCTGTATGGCCATCCTCAACTTCAAATCTCCTTGTGGAATTAGCTGAAGGTTTTTGCCACTATTAAACTTCTCTCATTACCCAATAAATCCTTCAGTTCTTCTCAAGGTTGTTGATCATCAGAATTATATCTCAATAAAATTTCTGGGTGCAAATTTTCTGTCAGTCTTTCTTAGAGAATCTAATCTATGACAGTTTATCCCAGGAGTGGTTTGAGGAAGTAACCAGAAGCTAGATATTGGTGGCTGGATCATTCACTTGCCAGCCATAAATGAAAGCCCCATCACTAGTATTTTATGAAACATGAGTAGGTGCTAGAATGTGGTAGTGATGCAATTGCTAACTTTACTCTTAAACAAATTCACTAGCATGTTGAGTTGTAAAATGACTAGTTAATTATATGTCTTATAGTGACTATTGTTGGGGAAATTGATGTTTGAACAAAAACAATAAACGGCTTATTATGTTTGTGGCTAAGTGTGAAGGCTCCAGGACCTCCTTTGGTGCATGTAATGAACATTTTATGTCTTATAGCCATAAGAAAGATAAAAGCCAGAATCAGCCTGAGTAATTATTTATAATTATAATAGCAGAACTCTAGGGGAGGTTAAATTATCAAAAATCATACCAAACCTATTATGCTCAAATTAGAAACCTGATTGGTAAGATTTGGACTGAGATTTTGAATTAGAGCATCAAGATTGATGTACTACAAAGTCTGCAATCTACGAACTTTCACTGAAACCTATGAATCAGCTGAATTTTCCAACTCTTTCTTCCTTGTTAAAGAATGATTTTTTTTTGCCTTAACATGAGCGATTCCTCTACTCTGCATGATAATACATGCATCCCAACAGGACCTCCCTCATCTCTCATGAGGTCCTGGGCTCAAGATTGCTCTAAAATGTGGAAAGTTATTCAATATGAGAGACCTCTACTTACATGTAAGACAAAAACAGCTTTGTAAGGACTCTAGAAGACATGGTTAAATGTACTGCTTAGTTGGATTTTATAAACTGGGTCAAAGAAGGGCCCATTGTAGATAATGTGGAAATGCCAGACCTGTAATGAAAATATTGGAATAATGGATTTAATGGTTCAGAGAAGAGGGCATACTAGAATAGATACACTGTGCAAGATTGGACATTACACAATATAACTATTTTCCTTAAGAATATAACAGGGATCCTTCATCTACCAATGGAAAAAAAAGGTTGTGCTGCAAAATAGGGCACAAATATAATGAAAAAGATCAATGATACACATATGCTGTAGGAAAAAAGTTGAAGGTAGGTAATGCTGCTATAGAACTAAGGTTTATTTATAACAGTAAATAGGGACAAAATATCCTCAAATAATAGCATATGGGTAATAGTTATAAACTGTCATAAGAAAGGTAGGAAGAAATATCATAATGAGTGGCAAAGTTAAAGTGGAAGTCAGATAGTCCTGATTCTTCAAAGAAAATATGTCAATAATTAAGAGAATATGGTGTTGATAATAACAAGGTGGATAGGCAGTAAGAAATAATATTGCTCAATTTATTTAAACAAAAGAAATCAAGGATATATGATCTAAAGTCACAATTCCTCATCTGGCTTCTAGATCTCAATTAGTATACAGACCTGGAACCCATTGACTGAAGAAGATACTAGGTCTCTAGAGGAGAGTGGACTCTAAACTATAGTGGCTAATGTATAGTCAACAATTACCCTAGTCTTTACTCAAAGAGATTTAGAGTCCCAACATTTGTAGGACAATTTGCTTGAGGATTCAAATGGATTTCCATGTATGTAAGGTACAATAATGGCCCTGATGTTACAGTTATAGTGTATAGGAGTCAAAAAGAAAATGAAGTTCTGTAAGCCAGATCAAGTTCAATGAGTCCATCAACCCACTCAGTGATCATTTCTGTAGTACCTTAATATATAATTGGAAAGACCATACTTGGTAAATTTATACATCCTTAACTTTGGTTCCTTGGTCTGTCTGTTAAGAGCTACCATCTTGGGGAAGGAGAAATGGAAGTCTCTGAACTTCAATCCCAATACACTGCAAAAATGATAGTATTTATTTTAAATACTGCATCCTGGTGGGAATGGTAGAGATTAGTGCCCATCTATTTTTTATTTGTTCTTTTTAGATATAAATGAGAGTAGATGCATTTCGATATATTATACATGCATGGACTATAATTATTCTAATTAGGAAACCATTCTTGTGGTTGTACATGATGTGCACTTACATTGGTCAGGTATTCATGTATGAATATAGGTTATGTCTGATTCATTCAATTGTCTTTCATATTCCCACCCCCCTGCTTTCGGTCATTTCCCTTTGTCTAATCCAATGAACTTCTATTTTTTCCTCCATCCCTTATTGTGTGTTAGCATGCACATATCAGAGAGAACATTTAGACTTTTGTTTTTTGGAATTTGCTTATTTCATTTAGCAAGATAGTCTCCAGTTCCATCCATTTACAGCAAATGCCATAATTGCATTTTTCATTATAACTAAGTAATATCCCATTGTGTATATACCATGATTTCTTTATTCATTCATCTGTTGAAGGCCACTTAGGTTGGTTCCAGAGCTTGGCTATTGTAAATTGAGATGCTATATACATTGATATGTCTTCATCACTGTAGTATGTTGATTTTAAATAATTTGGGTATAGACTGAGGAATGGGATAATTCGATAAAATGGTTTTTCCATTCCAAATTTTCTAAGGAATCCCCAAACTGCTTTCCAGAATGTTTGCACCAATTTTCAGGAATACCCACAGTGTATGAGTGAACATTTTTCCCCACATCCAGCGCCACTCTTATGGACCTAAAGCACATAGGATGATGGGCCTAAACTCTACAAAACATACCTATCTTGGAGGATGACAGCAACATACCAAAAGTGAACTCATTAATAGTTCACACTTTCCAACTATCATATATGTGATAATTTTGATGGAGTAGATTAATATGCCTACATAAATGTTATGTGAGATGGATCTGTAAAATCCACCCCATTTACAAAGATTGATCAAAAATGTTTATAGTTGTGCATAGGGGTACTAGCCTGTAACCACAGCTACTTAAGAGGCTAGGGCAGAAGTATCATAAAATTGAGGCTATCCTTAGCAATTTAATAAGAACCATATTCAAAATTAAATACATAGATAGATAGATAGATAGATAGATAGATAGATAGATATGTAGCTCAGTGGTGGAACATCCCTGGGTGAAATTCACAGTAGAAAAAAATAAATATAAACTTCTTCCATTCACCAGGGATTAAAAATACTATATATTTATGGTTTTGTCCCAAAGCCATAACTCTCCCATTTTAAGAACAATGTAGCTTGAAAAGATCTTTACCTTTTGAATGTTGTACACTATATCAAATAAGTTATCTGGTAATTCTATCAAATTATTTCTTATGTTGAATGCCATTCTAAATAAGCAAGAAGTAGAAAGTATATTTTAAGTCTCTATAAGACATATGGGATCAGTAACATTGCTATGCCAACACTTATTGAACATGAAAATAAAGGTAAATAAATAATACTTATATTGTTATATTTATGCAGCTGTTAATTTGATCTTCTTAGATATGGAGAGATAAATAGATTATTAAAAAATTACACTAAAATATTTTATATATTGATTCTGGAACTTTTTGCACCTCTTTGAATTTGTCCTGTGGTAATTCCTTCACTAGATTTATCTTAATCACAGTCCTGCAAAGACACAGCTTATTAGTGTCCAGGAGCCTGCAGTAGATTATGACATCCCCTTCAAAAATTAAAACTGTTTCATGACTCACCTCCCACCAACAAAATAAAATTATAACCTCTGTTAGACCTATTTGGAAACTGGAAACATCATATTTCCCACATGAGACTTCTAATCTTTGTTCTGTACCTAATGACTTGAAAGTTACCATCTTTGAATGAGGACTAGAGAAAAAAGGGCTCTACAACTTGTCCAGGATGTAATGTAATGACCTTTACTGGTTATTTCAGATGATATAGAATACCTTATACTAATGTCATTGGTGAGACAAGATGTCACGCAGAATTTATGGTAAACAGTATTAGGAAAATAACAACACAGATCCTCAGCATTCTAGAGACAGGTTATGTTATCTATAGTAGATATTTAAATTGACTTTTAGCATAGATTCAGGCATACTACTGGTCTTTGATAGGATGGAAATCAAGTACCTTTTGATGATATATAAATTGTTTATAAAGAGCTGAGTTTTTCAGAATTATGGTAAGTGTATTACCTATTTAGGGTATTATGACAAAATACTATAGAATGAGAATTGGTGGCTTACAAACACAAAAGGAATTATTTCTCATAGTTCTGGAGATTGACAAGTTCAAAATCAAAGCACTAACACATTTTCTATCTGGTAAAGACCACATAGAGTGTGTTACATACGTAAACTAAATAGGTATCTCTATAGGCTAAGAAAATTATAGCAAATAAAACAAAAAATAGAAGAAAAGAATAATGATAAGATCACAGATCAGTAATGAATAATGTGTTACAACTATAGAATATTTTTCTAAATTTAAACATTCATTTTTTCTTTGGAAGAAAGGAAATTCAATAATATTGAATAACATTAGAAGGAAAATAGATGGAAATGTTATCAATGTTAGAAATAAAAATACATTTCTTGATTAAGTATATATTAGTTTATTATGAATTATTTTATAGCATCATATTAAAATTTTTGGATTAATTTAGCCAATTTCTATTCAAAAACTACTTCTTCAACATGACACAAAAGCTAAACAAATCTTATATGTTATGTAATTACTAAAAAATTTGAATCAATAAATGAAAACCATTCTTAAGAAAGGAAACTTTAGGTACAGTATCTTGACCAGTGAAATCTTCCTAACATACATGGAGAAAAGAGCATTAATCTATCTCAAAATCTCCCACTGAACACTAAATCAGGCATTCAACTTTATCATTTATTTTATGAAGATGGCATAATCTTTGTAATATAGAAAAATCTCAGGCTATTATCATCATAAATACAGGTGCAAAACTCATAAATATAAATTTTACCAATTGCCTGCACTGTGTTATATGAAATTTGTGGAAAATATATGACTTCATAGTTGGGAATATTTGTGGTTTGTTAGGTAAAAAATATCAAAGGATCATATATCAAATATCAGAGTATCCACCAAATAATCAGAAAGTAGAATAATATCATATGGTCTCAAAAGGTACAGGAAATAATAAAATTCAATGATCATTCACTTTTAAATATTTTAGTCAATCAAGACTATTTAAAAAATCCTATAGCAAATATAATGTTTTATAATGAAATATTTAAAACTTTTCTTTTGGAATGAGAAGTGAGACAAATATATGTGCTAGCACAATATTATTCAATGTTGTATGGGAAATTCTGAGTACTGAACTTGGAATGAAATTCATAGGAAATTAATGTTTCTATAGAATGTCCAAAAATATCTGTACATAAACTAACAAAAATAGTAAGTGAATTCAGTAAGTCACAGAGTGCAAAGTCAATATAAAAAATCAACTGTTTTATTACATTTAGCAACAAGAATTAGACAATTAAACTTTGAAAAAGGAGTCCTTTATATTAGCATAAAACTCATTCCAATTACTTGGGAACAAATGAAACAAAGGCAGGCATAACCTCTACATAAAACCATAACCAAATCTTTTTATAGAAATTAAAGAACTGAGTAAATTGTTTAATGGCTTGGAAAATTCAAAATTAAAAAGATATTATTTATTCCTGACTATATATTCCAAGTGATCTCCATAAAAAAGAAGCATTTTTTTTTTCTTTTCAAGATGTTATTTTTGTAAATGAGAGGACCTAAAATATAAAAAAAATAATAATTATAAAATAATAACAAGTTGGAAGATTTAAGATATCAATGTATAATTGTACATTAATTAAAGGATCAGTTCCAGTAATATTTTGTAAATGGTAATTTAGGTTTTCAATTTTGGTAAACGATAGTTGACATAAGTTATGGTATAACTACATGATATAAAACACTACAACTATTAAAATGCATAAAGATTTCATTCATTGATGTTGATATGGAGTTTATGAATGTCCATTTTATTTATATTATATGTTAATTAATAAAAAAATATTAAGTGATATGACCCAATTTATTTAAAATATTATGTTCATGTACATAATAGGATAGAAGAAATGTTTCCAAAATGTATGAAAACTAATTTAATAAAATAGAAGACACAGAGAATAAAATGACACCAATAGGGTCACCTGATCTTTGTCAAAGGTGCCAAAAGCACAAGGTAGAGAAAAGCCTTTTAAGGAAGTAGGTATTGGAAATAGCCATTTGTAGAAAAATGAAACTATATCCCTATCTGTCACCCTGCATAAATGGCAACTCAAAGTAGATAAAAGACCTAGGATTTAGATGAGAAATTGTGTAACTGACAGAAGAAAACATAGTGTCAATACTTCAAGTACAGGCACTGACTTCCTGAAGAAGACCACTAAAGCATAAGAATTTAAAAACATCAATAAGTTGGGTGGTATCAAATAAAAAAGCTCTGCACAGCAAAGGAAACAATTAATATTTTGAAAACAGAACCCACAGGATGGAAAAATAAAAATATTGTCAGTTATTCTGTCAGAGGATTAACATCCAGAATGTATAAATAATTTTAAAAATATCAACATAAAAAACCCACAAAAATTAAATGGGAAACAAACTAAACAGATATTTCCCAAAATAAATAATACAAATTGTGAAAAACATATTTATTTTAAAAAAGGTTCAATCTGTTTAGCAATCAGGTACATAAAAATAAAGACTACAGTGAGATTTCATCTCACTCTATTTAGAATGGCAACCAATATTTAAAGAGTAATTTGATATGGGCAAGGTGATTTAAGAGTGAGGTTTACTTTTCTGTAAATTTTTCTCACTTAATATCATAAAAAATGTAATTTTATTTTTAAGTTTGAAAAAAATAACCCACAATAAAATGCCTCACTGTATGATAGATGGCAGAAAAAAAATCTCACTTTAACTATTCACTAATTATGCCACCATTCTAGGCCTAATCTTGGAGCACTAGACATAATTTTCCAGCTTCATGTCAATATTTTCTTGCATGTCAAAAACAAAAACAAAAAATTCACACTGTAAAAACAGAAGAATATATTCAAAGTTTACCATTTTAGTAAATAAAAGATTCCTTTCATTAATATTTGAGGAGAAGAGAGAGAAGAAAAGGGAGGAATTGGAATTGGAAAATGTATGTGTGTTATATGCACAAAATGAATAATTACCCAGCCATTAATAATAGTGAAATATGGCATTTGCTAGTAAATGAATGGCGCTGGAGTTTATGGTGCTAAATGAAATAAGCCAAACTCATAATGTCAAAGATTGAAAGTTTTCTGATATATTTAAGCTAGTCCAAAATAAGCAGGAGAATAACTGGAGAAAAAAATATCGATAGAGAAGTTACATTTTCATATTGCTGCTGTTTGTATGATTTACAGGTTTTAAATATAAATTTCAAAAGATTTAAAATTTTATGAACTGTAGTCTTGATTAAAATCTGTAGGTCTAGGATGTAGGAATAAGTTCTGAATTGTTTTTTGTTATACACACACACACACACACACACATACACACACCCACATACATACCAGGAATTGAACCCAGGAACAACTAAGTACTGAGCCACATCACCAGCTTTTTTTTTTTTTTTGTATCTTATTTAAGGGCAGGATCTCACTGAGTTGCTTAGAGCCTCATTAAGTTGCTGAATCTGTTTTTGATCCTTCTGCCTCAGCCTTCTGAGCTGCTTGGATTATGGGCTTGAGCCACTGCACCCAGCTGCTTCTCATTTCTGGCAATAAACTGAGCTCTGAACCTCGATAGGTTCTATATGCCATTCACTTCCAAAGAGGAATTAGTTTTGCTCAAAATTTTGAGAAAACAAAACAAGAAATAATATATTGCAACTATTGAGTTGAAATGTGATTATTATAAAAATGTAGAAAACAATCCAAGTCATATTTAGATCATGCAAAATGGCATATCACTCCCTAATTTTTAAATGATTACTTGCAAATAAAATTAACACATATTGAAATTCTTAGCAACACATCACATGTAAGGGGAAAAAAAAAACTATGGGATGATTTGAAAAAAGTCATGTGCTTGACTTCCTAACAGTTAACAGAATGTGCATAATCACATCCCCACTCCTCCTTTATATATATAACACACTATTATCTAGTCTTTTTTATTGGAGACTGAGATCATAAAGCAACCATAGGGTTCTCATCATCCCGTTCTTGTAATTTTGGTGTAATAATTTCAAATGAGACTCACAAGTTGTAGGAAGGAGTTTATTGAAAAGATGGAGAATACAGATGTTCATGATGGACTGGGAGGTTGATTCAGGACTTACAAAGTTGAGATTTTTTTAAAGACTTAACTTTCTTGGAACGCTTCTTCCTTTGAAATTGGAAGATGTAGATATTGGCCCCAGATATTCTGCTTCCTTTGACAAGATAAGAAGGCTAACAAGTTTGAAAACTTTAAAATTTTATATTTTGTTCAGATGAATCCAATCCCTCTTTCTAAAAGTTCCCTTCCTCCCTGAGCATTTGAACATGTAAATTTTGGAACAATGAATTTTTTTCATCTTTCCCTGAATCTGGTTTTCTTACCAATTTTACATTGAATTTGATTGTCTCTGGAGCACAGAACATTAAAGATTACCTTCCATCCTACCCAGACCAGTATTAGAACTGCCCAGTAATAGTTACTTTTGTTCTTGCCTTCTTTTTAGTTGTCTATTATCCCCAGTTACATGACCCGTGGCTACACTTTGATGCATATATCTGGTTTTATCCTTGTCAATTATTATCATATCCCTACCAACCTTGTGTCTGGCAAACATATGTACACTGATTATATTGAGCAATATCAGTAATTAATAATATTTGAAATGAGATATAATACATAAATGCTAATGTGAATGCAAATAAAATGCCATTTTTTACTGATATTCATGTGCATGTCAATAAATACAAATGTTTTAAAAATTCAAAATGTTGAGCTTTTTAAGTTTTTTGTTGTTTTCTTTTACTTTTTTTTAGTTTTGGATGGAAAGAATACCTCTACATAATTTATTTACTTTTTATGTGGTGCTAAGGATGAAATCCAGCGCTTCACATATGCTAGGCAAGCACTCTACCACTGACCTACAATCCCCCACCCCATTGTACTTTTTACTAATGCTTTTTTTTAAACTCTTTCAGGGAACTCTTTTGGATTTTTCCTTTCCAGATCTTTGTAATACGTGTGTTTGGCATGAGAAGTTGAAACAATCCTAACAAAATTAAACAGTTTGTAATATTGGTTTTGGTTCTTTCCTTTTTCTTTTTCATAAATACTATTTCTGTTTTGGTCCCATCCACAAGTCCTTGTTATCTAGATATTTTCTAGAACTCCCTGCTTCTCTGTCCAGAATTATCTCATCAGCACAAAAAGAGGGGTTCATTAGCATATACACTTTAATTTTAATATTTTTAATAAACTGTCCTTCCCCTTTGGGAAAACAAATATAGAAATATCTAAAGTTGGAACTTTAGAAATTGTACAACAGGGAATTCTGAAACTCCTTCAAGTTAAAACATATGTACCACTGCCTACTTTGTCTATGCTTAGGTCTAGTCACTTGTAATTACAAAGTAAGTCACATAACCTATGAAGATGTTGTTTACTAGAACAAATAGAACAGATTAGGACTTAATTGGAGAATGGGGCAATAATTTTAACAGCTATTGTGTCCATTCATACCCAGAGGACATGACAAAGCAGTGTAGAGGCAGAATGAAATAAATAAGTCTCATAGTCTCTGTATCTTTCTTCCCCTGGAAACTGAGTCTTGTTACACCCCTTCTAGTAACCAGAGGAGCAGAATTATCCAAGGACTTCCACATGTAGGATTTTTTTCTCTGATGCTAAAGCCAGCAAAATGACAGACTGCTTTTTAGTTTTTACTCACAGCCATGAAATGTTTTGTCTGGAAATCTTCCCTGAATAACTGAATACCAGGTTTGAGAGAAACACTTTTATAAAATATGTGCCCCTGTGGGATGGATCTGGTTTGTATATTAAGACACTACTACCCTCACCTATAAACATTAGCTCATTTCCGACTTCATATACTCATTTTACAACATATAGATGTGTAGTATTAATAATAGGAAACATAAATATGTTTTCAAAATCCTAGAGGTATTATTCCCTTTTTAATATCTTTCCACTTCTGATTCAGGTTAAGAAAACATATCAAATGTAAATAAAAACAAAGTAAAATAATTAAATTAGATGAAAAGGCCAATTATTGCTTTATAGCATTTTACATAAAGTTTTCGATCATTCCTGCTTCATAGTTTACTTTATCTTCATACTGTAAGAGGAATTTATAATACCTAGCACAATTTTATACTAAACAATAGAATCTATAGATTTTAAAATTAGTGATATGAATCACAACAGCTGCAGATTAAGTGATATTAATATAGTTGTTTCTGTCAGTAAAATCCCTGAGATTTCAGAGAATGAGCCAGTTATTTGATCTCTTTGCTTCAGGTTCCCAATTTGTCAAATTGCTACAATTTTCTTCCTGTAGATTGTGCCTACTTTACTTAAAGGACCTCACAGTTCATTGTATAAAATTTAAACTGCAATTATAATTTTATAGGAAAATTTGATACTTAATATACCCTAAGATTCAATTGTTATTTTCTCTTAATCAATTCAGTAGAAAATTGGAATAACATTACAATTTTATTTGGAGTCCAAAATGTCTAGATATTACTTAAAGAATATAATTGAATCATTAGAAGTTCTGATATTTTAAGGCTGTTCTGTTTTTCAAATATTTTCTTTTTAATTGAAATATAACAATTGTACATGCTTATGGGGTATAGTTTGATATATTGATATAAGTATATATTATTTAATTATTTAAATCAGGGCAACATGAATAGGCATCCCTTTCATTATTTATTTGAAGTGAGAACATTCAAAGTCAATTCTTATAACGTCTTTGAAACTGTTTTGTTCAAGATAATTTTCAACAAATTGAGGTAGAATTGTCTTCAGAGTGTATTGACTTTAAAAGTCCATTCATCGAAATATGTATTTGAATTAATACATATTAAAATACATAATAAAATATTTGAATTTTAAGAAAGTGAGAGGTAAAACAATGCTGAGACAGATGCACCTCTATCCTTTGAGCTTTATGATCTATTTCTTCCATACACAAATTATAACTTTAATTTTTTCTCTTTTAAAAGAATATTTATTCTATGTACACAAATATTTTAAATAAAAAAATATGAGGGTGACACAATAATTGTCATTTGTATAGACCCTTAATTTTTTAAGAACTATCCCTAAAATACATCTAGTGGTTAAATTAATTTCTAAATATGAAGACATTAATAACATTCTTCATAGAAATAGAAAAAAATAATTTAGAAATGGTTCAGAACCATGTACACAAAAACACACACAAAACCTAAGAATAGCTAAAGCAATCCTAAGCAAAATAAAACAAATTAAACATGTTAGATTAAAAGAAAGGTGCATTTCCAGATGCTCTATGGTTTTGGATTCAGGCAACTGCTTCTCAGTGAAGTGGGTCAAAGTTGGATCACACTAGAATTTAATGTGGACAGTCAGAGTGTCTTTGAGACTCAGAAAGTTGCTTGTATTGAACAAAGTATAAGAAAGAGTACTTTGGAGCCAAGCTGGTTGTGGCAGTGTCAATGTTACCAATAATAGCACTGTCTTATCAGAGAGAGGGTGGATAACAGAGAGAGAAACACAATGGACAGACTTGGTAGATCAGAAAAGCAGCCAGAACTTGTCTCATCCAGAGGTTGTGGCTTCAACCAGTGTTTGGAAATTGTTCTGTATTTTTCAAGTGGCAAATGGAGAGTTGAGACAGGAGCTATCTTTTGGTAGTCACACTGCAGTTTGCTGTTGCAGGAGCTCAGAGATCACATCAAAAATTGCCACACTGCCCTGGGAATTGAGTATCATGTGGTCTAAATTGTACATAAAAAACATGAGTGAAACAGGCACAGGGAAGATTGTACCCAGTAATACCGAAGGAAGAAAAAATGAAGATGAACCTAACTGTCTTGACCAGCTGATAAGGGTCAGCAATTTGAACAGGCAAATGTGAATACATTCAAGAACTAATCCAGAGAAGTCTGAATTCATAGGTGGCAAAGTGTGTGGAGGATCCACTCCCCTGACACACAAGTAGAATTATTGGGAGTTTACTGAGACTCAAATTCCTGCAGTGCTTAACTTCTGCTGGGTATTGGGGAGTGTACTGATTTAATCTCTGTAGGGTAGATACCACCCAAGAAAGTTGTAAAGGCCTGATTAGACCTACATTTCAGCAGCCTGAACTCCCCTCTTAGAACCAAACATCAGCCCCACACTGGAAGTGCATTGATATAGTAAGTAGTCTGTGCAAGCAAACGTTTAATCAACAGTACTTCCCATTCCATTCTATGTTACAGTGAGGAGAAAGAAGCTGAGAGGTATTTCAACCAGTGTCATTTTCCACAATAACTGGAAGCTTGGTGAGAAACACAAATATAGAAAGGAATGAGCAGCACCCATTCCTTATGAGCATTCTCTCTCTCTCTCTCTCTCTCTCTCTCTCTCTCTCTCTCTCTCTCTCTCTCTCTCTCTCTCTCTCTCTCTCTCTCTTCCCCCATATGTCAAGAAGAAAAGGAAATGTGAACCATTGAACATAGGCAGTAACCATACTTTCTTGTCAATTGTTTTGACACCCTCAGTGGAGACAATCCTTTCATTTTTATTTTTATCTTTTTAACTTTTTTTGTTTTTTGCTACCAGGGATTGAACTCAGTAGTGCTTAACCACCAAGCGACATCCCCAGGCATTTTTAGTATTTTCATTAGAGAAAGCATCTCGCTAAGTTGCTTAGTGCTTTGTTGCTAAGCTGCTGAGGCTGGCTTTGAACTCACAATCCTCCTTCCTCAGTCTTCCTTGCTGCTAGGATTATAGGCATGTGCCACTATTCTCAGCTTCATTTTTCATCAAGAATCTTTTTCTCTCTCTTTTTTTTTTCTTTTTTTGTGGTGTTCTTAATGTGCTTATTCATACACACACATGTTCGCATGCGCACACACACATAATACATATATATATATATATATATATATATATATATATATATATATTTGTTTCTTTTTTCTTATTTTTAGTATTTTAACATAGTTTCTCTTGCCTTGTATTTCAAGTGTTAGGGTTTTTAAATATTTTCTCTTTTTCTTCTTTCTTCTCCTGCTAATGGCCAAATTCTCTTCTTCTCTTTCTTTATTTCTGTTTTTTTCTCCTCCTTTCTTATAATAATTTCCAGCTACACCTTTTATTCATTCTCTCTGTTCACATTTTGAACATTATAATATCTCTTTTACCTTCCAATCACATTTGCTTTTCTCTTAATAAAGAGTATTTTTACTATCTTTTATATCTAATTAGTTTACATAACTCCTTCCCCCTCCCTTTCTTGGAGGTGCTGGGAACCTACAAGGATACTACCAGCTCATATAGTAGATGTCTTCTGCTGAACAAAACTTAGTCAAAAGATAGCACCCCTTACTCAACACACAAATCAATAACATCAAACAGCATCTCTACTTTGATACAAAGAATATAAGAGACAAATACTCAAACTAATAACCAGGCCCAAAGTTCGAATAGCTAGGGTTGGGCTCTCAGGTTCCACTCATGGATATGTACTTCTACATCAAAAACACAGACAACTACAACAAAGATTTTGGCTATTCACATATGAGGACCTTTAAATGCAGATCATGCTATGACACTGGAAAGAGAAGGCACAACATTATCAAGGTGCACACATAAGAGTGTAAGAGAAATCTATATCAGTTGATATATAATACCTAACATAGAAATGCAAGAAATGTGAAAAAAATATAACACAATGCCTCCTAAATTTCATAATACATTAGCAAATGACCCCAAAGATATTGATGAAATATCAGATAAATAATTCAAAGAGTGATTAATGGGTTATGGATGTGACTCAAGCGGTAATGTGCTCACCTGGCATGCGTGGGGTGCTGGGTTCGATCCTCAGCACCACATAAAATAAAATAAAGACGTGTCCACCAAAAACTGACAAATAAATATTTTTAAAAATTCTCTCTCTCTCTCTTCTCTCCTCTCTCTCTCTCTCTCTCTCTCTCTCTCTCTCTTTAAAAAAATGATTAATTAATTCCAAGAGAACACAGAAAAATCACAAAGGAATTAAGGAAGTCAGAGTAGAATGTAAATGACAGATTTAATGAAGAGAAAGAGATATCAAAAAAGAACAAAAGAGAAATATTGGAAATGAAAGACAATAAATCAAATATATGTTCAGTTGAACATCACTCTAACAGAGTAGACCATGCTAAAAACAAAGTCCCAGAGCTGGAAGAAAAAGTGGTCAGCCTTAAACCAATTGAGACAGTATTAAAGAAAATAAGTAACTATATTTGGAATTTATAAGAATGTTGAGACAACATAAAGAGACCAAATGAATTAACATGGGAAATGAGGAAGATGGTGAGATGCAGATTAATTAATAATTTCCTCTGGGAAACAATGGAAATTTTTCCAAACTGGAGGAATAAGATAGATATCCAGATACTGGAAGGAAGAAACTTTCCACAAAAAATCATAATTAAAATGACTAACAGAACAAGGATATAATTTTAAAAGCCTCAAAAAAATTATCAGAACACATTAAGAGACAAAGCAATAAAAAATTACCTGCATTTTTTTAGCAAAAACACTAAAATGCTTTTAGTTATGTGTTCCAAGCCCTGAAAGAAAATAACTGTCAATGAAGATTGCTATGTTCAGCAAAACTATTCTTCAAAATCAAAGCAGAAATGAAAACTTTTCAAAGATAAAAATAAACTAAAAGAATTCATGACTTCTAACTCAGCACTACAGAACTTACTTAAAGAAATGCTTTACAAAGAAGAAATATAAAGAAACTCCAGGGATAACAAATGGACAATTCTTATTTGAAAAGTAGCTAAGCAAATGAGAAACAAGACCAAATTAAACATTAGGAATCAGAATGTCAGAAATCAATAAACCCCTCTCTATAGTAACATGTAATATATTGGTTTCAGCTCTCCAATTAAAATACATAGCCTGGAGAATGGATTTAAAAAAAAGACCCAATTATTTGTTGTTTGCAAGAGAGTCACCTTAGAGGCAAAGATAAGCCAGAGACTGAAAGTAAAATGATGAAAACAGATATGCTATGCAAATGGACCCTGAAACCAGGAGAAGTAGCTACTCTCATATCTGGCAAAGCAGATTTCAAAGCAAAATTAAACAAAAGAGACAAAGAAGGTAACATTAATCTGGTAAAGATAAACATTCAACAAGAAGACATATTGATATCACATATTTATGCCGCAAATGTGTGTGCAACTAATTATGTAAAAGTGATACCACTTGAATTAAAAATTCAGACATCAACAAAATAACAATAGAAAAATGTACCAATAGATAGTTCATTAAGGCATAAACTCAGTAAAGGATCTTTGTGGGTCTTAAAAATATTAAAATCAAATGGATTTAACAGGTATCTATAGATTATGTGTTCCAAACATTTCTTCTCAATGTTTCATGGAAACTTTTCCAATATAAATCATATTTTAAGCCACAAAGCAACTCGGAGGAAATATATTAAAAAATTAATACAATCCCTTGCGTTTTATTATATCATAATGGATAAAATTAGAAAGCAACACCAAAAATATACAGAAAATAAATATATGCATGGAGATAGAACAATACATTTTTGAATAATTAATGGGTGATTCAAAAAACTGGGGAGAAATTTTGAAATTCTTAGAATCAAATGAGAATAATGACACAATATACCAGAATCTCTGGGGTGTAGTCAAAGCAGGTTTTTTTAATCTTTTTTTTAGATGTTGTTGAACCTATATTTTATTTATTTATTTATATGTGGTGCTGAGAATCAAACCCAGTGCCTCATACATGCCAGGCAAGTACTGAACCACTGAGCCACAACCCCAGACCCCTGTCAAAGCAGTTCTAAGAGGAAACTATATAGCTATGAATGCCTACATAAGAAAATCAGAATGATGTCAAAAACTGACTTAATGATGTAATCTCAAGACACTTGAATAATGGAAACAAACCAATGCTAATATTAGTGGAAACAAAGAAGTAAATAAATTCAGAGCCAAAATCAATGAAATTGCAAATATGAAAAACAATACAAAGTATCAATAAAATTAAGAGTTTGTTCTTTGAAAAGATAAAAAATAAGCCCTTAGTCAAACTAAACAAAAGAAAAAGAAAGGAAACACAAAAAAATAAAATTTAATATAAAAAAGGAGAAATTACCACAAACATAATACACTTTCTTCTCAATGTTTCAGAGAATCATTAGGGGTTGTTTTGAAAATTTATACAAAGATATTGGAATATTTAGAAGAAATGGATGCATTTTTTTGACCCATAAAATCTGCCAAATTTTAATCAAGAGGATATAGAGAACCTAAACAGATAAATAACTAGCAAGGAGAGAGAGGAAGCAATAAAAAGCATTCCAACAAAGAAAATCTAAGGATCAGATAGATTCATATGAATTCTATCAGACCTTTAAAGAACTAATGCCAATGCTTCTCAAATTATCCTATGATATAAAAATAAATGGAACACTTCCAAATTCATTCTATGAAGTCAGTACTACACTCCCACAAAAATTAGATAAAGACATATCAAGGAAAGAAAAAATACAGACCAATATTCTTAAAGAACTTAGATGCAAAGTACTCAACAAAGTATTAGCAAATTATATTCAACAACATATTGTATATTTTTGCTGCTGTGACCAAAATAAATTACCAGAAGAATTTTAGAGGAGAAAAAGTTTACTTTAAGTCTCAGAGTTTCAGAGTTCTTAGTCCATAGAATTTTTGCTCTAATCTAAAATTTGGCTCTAATTTAGGGTTTGAGGTGAGGCAGGACATCATGGTGAAAGAGTATGGTGGGTGGAAGCAGCTTACATGATGATCAGAAAGCAGAGATAGAAGTGTCCACTTGCCAGATACAGATATATACCCCAAAGCCATGTCCCCAATCCCCACCTTCTCCAGCTACATTCTACCACTTCAGTTACCACTGTTAATCCCTATCAGGGCATTAGTTCACTGATTGAATTAAGGCACTAACAACCCAAACATTTTCCTTCAGAACCTTCTTGCATTTTCTCACACTTGGGCTTTTGGAGGACACCTCATATCCAAACCCTAACAGTGACCAATTAATTTCATCCCAGAGATGCCAGAAAGGTACAAGAAGTTTAGTTCATCACATAAATAGAAATAAAGACAAAATCACTTAATCATCTCAATTACTATAGTAAAATCCTTGAACAATTTAGCACTAAAAATACTGAATAAACTAGGAACAGAAGAAGCCTGCATCAATATAAAAAATGATATCGATGAATGACTCAAATCTCCTCGTAAATGTGGAAAAATTGAATTTTCTTTAAAATCTGGAAGACAAGGATATCCACTCTCACCACTCTTATTCAACATAGTACTAGTAATTCTAGGCAGAGCAATTAGACAAGAGAAGGAAATAAAAGGGATAAAGCTAGGAAGGGAAGAAGTCAGATTATTACTGTTTGAAGATGATGCTCCACCAAAAGACTTCTAGAACGAATAAACAAATTCAGCAAACTAGCAGGTTACGGATCTAACATACAAGAACTTATAGTTTTCCTATATACCAACACTGAGTCTACTGATAAAGGAACCAGTGAAATAATCCAATTCATAGTAGGCTCAACAAAAAATAAAACTGGAAATAATTCTGAAGAAGGAAATGACCAGCGGTCACCTCAGGAAAGAAGAATTGCAAGTTCAAAGCCAGCCTTAACAAAAACAAGGTGCTAAGCAACTATCTCTAAATATAATACAAAATATGGGTGGGGATGTGGCTCAGTGGCAGAGTGCTCCTGAGTTCAATCCCTGCTACACCCCACCACCAAAAAAGAAGAAGAAGAAGAAGAAGAAGAAGAAGAAGGAGGAGGAGGAGGAGGAGGAGGAGGAGGAGGAGGAGGAGGAAAAGAAAAGGAAAGAAAGACCTTATCTACAATAAAAAATATAGAACATTGAAGACTGAAATTGAAGAAGACCTCAAAAGATGAAAAGACCTTTCATATTCATGAATAGGCAGAATGAATACTGTTAAAATTGTCATATTACCAAAAGCAATATACAGATTCAATGAAATCTCTATCAAACTACTAAAGACATTCTTCACAGAGATAGAAAAAAGTTCTATAATTTATTTGGAAGGATTAAAGACCCAGAATACCCAAAAAAATTCTAAGCCAAAGAAAGTAATATTGGAGGCCTCACAATATCTGAGTTCAAATTGTACTATAGAGTTAGAATAACAGAAATTTCATGATACTTGCATTAAAATAATATACATAGATCAATGATACAAAATAGAAGACACAGAGATGTCACATAGTACTGTAAAGGTTAAATTTAAGTTTTGCTCTCCTGTTAAGTTTAAGTTTTGCTTTTCTGTAAGTTTAAGTTCTGTTTTCCTGGAACCCGAAACTTATGTTAAAAACAGTTACTTATGTCAAAATGTGCCCTGACCCAACACCCCCTGACAAAACGCATGATTATTCTGTAATGGTTATTTTGTAACAATCCCACCCTCGCACCCTAACTGCCATATGAACTTCCCTGTTTAAACACTGCATAAAAACTCTGCTTAAGCTGTGCTCAGGGCTCCAGCTTCTCTCAGGAGAGCTCTGAGCCCCAGCATGCTGGTCCAATAAACCCCTTTGCTTTTGCATGAGACAGTCTCTTGGTGGTCCTTTCCTCCGACGTTTGCCCGACCCTAACAGTACAGTCATCCAATTCTTGAAAAAGTTTCCAAAAATATACATTAGATAAAAGACAATCTTTTAAGCAAATAGTGCTGGATATCCATATGTAGATGAATGAGACTAGACCCTTATCTCCAGCTCTACACAAAAATTGATTCAAAATTGATCAAAACTACAAATGAGTGCAGAAACTATACAACTCCTATAAGAACATGTAGGGTCAATCCAGCATAAAAGCACAGGTAATGACTTTCTCAATAGGACCAGTAAAGTTCAGAAAATAATGCCAGGAGTTAATAAGTGGGATAACATCAAATTTAAAATTTCTGCACAGAAAAAGAAACAATTAAAAATGTAAAAAGAAAACATATAGAATGGGAGAAAATATTTGCTAGCTACTTTTTTAGCAAAGGATTAATATCTAAACTATATAAGTAATTCAAAAAGCTTAAGACCAAAACCAGAAATAACCTAATTAATACATGGGCAAATTAATTAAACAGACACTTCTCAAAAGAAAAAAATACAAATTGCCAAGAAATATATGAAAATATGTTCATCATCATTAACAATTATTGAAATGCAAGTCAAAACTCAACTGAGATTTCATCTCACAAAGTTCACAATAGCAGTCAACAAGAATATATACAATACTAAATACTGGAAAGAATGTGGAGAAAAGGGAACACTTTTACAATGTTGGCTGGATTGCAAATTAATGTATGCACTATGGAATTCAGTATGGAGGTTCCTCAAAAGATTAGAATATATCTACCATATGGCCCTTGGTATTTACTTGATGAATTAAAGTCAAGGGGGGTAATCTCATGAATATCAAAAAGAGATAAGTAGAATAGTGGAAAGGGATTGTGGGTGGGGGAGATAAGGGAAAGAGGGAATACTGTAGAATAATATTGGTCAAATTATATTGTTATATTGTGTGCACGTATGAACATGTAGCAACCAATTTCATTATTATGCATAACTCTTATGCACCAACAAAAATGTGGGTAAAAAGAAAACAATAAAAGGAATCATTATACTACCCAATTTCAGTAGATACTATGTAATTATAGCACTCAATATGGTACAGCATTTTCATAAAATCTAAAGAAACAGTTAAGCATCCAAAAGGTAATTCCATTCATCTATAGCCAATAGATTTATAACAAAGTGACTGGGAACTTATTGGCAAAAGTACAATCTGTCATTAAATGGTGCTGTAATATTGGATATCCACATGCAGAAAAATTGAAACTAGATTCTATCTCTCATTATATGCAAAATCAAATAAGAATGGATTAAAGACTTAAAATGAAATACCAGAAATTGTGAAACTATTGGAAAATAACATAGAGGAAATGCTTCAGGGCATTTAAATGGATAAGGAATTTTTAGACATGACTTCAAAAGCACAACAAACAAAAGCAAAAATACCCAAATGTGACTACGTCAAACTAAAAAGCTTCTATAACAAAGAAGATGATCAGCAGACTTAATGAATAGCCTAGAGATTAGAAGAACATGGTTACAAATTATACATAAGATAAAGAGTTACTATCAAGACTATAAGGAATTCAAACAAATCAATAGCACAAAAGCTAATTATCTGATTTTAAAATAGGCTATATGTCAAGGTAGACTTTTTTATTTTAAAAGGCATACAAGTGACTGCCAGCTGCATAAAAAAATGCTCATGTCACTAATTAAGGCAATACAAATCAAAACCCCAATGAGGTATCACATTACCCATTTTAGAATGGTTACTAACAAAAATAGAAATAACAAGTGGGGCAAGAATGTGGAGAAAAGGGAACACTTATATAATATTAATGGGAATGTATACTATAGAAACTGTATGGTAGTTCCTCAAAAAATTAAAAATGCAAATATCATGTAATACAGCAAAACCACTACTAGATATATATACTAAAGAAATGAAACCTGTATTTCAAAAATATATCTGCACTCTCATTTTCATTGGATATCTATTCACAGGAGCTGTAATTTGGAAAAGGCTAAATATTTACCAAGTTATGAACGTATAAAGAAAATATGGTACACATACACAATGGAATGCTATTAAGCCATAAAACATTAAATAATGAATTTTATAGTATAGTGACATAGATGTAACTGAAAATAATTAAGTAAAATAAAATAAAGGCATATAAAGACAAGTAGTTCATGCTATCACTCATGTGAAATATTCAAAAAAAAGTTGAACTCATGAAAATTGAGAATAGAAGGATTATTGCAAAATTAGGGTTGTGGGAGGTATGAGGAAATATTGGTTAATATATTAAATAATAATTAGGAGTAAGAATTTCTGATGTGCTGTTTTGCACAGCAGGAATGCTACTTACAGTAGACTATACAAAAACTAAAAAATCCTAGAAAAAATGATTTTGAAGGTTGCACATCCAAGAAGTGACAGATATTTGAAGAGATAGATATGTTTAACATTATACAATACATACATGTATTAAAACAACATATGGTATTCCATGAATATGTGCAGTTTTTCAGTGTCAATTTTACAAAAAGGAAGAAAATCCACACAATTTTCATTAAAAAAAGAGAAAGAGAGAAGAGAGATAAAAAGGAGAAACTAAATTAAAAAATTGGTCCTCAGAAAATTTATGTAATTTCTCAAGGCATTCATTAAGCAAATTGGTTATCAGTCTACAAATTCAGCATATGTTTCTCCAGCTTAACTTTTGAGCAGGGTAAAAGAGACCTAATTATAGTTTCCCATATAAAATTATCCAAATTTTCCAGCACCATTAGTTAAACATGCTATTTTTCTCCCAGTGCATGTTTTTGGCATTTTTGTCAAGTATCAGAAAATTGTCTGCATGGGATTGTCTCTGTGTCTTCTATTATATTCTAATGGTCTTTATGTCAATTTTGAGGAAAATAACATGCTATTTTTGTTACCATAGCTGTGTAATACAAATTGAGATCAGCTATTATTATGCTTACAGCATCACTATTCTTGTTTGGATGTTTTGAGTCTTATATTTTTCCATATAAAATTTTTATAACTCTTTCTAGTTCTTTGAAGAATATCATTAATACTTTGATGGTGATTACACTGAATATGTATATTTCTTTTGGTAGGATGGCCATTTTGATAATATTAATTCTGCCTATCTGAGAACATGTGGGGTCCTTCCATCTTTTATGCTTTTTAAAGTTTTTTTTTTTCTTTAGCATTCTACAGTTTTCATTGCAGAGGTCTTTCACATGATTGGTTAGTTTCATTTCCTACTATTTTTTTTTTAGATTACTCTTCATGTGACACTTTTCTTGATTCTTGTTCAGCAGTTTCATTTATGGAGTGTAGAAAATCTATTGGTTTATAAATGTTGATCTTGTATTTTGTTACTTTGATATATTTGCTTTTCAGTTTTGGAAATATTTCAATACCTTATTTTTTGTCTTATACATATGTGATCATCAAACAAATATTTTACGTTATTTTTTTCTGTTGCTTTGTATCCTTCCCTTGGCTGATTGCTCCTGCTACAGTTTTTAGAACTATGTTGAATACAAGTGATAAGAGTAGATATCTTAGTCTTGTTTCTCATTTTGAGGAAATGCTTTCAATATTTCTCTGTTCAGTGTCATATTGGCCTTGAATTTTTCAAAGATAGCATTTATAATATTGATATAATTTTCCTCTATTCTGAGTTTCTCCACCATTTCAAATATGAATGGTGGCTGGATTTTGAGAAAAAGACTTTTTTCTGCATCCATTGAGGTGATAATGTGGTTCTTCTGCTTAATTGTATTTATATGGTGATTTATATTTATTGATTTGTGTATGTTGAACAAACCTTATAATACTGTGATGAAACCCACTTTCTCACTGTGTACTATGTTCTTAATGTCTTTTTGAATGTAGTTTACCAACATTTTATTGGGGACATTTATGCCTGTGTTCATCTGGGGAATTTGTTTGAAATTTTCTTTCCTTTATGTGTCTTTGTTTCATTTTCTAATTGGGGTAATATTTGCTTCATAAAATGAATTTGGAAGTTTTGCCTACCTTTTTGTTTCATGGAATAATTTGAGGAGGGCTGACATTAGCTCTTCACTAAAGGTCTTGTAGAATTTTCCTGATAATATATATTTCCTTGGCTTCATCTTTGTTGGAAGACTTTCAGTTATTGCTTCAATCTCATTGCTTGATTTGGAAAGTTTTGACTTTCTGTATCTTCATTACTCATGTTTCAGTTTGAGTGGTCATATTTGTCTGAAGATTTGTCAGTGTCTTCTAGCTTTGAATTTTGTTGAAGCCTTTTTCTACATCTATGTAATAATCATCTTTTCTTTTTTAAATTCTTAGTTCTATTATATGGCATGCTAAATGTGTTGATTTTCATATGTTGAGCCATAATTTCAGCTGTGAAATGAATGACGGTGTATAATTTATTAATGTGCAGTTGAATTCACTTTGCAAGAATTTTATTGAGAAATTTTGTTGTCCTCTAGATTTTCCATTTTATTGGAATATAAATTTTCAAAACAGTTTCTAATTATCCTGTGGATTTCAAAATGTCTGTGGTGAAATCTATTTTTTCATCTCTAATTTTGTTGAATTGTGTCTTCTCTCTTTTTTGGTTAATTTTGGTGAGCATGTATCAATCTTGCTTATCTTTTCAAAGAATTTACTCTTTGATTCATTAATTCTTTGTATTATTTTTATTCCAAATTTCATTAATTACAGCTCTGATCTTAATTATTTACTGTATTATAATGATTTGGGACTTAGTTTGATCTTCATTTTTTGGTGGTCTTAAGGTATAACGTTAGATTATTTATTGTGATCTTTCTATTTTTTAATGTAGGCACTCAATGCTATAAAATTTTTATTAGAAATGTCTTCAAAATGTCCTAGTTATTGTGATATGCTATATCTCTCTTCTCATTTATTTCTAAAATATTTTATTGCTCTCTTGATTTTTCCTATGACCCATTCCTCATTCACATTTGTATTATTTAATCTCTAGGTGTTCAAATGTTTTCTGTTTTTTGTCTTGTTATTGATTTCTAATTCCATTATATTTTGATCTGTTAGGATGCAAGGGATTCTCTCTATTCTTTTTTATTTGTTAAGACTTTTGTCTTGTCCTAAAATATGGTCTATTTCAGAAAAGGTTAAATGTGCTGCTGAGAAGAAAATGAATTTGGTTTTTGAAGGATTAAATATTCTTTAGATGTTTATTAGGTCAATCAGATATATATTCGCTTTTAGTTTTGTCTTTCATTAATTTATGTCTGAATGATCTGTGTTGAAATAACTAAATATTACTGTATTGGGTCAATTCAATTGTCATGTTGAGCAGAGTTTGTGTTATTTGCATGGGTGCACAATTGTGTAGTGCAAAATACTTATATTTGTTATATCATATTGTTAGATAATTCCACTAAACAGTTTGAAATGACCTTCTTTTTCTCTGTGATTAATTTTTGATTAAAATATACTTTTTCTGGTAAGACAGTGATTACTCCTGACTGCTTTCAGTCTTCATTTCTATTGTATAACTTTTTCCAACCTTTCACTTTTATACCATAGATGACATTGACTGTAAGGTGAGTTTCTTTAAACAACATATATTTGGGTCTATTTTTCAATCCATTCTTCTATTCTGTGTCTTTTGATTGAAGATTTTAAACCATTTACATTCAGTGTTGTTATTGAATATTTTTTTATTTCCTGTCATATTTGTTCATTTCTAATGCTTGAATCAGACTTGATTCTCCTTCTTTTGACTAATTGACTCTTCTTCTGTTGATATTTCTCTATAGACTGACCTGACTTCTTTTTAATTTCTTCTGTGTAAAAAAACTCCATTTAGTATGTTTTGTAATGCAGGCTTATTGGATATGAACTGTTTTATTTCTTGTGTATCATGGAAGGCTTTTATTATATTTTACTCTAAAGTAAAATTTTCTGGATATGGAAATATTTGTGAGCATTGATTTTCTTTCAGGGTTTGGTAAATATTATTTTAAGTCCTCCTGACTATTAAGTTCTAGTATGATAAATCGGTGGAATTTCTAATTGAGTTTCTTCTTAATGTGATCTGCTCTTTTTCTCTTGTGGCTTTCAAAATTCTCTTATTATTCTGTGTATTAAGTATTTTAATTATAATGTGTCTTAGAGAGGATCTTTGTTTTAACTTGCCAATTTGGGGTTAAATGCCTCTTGTATATGGATTTCCTTCTTAATTATGAATTTTGGGAAATTTTCTCTTATTATTTCATTGAAAATTGTGCATTAATTTAGTTTGTATTTTATTGCCTTCTTCTACAGCAAAGATTCTTAAATCTGGTCTCTTAATGTTAACCCATATTTCTTCAAAATTCTGGTCTCAGTCTCTTAACATCTTTTCCTTTTTATTGATTTTATTTATGTATTCTCCAGTTTGCTGAAAATGTAATAAATTGTTGAAGTGTTGTGGACTGTTTGATGTGGTTTTTTCCCCTTGCCCTTATATATTTTTTGTATGTCTAGCCATCTGCTGGTATAGTTTGACTTCTGTGCATGGGACTATTTACAAGCTACTTTCTCTTAAATACACCAGTATGGTGAATATCCAGGTAATTATACTTTGCAATCAACATATATCATTTGCTATGCCCAGTATCAGCAACATTTTGAGGTAAGATACTTAACCTATTAACTGCAATCACTTCAGAGCAAAGCTATGTACTAATAGACATTAGGGGGAAATGTCCACAGATCCTCCAATCTTCATCAAAATTATAGGAATGTTGTATAATAGGTTGAGAAAATATTTATTCAAAATAGTAAAATTGCTTTTACATTACATAGGAGCTGAAAGGGGAAGTGAGAAAAATTAGGCAAAGGGAAAAAAGCAAATAAAGAGAAAGTAAAAGGTAGAGAAGAATAACACAAACTAAAATAAAAAGAAGAACAAGATGGAATAGGGTAGATTTGAGGCAGAAGTAGGTAATGCAAGAGGGGAAAGAGGGAGTAAAAAAAATAGTGTAAAACTGAGTTAGGAAAATAAAGAATGATTCCAGTTAATGATTTAAAACATTAGAAAAAAATTAATGGGTTGAGGGCACAAAATTGAATATATTTAGTATGAAGTTGAGTATTTGCAAGATCAGTACTGACATTAGAGCTATTTATGA
Source organism: Marmota monax (assembly GCF_021218885.2). NCBI lineage: Eukaryota > Metazoa > Chordata > Mammalia > Rodentia > Sciuridae > Marmota > Marmota monax. Next base: position 2,502,149 of record NW_026695065.1, read on the forward strand.
TGATCCATACTGCTGCAGTCTGGCTGGGCACAATTCACCAGCCACTTGTGAAACAGGAATGAACTTTATTTTTAGAACACACACCACACTGCACCATGCAAGCTCTCCAGGAATTCCCTCAGAGCCCAACTGCCACCACCGGCTCTTCTGGCGGGCACCTCAACCACTCTTGAGGCAGATTGGCTGGGTCGCATGGGCGGAGCCAAAAGAGTCCCCCAATGAGCAGCCCCCTGTTCTAAAAGGGCGGGAAAACAGCCCAATGAGCATCACGGCAGAGGAGCCAATCAGCTGGAAGTTTGCTGGGCCACTTTGGCTGCGGCTCTCAACACCATACAGAGATAGAGAAATTTCATATTGAGTCTTCTTTATTTGTATTTCATCACGATTTTGAACTTTTAGAAGATGCTCAATATTCTTCAGCTTTATTTCTGGGTTTCCCTGGGTATGGAGGTGGTGATTATACTAGCTCACCTCTAATACAATTCTAGGTGGCCCTCTCTGATCTTTGCTATGTCTAAATACCTACTAGTTTTCTGTTGGGTCAGAGGAATTTGTCCCTAATTGTCTATTATTTGAAAGCCAGGTTTTTACTTGTTAAGCTGTATAGTCTTTTGTGCCCTCCTGAAGAAAAGTTCCATGTATCCATACTATAAAATTGAGTATGGGCTACCCCATTGTATATTTTGGAGTGTGTAGGATGTGGAATTCTAAGGTAGAAATATTGAAGAGTGTTTGATGTGGTTCTAGGTGACTCACAAGTGGGGTTTTTGGACTGCTGCACCCTCTGGAATACACAGATCACAGGTCACTGGGCTAGTATCAGAGCATATTGGGTTGTGGCTGGTGAATATTGGATGTTCCTCTGTAGGCCCTTTTGTGGAGTGTACTACTATTGTGTATTCCTGAGGTTTGTCAGTGGCTACTTGGGGTTATCCTCAGGAATTACCTTCTGTGGTCCCATGTATTTAAATGAGAATTGAGTTAACTTGAAACTCTGAAATACACAGTTGTAGATCTTCCTTGAAGTGCTGGGGCATAGAAGCTACTTTTGTGATTGATAGGTTTTTCTCACCAAGCAGTTCTTGTTAGTCATCCTAGGGCCTGAGTATGCATTCCTGGAGAAAGTTATGCTACATCTGCCAGTTGTTGAGTGTGTGGGCACAGGATACAGGCCTCGGGGCTGACTTTGACTGCTGTTGGATGCTGTTCACTTACTTCCCTCCACAGGGTCTTCTTTAAAGTTTCACAGGGCTTAGTGGCTGCTACAATTATAGGACCCATGTCTATAGTCTATGTAGGTGATCTATTGTGTAGAAGCCTCTATCATGGCTGTCATTACCATAAGTAGGGTAGAGTAACAGTTGGCCATCCTGTGTCTGAGCTCCTACTGCTAGCTGTTGTGAATTGCTCCATGCCTGCTCCCCTCCAACAGGACTTCTGCAGAGTGGTGCTATATAAGCACTTGGTGGCTGTCTACAACTGTGGGGCCTCTGGTGCAAGCTCTCTGTGGGTGGTCTGTAACACGTAAACCTACACTCTAGCTGCTGCAGATCCCTGTGGATTTACACATCTCCATTATATGGTAGGGTGTCAGTGGGCCCTCCTGCATCTGAGTTCCTACTGACAGTGATTATGATTCATGGATGCCCACTACCCTCTTTTGAGAATTCTGTGGAGAGGCTCTAAGAATAGGTGGCTATCTGCAGCTGTGTAGCCAATGGTGCAGGCTCTCTATTGGTGGTCTATGGCACAAAAGCATCCACCCTGGCTGTTGAAGATTACTGGGAATTCTATTTGCCACCAAGAGGTAGGTAGGATATCAGTTTGTCTGTCTTTGTCTAAACTCCCGAGGAGGCTGTGGTGTGTTTTGGGTTGGGGCTAGAATTCCCTGAGAGAGATTTGTTCTTGCATCAGCTCCACCCCACTCACCTGTACTGAAGTTATGGACAGGGGGTTTCAGTAAACTCTGGCTAGTAGTGATTCCTCTGAAAGCTCTTTCTAGATAGTTTACTAAGATAACCCATTTCAGAGGTATTCCCTCTGGTTATATTTGTTACTATCTGAAGATGAGGATAAGCTGTATTGTTTTAATTTCTTCTAGTGAGCTGGTTATCAATAGAATCTACAACATGGTTGCCATTACTGTCATAGCTTTCAGTCCACAATTAATGCTAAACTGTGTGATCTCCTTGACTGTCTTTTCTACTGTCTTGTATTTACATCATCTGCTTTAATTTTGACCTGTTAAGAAGTGAGATTATGTGAGTTTACTCTCCCTACTTCTCTCTTGTTATTAATTCTAAGTGATCCGCCCTTGTCAGGGTTTGGGGGATTAATGAATTCTGTCCTTATTGTCTTCTCTTGTAACCAAATTTCACATCTCTAAAAGTCTCAACCTATACATTATTGAGTTTTAGAGTATTTATTCTGTCACTACCCTTGATGGTTAGCTGTAATTTCACTACTTAATTTCTGAGTTGTGGAGGGGTTGAGGGTTGCTGCCTAGATCTTCTCTACCATTCTTTTGTTTGGAAAATTTCTGAAGACAAGATTTGGATAATCTGCTTAGGAAAAAAATAGATGTTAAAATCGAATATGTTTAGAAAGTTCAGATAAGGAGTATTTGAGAAAAGTCACAAGAATTTCATATATGACTTATTTCATTCCCTCATTACTTTGAACCTTCCAGACAAATCTCCTCCTTTCCCATTCCTTCCTCTTTGACAAGTCCTTCACATATCTTCAAATTGTCCTTTCATTACACAAAAATCTATGTTTTTCTCTCTATCATTCAAAATTCCTTACCACGAGGAACACAGAAGAAAAAAAATTACATCATTTTTAGAAATGTATAATATACTACCCCACCTCTAACATTCTGTTTCAGAACTTATCTTGAACTCTTTACCATCTCTACTTGATGCTCATTACTGTTCTGAAGCACTATTTTTTTTTGCTCAATTTCAGAATATTTCCAATATATACTTTAAAAAATTATTTTAGTTGCCAATGGATCTTTATTTTATTGTTTTTATATGCAGTGTTGAGAATCAAACCCAGTGCCTCACACATTCTAGTCAAGTGCTCTATCACTAAGCCATGATCCCATCCCCCCAACATATACTTTTATACTTCTGCCTTTTCTCAATAAAATATCTCACCCATGCTCAACCTCTCTACTCCACTATGAGTCAGCCTCCTTATATCAGAGAAAACATTCAGCATTTGTTTTGGGGGGATTGGCTAACTTCACATAGCATTATCTTCTCCAATGCCTGCAGTCTTTATGAGAAGAGACTCCTTTTTGGCAAGAATATTTTTAAATGATTTAAATAATTTTCAATGAATTAAAACAAAACATGTTTTCAGTGCATGTTTCATAAAAGAAAATTTTCAAAAAAAATAAGCAATAAAAAATAACCAGAAGAAAATTATATAACTCAAAATTCAATTTTTGAAAATGAAAACTTAAAATAAATTGAATAGAAAAATGATTATATAAAAGTAAAACCGAGTTGAATTCAAGATATATGTGTACAAATTATTTAAATTGAAGAACATATAGATTAATTATAAAAGAAAATTCTCATAAAAACTTTATATGTTATTGAATGTCAAAATATATGTTAAATTTGACTTCAGAACAACAGAAGGAGTAATTAGAGATAGATAGAAGATAGATAGATAGATAGATAGATAGATAGATAGAATGGGGTGGAAAATTGATAAAGTAGAACCTGAAAAATTCTCAGATTTAATAAAAGACAGATTTTCAGGTACAAGATGCTATGAATTTCAAAGAAAATCATAGGAATAATCCCATTATGAATAATGTTGTACTCAAACTATTGAGAATCAAATAAAAGCAGTCTTGAAAGTAGCAAGATGAAAAATATACTATAGTAGAGGGGAGAAAAAATATACAACTAATAGGTGTCTTCTTATTAGAAACCATGGAGGTAAGAACAGAGTGGAAGAAAATTTGAAAGTATTGTGAAGATAAAAGCTGTGAATTCAGAATTCAGTAGACAAAAATTCCATTCAAGAATTAAAGTGAAGGTTGGGTGCAGTGGCACATGCTTGTAATCCCAGTGGCTAGTGAGTTCAAAGCCAGCCTCAGCGAAAATGAGGTGCTAAGCAAATCAGTGAGACACTGTCTCTAAATAAAATACAAAATAGGACAGAGGATGTGGCTCAGTGGCTGAGTGCCCCTGAGTTCAATCTCTGGTACCCCCTCAAAAAAAAAAAAAAGAATTAAAGTGAAATAAAGGCATTTTAAAATAAATGACTGAATTTTTGTCACAAGGAAGTAATTAATATTTGAGAATATATAATGAGGGACATCAGCAATATTTAAGTATATGAGTTTCAACTAAAGACATTTCTTTTGGTTTTTCCATTAGTTTCTTCATAATAATATAAAGGATTTTAAAAACTAAGATTTATCCATTCTACTGAGAGGTTTTAATTCTTAGGAACAGTAGAATGAATTGGATAGAACTTTTTTTTGGTGGGGGTACTGGTAATTGAACTGAGGGCACTTGACCACTAAGTCACATCTCCAGCCCTATTCTGTATTTCGTTTACAGGCAGGTTCTGAGTTGCTTAGTGCCTCACCATTGCTGAGGCTGGCTTTGAACTCACGATCCACCTGCCTCAGCCTCCCAAGCCTCTGGGATTATAGGTTTGTGCCACCGTGCCCAGTTCTGGATATAACTTTTTATGTTCATATATGAATATGCCACAAATGAAACTCCACATTATGTACAAAATTAACAATGGAATCCTAATTATAATACGTTATATTCCATGTATATATGTCAAACACACTCTACTGTCATTTATATCTATAAAGAACAAGTAAAATTTTTTTTTAAATTGCATTATATAGCTAAAACAATGCTTAGAGAGATAGTTATAGCTTTTAATTTTATATTAGTAAAGAATACAGCTGTTAGACATATGGCCCACATATATATATGCAACCATATAAAAGAATAAATTCAATCTAGATTAAATAAACAAAATGAAATGATAATAAAAAGAAAGGATTAATTTAATTAAAAATAGAAACATTACAGGTTAATAAAGCCAAAATCTGATTATTTGAAAATTCACTATAAGTAATAAAAATTATCTATAGTGTCTTCAATAAAAACAGAGAAAGCTTAACCAACTAGTATGAAAAATTGAAGATGAGCTATCATTGCATACTTTTCAGACATTAAAAAGAAAAGAAATCTGGGGGCTGGGGGGGCTGGGGTTGTGGCTCAGTGGTAGAGTGTTTGCCTCGCACGTGTGAGACCCTGGGTTCGATCCTCAGCACCACATACAAATAAATAAGTGAAATAAAGGTATTGTGTCCAATTACAACTAAAAAATAAATATTAAAAAAAGAAATCAAGAAGTTTAACTACAGGGCCATTGTAAATTGTTCAATAACTTGTTAGTTATTATGAAGAGGCTACTTTGTGCACTAAAAAGTTACAGAGCTAGAAAATTTTTCAGCTATCCTGCTGGACCCAGAGACCACATTGTACTGGAATATTTGATAACTTTAGCATCAGAATTGAGTTTCAAGGCTGTTCAAATCCTTGCCTTTTGGCAAGGAATTTTTTACAGGCCTGGCTTTTGCAGACACTGCAGGATCTCCTGATAACTGAGGGTTCATGTGCTCTGCACAATGAAATTTATGCAAACAAATTTGACAACCTAGAAGAAATTGAAAAGTTGAATGAGAAATATAAATTACCAAAAGTGTGTCAACTTGTGAACCTTATACAAATTAAGAAGAGTCCAGTTATCAAAATATTTTTAGAAGTGCATTGTAGTTGTACATTAAAGTGGATTCGTTTTGATGTGTTCACAGATGAATACAGCAGAGTTTCTTTCATTTCAGGGGCTAGTCCTTGCCTTTTTATTCCCTTCCACACTCTTCTGGTTCTTCTTTCCCTAGTCCATAGTCTTATTTGTATTTATGTTTATATTAATTTATACATTACAATTATATATAAAAGTGGAATGCATCATGATATATTCATACATGTACATAGCAACATTTGATCAACATCACCTCCTTTTTTTCCATTCTCTTACCCCCTCTCTTCCTTACTCCTCCATCACCATTCTATTCTTTCTTCTATTTTCAAGAGATTCTCATTTTTAATTCATTTTATCTCTCTAGCTTCTGCATATGGCAGAAAACTTTCAACCCTTGACTTCCATGTCTGGCTTTGTTCCTTTACTATGATCTTCAGTTCCACCCATTTACCAACATGTAATTTAATGCTTCTTTATGGCTGAATAGAAACCCATTGTGCATGTATACTATATTCTATTTAATCATCTATTGAGGGCTACCTAGGCTGGTTCCATAACTTGGATATTGTGACTTGTGCTGCTATAAGCATTGATGTGACTGTATCAACATACTAGGCTAATTTTAGCTATTTGGGATAGATGTCAAGGAGTGGGAAAGCTGGGTCCTGTATTGTTTCCATCCCTAGTCTTTTGGGGAATCTCCATACTGCTTCACAAAATGGTTGTACTAATTTGAAGTCCCAAAAGAAGTATATAAGGTACCTTTTCCCCTAAAGCTTTACCAGCAATTGCTGTTACTCTACTATTGATGACTCTCATTCTAACCGGAGATAAATACAATCTGAGTGTAGTTTTTATTTGCATCTCCCAGGTTGCTAAGGGCAGTGAATATTTTTGAACATTTTCAACATTTTGGGCCATTTGTTTTTCTTTTGAGAAATATCTATTTTGAAATTTTGCCCATTTTTTTCAGCAGGCTATTAGCTTGGTATTTTTTTTTCAGTTCTTCATTTATTCTGGCTATTAGTTACCCACTGGAAGAGCAGCTAACAAAGATGAGTTTTACAAGTATTATTAAGTAATTTGCTTACTCCACCAATATATTGAAATGTTGAAGTGGTGTTTTTTTTTTTTTTCTCACAGTTCTGATGGTGTTTCTGGTTTAATTCATAGATTTTTGATACTTTATGAGTTCGTTTTTGTACAGGGTGAGAGATGTGTATCTAGTTTAACATTTCTATTTATGGATATTCAATTTTCCCAGCACACTCACTAAAAGGCCTTCTTTTATTCAATGTTTGTTTTTGACAATTTTATGAAGGTATCTTGTGGACTTGCCTCTTTGTCTTCTATTTTATTCCATTACTCTTCCTATCTTTTTGTAATGCTAATACCATGCTCTTTTTGTTACTATATCTCTGTAGAGTAATTTGAGATCAGGTATTGTGATGTCTGCAGCCTCCTGCCTTTTTCTTGTTCCTCAAAATTGCTTTGTCTATTCAGGATCTTTTATTATTCCAATCAAATTTTAGTACTGTACTTTATATGGCTTTTTAAAAAGTATCTTTGCATTTTATGGGAACTGCATTAAATATACAGATTATTTCAGGGAATATGGCCATTTTGATGATATCAATTCTGCATATTCATGAATATGGTAGGTTTTGCCATGTTCTAACATCATCTTCAATTTGTTTCCTCAGTGCTCTATAGTTTTAATTGAAGAGATCTTTTATCACTTCAGTTACACGGTAAAAAAAAAAAAAATTAAAACCACTCTAAGTAATAATTCTCACTCACTAAAATAAGAAAATTAAAATAAATTGAAAGATTAATAAAGAAGTCAAAAAGAAAAATATATAGTATATCTATATACCATGTGCACTAAAGCAGAATATAATTATCTACAAAATAGGTAATTTAAAAATGTCATGCTAAAAGAAAGAAAGTAAACACAAAGAGAATACACAATATAATTCCATTTACAATTTCCAATCACTTAAGGTTATAGATACCTTCTGAGAATTGAGTAATTGGGCAATTTTGCATTGTGGAAATATCATAATGTGCACTTATACTAACTCAGTTGGTGTAGATCAGTCTTTCAACAGCCTAGTGATTCAAATTAGAGATTCAGTAAACTTGAAATCTATGAGGTTGCTGCTTGCATAAAACAATATACATGTTTACAGCCAGTATTTGTTCTCATTAGTAAAAGGAAGACACTCTAAAATAACAATACAGAATTTAGTATAGTATATAGATAAACATGTAACAGTCATGTTATCAGTATATTGTATTAGGTACTTTACATAACTAAATGTGCTACAATATTAGGTAAGTAACAATACACACAGTAGGTTTATTTGTGCTGGCTATATCACAAACATTGTAAACAATGTATTAAACCATATTACAACGGCTGTGCCTCCAGTAAATGATATGGATTTTTTCAACTTCATTACAATATTATGGGACCACTATTGTATAAATACCAAGTCACTGACTGAAACATCATTATGTGGCACATGACTATATATGACAATTTAGAAAAGTCGAAACTATTGTGTCAGAAAGCAGATTGCTTTTGGTCCATAATTACAGAAGGATATCAAACATGAAAGGCAAAAGTAAATAGACAGCATAGAGTAAGAGAAAAGTTATAAAATCTATTTATAGAGAAAGCTACATGATTATATAAAATTATAAAACTTCAATAAATAATTCAATTAAAATGTGAATTTTATTATATGCAAATAGAGCTTAAGTGAAAATATATATTATGTCAAATTATGTCAAATAACTTAAAACTGATTATAGAATTACTTGTACTAGTTAAAGAAAATCCTGAAATTCCTTTTTCTGTTTTCATATCATCCACTAAGCCATACTTAATCTCATGTAAAGCTAACATTTTGGGGAAGAGGGTATCAGGGATTGAACTCAGGGGCACTCGAACACTGAGACACGTCCCTAGCTCTATTTTGTATAGAGACAAGGTCTCACTGAGTTTCTCAGTGCCTCACTTTTGAGGCTGGCTTTGAATTTATGATCTTCCTGCCATAGCCTCCGGATCTGCTGAGATTTCAGGTTTGCACCACCTTGCCCCACCCAAGTAAAGCAAATATTTTTGAAGTGTTATTCCTTCTTGAATTGTTCTTTACAGAATTTCAATTAAAAAAATGTTAACAAATCCCAAACCACACAATAATATGAAATCCCATACAGTGAGTCAGAGTTTATATTCATAATGTAAAATTGTCATTATTAATTTGGATTTCAAGTTATCTGTATTATTATGACAACACATCTGCCTTAAAACCAAGAGAAAGTATTATCAAGATTGTTCCTTTCTATGAACTTATTTTTAAACAAAGTGTATTAGAATATTAATAAAATATAAATTAATGGCTTCTTTCTAAAATCTGAGATCCTCAACAATACCAGCAACATAGAAATTATCTGAAAAATCAATATATAAAGTCTGTTATTTTTTAAATGTTTCACTATATTCATTGTGATACAAAATTATTACCAAACTAATATTTTTCCAATTTTACATTAAATCTTTTAGTGAAACATTTCATTAAAGAAATTCTGATGATTTAATTTAAGCAGTAAACTTTTAAAAGTACAAAAAAAGTGGAGTTGAGATATGAGAACATTTTACAAAAAAGCATAAAGATGCACAAAAGTAGTAACCGTTTTAAAACAGCAAAATAGCTAAATCCAAGAGGATCAGAAGGAAAAAAAATAAAAACATATTTTCATTGATGAATTTTGTGAAGGTATAGGAAATGGTATCATAAGATACCTTTAGACCCAGGAGAAATACATTGAAAAATTAAAAAAAAAATAGAAGATAGTTTTGTCCCTATCTCACATTCTCAATCATTCTTACAACTTTCCACTTTCAATAGACACCTTAACTCTTGTTCAGTACAACGTTGTAGGTTTACATTTTGAAAAGCATAAAACATATATAGCATATATGTATATACGTTATAAATTATAACATATATAGCATATATGTATATATATGTTATAAATTATAACATATATAGCATATATGTATATATATGTGTTATAATTTATAAATAATATTCTTTTGAATATACTGATATTATATTTTTTTTCCTTCTCATAGTTACCAGTTTTTTTCCCAAGGAAACAACCCAGGCAGATCACCCTGATGTGAAAAGGAGAAAGAACAGGGCTGGGGATGTGGTTCAAGTGATAGCATGCTCACCTAGCATGTGTGAGGCACTGGGTTCGATTCTCAGCACCACATAAAAATAAAATAAAGACATTGTCTCCACCTAAAACTAAAAAATAAATTTTAAAAAATATTAAAAAAGAAAAAGAAAATGGGAAAGAACAGTTTCTACTCATATGCACAGAACTTCTACACAGATTTTTAATGGCCAGGTTTTGATAACAAAGTTGCTATTTCACCAGATATTCTGAAATGTTTAATATAATAGAATTTAATTATACTAAATGTTTAATATAATAGAATTTAATTATGTTTAATTTAATATAATAGAATCAACAACTGAAAAAAAAGTACTGAAAACACTACAGAGAGAAATTAAAGTAGGAATATTAATCTCAAAATGTAAGAATGTTAATTTTTATTATTTCAAAATAGGCACAATGCTAATATTTAAAGAACCAAAGGTTATTCATATAATTTAAATGTTCAGATAGGAAAAATTTTATGAAATAAATAAAATTTTATGAAATAAAGAAAGACTACAAAGTTGCATGATACAAAATCACACAAGATTCCCTAGTATTTCCACAGACTAATAAAGCACTACTGAAAAAGCAATTAAGAGAAAAATATCATTTATGATATTTACAAAAAGTAAAATACCTAAGAATAAATTCAAACAAGGAGGTGAAAAATCTCTGCTGTGAAAGCTACAAATCATTGATGAAAGGACTTGCAGAAGACACAAGTAAATTGAAACATATCTCATGTTTCTGGATTTGAAGTGTTGATACTGTTAAAATGTCCACACTACACAAAAATATCTAGAAATTCAATGTAATCCCCAAAGAAATAATGCCATGCCTACTAGGTATAAAAATAATATTCAATTTGTATGGAACAACAAAAGAACCTGAAGAGTCAAAGCAGTGTGTATAAAAACAAAAACAAACCAACCAAGCTGGTGGTATCACACAACATTATTTCAAAGTATACTACAAGACAATAGTAATTAAACCAACATGGTATTGACATAAAAACAGATACAAAAAAATGAAATAAAGAATCCAGAAATAAAACCACACATTTATAGCTAACTGATTTTGACAAAAGAACAAAGAATATATGATTAAAGGACAATCTCTTCAATAAATGATTATAGGAAAACTAGATATCCACAGGCAAAATAATGAAATTAGATTTCTAACTCTTACCAATTAGAATTATCAAATCCACACAGATTCAAGATGTAATGTAAGAGTAGAAAGCATAAAAGTGTTAGAAAAAAATATAATGGAAATGCTTCAGGACATTTGCCTGAAGAAAGATTTTTTTTTGGATATGACCCCAATTACACAGGCAACGAAAGCAAAAATTTATAAATAGGCTTGCACAAGAAATGAAATAACAGAGAGAAGAAATGACCTACAGAAAGGAATTAACTATTTTCAAAGTATACATTTTAAAATGTGTTAATATGCAGAACATATAAAGAATTCAAATAACTCAATAGCAAAAAGAAAGAATCCAATTAAAACATTGTCTAGGGGCTGGGGTTGTTGCTCAGCAATAGAGTGCTTCCCTAGCACATGTGAGGCCCCGGGTTCGATCATCAGTACCAGTTAAAAGTAAATAAATAAAACAAAGGTATTGTGTCCAACTACAACTAAAAAATAAATATTAAAAATGACTAGAGATTTGAATATACATTTTTCAAAAGAAAAGAATATACATTTTTCAAAAGTAAGAGGTATATGAAAAAAAAAGCTCAACATCACTAATCAAGGAGGACATTCAAATCATACCACAATGACATATCACCTCATTCAATTTAGAATGCTAGAATTAAAAAGACTAAAGAGGACAAGTTATGACAAGGATATGGAATAAATGAAACCCTTATTCACTGTCATTAGGAAGTAAATTAGTGCCATTATTATGGAAAACAATATGGTGTCTACTCTCATGTATAACAAAGCTGAACAATTTTTTTAAAAGAAAGAAAAAAAATAGCAACAACAATATGGTGCTTCTTTTAAAAAATAAAATCAGAAGTACCATATCATCTATCAATCCCACTACTGGGTATATATCCAAAAGAAATTTAATCGGTATGCCAATGATTTATATGCATTCCCAGGTTCATTGCAATACAATTCACAATAGTGAAAAATTATAAATAACCTAAGTGTTTCTTGATTGATGAATGTTTAAGTAAAAGTTGGTACATGTACACAATGGAATACTATTCCACAATAAGCAAAAATGAGATATTGTCACTTGCAACAATGTGAACATACAGGGAAGATATATTATTAAGTAAAATCAGTCACACACAGAAAAATAAACACTGCATGAGCTTACTCAGATGTAAAATCTAAAATAAAGTTGATTTCCTAAAAGTTGAGAGTAGAATAATGATTACAGTAGATAATGGAGATTAGGTGGGAAGGGAATGGGAGAGATGACAGTCAATGGGTACAATGGTGTAGCTATGGGTACAATGGTGTCCTATGGCACAGCAGAGTGAATATAAAGTATAACAGATTGTAAATTAGAAAAAAAATTTAGAAGAAATCTTCAGTAAAAATTTTATAAAACTGAATAAAGAAATTGAAGTAGATCTTAGCTTATGGAAAGACCCTCCATGCTTTTGGATAGGTAGCATTAATATTTTCAAAATGGACATATTACCAAAAGCAAGATATAGATTCAATGTGAGCCACATAGAAATACAGAGGACATACTTCATAGGACTACAAAAAAAATCCTAAAGTTCTTAGGAAAGCATAAAATATCCAGAATAACTAAAACAGTATTGAGCAATAAGAATGATTCTGGTGGCCAGAAACACAGCAACTGCTGGAAAAACATAGAGGAAACACTTCAACGTATTTGTGCTGGCACTGACTTCCTTTATAAGACTCCTAAAGCATAAGAAATAAAGCTAGGAAGAAATAAGTGGAACAGCATCAAATTAAGAAGCTTCTGTACATCAAAGGAAACAAGAATTTGAAGAGAAAACCTGAAAGCTACTCTTCTGACAAGAGATTAATAACCAGATTTAACAACATTTGGTATTTGTGGAAATTTCTAACAATTTCCCTTAATGAATGGGCATATGGACTAAAACAAACATTTATCCAAAGAAAATGTAAAGATGGCCAATAGGGAGATGCAAATCAAAAACTACACTAAGATTTTATCTCACTCTGTTAACAATAGCAATCATCAAACATACAAATAATAATAAATGTTGATAATGATATGGGCAAAAGTGTACACTTACACATTGTCAGTGGAACTTCAAATTAGTACAAATACTTGGGATAGCTGTAAGGAGATTTCTCAAAAGTCTAGGAATGGAAACACCAATGTGTCAGCTATCCCATAATGTGGTATCTATCCACAAGCATTGAAATCAGCTTACCATGATGATACATGCATACTCTTTTTCATAGCAGAACAACTCACAATAGTCAAGTCATGGAAATAGCCTACACATTCATCGACAAATGAATTAATAAAAATATGTGGTATATATACACAATGGAGTTTCACTCAACTATAAAAAAATAAAATAAGGGGCTGGGGTTGTGGCTCTGCAGTAGGGCACTCGCCTAGCATGTGTGAGGCCTTGGGTTCAATCCTCAGTACCACATGAAAATAAATAAATAAAATAAAGGTATTTTGTCCAACTACAACTAAAAATAAATATTTTTAAAAAGGAAATATGGGCTGGGGATGTGGCTCAAATGGTAACGCTCTCCTGGCATGCGTAGGGCGCTGGGTTCGATAATCAGCACCACATAAAAATAAAATAAAGATGTTGTGTCCACCAAAAAACTAAAAAATAAATATTAAAAAATTCTCTCTCTCTCTCTCTCTCTCTCTCTCTCTCTCTCTCTCTCTTTAAAAAAATGAAATTATGGTATTTGCTGGTAAATGGAAAATGAGAACATCCTGGTGAGTGAATTAAGACAAACACACAAAGTTAAAGATCAAAGGTTTTCTTTTAAACATGGAAGCTAGAGAGTAATAAGGAATTTTTACCAAGAGTGAAGGAATCTCATGAAAATATAAGAGAGAGGAGTGGAATAGAAGATGGGGAATAAACAAGAATAGGGATTGAAAAGGAGAGGATCAGCCAGTTGTGGTTGCACATGCCTGTAATACTAGCAGATTGGGAGACTGAGGCAGGAGGATCTTGAGTTGACAGTGTTAGCAATGGTGAAGTCTAAGCAACTCAATGAGACCCTGTCTCTCAAAAAAAAAAAATACAAAATAGGGCTAAGGATGTGGCTCAGTGGTCAAGTGGCCCTGAGTTTAATCCATGGAACTAAAACAAACAAATAAATAATAAATAAATAAAAAAGGAGAGGATCAGCAGAATGACATTAAGTAAACTATGTCATATGCATGTATAAACATGCATTATTTTCCTAGCCATAATAGACCAATTAAAAAGTAAATCAATTACTTAAAAATAGAAGAAAGGTTTGTGAATGTGCTCATCATAAAGAAAGGTAAATTAAGGCACTCTAGTTTTGACCTTGTTTATAAATTGGCTTTTATTCATAGATTGCATTTAAGTCTCCCCAGAATTTCTTTCATCACACCTCTATTAATACTTTTAAAATGAATTTTGTCAAGGTAAAGAATCTGGGAATTTTGCATGAAATTATAAATTTTAAACAAAAGATATTTTGATTTTGTATTTTAATCTTTCTATTTCTGATCAGTGCTTTCTGAATGAAAAAGAAGTATACTTGCCTCTATTATTGAGTACCAGCTATTTTCCAGATATGTAATTGGCAGTGGAGGATGGGGGATCTATATGGTCTCTTCTAAACAAGACAAAAACTGCCAGGTGTGATGGTGCACACCTATAATCACAGCAGCTCAGGAGCCTGAGGCAGGAGAATCATGAGTTCAAAGCCAGTCTCAGCAAAAGTGAGGCACTAAGCAACTCAGTGAGACTCTGTCTCTAAATAAAATACAAAATAGGGCTGGGGATGTGATTCAGTGGCCAAGTGCCCCTGAGTTCAATCCAAGATAAAAAAAAAAAAAAAAAAAAAAAAAAAAAAAACATCAAAAGTACAGAGGGTATGGATATCCCTGTTTAATTCTGTGCTCTACTTATAACAGAGCCTGTAATGACAAAATAAATACTTTTTTAAACAACAAATTAATATTTATAACTATACAGGAAATATATAGTAGTCCATATTCCCATATCCATGGGTTTTGCATCCGTGTATTCAACCAACCAAGGATCAAAAATATTTGAAAAAAAGTATCTATATTAAACATTTATAGATTTTTAAAATTATCATTCCATAAACAGTAAAATATAACAACTATTTGCATTGCATTAAATATTATAAGTAAACTAAGATGATTTATAGTACACAGAAGAACATTTATAGGTTATATACACATACTTTACTATTTTATTTAAGAGACACTTACTTCTCTGAAATTTGCTATCTATAGGGAGTTCTGAAACAATCTTCTGAGACTAGCAAAGGATGACGAAACACCACTGACTAGCTGTAGATTTGAATTTTTAAAAAATAGAGCTAGAATTTCATTAAATTTTACTGCTATAATACATAAAGATAGTAAGTAAATTGTGTCCTGTGATAACTTTTCTGCTTGGTAAAGTGGAAATTTACCTATTTTCAGTGTATACACACACACACACACACACACAGATACACATAATAAACTCAAATTTTTTGCCATGGATAATTTCTATTGCATAAATAATATAAAACTTTAATATGTATGTAATTACTGTAATCATTTCTTCTCATGTTAAAAAATGTGTGTGTGTGTGTGCGTGTTTGTGTGTGTATGGCTTGTTTAGAAGCATCCCTTTATTTTGAATTCATGGGTCATCAAAGTCATGAGTCATTGTATCAATGTAGTTACTGGTGTGAACAATTTAAAGTTAAATGTAGCATTATGGTAGTAAGAAATTCCCAGGTATTTTGTAACTAATGCCCATATACTAGTATATTTAAAATTGACCTGATATATATATATATATATATATATATATATATATATATATATCTGTTACATTATAACAAACAGAATTGTGTCAGATAATTTTCAAGTATGACAACAAATTCCCTCTCCATTTTTATTAAAAATGAGTTTGCTGAAGGACTTTCATTGTAAAGACTATAAAACAATCTGTTAATGTTGTGATTCTTGCCACCTAAATTAAATATGCCCAGGAATCCAATCTTTAAAACATTAAGACATGTGAAAGAATTCTCACTTCAGAAGGTATAAAAGTAAATAATGAATCAAAGAAATCATTATGACAAACTTGCTACTGGGGACTTAAAAATTTACCCTAAATTAGTATTTCTACTGATAGATGATTATTTGTATTTTAAGAGATAAAGGCATTGTATTTTAAAAATATATTTGAAGTAAAAGTCACCTGTTGATTTTATAATGGAAATAGTATAGTTAAGTGACACTTCTAGAGTAAAGGAAAAAATGTAAAATATTCAGTATTCCCAGTGCAAATAAGTTACAAATTAGCACCAAATATTGAAAAATAAAATAAAACTGAGGGAAGAGGACAAAAGCAATCTTACACTTCTTTAAAATATATGTTTTTTTTTAGTTGTAGAAGGACACAATACTTCTATTTTATTTATTTTTATGTGGTGCTGAAGATAGAACGTGCCTCACATATGCTAAGCAAACACTATATCACTGAGCTACAACCCCAGCACCAATATTATACTTTTTATTGTTTTTCCTAAATATCATGCAAAGACACCTATTGTTTAAATGAATCTTGTCGCGACCCCTTGCCCGCAAGGAAGACGCAAATCAGGAATCTTCTTTCAGCAGTTTATTCAGGCCCTTGATATTTCTTCTTCTCCCTCTCGGATGCCCCTTCCAGCCTTAATAAAGCATCTCAAGCCCCAATGTGAAGCTGCCACGTGGAGCTTTCTCATAGGGTGGTGAAAAAACATGTGCCAACTCTCCCAAATAAGGAGTTGTTTGTCACAGACCACAGCGGAGCCAGCGCCATCTTGTAATGGCGACCATAGTCTGCAGAAACGGCAGAAGCGGCTCACCACAGTTCCCCCTTTCTGTTTTCTTAAAACAATACAGGTGAGAGTAGAGGTCCTATCCCACTGTGCAGAAGTTGCTGCATAGTATGGCTCAGTCCTAAGGAGGGCCCTTCCCCAGATCTGAGGCCATATCAGCCGACGCCTTTTTTCATGGGGCGGGGCGTGGACGCGTCTAACCCGCATGCAATAGGACATGCTCTCCTTGAGGTCCACGTCAAGGATCACTCAAGTGCAGTGCCTTGCCTCGCATCCTGTATCGTGACGATGGTGGAGGAAGGGGGATAGCTGAGGCTGAACTGTGGCTGTTTATAACGACATACAAGTTGACAGCACCCTGAAAGAAAGGCACGGACTTTAAGACGATAGAAAAGCACTAGTGTGGAAACCCATCTGCGTGCAATGGCAGTAAGACAGGCAGAGTGCAAGGGCTTTCCAACACTAAGAGAATAACAAGGAAAGTCATGTCGATCCCAGTGCAATGTTATAATAACTTGGGGTGTAACGACCATGTCAAAGGTTTACTGTTTAAGATGCGCAAGCCAGACTTGAGGTGAGTTGCCATTTTCTAAAGCTGCAAGAGCTTGTATGATCATAGCCTTATCGTGAGCACTACGGGCCTTAAGGCGACAGAGAAACCACAAACAGAGGAACATACCGAAGCAACACGTTGCACCAAAAATGCCTACCCCCACCCACTCTTTGAAGAAGGAAAAAGCAGAAGATATCCAATCGGTGAATTGACCCAAAGTCACGGGATCGACACGGGTACTGTTCAAGACAGCTATCTGGGTTAGTTGAGATTGGATCATGTCTTCCGCTGCCATGGACCAATTTCAGGCCAAATATTCGCCAATGATGCGGGAGGCATTCCTGGAATCATTAAATCTGACAGAGGTTATGCATAAATGTGCACGTTGGTCAACACAACCCAAAAGCACCAAGTCAGCCAATTCTTCTACCTGAGCTTGGAGTAAATCTATTCTTTGGTTGGCAGCTAAAATCCCTGACAAAATATGTTGATTAATTGTACTTTGGGATTCAAGTATGGTGGAAGTTTGTTGAACAACTTGATTAATGGTGGCAGCAGTTTGTACTTGACTGGCCATGGCCACTCCGGCCGTAACCGCTGCAGCAGCAGACACTGCCACAGCTGTCACTATAGCTGCCGTAATTCCAAAATCTCTACGGGCTCTAATCAGTTCAACAATAGGAAAAGATTCTGGATCTGCAGTAACCGGGATCGGGACACAGGTTGGAATTTTCATAACCACTGCCATAGTCCAGGAGCCATTCCAACACTCAGACAAATAACAGGTAATATTAGAACAATTAAGCATCCCCTGTAATGTAACATTAGCCAAAAGAAACAGGAACGGAGATTGGAGACAGACTGCTGCGGAGGGTAATGTAGCATTAAACAATTGTGAATTGTGTGAAGTAATTTTAAGTCTCCTACCTCGCTCCTTGTCTTGGGTACTGCCAGAAACATTAAACAGCCAACTTTGGACTCCTAATATTTCCCTGGGGAAACACAAGCGCGGACTAGACTAGCCCAATCTGAGGGAGTCATGCAGTATCTAGACAGACTCTCCACCTGAGTTAGTGTGAAGGCGGCATCCACCCCATAAGTGCGCACAGACTCCGCCAGGGTCTTCACAATTTTAAAATCTAAGGGTTCATGGAATCTTCCCCTATTGTCATCCTGAAAAACTGGATAAGCAAGACCCATCTCAGCGTTAACAGCCCTCTATGTTTGGGCATGGAAAGCTCTCCCCGAAACACCCCCAGCATACGGCGGTGGATCCGGGGGATCGCTTTTGTTGAGCCCCTGTTTATTTCTGTTCCCTTCTCCTATAGCTAAACTCTCTAGCTGACGAGACAGCCTCCCGAGCTCTTCTTCCTCATCCTCCTCTTCCTCTGACCCACTTTCACATGGGGGTGTGCGCAGCATACTGAGATCTGGATACAATCGTCTCCTCCCCTGTTTCACGCTCCGCACACTCCCATCCTTCTGAGATACCTCACTTCTTGCCGGAGACAATCGTCTCCTCCCCTGTTTCACACTCCGCACACTCCCGTCCTCCTGAGGCACCTCACTTCCTGCCGTCTCCGATTTCTCCTCATGTAATTGCTCTAGAACTTCCTGTCCTTTAGTAAGTGCTTCCTGACATCTGCCATCTGTAAGGCAACTACGGACCATTTTCCAAAGGGGTATCACCCCACCCTGTAATATGCCCTGCTCAGAAGCAAAGTCAAGATCTTTGCCTAATTTATCCCAACTAGGTACAGTAAGGCTGCCCGAAAATGCAAACCACGGTGCAGCGATATCTATCTTCTGTAAAAATCTCTGTAAAGTACTATGTTTCACTTCCAGGCCCTTGGAACGTAACAGGCCATCTAGGGCCAGGAGAAGCGGACTTGAAGATGCGGCACCCATGACACAACAACAAAAGAAGCACAAAAAACAAAAGCGAAATGACACAACAAAAGAAACACAGAAAACAAAAGCGAAAGTAGAAGCGAAAGTACACAGTGCAGCTGCAATAAAATGTAAGGCTCTCTCTTTCTTTACAGAGGAGCTGCCCCGCTTTGGTCGCGGATCCCACTTATTGGGACTAACCCCGCTTTGGTCGCGGATCCCACTTATTGGGACTAACCCCGCTTTGGTCGCGGATCCCACTTACCTGGGACTAACCGGTGCACCACCCCTGACTGCTGAAAGTTCTGGTTCCCGGGTTTCGGCACCACTTGTCGCGACCCCTTGCCTGCAAGGAAGACGCAACTCAGGAATCTTCTTTCAGCAGTTTATTCAGGCCCTTGATATTTCTTCTTCTCCCTCTCGGATGCCCCTTCCAGCCTTAATAAAGCATCTCAAGCCCCAATGTGAAGCTGCCACGTGGAGCTTTCTCATAGGGTGGTGAAAAACCATGTGCCAACTCTCCCAAATAAGGAGTTGTTTGTCACAGACCACAACGGAGCCAGCGCCATCTTGTAATGGCGACCATAGTCTGCAGAAACGGCAGAAGCGGCTCACCACAGAATCTCATGACATAGATTACTTTAAGACATACTAATATTTTCCCTGCTTTGTGTTTGATAAAATCTTATCATATGTGCAATTTCATTGATTTCACTAGAAAGAACCAGGGATGTAAGCTCAAACAGAATGATTGCTCTTAGAAAGGTCACATTATTTGGTGAGTTTCTATTGCCAAGGAATTTCAGAACTCATTTTTCCAGGCAAAGTCACATCTTTCCAGGGTTGGTTTAGGTGTGGTCTAAATGTGCAGTTCAGTTGACTACTCAAGGTCATGTCTAGATTTAAGAGCTTGTAAAATTTCTTAGAGCCATTTCTTTTCCAGGCTCCACTACACTGATTCTACTTTCCTTAACTGTCATGAAAAAAAAGTTTTTGTTCATGCTTGAAGATCTCTGAATGCTGTATTTTCAGAACAGTTGAAAAATTCAGAACTCTTCTAATTGAAGCAGAATTGCTAAGAGTAATCCTCCAATGTGTTGCTCTAATATTCCTGTCTAAGCGCTATAGGGTAGATTGAAACATACTCAGCCCAGAAAATTCTTTCTGAAGCAATTAGGACCCATTGAGATTTAAACCCCACCGTTGTGTTTCACCGTCTGTGCTGCAATGGTCCAGAGAGCAGGATTCTACAATTTTAGCCTATAGAAATAGACCTGTTTTCTTCTGTATATATGCAGACAGTGAGAGCTGTCTCAGGTGAATGTATTCTACGTTAATCACAAATCAGAATTATAGGGGTTCTTGTTGTATTTCAGTGGTAGAACACTTGCTTAGCATGAATGAGGCACTGGGTTTCATCCCTAGCACCATGTAAAAATAAATAGACATAATAAATATATTGTGTTCATCGACAACTAAAAAAAATATTACTACAGTGACACAGTCACATCAATGTATATAGTAGCTCAACTCACAATAGCTAAATTATGGTACCAAACTAGGTGTCCCTCAACAGATGAATGGATACACAAAATGTGGTATATATACACAATGGAATACTAATCAGTCTTAAATAAAAATGAAATTATGGCATTTGCTGGAAAATGGTTAGAGCTGGAGAATATCATGCAAATAAGCCAATCCCAAAAAACCAAAGGCCACATATGTTTTCTGATATACGGATGCTAATTTTAAAAAAATGGGGGCAGGGTCTAGGGAAGAATAGAGTTACTTTTGAGTAGGTAGAGGGGAGTGAAGGGAGGAGAGAAGGTATGGAGGTAGGAAAGGCAGTAGAATGAATCAGAAATTATTACCTTATGTATATATAACTATATGACAGATGGGATTCTACATCATGAACAGCCAGAAGAATGAGAAATTATACTCCATTTATGTATGATGTGTGAAAATGCATTCTACTGTCATGTATAACTAATTATTACAAATTTAAAAATAAAAGTAAAAAATCAGAATTATAACCTTTCCCCCATGAACTGTAACCAATATTTAACTTGTTCTTAAAAAATCCTAGTAGACTGACATAAAAATGTCCTGACACATTTCTTCGTCAAAATACAATTGTGGCTCACTCAACTATTTCCAGAAATGCTATTGAGTTTAATCTATAATAAAGATCATTTACATATATTATTGGCAAATACCACTTATTCATCTTTGGAATATCCATTTAACTTCATGTAAGCGAAGAGTGTTGCCTATAAATTACTACTTTTATATTGTAGCAATTTTTATGAAAAAATCAACATTCTCATTACTTAGGTTAAAAAGATACCATGTCAAAAATATAAATCAAGGAGGGAGAAGAAAGCCCATTAAAGGAAAATTGTACTTCCCAGAAGTTCCTCAGCACCAGACTTAAAAAGCAAAGAGACTGCTCCTCAGTGAGGTGAGTAACTAAGGAAAATCACTGAAACCTAATACTGAACTGTAAAAGAAACCAGAGACACAAAAAGTCATGAACTTTGAACATAATAATAATAAGGAAATAATGCAGTAGACACATGCCACTTTTGGTTGGTGGCAGCTGCAGCTGAGACAAGGATGGAGTACAGACAGAGAGAAAGCACAGTATGGCAGATATTTTTTTAAAAGGCTTTGGGTAACCTGTGGAATTTGGGGGGGTCTGATCTTAATAGTCCCAGAGTTATGGGAGAAAGTGGTTCAGTGAAATCCAACCAAAAAATCAATGTGCCCATGGATGCATACTTCAGCAGAAATCAGAGATCTCCAACATGGAAAGCTGTCACCAGAACAGGAACCATCTGTAAGTTCTCCATGGCAGAAAACTGACAGGAAATAGGGAACTCATATAGAAAATAGCCAGCAGTCATTATTATGATCCTCAGAGAGTGACTGAACAAGAGTGAATGAATTAGGTGCAAAGAAAATTCTGAATGGAGAAAAATTGAAGGCATTCCCTCTAAAATCTGGAACAAGACAGGGATGCCCTCTCTCACCACTTCTGTTCAACATAGTTCTCGAAACACTGGCCAGAGCAATTAGACAGACGAAAGAAATTAAAGGCATAAAAATAGGAAAAGAAGAACTTAAATTTTCACTATTTGCAGATGACATGATTCTATACCTAGCAGACCCAAAAGGGTCTACAAAGAAACTACTAGAGCTAATAAATGAATTCAGCAAAGTGGCAGGATATAAAATCAACATGCATAAATCAAAGGCATTCCTGTATATCAGCGACAAATCCTCTGAAATGGAAATGAGGACAACCACTCCATTCACAATATCCTCAAAAAAATAAAATACTTGGGAATCAACCTAACAAAAGAGGTGAAAGACTTATACAATGAAAACTACAGAACCCTAAAAAGAGAAATAGAAGAAGATCTTAGAAGATGGAAAAATATACCCTGTTCATGGATAGGCAGAACTAACATCATCAAAATGGCGATATTACCAAAAGTTCTCTACAGGTTTAATGCAATGCCAATCAAAATCCCAATGGCATTTCTTGTAGAAATAGAGAAAGCAATCATGAAATTCATATGGAAAAATAAAAGACCCAGAATAGCAAAAACAATGCTAAGCAGGAAGTGTGAATCAGGCGGTATAGCAATACCAGACTTCAAACTACACTACAGAGCAATAGAAACAAAAACAACATGGTACTGGTACCAAAACAGAAGGGTGGACCAATGGTACAGAATAGAGGACACAGAAACCAATCCACAAAACTACAACTACCTTATATTTGATAAAGGGGCTAAAAGCATGCAATGGAGGAAGGATAGCATCTTCAACAAATGGTGCTGGGAAAACTGGAAATCCATATGCAACAAAATGAAACTGAATCCCTTTCTCTCGCCATGCACAAAAGTTAACTCAAAATGGATCAAGGAGCTTGATATCAAATCAGAGACACGGCGTCTGATAGAAGAAAAAGTTGGCTATGATCTACATACTGTGGGGTCAGGCTCCAAATTCCTCAATAGGACACCCATAGCACAAGAGTTAATAACTAGAATCAACAAATGGGACTTACTCAAACTAAAAAGTTTTTTCTCAGCAAAAGAATCAATAAGAGAGGTAAATAGGGAGCCTACATCCTGGGAACAAATCTTTACTCCTCACACTTTAGATAGAGCCCTAATATCCAGAGTATACAAAGAACTCAAAAAATTAGACAATAAGATAACAAATAACCCAATCAACAAATGGGCCAAGGACCTGAACAGACACTTCTCAGAGGAGGACATACAATCAATCAACAAGTACATGAAAAAGTGCTCACCATCTCTAGCAGTCAGAGAAATGCAAATCAAAACCACCCTAAGATACCATCTCACTCCAGTAAGATTGGCAGCCATTATGAAGTCAAACAACAACAAGTGCTGGCGAGGATGTGGGGAAAAGGGTACACTTGTACATTGCTGGTGGGACTGCAAATTGGTGCAGCCAATTTGGAAAGCAGTATGGAGATTTCTTGGAAAGCTGGGAATAGAACCACCATTTGACCCAGCTATTCCCCTTCTCGGTCTATTCCCTAAAGACCTAAAAAGAGCATGCTACAGGGACACTGCTACATCGATGTTCATAGCAGCACAATTCACAATAGCAAGACTGTGGAACCAACCTAGATGCCCTTCAATAGACGAATGGATAAAAAAAATGTGGCATTTATACACAATGGAGTATTACTCTGCATTAAAAAATGACAAAATCATAGAATTTGCAGGGAAATGGATGGCATTAGAGCAGATTATGTTAAGTGAAGGTAGCCAATCCCTAAAAAAACCAAATGCCAAATGTCTTCTTTGATATAAGGAGAGTAACTAAGAACAGAGTAGGGAGGAAGAGCATGAGAAGGAGATTAACATTAAACAGGGATGAGAGGTGGGAGGGAAAGGGAGAGAGAAGGGAAATTGCATGGAAATGGAAGGAGACCCTCAGGGTTATACAAAATTACATACAAGAGGAAGTGAGGGGAAAGGGAAAAATAATACAAGGGGGAGAAATGAATTATAGTAGAGGGGGTAGAGAGAGAAGAGGGGAAGGGAGGGGAGGGGAGGGGGGATAGTAGAGGATAGGAAAGGCAGCAGAATACAACAGACACTAGTATGGCAATATGTAAATCAATGGATGTGTAACTGATGTGATTCTGCAATCTGTATACGGGGTAAAAATGGGAGTTCATAACCCACTTGAATCAAAGTGTGAAATATGATATATCAAGAACTATGTAATGTTTTGAACAACCAACAATAACAATTTAAAAAAAAGAAGAAAATCATGCCTTTAACATACAGCCTTCTGATATCAAGGAAAGAAAGTTCCCTTTGTTGCTGCCCAACTTAGTTTAGCTGCCCAGAGCTATTGCTAGGTCACCTAAAATGGCAACACAGGAGAATCTGCACTCCAGGGAAGATATCTGGTAATTCATATTAATATTGGTGATTATGAAACGTGAATATTTAGTCAGTATGCCCTAAAAGTGGATTTTACAGGAGGCCCCAGTGACCAAAATGCCCATCAGAGACCAATATCTCTCCAGCAATATGCGGTGTGAATAAAATCTCAAATATCCACCATCAGAGTCCCAAGGTCAGCCAAGATTAAACCCTAACTACTATAATTTCCAATTTAAAACTTTGCACCAACCGACTACAGGAATATACAATTTTTCAGCAATTTCCAGTCCATCCCACCCTGTGGGAGGCTGCCACATCATGTGACCAGCATTTTTCTTTCCTGATTGGTGAGGCTTTTCCCATGATCTGGCCACATCAAAGTGGCTATGGACAGTGGCCCATTATTGTAGGTCATAAAAATGTCACCAAATGTGTCTTCATGCATCAGTATACCTTCATACGGCCCCAGGAGTCAAGTTACCTTACCTGTCTTTGTAACCCCACCCCTCTTGATCTTTATTGGATGGAAATTCTAAAGTATGAGAGTCCCCTGAATAAAAGACCACTCCTGAACATGCTTGCTATCTCTCGCCAGCCTCTTATGACATTCCTCACGCTCCCTTAGGGGAGCTTGAGGACTAGGGCAAAGGAGCCATCCTGGGGCTTGAATTAAAGGTAAATTGTTTGTTTGTGTTTTATTTAATACCTTAGGAAATTCACTTGATGGAACTTAGTTTAGCTTCCCACTCTGGTTGGGGGCAGTACCACCCTATAATAGGAGATTTGAAGCTTAGGGCTACTCCTAGCCACAGTGGTTGGCAGCTAGGTGAGAAACATAAAGACATTGGATTTAACAATCTTTGGTCCTTTATTCAAAGGTCACAGAGACAAAAATAAAAGTGAAGAATACAAATCCATTCCTGACAACAGTTTTGACCACATCAGCAGATCAAGTATTTTATTTCTCACTAAGGTTTTGTCTATGTTTCTCCTTTTTCTCATCTCTTTCTTTTATTTATTTCCCCACAATCTGAACATTTTTTACTCTTTTTTTTTAATTCTAAGTTTTCAAAAGTTTTTCAAATACTATTGCATTATATTTTGTTAATGTTTTTTTTTCTTTTTCCATTCTGCAAGATTTGGTGTTGCTCTTGGGGCGGGGTTCACTGTACAAATAGGCTTAAGATGCTTTTTCTTATAACTTTAATTTCATTTCAAATTGCTTTCTTTTGTATTTGTTTATTACTAAGCCTCTGTTTGACTTAAGTGGGGTATAATTATACACGGTTTTTAGCTGTTTCAGTCTTACATTTTATTATTTGCTTGTATATTGACTTTTGTCTCTCTTATTTCCCCCTTTTCACTCTTTTCCAACACAAATGACCAAGTTTTCCTTCTCTCCCTTTCTCTCTTTTTTGATTGCTTTTACTTATTTTTTTTACTTTCTTCTTTTTTTATTTGTTTTGATTAGTTATAAATGATAATAAAATACACTTTGACACTTCATACATAAGTGCAGTACTCTTTCTCATTCTTTGGGTTGTACATGATATAGAATACTCTTCGATCCTCAGCACCACATACAAACAAAGATGTTGTGTCCGCCGAGAACTAAAATAAATAAATATTAAAAAAAAAAAATACTCTTCTTTCTTTAAAGCCAAAATCTGCTCCCTATTTCCTGATCCTTCCCTGTTCATTTTTTAATTGCCTTCTTACCCTCTCTTCATTTAAGGAACTGTAAGTACTCTAATAGAATTATATAATGTATGTAATTACTACCCTATTCATTTTGTTGTGACTATTAATAAAGTGGACAACATGGTAGAGACGTCTGATCTAGTTCACAGATCTAGTTCACAGTCTGATCAAGTTTTATTTTTGATTAAATGCTGACCAAAACTTTTCTATATAGGAGGCAATTAGTGTTAGAGATGTCAAAGTAGATTTTGCACATTTATCTTCATACTGTACATCTGTTGCTAACCTTAATACTATTCCTGACTCGTCCTGCCTCTAAGAGAGGATAGAACATGATTGGGATTCTTCAACTTCACAGAGTAGAGATTCAGCCTCACCTGAACCTCAACATTACTTCAACACATAGAAAAGGGAAACAAAAACTCCAAACAGCAACCAGGCCACAAGAAGAAACAAATGAGGGAGACTTCAGGTCCAACCCCTGGATATCTACTCATATAACAAATAAAGAGAGATATCCAAGAACAATTGATGGGTAAGTCCAAGTCCTCCATAAACAAGATGAAACAAGCAAAAGAAAATCTCCCTCAAAATTTATAATCCCCCCCAAAAGCATACCACAGATATGGAAGTGGATGAAATTCCAGAGAAAGACTATTAAAAATGATTATAAAAATGTTCCCAAATAAATGAGTTTTAATTCTATACTGAACTGAAACAATATCTAAAGAATGAATTAAGAGAACAAATACAAAAGATAAAAGACAATTTGAATTAACAAATAGAGATAAATAGAAACTAAGCAGAACTCCTGCAAATGAAAGACACAATAAATCAAATTAAAATTCTCTTGAAAGTATCACCAATAGATGAGTTCACATAGAAAATAGAACTTCAGATCTTCAAGACAGATCTTCAGACCTTGAAGACAGAGTATATGGACAACAATATTTAGTATACAATAAATGTGAAAAATAAAAGAAAACAGAAAAACAAAACCAGAATATATAAGAACTCTGAGACATCATCAAGAGAACAAATCTTAGAGTCATTGGAATAGAAAGAACATGGAGATAAAGACTAAAGGCATTCATAACATTTCCAATGAGATAGTTAAAGAAAAAAAATTAATAAGAAATGAGATAAACATCCACCTTTAGGAGGCATGTAAGACCCTACATAGACAAGATCAGAAAAGAAGTTCTATAAGACATATCATAATAAAAATGCTAACATATAAAATAAGGAAATGATCTTAAAAGCTGCAAGACCAAAATATCAGGTCACATTCAGAGTCATGCCAATTAGGTTTATTCCTGAATTCTCAGCTCAGAACCTAAAATCAAGGAGAGTGTGTAAAGTGATATTCTAAGCTCTAAAAGAAAACAATTGCCAGTCAAGATGGCTATATATAGCAAACCTGTCTTTCAAAATTGGTGAGGAAATAATTTTTTTTCATAACAAGGATAAGTAAAAAGAATTCATTATCACCAAGCCAGTACTATAAGGAATAATCAAAGATAGACTGCACAGATACCCCAAAATAAACCCCAAAGCTCACAAATAGATGAAGATCACTAGAAGAACAAGCAACTAAATTAAAATAATACAGAATTAATTAAATGATTTTTTTTTAAATCAGAAAATTATAAACATATTAATACTGAATATAAATTGTCTCAACTCCCCAATTGAAAGATTATCAGTTTGAATCAAAAAAAACAAATCCAAATGTCAGTACACTGCATCCTATTTTTTAACATTAAACCTCAAATAGACACTGATATAATAATACTGTGTGATTTCAACACACATGGATCACCAATAGACAGGTCATTCAAATATAAAACTAATAAAGATATTTCTGATCTTAATAAAAGAATAAATCAAAAGGGCCTAATAGTGGGCTGGGGCTCTAGCTCAGTGGCAGAGCACTTGCCTAGCATGTGTGAGGCACTGGGTTGATCCCCAATATCACATAAAAATAGACAAATAAAATAAGGGAATTCTGTCCATCTACAACTACAAAAAAAATTTTAAGGGCTAATAGATAGCTACAAAATGATTCACTTCATAAAATGGTGTATGTAGGGGTTGAGGCTGTAACTCAGCGGTAGAGTGCTCGACTAGCATGCGTGAGGCACTGGGTTTGATCCTCAGCACCACATAAAAATAAATAAATAAAATAAAGGTATTGTGTCCATCTACAAAAACAAAAAAAGTTTAAAAAAACCTGTATGTTCCTTCTTCTTAGGAGCTCATGAAAACTTTCCCAAAATAGACCATATTCTAAATCATAATGTATGTCTTAGTATATACACAAAATATGAAATAATTCCTTTCATTCCATCAGACCATAATAAATTAAACTGAACATCAACTGCCAGCAAAATAAAAGAAAATGCATAAGCATATAGAGATTGAACAGCATGCTTTTAAATGAAGAGTGAATCATAGTAGAAATGAGAGCAGAAATCAAGAAATTCTTAGAAATGAATTAGAACATAGATGGAGCATATCAAATTTCTGGGTCAACAGGAAAGTAGTTCTAAGCTGCTTTATAGCATTCACCCCTACATTAAAAAAATATTCAAAAGCAATATGCTAATGCTCCACTTTAAGATCTTAGAAAAGGAGGGGCAAACTAATTTTAAAATCAGTAGAGGACAGGAAATAATTAACATCAGAGACAATTTAATAAAATTGAGAAAAAATACACAATAACAATGCAACAATGAATTGGTTCTTTGAAAGATAAATTTTATATATATATATATATATATATATATATATATATATATATATATATATATATATATCTCAGCATAGATAGATTTATCTGATACTTGACAAAGGTACCAAGAGTATATGTTAGAGAAAATATAACTTTTTAAACAAATGGTTCTGGCAAAGCTGTGCCACAGTCTAGCTGGGCACAAATCACGAGCCACTGAAGCAGGAACAAACTTTATTTTTAAACTGCAGGAAAACACTTCACACAGCTCCCGGGGAATCCTCCAGATCGCCACGAGGCTTGTCCAGGAACCCCCAGCCGGAAATATCTCTCCCAGAAATCCCTCCTCCTGCACTTCCCCAACCAATGGGAAGTCTCAGGGAATCCCCGGAAATCCCCAGGAGAACTCCAAAATAGTGCGAGAACTCAAAAGTTGCGGCAGAGGCGGATAGTAATGCCTCGCCTGTCAATCAATACTGTTGGCAAAATGCCAGGGGCCATACAGACTCTGCCGTGGCTCTCAGCAAAGCTGGACATTAATATGAAGGAGAATCAAACTAGATCTCTCTTTCACCCAGCACAAACTTCAAATCGAAATGAATTAAAGTATGAGGAATTAGACCAGAAAATTTTTAATTGCTAAAAAAATATGGGGTTAAGACTCAATCATATTGGTGCAGGCATCAGCTCCCTTAACAAAACCCTTAAAGCTCAAAAAATAAAACTAAGCATCAATAAGTGGAATGTCATCAAGTTAAAAAGCTTCTGCACAGCAAATGAAATAATCCAAAATGTGAAGAGAAATCCTACAGAATGGGAAAGAATCTGTCAAACTGATCCTCTGACAGGGAGTTAATATCCTGAATATATATAAAGCTCAAAATACTTAACATTAAAGAAAAATTAACTCAATGAATAAATGGGTCAAAGAACTAAACAGACATTTTTCAAAAGAAGATATACAAATGTCCCACAAATATCTCTAGCAATTAGGGAAATATATATCAACATTATGCTAAGATTTTATCTCATCCCAGTAAGAATGGCAATTCCAGAGAATACAAATAATAATAAATTTTGGTGCAGATGTACTGGAAATGGTACTCTCATACATAGTTGGTGGGACTCAAAATTAGTACAACCACTCAGGAAGGCAGTAGGGAGATTTCTCAAAAAACTAGGAATGGAACCATCATATATCCCACTTCTTGGTATTTATCCCAAAGAAGTAAAGTATCATACATTGGACATATAGTCATCTCAATGATTTCAGCAGCACAATTCACAACATCTAAATTATGAAGTCAGTCCAGATGTCCATCAATAGATGAATGGATAAGAAAATGTGATATATATACACAATGGGGTTTTACCCAGCTATAAATTATGAAATGTGGCTTTTGCTGGTAAGTGAATAAAAGCCGTACTGAGAGAATTGAAATGAATGGTCAAATGTTTTCTCTCTTATATTGATGCTAGAGTAAAACGAGAAAAAGAAAGTAGGGTGTGGATAGCATATCATAAAGATATAATGAAGATGAATGGAATAGAATTAGATTGAGAGGGAGGGAGAAGGGATAAGAAAGGGAAAGAATTGAGTAATCAATTTTTTAAAATTCACATTATTTACATATATAAATATACCACAGGTAATTTCACCTTTATTTATATTTAGAAAGCACCAATAAAAAATAAAAAAATAAATAAGTGAAAGGAGGACCTGTAGAGGCAGGATAATAATGTGAGGGAGGAATGGAATGGAAAAAGGGGAATGGGGACTGAAACGAGGTAAATTAAATTCCATGCCTGTATGATTTTGTCTAAATTAATCCAATTTATATGGATAATATTTTAGTCAGCTTTTTCACCACTGTGATGAAAGGACCTTACAAGAACAACTGTAGAGGAAGAAAAGTTTATTTGGGTGATCACAATTTGAGAGGTCTCAGTCCATGGACATCCAGCTTCATTCTTCACGGCTCAAGATGAGGCAGGATATCATGGTGGAAGTGCGTGGCAGAGGGAAGCAACTCATATGATGACCAGACAGTAGAGAGAGAGACTCCACTCACAGGATACAAATATATATCCCAAAGTCATGCCCCCAGTGTTCCACTTCCTCTGTTCACACCGCACCTGACTTCAGTTACCATTCAAATAATCTTATCAGGTGATTAATTCACTGATTGTCTTAAGGCTCTTGTAACCCAACCATTTCTCCTCTGAATTTTTTTTTTGCATTATTTCTCATATGAGTTTTGGGGACACCTCACATTGACCCCATAATATTCTGCCCTGACCCCCAAAGCTGACACTCATCTGACAATGCAAAATACATTTAGTCCATTCCCAAGAATCACTATAGTCTCAGGAGCTCTGAGATCGCTCAAGTTCAAGTCTAAAGTCTTCTCTGAGGCTCAAGGCCATCTCACATTGTGAGCTCCTGTAAAATTAAAAGCAATTTCCAAGTATCCAATATATAATGATGCAAAGTAAATATTTCCATTCAGAAAAAGAGGCATAGAAAGAAGGAGTAGGAGCAAGACAAGCTGGGCAAATAAATCCTGTCATTCTGTATCTGGCATCTGAAACACATGGCATCATGATTTTCTCTAGATAATACTCATGTAAATTCACAAGCCTTCACGTGGCCTTGTTGGTTACAGTTCAAGTGGCTTTTCTGTTGCCTTCTTTCTGCTCAATTCCTGCAGCTTTCCTAGTCTAATGTCCCATGTTACTGGCATTTCTTAATCTCCAGCGTCTCCACTGCAGCTTCGGCTTCCTCCTCACATCTCCTGTTTTGCCCTCTCATGGGCTGCCTGCAGGGTTTCTGACCCTGCTGCACCCTGCCTGGCCTCCCAGGTCTTCCTTTGAAATCTTGTTCAAAGTATCCATAACCCCCTAACTCCAGAATCCTCCATTCCTACAAAACCAGCACCACGTGGTTGATGCCAACATCTGTTGCTATCTTGAGCAGTAAGTAGTAAAACCTCCAGGTACCCTGGCTGCAGCAGCCTCTGAGTGTTTGTTTGGCTGAGCACTGAGGACCTCTTGTTCAAGAAGGATACCCCACTGGTCTATTGTCAGGATAATTTTTACTTTTACTTATTTGAATCTGAGATGGAAGTTATCTTGCCAATTTCTTTTTCATTATCTCTTTGTAAAGTCTTTAGCATTTCTTTAGTGGTGGGGTAATGTCTTTTTCTGGGGGTGGGGTACTGAGAATTGAGCTCAGGGGCACTAGCCACTGAGCCACATCTGGAGCCCTGTTTTGTATTTTATTTAGAGACAAGGTCTCACTAAGTTGCTTTGCACCTCCCTATTGCTAAGTCTGGCTTTGAACTGGAGATCTTCCTGTCTCAGCCCAATATCTTTAACAACTGCAACTTTCTTGGCCGCAGTTTTACTCTTGCCTTTTAAGTCCTTTTTTTTTTTCAAATCTTTCTGCTCCTGGTTATCACAATAAATTCAGCAAAAAGCTGCCAGCAATATTCATGCCAACACCTGAATGCTATGTTGCCTAGATATTTCTTCCTCCAGATTAAGTAGTCTGCCACTTTTAAAATCAGATTCACAGAGTCTCAGGACATGGGCAAAATGCAGACAACTTCTAAACCAGAACGAATGGCCTCTACTCCAAATTCCAATAGAGTCGTACTTTTCTGAACCCACTTGAACCCTGTCTTCACTGTCCAGAGTCCTATTGGCATTCTGGTCTTCTGAGCTAGCACCAGAATCATTCATTAAGCTCTGCTTACAACAATCTAAAGCATTTCTAGCTTGTACTGTTAAGCATCTCAAAAATTTTCCCACAAATTCCAAAAAGCTTCAAATACTTATGAACCACATAGCCAGGGTGGTCACAACAATGACCCCACTTCTTGTGTAATGTAAATGAGTATATTATACATTTCTGTTTTAGTCAGGTTTTTTTTTTCTTTTTTTTTTTTTCTGCTTTGACTAAAAGCACCCAACCAAAACAACAGTAGAGGAGGAAAAGATTATTTAGGTGCTGAGGGTTTCAGAGGTCTCAAAACATACACAGCAGACTGCATTCCCCAGGGCTCCAGGTGAGGCTGAACATTATGACAGGAGAGTGTGGCAGTGGGAAAAAGCTCATATGATGATCCAGAAGCAGAGAGAGAGAAACTCCACTCACCAGATACAAAATATATACCCCAAAGCAATGCCCTACCTCCTCCAGCCACACACCAACTGCCTTTAGTTACCATTTAATTAATCCTATCAGGCAATCAATTCACTGATTAGGTTAAGGCTTTCATAACTCTGAACCTTCTTGCAGTGTCTCACATGTGAGCTTTTGGGGGACACCTCACATCCAAATTCAACCCAATAACTACTATGCTCTAATAAGAATGTAAATCACTGTCTTTTTAAAACATATGCAAAATTATTTTAAGATAATTACGTAACTCCAAGAATCTTGGCAACCCACCAAAATTTTGTGGTTTTAATCTGTATTTAGTCTTAAGAAAGACCACTGTGGCATAAATAAATGGGTATGCTTAGATTTAGTAGTCCTAATAATATAAAATCAAACTGGGAATCATACACTTTTTTAATGTGAATATCATAAGTTTTTTGTGTAATGTAAATGAGTATATTATACATATATGCTGCATATGTATAATACATATTCACAGGCATATGTACATGAATACATGTCAAGAAACAGAACATTACAGACTTCCAGATGTTTCCTGTTTTTCCCTTTCATTTGCTGCTCCATTTAAGATTTCACTTTAAATTAAAGAATATTATTAAATATATATCACAATTTTAATATATTATAGAAAACATATACACACTTAAAACAGTAATTATGAACTATACACTTCTGTAACTACTACATAGCTGAAAGAACAGGACACTTGTGTAACTTTGAAACATTTAGTATTTCTGCTGACTTTTGTAAAAATCTTTATCTTTTTTTTTTGATACTTAGACTATCTTTATTTACACCTCTTAACACAATAGTTTTCCCTATACCTAAAGTTTTTCATATGCAAACATGTACTAGCTACTTCTTTTATCAATTCAGTTCCCAATACTACCCCTTTTCCCTTCCTCCTCCCTCCTCACCCTGGGGAATAATACATTAATAACATAATGTATTTTCTGACTAGATCAAAGCACCTTTACTGGCTATACTGAGAATAGAATATATATATATCAAGGAACTCAAATATCAGTCAAAGAATATAGTCTTAATGTATAAGTCATAATATAAATGAGTATATAGGAAAAAGTAGACATAGTGTGATGTCATCATGAAATGTCTGTTTTATACTCTGAGAATAAGAATGCTCAATATAAGAGTCATACTGCCATATCTGAACTAGTTAATAAATATTTTAAATCTCCTTCTGGTCTGATTAATGTTTTTGTCTCTTCCTCATTAATTTAAAAAATGTTCTAAGGTACAAAGTTAATCTTCTCATTGGGTAATAGTGTCTATCTTCACTGACAATTAAGATATTCTTTCCTATTCAGTGTGAATTCAGGGCAAATGCTAAGCCCTTGTTCCTTAAAACTTTGAAAGTAATAAAATAATTCATATTAAGTCTACTCTTCCCCAAATCATTTCAGATTATAAAATGAAGTTTAATTGGAAGAAACACATATGGAAGAAACACTTTTATTTGCTTTAGGTTTCCAGAGTTTTAAGGTTAGAAGTAGACACTTTGTGTCAGGTGACTTCTGACCTAAGTTCCAATACAAATGCTTCTTCTGCTTGGTTACTGTCTTTGTTGTTTTGGTGCTGTGGATTGAAAACACATCCTTGTACATGTTAAGTCAGCACAATGCCACTAAGTTACACACTCTCAGCCCCCAAACCCACTTTTTTAGAAAGTAATTTATGCTGATTTCAATGCTTGTCTGTCACCTAGAAAGTGTAACTAGATTCAAGATCTATGAAACCAAACATTTTAGCAATGTTTCACTTGATCTGAAATTTATACAAACTCATTATTCTTGTTCAGGTTACTTCAGCTATATATCTTTGTGGTACCTATAAAATAAATCTATAATAAATAAATAATGTGATTTAAATACCTACCTAAAAAAAGAAAAACACTACCTCTCATCATATTGTACACCTTGTATAAGAATAAATATGGCAGAACTAAAGGATTTCACTTCTTTTGAAGAAAATGTCTTTTTATGTTGAAAAGATACCTGCAGAAACATACAAAAAAATCTTTGTATGGCAATTGTTTTCACTCTAAAATATTTGCTTTACATATAAGCATTTTAAAATAAAACATTATGGGGACTAAATTCATTAATAAGTCAATCACTCAGACATTTCAAGTATTTCTCAAAAAGTTTAATTAATGTGTAATCAAAGCTCATCACTTACACACACACACACACATGCATACTCAGATATATGGTATCAAGTAAAATTTAAAGGGTAGTATCAATATTTACATTTTAAGTTGATGTAGAGTCTTTGTTTTGCTCCCTGTAAGAGACATTTCCTATCCAGTATTCTTCTTTGAAACATTTTTGCTAGATATGACCTTTATGTATTGTAGAAGTAATTAACTTTCAAATTTTCAATTTATTATAACAAAAAAATCTATCAAGTCACCCAGACCATCTGACACCAACATATCTTTAACTTTTATGCTTTTAAAATATAGGAATAAAATGTATGAAGGAATTATTTCCTTGAAGATAAATCTAGGTTAAAATTGATTTAAACTTCTTAAATATTAAACTCATGTATAATTTACTGAAGATACACACTCATATTTTTTCAGAAAACATTTTATGAAAATTATAGTGTGTGTGAAAATATAAAGAAGAATTTTGTTAAAATGTTAGTTATCTTTATATACAAAACTTATGGCACTGAACACTTGGTCAGAAACTCATTTGTACTTCACGCATTGTAGATATGGGTCTTCTAATCAGCTATTTTTTGTTACTTTTACCTGTATAAAAATCTTATAAAATGCACCTTCCCTCACCATAGAAATTTGTTCTTGCCCTATAACATTTGATTTAAAAAAAAAAGATCTTATTTTTTTTCTTTAATATGGGAAGAGCAGTAGACTGTTAAAAATAGTGCAAGTTAACTGTTCCTTTTCCAACTTTCAAATGCATCATGTAACAAAAGCTTTCTCCATATTTTCCTAGTTTTTCCTACTTTTCAGAGAAGGAAATAAGATCTGAATTTAAAAATAATATGGAACTTACTACACAATGTATAAAGAATGCCTTTCACTTTCCCCAATTACCTGAGACATTATAGCCATTTGACAGGTTAACCATATGATACCTATAAGGCAGTAAAAATACACTCTCCTTACTAAATATCTCTGCTTCATTGAACCTAACTTTTTTTTTATCCATTCTCTTGCCTAAGATATTGGTGGTTCACATTAGGGAGTCACAATGTTTTGTCATACTAACTTGCCAGACATTGCCACAGGTTTCTAAAGGTTGAAGTAAATTGAAATAGAGATTAAAAAGAATGGATGTGCTGAGTGTCTAAGGCCATTGTAGATTACATAGGCAGACAGGGAAAAGAAGAAGATTTGAATGGAGGAGAAGAAGAGAAGGTAAAGGAAGAATATCAAGATAAATTAATGTTATCTTATTTAACAATTTAAAATAAGAGAAGCTTCTTTTTTAAGCATAAGCCCTAAAACTCATATTCATCCTCACTCACTTATTTATATTTCTTTTTTTATGTTCAATTAGGAAAAGTTTAGACTAAAACCTATACTTGATTATCAAATCATGACTATGTTTAGTTGACAGAGATGGCTTCAATCAAAATGAATAAATAGATAGATGAATAATAAATCCAGGTGATTTTGTTCAGCCTGTAATGTGTTAAAAAAGGAAAATCTCTACAATTTCCTTTGCATGGCAGATGTAAAGTTAAGTTCCTTACCACTACGAATGTTTCATTTTCTTTCAGGTTCACTTATTTAATTGTCTAAAATCTGAAAGTATTTGTCTTTCTTACCATGATTTAACACTTCTGATGCATGTTATTGATTAGCCTTAGAATACAATACTCTGGAATATAGAAAGAAAGGTATTATATCTTTCCTCTGTGAACATGTTTTCTTCAAAAAGCCTCACTGTTCAGGGTGTCTTGCAACTTAGATGTACTGTAGACCATATTCTGAAAACATGTTTGTATTTCTTATCATGCTGGACCCTTGATCTTTACATTGTCCCAGTTTCCTCTCTCTAATTAGGCATCTTAGAAACACTACAAATTGCATTATCGGAAGTGTCCCATCCCCCCCACCCCACCCTAGGTATTACAAAGGGTTAAATAACCACACTTTGCTTCTTAAAGTGACAAAATAGTGCCTAACTCCAAATGCTTTTGCATTAGCTGACCTCTCCAATAATGTTTTGATTACTGCCCAGAAATTCCTCTTATACCTATGGCCTCTGGGAATGCTTAACTAACTATTGTAGCAATTCAAATGAATGAGTGTTCCACTATTATTTTTATATTTTCAGAAAATCAATATATTTCATGCAAGTAGAAAAATGTTCCTTTTAGAATCTATAGTTTAAATATTTTGTAAACACTGCAGGAGTCGGAAAACTCCATCTTCATCTTCTTGGGGTCCTTAGTGTAGCTAAGTTTGTAGAGAAACTTTGGTTTACTTTAACAAAGTTGGTTGTACAGAATTCTCGTTTGTTTTTTCAACCTCAGTCATAGGAATATTTTTTTTTCTTCTTGTCTAGGGAAGACATCTTTTACATGGGAATTTAATCCCCAGTTTATTAGAAGCAGAAGGGAATTCTGAATGATCTTGCACCTACAGATTTTCTTCTATGTGCCTTATTCAAAATTGTCAATATGCCAAGGCTGTGTATTTTGGGATGACATAGTCTAAATTCTTCCAAAACAAATTTGTGTAAATAGTAAAGTGGTAATAATTCAATTTAGGACTATTAAATTTATCAAATGATGGTTACTTACAATGGTGATTATAGCACAATGTATAATAGGCTTCTTGCCATAAACTGCCTATGTGACAGCTCTCTGCTATATTGTCTTCTATATATTTAATCTTTTACCTATTCTGGTCAGATTTGTACTTCTGTAATGATGGATTATTATCTCCTTAAGTACTATATTGCATAGATAATTCTGTGTGTTCTGTGGAATATTAGTTTCATTTGTTTCTTTCAAATTAAAGTAGATGATATGGAGAATTATTGGCTCTGTGGTCCAAGACACGATGTGAAATTTTACATGCTTGTAGCCTAAAGTTCTATGATGACATATTTTTTCCACAGCAGAATTTCACAACTTGTTGAACCCAAAGTTTTAATTTTAAGTAATACATATTAATATCCACATCACTTCAGTAAATACATTATTCAGTGACATTCTTTCCTAAATAAATATGGGACAATTATGCTTTGATTTATGAATTATTTAAAACTGGACAGGATTTAAGTATCCATCTACTACAACTTATTCATTTTACAGGTAAGGAAAATGATTGTAAAATCAATTTTTTGGTTGAAT
This sequence comes from Marmota monax, assembly GCF_021218885.2. Lineage (NCBI taxonomy): Eukaryota > Metazoa > Chordata > Mammalia > Rodentia > Sciuridae > Marmota > Marmota monax. The sequence continues at coordinate 2,541,142 of NW_026695065.1, forward strand.
ATTTAATTTGTTTAAACTTTACACAGGTACTGTGCTGGGTGCCTTACAAAAATTATGTCAAATGATTCTTATAAGAATTCATTGTGAGAGGTATTATTATCATTATACCCATCTTACAATAGAAACATGAGACTTAAGGAGTTTAAGACAAATGTTCAGCACTAATAAATTACTGGGAAACGAAGACTGGTTTAAAGCAAAGATGTCTAACATTATAACAAATATTTGTTTTCAGCAGATGTATGGAGTTAAAGTTTACTTACCATAATTTTACCAATTTAAACCATACAATTAAGTAACTTTTAGTATATTCACAATGTTATCTAACACTTCTATCAAATTAAGAACATTATAAAAAGCAACTGTATATCCATTAACAGTTACTCCCAAGTGTCTCCACCTCACCTTTTTCTCTTTACTAATGTAACATTTGTCTCCAAATATTTTATTCTAGATATTTTATGAAAGTCATCCTTTATGACTGTCTTCTTTCATTTAGCACATTAGCTTTAATTAGCTGTAATTTATTTATTCATTAATCAGTTAATTGAAATTAAAAAAGCTGGTAAAGATATTTATGTACAAGTTTATATGTGGACATCTATTTTAAGTATTCTAGATGTGGAATTGTTTGAGTAACTGCCATATTGTTTTTCAAAGTGACTGCCCATTTTTCAGTCCCATAAACTGTATATTAGTGTTCTTTATATCCTCCCCTATACTTGTTATTATCTGAATTTTTAATTCTAAGTATCTTAGTGTATTTGAACTGTTATGTCATCGTGGTTTTGATTTGAAATTTCCTGGTGGCTAATGATGTTGTGTGTATATTCATGTGTTTATTGTCCATTTATAAATATTCTTTGCAGCAATATTTATTCAAGGCTTTGGTATTTAAAACAATGGGTTGTTCTATGTTGTTTAGCTGTAAGTTTTATATATTCTAGACAAAAGTCTATTATAAAATACATGGTTTGCAAATCTTTTATTTAATTTTGAAAGTTGACATTTTGTACTTCCTTACCGGTACTGTCTGAAGCACAAACTTTTTTAAAAATTTTGATGCTGCACAGTATTTCTGTTTGTTTTGTGTTTCCATAATAGAATGCCTAAATCTGGGTACATTAAAAATAAAAAAGTTTATTTTTTCCACAATTCTTTTGGCTAGAAATATGGCTCTGATGTCTGGCAAGGGCCTTCTGACTATATCACAACATAGTAAATAAGCAGATGCATGTACAAGCATATGTTTGTGAAAGACTAGAAGCAAGAGAGAGAACCAGTTTATAACAGCCTACTCTCACACTAATACAATCTTGTCCCGTTCCTTTGGGATGGATATGTATCTCTTCTAAGGTAGCCCCATGACTTGATAACCTTCCTTTGGACCCACTTCTTAAAGATCCACTGCCCCTCAGTATTATTTCTCTTAGGAATCATGCTTCAAGCACTTCAACTTCTGGGGGACAAATCATAGTATATAGTTATGATTTTTTATTTTGTTGTTTGTATTTTCAATGTCATATTTAAAAAAAAAACATGTTCCTGTTCCAAGGTTAAAAATATTTAGATCCTGTGTTTTCTTCTAAGCATTTTATAATTGTAGTAGTGTGCACATTATGGATTTGTTCTGATTTATTTTAGGTAATTTGTACATAGTGTGAAAGAGGGGTCTAACTGCATTCTATGTTTGTGCGTGTGTATGTATGTGTGTATATGTGCTCACATGCCTGAAACCATTTTCTGAAATATTGTTCCATTCTATTTCATTGTCTTGTCAACATTGTATACATTTTTTAAAATATTTATTTTTTAGTTGGACACAATATCTTTATTTATTTTTATGTGGTGCTGAGGATCGAACCCAGGGCATCGCACATGCTAGGCAAGTGCTCTACCACTGAGCCACAACCCCAGCCCCTCTATACATTTTTAAACTATGCATTTCCTAATCTAAATCAGTCAGTTGATTTAATAGAAGCCTTGAGACTAGACACTAAAATATATGCAGTGAAAATTTCTAGTTATTTAATGATCTCTTACTGTCTATGAAAAATATTTATGATAATTATCTAATTTGATCCTCACAGTATCCTAATGAATTTTAGGATAATGCTCCAATATTTAGGATGAAGGATAATGAAATTAGAAAAGGCAAGTGACTTGCCCAAGAACATATTATATAATTAATGGAATCACACTTGACACCATCTATTCCATGGCCAATGTTACGCCATAGTAAAATAACCAGAGCTTCACTCATGCAAATGCAAATGCAGAGTGTTAAGAAAAATACTGTCAACATTTTCATTTCACTCTTTGCCAAAAAATTAATATCCTGTGTAGAATTTTAAAGTCAAAGGGAAATATTTCTTACTAAGTTAACCTACTATAATCCTACAAATGTGGTATCATTTTAAATGTATTTCAAACAGCAATTTTGAAATATAATATGATAAAAAATTATACCAACCTGAAGAAAAAATACTAGTTAATTATTGAGTTCTTATATTGTAACTGACACTGTTCATACACTTTACATTGGATATCTTATTTAATATTCACAAAAACTCTTATAGAGAGAACATATGTGATTTCTAGGTTATTATGTGTTGAAGTCAATATAATACTAAAATGAATTCTTAAAACTAAATAGAGACCATTTAAATTAAGTGGACTTGATGATGACAGAGCATGTTGATATGAAAAGTTTTAAAATGGGTTATTTCAAAATTTAAAAAGCCAATATGATTATGTCATGTTTTATACCCAACGCCAAAACCCTTCTCAATAATCTCATTTAATATTCAAAGCTTTGTGATACAGTTATTATTGTCTGAACAGACTGAAGCTCATAAATATTAAGTGATTCTGAACTAGCTCAAAGTACTTCACTCCAAAGGTCTTTCACTTTGAATATATCTTCATGTTCTATTTTGTTATTCATATTTTTCTACTTTATTCTATTCTCAGTCATTCAGTGTCATATTTCAAGATTTCCTATTCATTTATTCCTTGAACTTTGTTGATGATTCTGTTCACTTGTACGTCAGAATTTTTAAAAATGTATCACTTGTAATACTTTTTATAATATCACTTCAAATCACATACTATGTTTGGAGGACATATGACAAAATATTTTGGGCCCCACAGAGTAAGAAATATAGGCCAGAAACCTAGGCTAGGTATGCTACTGTAACTTTTATCTATTCTCCAAATAAAAAGAAAACAAATTTTATATACAACTCAATGATCTTCAAAAGCATTTTGATTGTTAAAATGTAAAAGGACTAATATTGAATTCCTGACAACTGTGAAAAATCAGCTTACTATATATATATATATATATATATATATATATATATATATATATATATATATATATATTGGTCTTGAAGCATGAAATAAAGGAGCATGTTTAGAATGGGGAGAAAATGAAGTGTATCATATGCACAATAATGATAGAGGTTTCTCCCACAGCACTTGAATGTTACAATTTGCTTTGTAGCCCTTTTAAAGGTTTTCAGTAACTGCTTTAACTTTCCTTGAGAGACAAACTAATGCTCTAATTACATCAGATTTTTTTTAGGTTCATACTGACTGTGCCTTTTAATGTTTCATCTTAATTTGTTAAATTAATTGATTAAGGTTAAACCAGATTTAATTAAAAGGGAGGATTAAAATTAGTATTGCTGAAAACTTGCTGACTTACTCATCCAGTCTATTTAAGCACATACACTCATAAACTTAGACTTGAATATCAGCTAAATGAAATTTTATGAACTTTAGAAAATAATAGCCACTAAGTCTAAGGGTATTTCACATACTAAAAGTAGTCTTTAGATCAATGTACGGTACCCTTGTGTCTAGTAAATGAGTCTGTTTAAATATTGGCTCATAGCCTATATCATGTGTAGCTAGATCATGAAACTAATTTCCTCAGTAAAGACTTCTCAAAATAGATTGAACTAATTTCCCACTAGGTTTAATATCTACAATGATTAAAAAAAGTCCTTAAGAGTATATAGCACCATTCAAATGAAAAGCTTTAAGTTCTTCCTAGGCATCATTTCATTTAATTTCATCAATTTCCTAGGAAAAAAATGTGATTGGTACTGAACTGAGGGTGGGAATCTAAAATTGACTTGTTTTGCTTCTGCTTCCCTACCTCTAAGCTTATGAGAGGACAAGGTCATATGAAATTGAGGAGCAAGCTTTTTTTATTAAGTAATTCATCCTTTCATTGAACAAAGTCATATATAATACCAGACAGGGTGCTTTGCACAGTAGTAGATACCAAACAAACTTACACATAAATAAGATTATATAACTATTACTACATTACAAATTATGCTAAAATAATGCTAAGAAATGAACTCAAAAGTAGAGACATCAAATTGTAGCAGAAGACTTGTACTTAAACTTGGACTCTGTCATTTATTTATTACCTTCATAAACTTTAGCACATTTTTAAAATTTTATGTTTTGTTTTTTAGTTTTAACTTAAGTAAAAGAGGGACAATTGTCTCCCTAAATAATTTACTAATATTTAACATAGAGCCTGTGGTATACTTTGGATTTTGAGGTTTCCCCAAAAATCTTCTTTTTTAATACAGGAACTTTCAAAGGTGAAAAGAGGAGTTTATGAGAGTTCTAAACTGATCAGTGGATTAATCCATTCAATGGAATTTGAATTTCCAAACTGGTTGTGGTACATGGTTGCAGGAAATAAGTCACTGAGGGCATGCCCTTGGGGTTTATATTCTGTCCCTGGAAACTTGCTTGTTCTCTGCTTCTCACCTTCTATGAGCTGAGCAGTTTTTCGGTTGTTGTTGTTGTTGTATTGTTTTGTTTTGTTTTGTTTTCCTGTCACACTTTTCTTTTCTTTTTTTTTTTAAGAGAGAGTGAGAGAAGAGAGAGAGAGAGCGAGAAAGAGAATTTTAATATTTATTTTTTAGTTATCGGCGGATACAACATCTTTGTTTTGTATGTGGTGCTGAGGATCCAACCAGGGCCGCACGCATGCCAGGAGAGCGCGCTACCGCTTGAGCCACATCCCCAGCCCCAGCCTGTCACACTTTTCTATCTTGATATGTTGCCTCAACTTGGGACCCAGGGCAATGGAGTTGGCGTACTGTGAAGTGAATCACTGAAACCAGAGCTGGTGATGTGGCTCACACTGTAGAGCTCTCGCCTGGCATGTGCTGGGCGCTGGGTTCAATCCTCAGCACCACATACAAATAAAATAAAGATGTTGTGTCCACTGAAATCTAAAAAATAAATATTAAAAATTTCTCTCTCTCTCTCTCTCTCTAAAAAAAAAAAAATCACTGAAACCATGAACCTAAAATAAAATTTTCCTCCTGTATGTTGTTCTCAGATATCTGTTTACACTGATAAATAGCTCACTGTTACAGAAATTGATATCTGTAACTGGGGTCACTGCCATCACTAACCTGAACATGTAGATCAAAAGCCTTTGAAACTGGTTTGCAGGAGTTCTTCAAAGTTTGAAGATGCAGGCTATAATGCATTAGAATGTTGTAATTCTAATTAGAATTGTTGTTCAATGGGTGATTCTAGTGGAGGCTAAGAAGACCAATGTTTTAGTCATATTTTTTTGATGCAAAGAAAAAAAGACCTGGCAAGAATAATTTTACAAGAAGAAATGTTTATTTGAGGCTCAGTGTTTCAGAGGTCTGAATCCATATATGGCCAACTCCACTACTCTAGGCCCAGGATGAGGCAGAACATTAGGGCCAAAGGGTATGGTAGAAGAAAGCATCTCAGGACATGACAATCAGGAAGAAGAGAAAGATTCCCCATACCACAAACAAAATATATACTCCAAAGGCCCAATTCCAAAGAATAACATCCCCAAAACACACCTTATCTGCCTAAAGTTACCTCACAGTTAATCCTTACCAATAACCTAATGGTTAAGGCTCTCATAACCCAATCATTTCACCTCTAAACTTTCATGAATTGTCTCACACAGGATCTTTTTGAGAACACCTCCTCTCTAATCCATAACAATGAGAATGCCCACAGGAATGCAGATAGTAGAGTATCCTCTCAGGTTTCAGAGTGGAATGAGGACTCTATTGTGAATTAGACTATAGGCCATTTATGCTATATCCTAACAAAGAAATTTTCAACATTTTGCTCATGTCCTGAGATTTTGTGTGAGACTAAGTTTTAGAGTGATGGACTAATTAAACCAGTGGAGGAAATTTCAAGGCAGCACAGCATTCAGACAGGGACTTATGTATCACTGGTAGATTTTAGCCAGGTTTACCCTTATAATAAAAAGCAGAAAGCAGAGAAGAAAAATTTCAACAACATGTGGTTTGACCAAATAAGTACATGTAAAACTGGGTCCAAGGAAAATGTGGTTGCTCTAGAGATTACTTTCACTAAGAGAATCTATGTACATTGCAGAGACAATGGGAAAGATCCCTTAATGACAACTCAGGAATCAGCAAGACAATATCCATCTCAGGGTCAAAGGTACAAAAGTAAAAACTAATCTACTAGACCATGGGGGAACCCTGCTAGCACAGGGTTGGCTAGAGAGTTATTTCACCAAGATCAGTCACCCAGGCATACATAGTCTGATGCAACAATGATCCAAGGGGTCTTGGCTCAAGCTGGTGGCAACCTTGGAGTCTCCCACATGGTGCTGGATCTTCAGGAATGCAGGATGCTAGTATTAAGGTGTCATGGAGTCTTTCATGAAGATTTCAAAGGGAATCCTGGGAGGCCAAGCAGAGTGTAGCAGGGTTGGAATCCCTGAGGACAGCCAATTATAGGGAAATGTGTGAAGCTGTGAGAAGGATGCCAAAGAAGTGAAGACCATTGGGATTAAGTGCAAGTAATGTGGAAGGTCTGCTGAGGAAAGCCACTGACTGCAAAGAGAACCAGCATAAAAGAAAAGCCATGTGGGTGGCAACCAGCTAGGCTAAATGTGTGAGACTGCCCAGGTAACTTGAAGAATGCATCTTGCTGCTATGTCCCTCAAATACTGGATGTGGGTTTTCAGGACTTGTTTGCTCAGCTGAGTTTCAGCCAAATATTGTCAAATATGTCAAGTATTATCAAGTCCATCTGTTCATAACAACATGTGAAAACATTTCATTTGAAAAGTACCATGGACTACCTGTGAGTTAGGCACTACCTAATTATTTTGAAATCCCAGGTCCTGGTACTTTAAGATATGCAATTAAGTGTAAGGGTTCTGAGTGTGAGAATTATAGGACAGTTGGTTTTCTCTGGTTGTGGAGAGCAATGACAGAGTATGGGAGAGCAGTGTCTGAGATTGGGGCCTCTGATGATTTTTATGACTATGACATGCTTGGTGCCTGGGAAAGTTTGTGTGCAAAAGTGCAGGATGCCTAGCTGCTATGGTAATACTCACCGTGAGTAGGGTCCATGATAGAGTCTTTATGATAGAGTCTTATCACCCTTGACCTTGATCTTAGACACAGCTCCTGGGAATAAAGGAACTCTCTTGTTAGACAGTCACAATGTTTCACAAAGCTCCATTGTTCCTGAACCTGTCCACATAAAAGTAACTTTAAACAATGGACTTTCTTGAGAACTACACAAAGCTCCTAACATTGCACATTGCAACTATAGTATGTAACTGAGGAATAAGCTTCATAATGTTGCTAACTCTGTAACCTGACTAATGACACAATCAACAATAATGTCCTACGGATGCAAGTGACCTAATGTAACCTATTGATATAAATAAAGCCGTCAGCTCAGACGAGCAAGCCATTTTGCCTCTGTACCTTCCTTCTCTCTCCTTTTGATTTCTTTACATTTAAGAATTTTTTCTTACTTTTATATACACTCTGTATCTAAGTATTATCACATGCTAGCTGAAGAAAATAAATAGTGTTTATATTATATATACATACATATATATATATATATATATATATATATATATATATATTGCATAAATCACAAATCCACTATAAAGAGTTAGTGTTCCTGACAGAAATAAGACAAAATAATATAGGAAAAGCAAAAGCCAAACAAACAAATATATATATATATATATATATATATATATATATATATATATATATATATATATATATTACTCACAGTCTGTTGCAGCAACAATCTAAAGGGTCTAGGCTTAAGCTCCTGGCAACTTTGGAGTCTCCTACATGGTGCTGGATTGATCTATCTATCTATCTATCTATCTAGCCCATGTGGTATATATAAATTGACTACTCTTACAAAATTTTTAAAAACACAAAAGCTGATAATAATCTGTGTATGTGTGTGTGGGGGGGGGCGGGTATTTATATGTGTATATGTATAGATTACCAATATTCTAATTAAGAAAACTTGAGACAATATTACAGAGAAGCAAGACTAGAGATTGGAAAACTCAACTGCAAAATAACCAGATTACTACAATAAAACAATAATGAGAAAAAGAGAGGGAGAGAAGAAGAGAAAAAGGGAGAAATAATGTTGGGGAAAGAACCCAAATATGAAAGCATCTAAATGTTTGAAGTCTTAGAGTAGATATTGCCAATCAAAATGGAATGATATTATTTGGATGAAAATTTTAAAAGTCTTTAAATATTATAATAAAGTGAGATAAATAAGAATGCTGATTGGATATTTGTTAACATTTACACACTATTTTTAGTACTGCAAGTGTGATAATAGGATAGTTTGCCTTTTTAAATAATACTTTCATCTTGCAGATAGATACAGAAATAATTACACATGAAATTGTACAGTGTCTTAAAACAATATGGCTAAAAGCAGAAACTAATTGTCAAAGTTCAGTGACTTATATGAAGTTCCACATCTATTGTAAAGCTGAGATTTTAACCCAAGGAATCAAACAATAAATAGATCCTTGTGTAGTTCCAAGTAAGGAAAAGGGAGTGAGAAAATGGCCTACTAGCATTATCATATCACTAGACTAACATCATGTCAAACTGGATTCCATGTTGAAACCTGAAAAGGGCAGTTTATCATTGGAGAATAATCAAATGATATGATCTATAACAAATAAGGCAACTATATATTTGGTGAATATGCCAGATATATCTTTCCTCATTCAAAAATGAGTGTTATAAAAAATAATAATATGTTGTAGTCTATAAAATAAATCTACAAACATTAAGGAATCTTTTCCACTTAAGAAAAATAAGAACCATGAAAGTTATTTGCAAAATATATATATATATATATATATATATTAGACTGCAATGTTCTGTTCTCCATAAAATAAATGAAATTAAAAATACTACAAAAAAACTGTTTCAAATGAGAAGAAAAAGAGACATATACTTAAAGATTGAATAGAAAATAAAATCTCTAGCTGAAATGAAATCTGTAACAAATTGCTGAAGAACACTTCAGAAGCTTAAAATGATTATGAGTATCATGACACATTTCCACAAACTAGAGATACTTTTTCAGAATGTGGAGGAAAATTATGAGCATAAAGGGCATAAATCGCACATTCACTATAGAGAGTTAGTGTTCCTGACAGAAATAAGACAAAATAATATAACAAAAGCAAAAGCCAAGCAAAACCCACAAATTTTTTTTTAACAATTACAAATTTGGTATAAGTCAAATTGATAAAAAGTGGTCAATGAAATTATATATGCAAAAAGTGGATAAGAGAAAATATTTAACATTGGGGACTGGGTTTGTAGCTCAGTGGTAGAGTGTTTACCTGCCATGTGTGAGGCACTGTGTAAAATCCTCAGCACCACATAAAAAGAAATAAAAGATATGGTATTGTGTCCATCCAGAAATCAAAAAAATATTTTTTTAAAAAAAGAATATATTTAACATAGAAGTATGTGAGTACTGCAAACTATAATATGAAAGTAACAGATGTACTTTTGATCATCATAATAATTGATTTTCTAAAACATATCAAAATGTGAATTATAAATCCTAATGGTAGCTCATATAAATTGATATGATTGAAGGCCTACAGTTGTAAGATACAAATATCATGATATAATTTGGTAATAAAGTCAGACATATATATTTGTCTGAGCCCATATATTAGTCTCCAAAACATTCTTAATTTATATTACATAAAACAACAGCACTATATGCTAAAAATTGGTTTTTGAGATTTTCTAAATTTTAGTTTTGACAGATAATAACTATAATTATATTTATGTGATAGAATGTCATGTTTTAACACATAGAGTGTCATTGAGACTTTTAGATAAAGTAAGCAGCTTAGAACAGAAATTCATCGTTTCTCATACATGAAATCTAGAATACAACCTGACATGGGAGTACAAAAGAGACTGTTATGGAAGTGTAAAGGGATAGTCAGTGAGAGGCAAGGAGAAGGTAAGGAAGAATAATGTTGAATTGATATGATCAAAGTAGGTAAACTGCAAGTACAAATATAACACAAAGAAATCTATTATTCTGTATAATTAAAATGCACTGAAAAAATATCTCCACTTAATTTTTGACAAATGGAAACTGAATTGAAATTTTAGTAACAGAAGAGCAATGCTTAAATGAATGTCTTTAACCCCTAAAGTCCCAAGATTTTAAATTCTGTGAATATTTCAACAAAATTGAACATATATGTGTGTGTGTTCTAGATTATTATTTCCAACCTATTTCACACACACACAACACACACACATATATATGTTTTTAATTGTATTGTTTAATTTTATTTTATATTCCATGTTATATTTAGGTTTTCATATGTGTTACACATCTGTAATTAGAGGACAAAATGGGTTAAATATATCAATCACTGAAATAAAAAATAGTTAAGATTCTGAGACTTTCTCTGTAGGTTTCACTTTGGACTATCTACTTCAACAAAAAATATAACGTCATTTCTGTTTGAGCTAAACAAATATCCAGTATGTTTGGTGTTTTAGTCAGCTTTTTCACCGCTTTGTCTAAAGGACGTAACCAGAAAAAATGTAGAGGAGGAAAAATTTATTTTAGGGTTCACAGTTTCAGAGTTTTCAGTCCAATTACAGCCAACTCCATTCCCTGGGGCTCCTGTTGAGGCTGAACATCATGGCAGAGGGAAACAGCTCAAATAATGAACAGAAAGCAGAGAGAGAAAGAGATTTCCATTTGCCAGATACAAATATATACTCCAAAGCCATGCCTTCATGCCCCTCCTCCTCTGATCATGCCCCACCTACCTTCAGTTACCACACAATTAATTCCATCAAGTGAGTAACTCACTGACTGGGTTGAGGTTCTCATAACCCAGTAATTTCTTCTCTGAACCTTCTTGTAATTTCTTACATGTGAACTTTTTGGGGACTCCATATATCCAAAGCATAACATTTGATATAAATTCTGAATTGATACATTTCCTTTTATTCAAAATAACATTTGTATTGTTTGTTTCCTCTGAAAATTAATTTTCTCATTCTTTGTTTTTTTTTTTTTGTTTGTTTGTTTGTTTTCATTCTGAGTAATTACATACATTAGACAAGCATTTATGCCACAATGCAAAGGTCAAAATTTACAGAATTCTGCTAACAGTAGTATTTTCATTCATCTTTATGTCTTATCATAAAATATATTCATCAAAAGCTTCCAGGATTTAGTAAAATATTAAAAGTTTTATTTCATACCACTTTTCTTTATTTGTGGATACTTTACACATATGTTTCAATTTTAGCAATTATAGCCCTTAGATTGTGGGGATGATTATTTATTCATTCTCAATATTCTTTTGATTAATGTTAATGACAATTATTTTCCCAAAACCAACTTTAACTACTTAAAAAAGCATATTTTGAACTATGAACTGTACATGCTATGTTATAAGTTACAGGATTTTATTAATGTGAAGTAAGTACATTCCTCGTTATTACTCACAGAGACTGGATTATATGTAACTAAAACCCCTGGACAAAATAATGAAAGCTACTACAAGCATAATATAAAAACTAAACATATAATGAATGTTCAAATTATATTATGTATATGTACAAGATAATGCACTATTCTGTGTAATTATTATGTACCTCTTAAATATTATATATATATATATATATATATATATATATATATATATATATATACATGTATCTGTGTGCCAATACATATATATAGGCAGACTGAGAAGGAAAATGAAACTTTCTATGATTATGTAAGACTGAGCTTCCTGTGTGTTGTTTTGTGTTTTATTTTTATTTTATTTTAATTTGCCTGTAATACTTTCCAGTTTAGATTACCATATGTACTAAAATCATAAACAAGAAAAAAAGACAAAGCAAAAAAAAACGTGTCTTTAGTCAAAAGAGTAAAATTAGCACCCCATATAAGAAATAATTTGTGTGGTTTGCTGTTGTTATTGTTGTTTGTTTATTTTATTCTCCAGACATTTCCCAAGAATGTAGCAGTGATCAGATGAATATATCTGTGTCAATTTGTCTCTCTGTTTTCTATTCAATTCCATCAATAATTGTGTCCTTTTTTATGCCAATACCATACTGTTTTCATAACTATTGCTCTGCAGTATAATTTGAGATCAGGTATTGTTATGCCACCAACATCACTTACTGCTTAATATTGCTTTGTGTATTCTAGATCATTTATTCTTCCATATGTATTTTAGGACTGTGAGTCCTTTCATCTACTTAGTGAGATTTATTCCCAAGTATTTTTTGAGGATACATGAACAGAAATCTTTTCCTGATTTCTTTCTCAACAGACTCAATGTATTATTGTAAAGCAACTGACTTTTGTAGGTGGAAAGTGTATCCTGATACATTGTTGAACATGTTTATAAGCTCTAGAAATAGCTTGTTGGAGTGTTCTGGGTCTCCCAAATATAGAATCATGTCATAAATAAACAGAAATTTTGACTTATTTTACTAATTGCATTCCTTTAATTTTGAATCACAGTGGTGAGAACGAACATCCTTCTCTTGTTCCTGATTTTATAAGAAATGCTTTCATTTTTTTTACGTTCAGTAGAATGATATATGTTAGTTTGTTTTATACAGGCTTGAGGTACATTCCTTCATCCCAAGTATTCCTACTGTTTTAACATGAATGGGTGCTGTATTATATGGAAAGATGTTTCTGCACTGATTGTGATGACTATATGATTTTAGTCCTTGATTCTACCTATGTGATAATTTATATCATTGATTTACATATGGTGAACAAAACTCATATCCCTAAAATTAAATCGATTTGATCATGGATTACAATCTTCTTACTTGTGTATGAATGTGGATTGCTGATATTAAGAATTTTTGCATCTACATTCATCAGGTATAATGAACTATACTGTTTTGAAACAGTTTTTGTATCACAGTGATATTGGCTTCATAAAATTAATCAAGGGGTAATTTCATCCCTTTATATTTCCTGGAAAATTTTGAGTAATATTTGCATTTAGTTTTTTTTTTTGTTTGTTTGTTTGTTTGTTATTGTTGTTTGGTTTTTTGTTGTTTGTTTGTTTGGGGTTTGTTTCACACTGAAAATTGAACCCAAGGGCATTGAACCACTGAGCCACCTCCCCAGCCCTACTTTGTATTTTATTTATACACAGAGTCTCACAGAGTTTCTTAGTGCCTCACTGTTGCTGAAGCTGGCTTAGAATTCATGGTCTTCCTGTCCCAGCTTCAAGAGCTACTAGGGTTACAGGCATGCACCACAGTGCCCAGTGGCATTAATTCTTTTTAAAGGCCTGGTAGAACACATATGATACTCCTCCTGACCCTGGCATTTTCTTTCTTAGGGGTCTTTTTATTACTGATTTAATCTCTTTGCTTTGTGTACAAATGCATGCAACAGTATTTTCACAGTTTTCTCAAACTATCAGCAATATAAATATTTTGTACATAAGTGTATATAGCAGTTTTATTCATAACTTTCAGAATTTCAAAATAAGTAATAAATCTTTCAAAACTGGACAACTGTGGTACTTCTATGCAATGGCATACTATTTTGTCAAAAATAAATAAATAAATAAATAAATAAAACAAGGAACTCTTGAAACCCTCAATGACATGGAGAAATTACACAATTATGTGTTGTAGTAAATTAAATAAGCACGTTATATTTAAATGTTATATTATGTGATCCCATCTCTATAATATTCTAGAAAAGAGAAATAATTTTGAGATGAAGAAGAGAGGAGTGATTTCAGATATTAGTGCTGGGGAAAAGCCTTGGCTACAGGGCAATAGCATATGTAGAGTTTTTAGAATTAATTCTCATTCTCTGTTCTGTATAATTTTTGACATTTGTGAGTATACACTTGTGTACAAATGCTAAGACTCATAAAATTTACAATATAATTATACACTTTATTCCATGTAAAGTATTTAATTTTTTTAAAAATATAATTCCATAATAAGAAAAAGAACACTAGGGCCTGGGGTTGTGGCTCAACAGTAGAGCACTGGCCTAGAAAGAGCAAGATCCTGAGTTTGATCCTCAGCACTGCATAAAAATAAATAAAATAAAGGTATTGTGTCCAACTACAACTAAAAAATAAATATTTAAAAAAGAAAAAGAACGCTATGTTTGGTACTCAACTTTATTTGTATTAGCTATAAGGAAATTTGGATAAACCATTCAACTATGAATAACAAAAAAAAATCTGAGATAATAAATCTGTCACTTAAATATACTGGGGAAACCAAACAAGGCAAGGATGATTAAAAGTAATAGGATCTGAAAGTAAAAGAACTAAAAAAAAGTAATCACATTTTTGGATTTTTTTTCTTTTTTTTTTTTTAAGTGACAGACGATTCTTATGGGGTTGTTCATAATCTAAAAAGCTAACAAGTACAATCTAGACACTTCATGTTGATTTTGACTGAAACAAAGAAAGATTAAGTTGTTGGGGAAGGAAGAAGTAGAGTTTATATATCTTTGTGACTAAAGATTATCTGTGACTCTTTTTAATGCCAATGTTTGTATGTGTAGTATCCAGATTTCAACAAGCTCATTATTCCTAAATGATAAAAACACTGCACATGTTAGGAACAGAAGTGTTATACCTCAGCATAATAAGGTTGTGAAGTGAACACCATATTGAATAGGGAAAAACTGAAGGCATTTCCTCAAAGATCAGGTACAATACAAAGGTGCCCATTCTCAATGCCCTGATTCAATATAGTACAATATATTTTTACTAGAACAATTAGGCAATAGAAAGAAAATCATATTATCTCTGTTTGCAGATGATACAATTCTATACATAGAGGAATCTAAAAATTCTATCAAAAGTCTATTAACCCTGATACATGAATTCAGTAAAGTAGCAGGATACAAAATCAATACATAAAAATTAGTAGCTTTTCTGTATACCAATAGTGAATTTATTAAGAAAGAAATAATGAAAGCATTCACACTCACAGTAGCTATAAGCTCATAAAATACCTAGGAATAAACTATGTGAAATATCTCTAAAATGAAAATTACAACACACTGATGAAAGAAATTGAAGAAGACACTAAAATGTTGAAAGTACTCCTTATTCATGAATTGGAAGAATTGATGTTTTTGATATTTCAATACTACCCACAGTTTTCCATAGTTTCAATGCAATTCTCATCAAATTATTATTGACATTTTCCACAGATTTAGAAGAGACAATCCTAAAATTCATATGGAAGCATAAAATACCCCAAGTAATCAAACCCATCTTGAAGAAAGAGAAAAAAGAGGGACGAAATTAAAATGTCAGATTTTAAGACACATTATAGTGCCATCATAGTCAAAACAATGTTAGTCAAAAAGAGAGATGTTGTCTTGAGGAACCTATAATTTGGGCACTTTATGGTACTATTTATTAATGAAATAATGAAGACCATATTAGCCTAAGATTCTGAGACTGACCACAACACCAGAAACATCTTGAGATTATTAGACCTATATTATTCCTACATAACATTCTGTACCCATCCCTCACCAAGTTTTCCTTTAAAAGAACTGGAAACCCTATGTAGTGATCACAGCAGGTTTGTGTAAAAATCACTCTGCAGAACTAAGTTTACTTTGTGAAGAAACAGTTACCCACTGAGCCAGTGAAATGGAATGTCTGTTGGATCCCAGAGATGGGAACATATACAGGTTTCTGACCCCTAGAGAAGTTCAAATTCATAAAATTTGTCCCTTCTCTCAATAGCTCTTGGCTAAAACACCTTGGAGTTTTGCAGTGAGATCTTGTGAATTCCTTTTCCAAAACAAGTCTACTATGCTAACTTCAGGTTATTGATCTGTTTAGCCTATAAGCCTATTAGGGTTGTAAAATTTTCCAAAAGCTAGGACTGCTAGTATCCTGTCTGATAGTGTTTTCTGGGGCTCTCTCTTTCACCTTTATTCCTGAAGAGGAGAGACTCTCACTCCCACAGTTGTGGAGCCAATATGAGGGTACCAGGATATTTTGTTTCTCTTACTATGCTGTTGTCCCAGGTCTGTGGATCTTACAAAGTTTCTGTTTCTCTCCTATTGATTACCTGTGTTTTCTCATGATAATTCACCTTAATACGCAGGTATAGACCTTTTGCTTTGATTTTTCTTTGTGGAAGGACAAGTGAGCGTTGTATGCCTCTATACAGCCATCTTGAAGAGCATTGTTCAAATTCTGAACAAGCTTTTTCAATATTAGTCATGCTTCTTAGATACCAAGATCTGAGTAAATTATAATTTTAAATAACTAAGATTTATGAGTTCTGTACATACTTGTCTTGGAAGCATTTTCTGAAAAATATAGGGTTTTGAGTTTAAGTATATAGATAATATGGAAATTTAGGATAGTAAAAATAACATTTAAAAAAAATTAACAAAGTATTGGTATTATCATGAGTCACTGTTGGTGTAGCAAACTCTTGAATAGCCATAACTTTCTTATGCTCTTTTTTGGATCCACTAACAAACTGGAATACCTTGTAATTAATATTTTATTATTTAATCAATCAAGTACAAGAAATGTAATAGAATTGAAAAAATAAAGCAAATATTCCTCTATGTATGGTCATTTATTATATATAAATATTTACATATTTTTCTCAGAAAAGTACACATGGAAAATTTTTTACAGATAATTTTTTTTAATTTATGTATTTATGTTTGAACCAGGAATTGAACACAGAAGTCTTTAACCACTGAGCCACATACCCAGCCCTTTTTTATATTTTATTTATAGACAGTGGGATTACAGGTGTGTGCCACTGCACCATGGAGTTTATTTTTTAAAATTTTTAATATGTCTTTTTAATTATTTGATTGCCTTAATATGATTATAACATAAATATCATAACAATTCACTGTGCATGTTAGATAAAAGAAAATGTGTTACAAAGATAGGAAGGATTAAGGCTATATTTACATGGTGTGGAATAATCAGCCTTATCTAATTGAATTGATTTGATCAACACGTTAAGCTATTCATTCTGTAATATTTTATATAAAAGGCAGAATACTTCTGAGAAATATTTATAGTTTCTACTTGTTTTGTAAATTCAGCCTTAGACAATGTTTTGAGAATATATGCCTAATAAAATTTTCTTTATATTTGGATTTGTTCATCCATTAAATAAATTTTATTTTAATAATATACTTGTAAAATATCTGTGACTGGGGATGTAGCTCAATGTTAGAGTTCTTGCATAACATGTGCAAAGCACTGGGTTTCATACCCAACACTAAAAAAAAAAAAGAGAAAAATTAAGTAAAATAATTATTGAGTAGCTCTTCTATTTCACCATCTTATTAAATTCAAAAATATACTATATATACATATATATAATATGTATACAGTAGAGATATTATATATAATATATATATACAAATATACTGTGTGTGTGTATATATATATATATATATATATATATATATATATATAAATACACAGTACATACCCTCTTTATCTGTTTCACATTTGATGACTTTTAAGGAGGTGAAACTTCCTCAGTATTTCATTTAATATTTACTAATCAATTTTA
This sequence comes from Marmota monax, assembly GCF_021218885.2. Classification (NCBI taxonomy): domain Eukaryota; kingdom Metazoa; phylum Chordata; class Mammalia; order Rodentia; family Sciuridae; genus Marmota; species Marmota monax. Next base: position 2,559,120 of record NW_026695065.1, read on the forward strand.
TTAATATAAGTAAAATTATTAAATATGTTGCAGTACATTATGAATCTAGAAATACAAGCAAAGTTCTACAATACACAGGACATAGATAAAACTCCTTCCTTTTATCTGACTTAAATTATATACTTAACAAAAGTTCCCATTGAAACCCAATTCTGAATGAATGTAACTTTGATACTGGTTTCTTCATTTACATATAATTTTGTTACTTGGCTATGCAACAATACAAAGTTACTTTTGAAAAGTAGATAATGTGGGATTAATTTAGTAAAACTAAGCATTGTTTAAGTCAATGAGCCCTCTTCTCAGACAAAAAAAAAATATTGAATGTGAAAATATTCTTAAGTGATTAAATGTCAGCAATTACATCCTGCCTAAGCATACAGGAAATACAAGCCAAGAAAAAAAAAAAAGTACTCCCTTAAATGTTATTTTGGCAGCAGGTAATTTTTCCTGAGGAGAAAGAGAACTGGAAGGAGACAGTTGGCATAAACTGCAGGTGGCTGCTGAGGGGGAGGTGTCATTGGGGAAACACAGTAGGTGGCTTAGACTCCTGAAAAGGAGGTGACAGTTGGAGACTACAGCAGGTGTTTGTTATGAGGAAAACAACCTCTTACTAGATTTGTAATTAATTTTCTCCCAGCATTTTCCCTGCAATATTCTGGTATTTGGTATTTTATTTGACAGTACCAGAGATGCCTAAATATAATTATAAAGCCTAACTTTTTTAGACTAAACAAATTTCACCATAGTTAGTTTTCCTACTGATTGACACTAAATCTCAAAAATAGACAGAATGTCAAAGATGGCATTATATTTTTTCAATGAATTTTTAAAAATCAAAATTCCAAATATTTTAAAAAATAAATATTTGAATGTGAAAGAGAGAATAACAAATTTAATTAATCGTTAAGAACAGTGAAGCAAACAACTAGTTACTACTCAAATTGTTTTTATAATAAACAAGTACCAAAGCATTATGACCATTTTCACTGTACATAAATTACCTATGTCATGATATTTACCCATAATCTAATTTATAAAGATGTGACATTTTTGTAGTTAACCTGAAGAGATCTGATTATAATTTTTAAGATAATTCAAGTAGTTTTTGTGAGTAATGTTCAGATATTAAGACTTCAAAAGACTGAAAGTCTTTCAATAAACCAGCATCAAAGTGACTACATGGGCACTATTTCATTTTCAGGTTTTTCCAATTTATTATAGGATATCAGTAGAAACCCAGAGGTTCATAGAATACTATGAGTATGCTCCATAAGTATGGACATTCATTCTTGAACAATTACTTATTCTGTCATGATTAATTCATTTTTCAGTTCAGATCAGCATCTATAAATGGCAAATAGCAAAGAAAATGAGCTAGTGCAAGAACTAAGATCTGCCACTAACCAGCCACCTCCTTTACTGTTCTCTAAAAGCAGATACTATATTATGAAATTCCAGCATGTAGAGACAGAGGATAGGCTGTGATTTATATAAATTCTTATGTTATAGTTACTAAACAAAAGGGGTGTTTTCATCAGCTTTCCATTGCTATGACAATGTACCTCACATACACAAAATAAGGAAAGATTGATTTTGACCCACTGTTTCATAGGTTTCAGTCCATGCTTTCTTGGCCCCACTGCTTTGGACCTTTGGTTTGACAGAACTTTGTGACAGGGAACACATTGTAGAGCAGAATTGCTCACATCACAGTGGCCAAGAAGGAAAAGGAGAGAGTAAGGAAGGGCCTGCAGACAAAATGTACCCTTCAAGAACATTGCCACAGTGATCTACTTCCTCTCATCTCCTAAAGTATCCACTGCCTCTCAAAACAGCCATCAACTGAGGGTCAAGCTTTCAACACATGAGATTTGGGGGACATTCCACATCCAAACAATAACAAGGGGACAGTATTTTGAAAGTTTTGCTTGAGTAATCAGTGGTATTTCTGGATAACAATTTGCATCACAGTGTGTAAATATTCACTCATTTATATATAACATACAAATAGAAACTGGAAGAAGCAGAAATACAACAAAAGGAAAGGAAGTAATAAAGAGTAAGAAAATATAATGTATATTTTTATATTTTCATTCCTCATTCCATTCAAAATTTTTTGATAGAAGGGTGCTTCCATTAGTCAAGATGAATTTAAATAGTCTAAAACAACATATATGACAAAATAATTGTTCTTAACAGTGATGTGGATAAAAATGCTTTGTGTGTTGTGTTTACAGATGAAGTAGTAAAGAAGAAAAGTACTATGCATGACAAATATAAAGCTCTACATGTTCTAAAAGGTCTTACCATACATTTACTTTCCAAAAGCAATGTGCTTATAATAAAAAATTCACACATTTCAATAGTTTTTCTTAGAAAATTGAAGGTGACTTGCAAAGAAGTAAAATATAATATGGGGACTTACATCTGTAGAGAGATTACTTAAAGCAATAGGACAAAATTACTATTCCTCAGGTTCTTAGAATATCAAGAGCACTAAGTGATCTTTTCATTTGGTTTACTCTGCGAGCTTCACTTCAATGTGATGAATGCTTTCTACACTTCAGTAGAGATCATATTGGAAAAAGCCTTTGATGACTACAGTTTGTAAACGTGTCATGCTCAAAAATGGAATATGTGCTATTTAATTTCAATTAAGCATACTCATAAGCATACCAATTATATACTTTTCACCAGAACAAAATGATATCTGCACTAGCATTGCACAAGATATTCCAAAGGAGAACCAGTGTCTCTACACTATAGAAAGCAAAAGGATTAATAAATAATATACTATCCAAATGGAGAAATAATTTTTCCAAAGGTTATGTTTCCAAGTACAAAGCTTTGATTCTTAAAGGCAAATAAATTTATCATAGTGAAGTCAGTAGAGTTATTTCAGGCATGCTGTAATTTACAAAAATATTATCATGTAAAGTAAGAGAAACAGGTATAGGAGATCAATTCCTCAGAGACTGAAGGGATAGAAATGACTCAGCATAGAGGAAATGTTTTTCTACAAAGCAAGCAAATTAAAAATCCAATGATTCCCAAACTTTACAGCAAATATGGCAGTACTATTATATATTCATATTTGAAAATGTGAGTGTAGAGGGAAAAGGGAGAAGAGAGTTAATAGGAGAGAAAAGTGATACATCCCTTTAAAAAGTCAATTAATTTTCACCAAAAGACATAGCTTTATTTTAAATACATATTCCACAAAAATCCCTTAGAGATAAACTAACTGTATAAAATTGGTTAAATGACTAAACCTCTTTGTACTTCAGTTTATATACTTTACAAATAGGGATATCAGTGTCTATATGATAAAGTTTCTGATAGTTATAAAAATGAGATAATACATACAAATTTTAGTACTTGTAATAACCAAGATCTTGGTACATATTAATTATTATTTCCTACAACATGAAGTTATTGTCAAAGAATTTTTGGGAAAGGAAAATACGAGGCTTCAAAATAAAATATTAACTAATGGAGCATTTTGTTTTATGCATGATAGTTGCCATGCTAATATATAAAAAGAGCTTAAGTAATTTGATTTGTATATAAGCTCAAACTTGTTCTAAAATTTTATCATATTTCATCTTTATAAAGTAAGTTAAAATAAAAATGTCTGCCTTTTATTAAATGACAAAGGAATTAAATTAAATTAAAGTTAGGCTTTCAGATAGGAGAGCTTCCAATAGGAAACCAACTAATGTGTTCTCATATATTATTCACTCATGTTTTATTTTTTTCTGTACATAACATGGTGCATATTCTGTAGCTCACAAAGAAGGAACAAAAATAATTTAATTAATTAAGTGGTAGTAATTTTCCCATTTCAAATCTATGTGTTTAGTTGTTTGTAATTTCACTTTTCTCATTTTACCAAATGGGATTACTTATGGATTCTTTTGTTCTTTTAAAATTAATTATAAACTTGGCAATATTAAGATATCACCCCCTTTTCTTTTTCAAACAACTATATTCACATTTGACCGAGCAGATGGAACAGAAAAACTCTGATGGTAAAATGAGAATGTTTAAAGTGAGGCTGTTGGATCATTTTACTGTAAGCCATATTTAGTGCCTGCAAACTAAGCACCAGATTTAATAGCCGCAGTAATGCAGTAAGGTTCAAAAGTCAGCCAGAGTTTCCAAAACAGAGGAAGATTCAATATCTCCTGGCTTCTAGTTAGTTTTTACATTACTACATCATTTCTTAATCCTCCCACATTAGGGAAGAATGTATAGGCAATGTATTCATTCACACATACACATTTTGGTGTAATGTGTATTTTGAATTGTCAGTGTTTTTTTAGGTCTTTGTTTATTTGTCTCAAGATAGGAAGTGTGTTTACCCTGGTTAATGGGAATTTCCTTCCATCCCATTGTTTCCCAAAATTAAGAAAAAGCATTTTTATTTTTTAGACAGGATTTAATTGCTAATGAAGAAAATGCACACATGAAGAAACTACAATTTATGATGTAAAATATTTATGTCCATTCTTTTATCATGTGTTTAACAAGTATTTGATTGAAATAAGGAAACTAAAAATACAAGATAAGGAAAACTGATCACTCTAAACTATCCTCACATTCCTTATCCACTAACTCGTTAATTTCACTTTTTCAGATTAGAGAGAATTGAGAGCTATAGAGAATGGTTATCAAATTATGATACTATTAGTAAAATGCAGTTTTAATATTGAATATGTTTGATACCTCTGAAGTCACCTCAATTTAATACCATTGGTAAATCATATATATATATATATATATATATATATGTATGTATATGAATGTGTATATATATATATATATATATATATATATATATATATATATATATATATATATATATATATCTTTTGTTCCCATTTGCTTTATCATCAGTGTGAATACTAGAGCATAAAACTCAATATTTTGATTAAATTAATCATATCATTCAATCCATGCTTCTTGGCTATTTTTTAAATTTTTAAATTTTATTTATTCTTATTAGTTATATATGACAGAAGAATGCAATTCAATTCATATTACAAAAATAGAGCATGATTTTTCATGTCTCTGGTTGAATACAAAGTAGTCACACCATTTGTGTTTTCATCAATGTACTTAGGGTAATGTTGTCCATCTTATTCCACCGTTTTTACTATCCCCATGCCCCAACTTTCCCTCCCTCCCCTTTGTCCTACCTAAAGTTCCTCCCATGCTCCCCGCCCTGCCAGGAGCTGCCACACAAAAGTGAGCATGGACCCTTAGCCTTGAGCAATGGAGGTGTGGAGACTGGTTTCTGTTGTTCATGGAAACAGGTAGATCTCACCTCCACTCATAAGGGGAGGATGCTCTGGGAGTGGGCATCACCCAATGAGATTGGGCTACACTCCCCTGAAACCCAGCCCCTTGACTCATTTGGGTTGAACTTTCTCGAATGTCTTTCTCCCCAAGAAATAGAGGATTTTAAGATGGCTTGCTCTCTCTTTCCAATGGACCCTTAAGGTTGAGAGCCTTCCCTGATTCCTGCAAGCAAAAGGTATTTATGTGTGTTTCATGCTTCTTTCACTGTTTTCTTAAGTTATTGATGCAGCCAGCTCTTGTGAACCCAGCTCAGGTTGCCATCCTGACTAGCTGGTGATACTGCCCCATCCCCATTATGAATCAGCATTCATATATCAGAGAAGACATTCAGCATTTGTTTTTGGGGGGGTTGGCTTACTTCATTTGGCATTATATTCTCCAATTCCATCCATTTACCTGCAAATGCCATGATTTTATTCTCTTTTAATGCTGAGTAATATTCCATTGTGTATATATGCCACAGTTTCTTTATACATTCATCTACTGAAGCACATCTAGGTTGGTTCCACAGTCTGGCTATCATGAATTACGCTATGAACATTGATGTGGCTGTGTCCCTGTAGTATGCTGATTTTAAGTCCTTTGGGTATAAATCGAGGAGTGGGATAGCTGGGTCAAATGGTGGTTCCACTCTCATTTTTCCAAGGAATCTCCATACTGCTTTCCAGCAAACAATCTAAGTATAATAAAATAAGCCTTAACCTTGGTGGATAGCAAATTTGGTTATTTAAATATCCGAAATGTATCAGATATTCTTCCCTTTTTTGTTTTTTTTGTGTGTGTCGATAAAGAGTATGTATGCACAGGTAGAAAAACAAGTGCAATTCAATATGATTAAGGGACTGAAAACTCATTTTTCCAAATATATTATTCATTCTAGGCTGTCTGAACTAGGGTCTGACACCACAGTATAGGTTTAAAGGGTATTGCTTCCAGAATGCACTATATTTGTTAAAATACAGAAAGCAATATTATGGTGTGATTTTGATTGTTAAATTATAAGTTGGTGGCAAGTAGCTCAAAACAGAGATAAGTGAAAAAATACTGATTATATACATTTAAATTGGGGTAGGGATGCAGAAAGAGAAATGTCTTGACCTTGGGCATTTGCCAGCAGGTGAAAAAAAAAAAAGAAAAAACCTTAAATATCAGTAATGAAAGACCTAGGACAAACAGGAATAGCATTCATCGGAAAAAGATTTTCCAGGTGTGTTTTCATTCAGCTATACTTAAATATATGTAAATAGCAAAGTATGAATTTGGCAGGTACCTCACCACTTTAAGAATTATATCTATGCAGATGACTTGAAAAGTGTTACAGTATTTTGCTTCACTTCTACTTGCAAAAGCTTCCTTGAATTATCAGGTCCTAAAGGAAGTTCATTTTCTTTCATTTACTACACACACACACACACACACACACACACACGTATCATATGTTAATCCCATATTTTTATCAGTACCACACCAAAGTTAACCTGAATTAAAATCATAGAAACATATTTTAGTATTTCTTCTCTTTTATTCTCGACTTTCAAATGGTCTTAGCCAAAAGGCAAAGAAACAATATCCTATCTACAATGCCTTAATATTTCATCATTTGTATAGTCTCTTGAATCTAATGTTCTGTCTTCATTTTTTTTTATTGGTTGTTCAAAACATTACAAAGCTCTTGACATATCATATTTCATACATTTGATTCAGGTGGGTTTTGAACTCCCAATTTTACCCCAAATACAGATTGCAGAATCACGTCGGTTACACATCTACATTTTTACATAAAGCCCTATTAGTAACTGTTGTATTCTGCTACCTTTCCTATCCTCTAATATTTCCCCTCCCCTCCCCTACCATCTTCTCTCTCTACCCCATCTACTGTAATTCATTTTTCTCTTTGTTTATTTTCCCATTCCCCTCACAACCTCTTATATGTAATTTTGTATAACAATGAGGATCTCCCTCCATTACCATGCAATTTCCCTTTTCTCTCCCTTTCCCTCCCACCTCATGTATCTGTTTAATGTTAATCTTTTCTTCCTGCTCTTCCTCCCTGCTCTGTTCTTAGTTGCTCTCATTATATCAAAGAAGACATTTGGTATTTGTTTTTTAGGGATTGGCTAGCTTCACTAAGCATAATCTGCTCTAGTGCCATCCATTTCCCTGGAAATTCCATGATTTTGTCATTTTTTAGTGCTGTATAATACTCCATTGTGTATAAATGCCACATTTTTTTTATCCATTCATCTATTGAAGGACATCTGGGTTGGTTCCACAGTCTAGCGATTGTGAATTGTGTTGCTATGAACATCGATGTAGCAGTATCCCTGTAGTACGCTCTTTTAAGGTCTTCAGGGAATAGTCCGAGAAGGAAAATAGCTGGGTCAAATGGTGGTTCCATTCCCAGCTTTCCCAGGAATCTCCATACTGCTTTCCAAATTGGCCGCACCAGTTTGCAGTCCCACCAGCAATGTACAAGAGTACCCTTTTCCCCACATCCTCTCCAGCACTTGTTGTTGTTTGACTTCATAATGGCTGCCAATCTTACTGGAGTGAGATGGTATCTTAGGGTGGTTTTGATTTGCATTTCTCTGACTGCTAGTGATGGTGAGCATTTTTTCATGTACTTGTTGATTGATTGTATGTCCTCCTCTGAGAAGTGTCTGTTCAGGTCTTTGGCCCATTTGTTGATTGGGTTGTTTTCTTATTGTTTAATTTTTTGAGTTCTTTGTATACTCTGGATATTAGGGCTCTATCTGAAGTGTGAGGAGTAAAAATTTGTTCCCATGATGTAGGCTCCCTATTTACCTCTCTTATTGTTTCTCTTGCAGAGAAAAAAACTTTTCAGTTTAAGTAAGTCCCATTTGTTGATTCTTGTTATTAACTTTTGTGCTATGGGTGTCCTATTAAGGAATTTGGAGCCCGACCCCACAATATGTAGATCGGAGCCAACTTTTTCTTCTGTCAGACGTAGAGTCTCTGATTTGATATCTAGCTCCTTGATCCACTTTGAGTTAACTTTTGTGCATGGCGAGAGGAGGGGATTCAGTTTCATTTTGTTGCATATGGATTTCCAGTTTTCCCAACACCATTTGTTGAAGATGCTATCCTTCCTCCATTGCATGCTTTTAGCTCCTTTATCAAATATAAGATAGTTGTAGCTTTGTGGATTAGTCTCTGTGTCTTCTATTCTGTACCATTGGTCCACCCGCCTGTTTTGGTACCAGTACCATGCTGTTTTTGTTACTATTGCTCTGTAATATAGTTTTAAATCCGGTATTGCTATACCACCTGATTCACGCTTCCTGCTTAGAATTGCTTTTGCTATTCTGGGTCTTTTATTTTTCCATATGAATTTCATGATTGCTTTATCTATATCTACAAGAAATGCCATTGGGATTTTGATTGGCATTGCATTAAACCTATAGAGAACTTTTGGTAATATCGCCATTTTGATGATGTTAGTTCTGCCTATCCATGAACAGGGTATATTTTTCCATCTTCTAAGATCTTCTTCTACTTCTCTTTTTAGGGTTTTGTAGTTTTCATTGTATAAGTCCTTCACCTCTTTTGTTAGGTTGATTCCCAAGTATTTTATTTTTTTTGAGGATATTGTGAATGGAGTGTTTTTCCTCATTTCCATTTCAGAAATTTTGTCGCTGATATACAGAAATGCCTTTGATTTATGCGTGTTGATTTTATATCCTGCCACTTTGTTGAATTCATTTATTAGTTCTAGTAGTTGTTTTGTAGACCCTTTTGGTCTTCTAGATATAGAATCATGTCACCTGCAAATAGTGATAATTTAAGTTCTTCCTTTCCTATTTCTATGCCTTTAAATTCTTTCATCTGTCTAATTGCTCTGGCCAGTGTTTCGAGAACTATATTGAATAGAAGTGGTGATAGAGGACATCCCTGTATTGTTCCAGATTTTAGGGGGAATGCCTTCAATTTTTCTCCATTGAGAATGATACTAGCCTGAGGCTTAGCATAGATAGCTTTTACTATGTCGAGGTAAGTTCCTGTTATTCCTAGTTTTTCTAATGTTTTGAACATAAAGGAATCCTGTACTTTGTCGAATGCTTTTTCTGCGTCTATTGAGATGATCATATGGTTCTTATCTTTAAGTCTATTGATGTGGTGAATAACATTTATTTATTTCCGTATATTGAACCATCTTTGCATCCCAGGGATGAATCCTACTTGATCATGGTGCACAATTTTTTTGATGTGCATTTGTATCCGATTAGCCAGAATTTTATTGAGGATTTTTGCATCTAGGTTCATCTGAGATATTGGTCTGTAGTTTTCTTTCTTTGAGGTGTCTTTGTCTGGTTTCGGAATCAGGGTGATGTTGGCCTCATAGAATGAATTTGGCAGAGCTCCCTCTTTTTCTATTTCCTGAAATAGCTTGAAAAGTATTAGTATTAATTCTTCCTTAAAGGTTTTGTAAAACTCCGCTGTATACCCATCCGGTCCTGGGCTTTTCTTGGTTGGAAGTCTTTTGATTGCTTCTTCTATTTCATCTATTGATATTGGTCTGTTTAAGTTGTGAGTATCCTCCTGACTCAGTCTGGGCAAATCATATGACTTAAGGAATTTATCGATGTCTTCACTATGTTCTATTTTATTGGAATATAGGTTTTCAAAATAATTTCTAATTGTCTTCTGTATTTCTGTAGCGTCTGTTGTGGTATTGCCTTTTTCATCCCGTATGTTAGTAATTTGAGTTCTCTCTCTTCTTCTCTTCGTTAGCATGGCTAAGGGTCTGTCGATCTTATTTATTTTTTCAAAGATCCAACTTTTAGTTTTGTTAATTTTTTCAATAGTTTCATTTTCGTTGATTTCCGCTCTGATTTTAATTATTTCTTGCCTTCTGCTACATTTGCTGGTGTTTTGCTCTTCCTTTTCTAGGACTTTGAGATGAAGTGTGAGCTCATTTATTTGTTGTTTTTTCCTTTTTTTGAGGAATGACCTCCAGGTGATGAATTTCCCTCTTAAAACTGCTTTCATTGTGTCCCATAGATTCCGATATGTTGTGTCTGTATTTTCATTTATCTCTAAGAATTTTTTGATTTACTCCTTTATGTCTTCTGTAACCCATTGATCATTCAGTAACATATTGTTCATATTCCATGTGATGTAGGATTTTTCCTTCCTTCTTTTATCATTGATTTCCAGTTTCATTCCATTATGATCAGATAAAATGCATGGGATTAACTCCACCCCTGTATATTTACTGAGGGTTGCCCTATGGCATAATATATGGTCTATTTTTGAGAAGGATCCATGTGCTGCTGAGAAAAAAGTATATCCACTTGATGATGGTTGATATATTCTATATATGTCAGTTAAGTCTAGGTTGTTGATTGTGATATTGAGTTCTATAGTTTCTTTATTCAACTTTTGTTTGGAGGATCTGTCCAATTGTGAGAGAGGTGTGTTGAAGTCACCCATAATTATTGTGTTGTGGTCTATTTGATTCTTGAACTTGAGGAGAATTTGTTTTATGAACGTCGCAGCACCATTATTTGGTGCATAAATATTGATAATTGTTATGTCTTGTTGGTGAATGGTTCCTTTTAACAGTATATAATGTCCTTCCTTATCCGTTTTGATTAACTTAGTCTTGAAGTCGATTTTATTCGATATGAGGATGGCCACCCCTGCTTGCTTATGAGGACCGTGTGCGTGGTATATTTTTTCCCAACCTTTCACCTTCAGCCTGTGTATGTCTTTTGCAATCAGATGTGTCTCCTGGAGGCAGCATATTGTTGGATTTGTTTTTTTAATCCATGTTACCAGCCTATGTCACTTTATTGGAGAGTTTAAGCCATTAACGTTTGGAGTTACTATTGATATATGGTTTGTACTTCCACCCATGTTTGATTATTTGTCTTCTTTTTTTTTATTTAATTTAGTTTGTTTCTCCATGGTTAGCTTTCCCCCCGCCCTCTGTTTTTATAGAGGCACTTCCCACTGATGGTTTTGGTTATTGTTTTTCATTTCTTCCTCGTGTAGTGTTTTGCTCAAGATGCTTTGCAATGCTGGTTTTTTGGCTGCAAATTCTTTTAGCTTTTGTTTATCATGAAAGATTTTTATTTCGTTGTCGTACCTGAAGCTTAATTTTGCTGGATACAGAATTCTTGGTTGGCATCCATTGTCTTTCAGTGTTTGAAATACGTTGTTCCAGGATCTTCTCGCTTTCAGCGTCTGTGATGAAAAATCCGTTGTTAACCTTATTGGTTTACCCCTGAATGTAATCTGCCTCCTTTCTCTTGTAGCTTTTAGTATTTTCTCTTTGTTCTGTATATTGGATATCTTCATAACAATGTGTCTTGGCGTTGGTCTACTGTGATTTTGTGTGCTCGGTGTCCTGTATGCATCTAAAATTTGTATATCCGTTCCCTTTTTTATTTCTGGAAAGTTTTCTGTAATTATTTCATTCAGCAGGCTACTCATTCCCTTGGTTTCAATCTGTGTACCTTCTTCTATCCCGATGACTCGTAGGTTTGGTTTTTTTATGTTATCCCATATTTCTTGGATGTTTCTCTCGTGATTTTTAACCAGGCTTTCTGAGTTGGCTAGGCTCCTTTCAAGATGATATATTTTGTCTTCATTATCTGACGTTCTGGCTTCTACTTGCTCCACTCTGTTAGTGATACTCTCAATTGAGTTTTTAATTTGGTTTATCGTTTCCTTCATTTCTAGAATTATTGTTTGATTTTTTTTATAATCTCTATCTCGTGATAAAGATTCTTAACTTCTTCTTTTATCTGTTTATGTAATTGATTTTCAAAGTGTTCTTTCACTGTTTGGATTTGCTGTCTCGTATCCTCTTTAAGGTTCCATTCCATCTGTCTAAGGTGTTCCTTGAGTTCTTTATATGACTATTTTTCTGCTGACTCTAGGTCTTCCTGAATATTTAGGCTGTCCTTCATTGTTTGTACCCCTTTTCTTCCTTGCTTTTTTATGCTGCTCATGTTACTTCTTGTTCTGTTTGACTGCTGAGTTACTGTTTACTCTTATAAATTTATTTGATGCTTGGGAGGAAAGATATTAGAAGGGAAGGGAAGAAGTCACTAAAGAGAATGAGAGTAGGCAGGTAGAATTCAAGGAAGGGGGAATAAGAAAATTGAAAAGAAATGAAAAGACAAAAGAAACAAAAACAAAACACACACAAAAAGTTAGAAAATAAAGAAAGAAAGAAAAGAAAAAATTTTTGTTTTACAAAAATAATAATGATAATAAAAGTAATGAAAATTAAAATTAAAAAAATTATAATAATAATAAAAAAATTAAAAAAAATTTGAAACATTAAAAAAGTTAAAGAACAACAACAATAAAAAATTGAAAATGAAAGAAAAAAAAGAAAAAGAAAAAAAATGATAATAATAATAATAATAATAAATGCAGTCAGAGAGTTCGATTAATTTCTCTTCCAGTAGGTGGAGCTGTGCCCACTGGGTCAAGCTTCTCCTCTCACTAAGTGGGAACCAATCACTGTGTAGCAGCTCTTCCTCACAGACTGGGCTGGTCTCCAATCCTGAGTGCCTAGGGCCTTCTCTTGTGTTTCCTCAAGCCAGGCCACGCTCACCTGTGACGCTCACCACAATACTGGCTACACGCCATGTCTGCTGCTCCTGGGAGCCCTGTTGCGCTGGTTTCAATGCAGTTATCTCCTCCGCCCGTGACGTCAGTTCTCTGCCAAGGTGGTATCACATGTAAATGGTGACCATTCGTTCCCTTTGCCGGGTGACCAGTGCAATGGGTGGGTCCTGACTGTCTCTCCCAATCCCCGTTTCAAACCTGTGGCTACTGCCTATGAAGGCTCGGTTGGTTTTTACCTCTGAAAGTTCCTAAGGGCCAACCAGTTATTTCAGGGGGATTGTTAGTGCTGAGTCACGAGAAGCAGGCGAACCGGAGCTTGGATGCAGCCGATCCGGGCTCGGTGTGTGTGTTCTGAGGGGCCCAGACTGTACACCCCAGATCCACGTCAGCTCAGCATTGCCTAGTGATCCTGAGCAAACAGCATTTATACAGTTTACAGCTCCCTATGCCCGTGCAGTTGAAGAGGTCAGAGACTTGATCTCTCCCCGCCCGCTGCCATGTTAGATCTCCTTAATGATATTCATGTTGCCCTTACAGCTTCCTGGCATAAGCAAGTTCTTGGGATTATACAAACTGCTGCTTCTGTTTCCAGTCCAGATTTCTAGAAATTAAACCCTGCCGCCATCGCCTCTTCCCCGGGGCCACGCTCAGGGGCGCTGTGCTCTTCTGCGACCATAGCTGCGCCGCCGACCAGTGCCCAGCCCCCGGGGCCCAAGCGGCTGCCGCCATGGCTCTCCAGCTCCCTTCTCTGAAGCACGGGTCCCCTCACAGGGGCATGCAGAACGACCCCAGAGCAGGCTCTGCCCGAGGGTGCAGCGGCGAACAGGCGACCCAGGCGCTCAAGACTTTTTTTTTCTGTGAGTCCCTGTAAAACTCAAAATCAGGTTATATATATTCAATATACTGTGACACAGAGTACTTGTTCAGAAAAGGGAGGGATAGGAGCATAGATAGAAGGGATGGAGTCAAAAGAAGACTGAAAATCAGATGTTCAAATAGATCCCATAACTCCATATATAACACGTAGGATACATGGTGGTGAGATGAGCTCTCCAAAAGTCTTGGGAATTTCCTTCCTTTTGGCATTTCCAGGTATAACTCATATTTACATTTAGCGTGAATCTTCTCTGTATCCAGCTGCTTTCATCAGTAAATGATCCTTACTGGCTTCTCTTAATTTGTGAAGATTCTTATCCAGCTTAAACTTCACCTTAATATCTTTATTCATCACCTACTCATGGGAAGCCCACAGGAATTCTGACCCTGATACACTTTTCCTGGCCTTCCTGATGTTCCTTTGAAATCTTGGTAGAATCTTCCATGACTACCTAACTCCAGCATTCTGCATTCCTGCAGAACCAGCACCATGTAAACAATGTCATAGTCTGCCAATAGCTTGTGCAATATTCAAAGCCAGTGTAACCATGGTTGTAATATCCCCTGAGAGTATGGGGATGGGTTATATGTGGTGAAACAAATTCCTACACCACCCCCCACCACTATAGAGTTTTCCCTTATATGCCCTTGAAACTACAATGAGTATGATGCAAATTCTTGATATTCCTCAAGCCATTTTTTTTCTATTGTCTCTATGCAAAACCCTTAGATTACCTTTAATAGCTATAATCTCATCAATAACCATCAATTCCTTGACCACAAATTTACATGCACTTTTCTTGCAACACTACGGTGATTTTAAATCTTTTGTCTCTGATTTTTGCTCCTGAATCTCAGTGCAAATCTGGCTAAAATCTTCCAGAAAATCCATGCCACAGACTGAATGCTATGCTGCCTCAAAATTTCCTCCACCAAACCAATCAGTCCATTAGTTTATAAGTCAGCATCACACAAAATATCAGGACATGGAAAAATGTAAACAAGTTCTTTACAAGAACATAGCATCAGTGGTCCCCATTCCCCTCTGAAACCTCATTAGCACAATCTTTACTCTCTGCATTCTTATCAGTGTTCTGATTTTCTGAGGTTCCAGAAGAATTACCCATTAAGTTCTTCCTATAACATTCTAAGCCTATTCCAGCTTGCATCTCCTAGGTTTTGCAACCTATTTGTGTAAACTATGTCCAAATACAAATGTTTCTGAACCACATGATCAGGTCAGTCATAGCAATGATCCCACTTCTCAGTATCAATTTCTGTTTTATTCATCTTTGGGTCACAATGACCAAAATACCTGACAAGAAAAGTTTAGATGAGGATTTTTTATTTTGTCTCAATTTCAGAGATTCAGTTTATGGTGTGTTATTACTTCAGACCCAAGCTGAGGCAGAACATTATACTGGAAGGTTTTTTTGAAAGAGTGCTGCTCTGTTCATTATTGCCAAGAAGGAGAGAGAGAGAGAGAGAGAGAGAGAGAGAGAGAGAGAGAGAGAGAGAGAGAGATAAAGTAGCTACAAGAAAGTTGAACTCTTCAGGTTATACCTTCAGTGACCCATTTTCTTCAGCCATGCCTCACTTGCCAACAATTACCACCCACCTGGTTCATACAACTAGGACAGACTGATTTTGTTATAGCTCTCATAACCATGTCATTTTATCTCTGAATATTCATTAACATGGAGGTTTTGGGGGTACATCTCATATCCAAACTATGAGCAATTATCAAGTCTTTTATTAACTAAATAATTCCTTATAATCTTTCCCCATTCATCTGTCTGAAGCTATTAGCATCAGCATCTTTTTAAAATAGCACCACTAAAGGTTTGGTTTTCTTAGGCACTAGCTATACAGTGGGCATGCTAAAGGTCTTACCAATATTATTACATTATTTGTTACATTTCCCTTATGAGATAGAACTATTATCTTGATTTCATTGATGTAATTCTAAGCCTTATAAACTGGAGTCACAAAACTATAAACAGTGGAGAAAATATTTGAACTCAAACTCTTTGATTTCAGAAAAAAGTAACCTTATCAACTATGTTACACTGTTTTGTGAAACAATTTCAACATACTAATTCCAGCACATGCCCACCTTGGAAATTGTATAAGACATCCTTTCATGGGCAGCTAATAAATAGTTTACATTTATTGTTAATCCAATATTGGGGATTGTTTTATTTAAACTTTATAATGGCCATATAAGTTAAATTTGAAAATACTTTCAAAAAATAAAATTAACACAATTATATTCATGTTGTACAATTTAATTTATATATATATATATATATATATATATATATATATATATAGTACAATAATGAAATCAAGTTGGTCACTATATTGATCACCTCATTTATTTGTCACTTCTTTTTGGAGTAACATCAAAAAGTAACCTTTCTTTAATCATTTTGAAATATACTATACCTTATTATTAACTATTATTATTCTACTATTCAATAGAACGACATTACTTATTCTTCCTAAATTGTAACATTGTACATGTTGATAACCCCCTTTTCATTATTCTTCATTTAACCACTCACCAGTCTCTGATAACCACTCTTCTACTCTTCACTATGCGACCAACAGTTTTTTTCTAGATTCTGCGTATGAGTAGGATTATGTAGTGTTTGTTTTTCTGTTTGACTTACTTCACTTAATATAATGTCCTCCATCTTTATCTATATTGTCATAAATGACAGGATCCATGATTTTTATTATTGAATACCTTTCTATGGTGTAGATGTATCCCATTTTCTTTATCCATTCATCTGTTATTGGATATTTGGGTTTATTTCATTTCTTGGCTCCTGTGACTAGTGCTGCAATAAACAGGAGAGTGTTCCTATCTTTTTGATTTATCAATTCCATTTCCTTTGGATGGATATCCACCAGTAGTAGTTTTGGATCATGTGGCAGTTCTATTTTCAATGTATTAAGAAACCTCCATATTGTTTATTAATTTACATTCCCACCACCAGTGTGTAATTGATTTGTTTTCTCCGCATTCTCATGAGCACTTACTTGTTTTCTTTTGTCCTGTGGTAATAGTCATTCTAAGTAGAGTGAGCTGGTGTCCAACCATAATTTTTATTTTAATTTTTCTGCTGAGTACTGATATTGAATACTTTTTGTTTTCCTTTTAAGATTAATGTTCTCTTTTCTATAAAAGTTAATCATGTAGTTGGAGTTTCCTAATATGTAACAAAAATGTGTTTGCTGTAATCTAAACCATGTGGTTGAAATGTAGCCATTTAGAGGCCCCCTCTGGAACATATCTTTGTCTTCAGTCTTCTAATCATAATGCCTATGGTGTAGTGAGCGATTCAAATATAACTATAGCCCTTTCTCTTGCCCTCCCCAATTTTATATTAGTCAGTCATGTAGGTTATAATCCTGAACTCCTCCTATTAGAACAAGGGGCAGTTCTGCCTTAGGGTTAAAATCCTGGGCAGACTTTCTGCCCAATGTGCTTGCTTATCATAATTTTTGGTAGCAGCAGTAAAATATGTCTTGCTGAGTAATTTTTGAGTAAGCATGTGATATCTTATGGGACCCCAATATTTCTAACAATTTTCGATTCTATCTGGAATAATTACATTGCTCAGTAACCCCTCCTTAGTGGAGACATGTCCCAGTGCCTTATAGCAGTTGCTTCAGAGTGTGTGGGGGGAAATGCAACCCCTGAGGCTGACAGTGAAATCTAAACCAAAAGTTGATTGTCAATGTAGGGAAAAGGCCCAAGCAAGCATCACATCAACCAGGTAACTGTGTTCTTGGACCAAGGTAAGAATATCTACTCTCAAAAATAATGTTTCCTTGGTGGTTGGGGAATATCCTGAAGGCTGTGTGAGTGTAACTTAGATGCATGTGTAAGAAACCTCCAAAAAGAGGGGTTGAGACTTTTCTAGGAAACAGGAAACTACACCCAGGGAAGTGGGATGGGGAAGAATGCAGGAAACCTCAAGTTCATGTAGTTGAGACTCTAAGTTAAAAAACAAAACAAAACACTAAAACTCTAAAGAAAGTGTAGAGCAAGACAGCAAGAGGATGCCAGAGGAAAAGACACCAAAATTCCCCAGATAACCCTCCGGACCTTGTGTTAAAATATTGGAAAGATAGCTCTAGGATGAAAGGGTAAAAGAAATCAAAGTTGATAAAATACTTTTGTTGTGTTTGAACCCAGAAATCTATCCTAAAACCTTCAGTATTCTGGCTCAAACTTTTGGCCTCCTCAAGGCCAAAACTCCCTAACTTTTGCCTCTAGGTATGATGACAACAATGAGGGGAGAGAAGAATCTAAGCCAGCTTCAGTGGCTCCCACTCTTCCATCTGCTCTGTGTCCTTCACTGCTAGGCTATAGAAGGAATTAAAACAATGTCAAAGGATATACAGGTTTTATTTTCTGGGGAGGAACAAGGGAGGATTTGAAGAGCAACAATGGCAACTTGGGAGTAAATACAGCCATGTTATTTTTTTCCCAAAATCTCTGTCTTGTTTTTGTTCATGGATTTTGTTGTAAATTTTGTTCTTTGCACCTAAATTAATATGTTTTGTTCCAATTAGTCGTTTTTTGTCCATCTGGAGTTTTTAGTCCTCTGTTTTTCCTGCTGTCTTATTCAGAGGTCAATTATTCAAGAAAAGCCCACAAAATTTTTGTTTCATGTTAGTTTTTATGTATGTTTGTGAACACCTGTGTATTTTATGTTGAATATATATGTGCTTATGTCTATCATTTAAATGGCATCAAAATTGTCATAGATAAATGAGAGCTCATTAAAAAAAAAAGAAAAGAAATTGTTTCCATTTCTGTTAGTTCATGGGACTTAAAACTTTAAGAAAAAGTTCAACTTAAGTTGGTTAAAAGATAAGAGTAAAAGCCTTGAAATGTTAATTAGGATTGTTCTTCATGGGTAACCTTAGGTAAAAATGGGTAAATTAGACTAATATAAATGAGAATAATTTACAAAGTTAAAATACAAAAGCATCACCTGCTAAATATAAACTCACATACTCTTGGCTTCTTAAATTCTGTAAGATAACATATATTTGGGTATATTTAGTGTGATTTTATGAACTGGGAAATAAAAAGGCAGTACAGGATTGCTTTGCTTTTGGGTTTTCACTAAAAGTAAGACTATTAAGACTTAAAATTCCAACCAGCATAATTCTACATGCAAATAGTACAAAATGTTCAGCTGTGTTTTGATTAAAGTACTTTTAAAAAGTAAGTATTTTATCTTATAAAAAGGAGTAATTGACAGAAATATTCAGAAATTGTATAATTTTTCAAAATGTAAATTTAAGATTTACCAACTAAGAAAGAGGTATAAGAAATTGTTTCATATGGTAAAGTAATATTCTTGTGCTAAATTTCAAGGCAGAAGAGAAGACAAAACTAAGGATATAACCAAGTTATAGAGGGCCTAATAAGTTACACATGATTTGTAGAGAATAAATCTCAAAAAAGTTTGTGCGTGATTAGGATGATTATAATTAGTGTTAGAGTCTGTAAACAAGTCAAAATAACACCTGGCATTTTTCCAGGGGAATGTTAGAGTTCCTAAACAAGTCTGGATGGTGCCTGGCAAAATGCCAGAGGGAGTGGTTTGAGAAGTAACAAAAGCAAGCCATTAAGTGTGGAGATTCCTGATTGGTTGACTGATGTATCTAGTTTATGCTAATTAGATAAGCTGTGTGGAATGTATAAATACTGCTCCTGTCCTGCAATAAACGGCTCCCACTCCTGCTGTATCAACATACACAAGTTATTCGTCACCCCCCGGTTATTTTGCTGCAGCCAGACAGACTGCGGCAGATGGTGGCCCGTACGGGGAGCCCCGGGACACTTGGGGGTAAGTGACGAAAAAAAAAGCTGCCCGTCCATAGATAGGACGGGAGCAAATCTGCTCGTCCCTAGGCAGATAGGGCGAGAGGAAAAATGGCCATTTCGAGAAAATGGAGAAGATTGATACAGTATGTTTGTGTCTTGTTTTGTCTTAAAATGTTGTATTGTCTTTGTGATGAAAATATGGAAGGGGTGTTAAGTAAATTACTAAGGGAAGAAGGCACCCCAGTGGAACCAAGAATAGTTAGGGCATGTGTTGATAGAAGCCCAGGAACTCTAGTCAGAAAGAAACAGAAAGTTCAGAAGAAGAAAGATTATCAGAGGAGGAAGGATTATCAGGAAAAAAGTTGCAGCAAAAGGCTATTACTGAATACTTTTCGTTACCGGAGGGTGCATGAATCGGCGCTGCTGCTGCCACATGTGTGAGCTGGTCATGGTGCAGCAAGGGCTTTCCAAACGGCGGCAGCCGGCTCTTCCACTGCTGAGAGCCCAAATCTAGACCTGACTTGGAGACACAGTCTCGCAGGCTCTTGCTCCCTGTGCCCAGTAGCAGTTTGAATCCGGGACACTCCCCAGGGCCATCTGGGGCTGCCCAGGACCCTACAGCCAGCAAAAGACGCTACCAGTGGCGTCCCTGATGTTTGGTCATTTCCAAGACCAGTAACTACAATGGTTCTCCCACACCTGGAAGCTAATGAGTAATGAGCACTATTAATGCTTATTTCAAATGCAAAAAAACCTTGATATAATGTACTAAATTGTTCAGAAGGTTGTTTTCTTAGTAGAATGCTACAGGATTTTCTTTAGCCATCCGGAGTTCCTGCCTTCGTCCCAGTGCCGGTAAAGACCACGGTGGAAGAATTCCCAGTGTTGCTGAGAACCGGACTGAGATTTCAGCTGAGAACCGGACTAGACTTCAGATCAAGCTAGCTGCCTGCAGAACTTACCTGGACTGTGATTTAAGCTAGCTGCCTGCAGAACTTACCTGGACTGTGATTTACTTGGACTGTGAGTTAATCTATTGAGACACTGCTTTACCTGGACTGAGACAACAAACTGTAATCTATAACAAATTGTAACTCGGTATCTTTGCTAACAGTGTCATTGCTGGTATAATTTTTCCAAGGGCTTCTTGCATGGAGCCATCAATTGGCTTGGTATTGTGGCATTTTGTATCCTCCCTTTCTGTTTGTGGCAGGTTATTTATGGTGTTTCTGTAAAAACCACTATGGTCCTTATTTAAATTAAACAAAAGGGGGAAATGTTAGAGTCTGTAAACAAGTCAAAATAACACCTGGCATTTTGCCAGGGGAATGTTAGAGTTCCTAAACAAGTCTGGATGGTGCCTGGCAAAATGCCAGAGGGAGTGGTTTGAGAAGTAACAAAAGCGAGCCATTAACTGTGGAGATTCCTTATTGGTTGACTGATGTATCTAGTTTATGCTAATTAGATAAGCTGTGTGGAATGTATAAATACTGCTCCTGTCCTGCAATAAACGGCTCCCACTCCTGCTGTATCAACATACACAAGTTATTCTTCACCCCCCGGTTATTTTGCTGCAGCCAGACAGACTGCGGCAAATTAGCACAATCATTTGAACGCATTTAAGGTACCCTTCCACATCAATTTTAATGTACTGATAGAAACCAAAATCTAATTCTATATATATTGAAGTAACAAGGTTTTTAAAAACATTGATTAGTTCTTGTCTATAAAGATAATTTTTGTGCCCATTAGTGTTTATTATTGAGAAAAATATGTCTTAAGTAATTAGGGTTTGTACCTATTTAAAAGTCTTTTAAATAATTCCTTCATAACTGGTTAAATAACAACTGTTACTTTAGGTTATTACACAGTTACCACTGTAATTTTATATATATATATATATATATATATATATATATATATATATATATATATAGTTACTATATATATATATATATATATATATATATATATAGTGTGACTATATATATATATACACACACCTGAGATCTAAATATGTTTGTCTGAGTTTATCTGTTATGTAAAAGTTTCTAAAAATGAAAGCTATGTAGGTTTAATACAGGCAAAATGACCAGTTAAGTACTCTCCTTTATACATTGTATCTGACATAAAAAGGGCTACATTGCTACTTAAAAACCTGGTGTGTTGTGGTGAGCCGCTTCTGCCGTTTCTGCAGATTATGGTCTCCATTACAAGATGACGCTGGCTCCGCTGTGGTCTGTGACAAACAACTTCTTATCTGGGAAAGTTGGCACATGATTTTTCACCACCCTGTGAGAAAGCTCCACGCGGCAGCTTTGCATTGGGGCTTGGGATGCTTTATTAAGGCTGGGAGGGGCATCAGAGAAGAGAAAAAGAAATATCAGGGGCCTGAATAAACTGTTGAAAGAAGATTCCCGAGTTGCGTCTTCCTTGCGGGCAAGGGGTCGCGACAAGTGGTGCCGAGACCCGGGAACCAGAACTTTCAGCAGTCAGGGGTGGTGCACCGGTTAGTCCCAGGTAAGTGGGATCCGCGATCAAAGCGGGGTTAGTCCCTAGTAAGTGGGATCCGCGATCAAAGCAGGGTTAGTCCCTAGTAAGTGGGATCTGCGACCAAAGCGGGACAGCTCCTCTGTAAAGAAAGAGAGAGCATTACATTTTATTGCAGCTGCACTGTGTACTTTCGCTTTTGTTTTCTGTGTTTCTTTTGTTGTGTCATTTCGTTTTTGTTTTTTGTGCTTCTTTTGTTGTTGTTATGACAGGGACGCTCCCCTGTAAAAGGAAGAGAGCGGGGACTTTTGTACTTTCACTTTCTTTATAGCTCTAAAAACATTATGGGCGTTGCTTCTTCAAGCCCAATTTTGTTGGCCCTAGATGGGTTGTTATATTCAAAAGGACTTAAGATAAAGCAGAGTACTTTGCAGATGTTTTTAAGAGAAGCTGATATAGCGGCTCCTTGGTTTGCTTTTTCAGGGAGTCTTACGATTCCCAGCTGGGACAAATTAGGGAAAGATCTAGATTTCGCTCATGAGCAAGGTACCTTGCAGGGTGGCATTATACCACTTTGGAAGTTAGTTAGAGGATGTATAACAGATGGTAAATGCCAGGAAGCTGTGAGTGAGGGTCAAGCTATTCTTGAGCAATTGCATGAGGAAAAATCTGAAGGATCATGTAGTGAAGTGGCAGAGAGTATTAAAAGTAACAGTAGTGAGAAGGCAAAAGAGCCTGAAGATAAAAATAGGAGAAGGCTCTACCCAGACTTGACCGAATTAAAAACGCCTGAGAACACAAGCGACTCAGAGAGTTTTGAGGACCTTGATATATTGTTACAACAACTACATAAGATAAAAGTGAAAAAGAAGAAAAAGGAGACACAGGGCACGCAGGCCTACTGTAAGAAGGGGAAGGGAGTTAACATTGGTCAACAAAACTCTGAGGAGGAGGAGGTAGAATATCTAGAAGAAGATATGGTGCCGATTGCCCCACCTCCGTATGTGGGGGGGAGCCAAGGTTCCGGGAGATCTTTTCATGCACAAGTTTGGAGGACAGTTAATACAGATATGGGACTTGCATACCCTGTATTTCAGGACAATAACAGGGGAAGATATCATGAGCCTTTAGACTTTAAGATAATTAAAACCTTGGCAGAATCTGTCCGCACTTATGGCATAGATGCCGCTTTCACTCTCACTCAGGTGGAGGGACTTACTAGATTTTGCATGACTCCCTCAGATTGGGCTAGTCTAGTCCACGCTTGTGTTTCCCCAGGGAAATATTAGGAGTCCAAAGTTGGCTGTTTAATGTTTCTGGCAGTACCCAAGACTCGGAGCGAGGTAGGAGGCTTAAAATTTCTGCAAATAATTCACAATTATCTAATGCTACATTACCCTCCGCAGCAGTCTGTCTCCAATCTCCGTTCCTGTTTCTTTTGGCTAATGATACATCACAGGGGATGCGTAATTGCTCTAATATTACCTGTTATTTGTCTGAGTGTTGGAATGGCTCCTGGACTATGACAATGGTTATGAAATTTCCAACCTTTGTCCCGATCCCGGTTACTGCAGATCCAGAGTCTTTTCCTATTGTTGAACTGATTAGAGCCCGCAGAGATTTTGGAATTACGGCAGCTATGGTGACAGCTGTGGCGGTATCTGCTGCTGCAGCAGTTACAGCTGGAGTAGCCATGGCCAGCCAGGTACAAACTGCTGCCACTATTAATCAGGTTATTCAACAAACATCCACCATACTTGAATCTCAAAGTAGAATTAATCAACACATTTTATCTGGGATTCTGGCTGCTAATCAAAGGATAGATCTGCTCCAAGCTCAGGTAGAAGAATTGGCCGACTTGGTGCTTTTGGGTTGTGTTGACCAACGTGCACATTTATGCATAACCTCTGTCAGATTTAATGATTCCAGGAATGCCTCCCGCATCATTGGCGAATATTTGGCCGGAAATTGGTCCATGGCAGCAGAAAACTTGATCCAGTCTCAACTAACTCAGATTGCTGTTTTGAACAGTACCCGTGTCGAACCAGTGACTTTGAGTCAATTCACCGATTGGATATCTTCTGCTTTTTCCTTCTTCAAAGAGTGGGTGGGAGTAGGCATTTTTGGTGCAATGTGTTGCTTCGGTGTTGTACTTTGTTTGTGGCTTCTCTGTCGCCTTAAAACTTGCCATGCACAAGAAAAGGCTATGATCATACAAGCTCTTGCAGCTTTAGAAAATGGCAACTCACCTCAAGTCTGGCTTGCGCATCTTAAGCAGTAAACCTTTGTCATGGTCGTTACACCCCAAGTTATTATAACATTGCACTGGGATCGACATGACTTTCCTTGTTATTCTCTTAGTGTTGGAAAGCCCTTGCACTCTGCCTGTCTTACTGCCATTGCACGCAGATGGGTTTCCACACTAGTGCTTTTCTATCGTCTTAAAGTCCGTGCCTTTCTTTCAGGGTGCTGTCAACTTGTTTGTCATTATAAACAGCCACAGTTCAGCCTCAGCTATCCCCCTTCGTCCACCATCGTCACGATACAGGATGCGAGGCAAGGCACTGCACTTGAGTGATCCTTGACGTGGACCTCAAGGAGAGCATGTCCTATTGCATGCGGGTTAGACGCGTCCACGCCCTGCCCCACGAAAAAAGGCGTCGGCTGATATGGCTTCAGATCTGGGGAAGGCGCCTCCTTAGGACTGAGTCATACTATGCAGCCACTTCTGCACAGTGGGATAGGACCTCTACTCTCGCCTGTATTGTTTTAAGAAAACAGAAAAGGGGGAACTGTGGTGAGCCGCTTCTGCTGTTTCTGCAGATTATGGTCTCCATTACAAGATGACGCTGGCTCCGCTGTGGTCTGTGACAAACAACTTCTTATCTGGGAAAGTTGGCACATGATTTTTCACCACCCTGTGAGAAAGCTCCACGCGGCAGCTTTGCATTGGGGCTTGGGATGCTTTATTAAGGCTGGGAGGGGCATCAGAGAAGAGAAAAAGAAATATCAGGGGCCTGAATAAACTGTTGAAAGAAGATTCCCGAGTTGCGTCTTCCTTGCGGGCAAGGGGTCGCGACAGTGTGTGTGTATTTCATTAGTATAAAAATGAGTTACATCAGATAAAAAGTCTATTTCTGATCATCAACACTCTTTCCTAAACATGTAAGAAAGTTATAGGTATTTTTGAAAGAAAATAAGAGCCTGGTTTGTTTGAATATTGACAATATGGAACATGCAGACATTTTGCCAACTTTTCCACATACACAAAACAAATATTAAAATCTCTCTTAATACCAGTGTCTCCTGCAATGTTGCTTACAGCTGCCTTAGCACTCCTTGGGGTGGGACTGGCATGCTCCTATAGCACATTATAGCAACAAATGTTGTGTGCTTGCTGAAGGGTGATGCCCAATGCAGGGCACCCTCCACTACAAATAGAAGGCAAATAAAGTTGTGGTTTCAAGATGCATTATAGGATTGGCTGAGAGCCAGCATGGATTCCACATCCATCAGTTTGGAGATAAATGTAGTGAGGACCTACAATGTACAAGTTTGTACCTCTACAAGTGTAGGTCCTCACTTCAATCATCAATCCAAAAAACATGATGGGCCAACAGATGAAGAAAAGCACATGGGAGACCTGGGCAATGTGACTACTGACAAACATGATGGGGCCAATGGGTCCATTTCAGATTCTTTGTTCTCACTCTAGAGAGAGCCACATAATGGCCACATAATGGTGGTCCATGAAAAAACAGATGACTTGTGCAAGATTTGAAATGAAGAAAGTACAAAGACAAGAAATCCTGGAAGTTGTCTGGATTGTGGTGTAATTGGAATTGCACAGTAAACATACACTTCCATGTGGTCTGAGTCCCAATTATTCATCTGGTATTCCACTAGCTGTAGAAATTTAACTTGAGGTAATATTATTCTTCCCTAGTGCCCCCCGCCTTCTTGTGAATTAGCATCCACATATTAGAGAAACTATCTGGCTTTTGGTTTTGTGGGCTTGGCTTATTTTGCTTAGCATGAAATTCTCTAGCTCCAAATTATGGCAAATGCCATAATTTCACTCTTCTTTAAAGCTGAATCATATTCCATTCAGTATATATACCACACTTTATTTATCAATTCATCTATTGAGGGACTCCTTGGTTGGCTCCATAGTCTAACTATTGTGAATTGAGCTGCTATAAACGTCGATGTGGTTGCAATTCTGTAGTATGCTCATTTTATCTCCTTTGGGTGTAAACCAAGGAGTGGGTTAGCTGGTTCAAATGGTGGTTCCATTCCCAATTTTCTGAGGACTCTCCATACTGCTTTTCATGGTGGTTGCACCAATTTGAAGTCCCACCAGAAATGTATGAGTGTATCTTTTTCACCACATCCTCACCAATATTTACTGTTGCCTGTATTCTTGCTGACTGCCATTCTGACAGGAGTGAGATCAAATCTTAGAGTAGTTTTGATTTGCATTTCTCAAAATGTGCAATGTTGAACACTTTTTCATACCTTTGTTGATCAATTGAATTTCTTCTTCTGTGAATTGCATGATCAGTTCCTTAGCTCGTGTATTGATTGGGTTATTATTATTATTTTTTTGGTGTTAAGGTTTTTGAGTTCTTTATATATCCTAGAGATTAATGCTTTATCTGAGGTGCATGTGGTAAAGATTTTCTCGAAATCTATAGGCTCTCTTCTCACTTTATTGTTTCCTTTGATGATAATAACCTTTTTAATTTAAATGCACCCCACTTGTTGATTCTTGATTTTACTTCTTGAGCTTTAGGAATCTTGTTAAGGAAGTCAGATCCTCAGCTGATGTGGTGAAGATTTGAGCATATTTTTTATTCTTAGGCACAGGGTCTCTGTTCTAGTGTCTAAGTCTTTGATCCACTTTGAATTGTTTTTTGGTGCAGGGTGAGAGAGGGAGGTTTAATTTCATTTTGCTACATATGGATATAAAGTTTTGCCACCACCATTTGTTGAATAGGCTATCTTTTCTCCAGTGAATGTTTTTGGCACCCTTGTCTAATATAAATGTATTTATGTGGGTTTGTCTCTGTGTCTTCTATTATGTAACATTGGTCTACAAGTCTATTTTGGTGCCAATACCATGCCATTTTTGTCACTATTCAGGTATTTTGTCCATTTTCTAAAGAGTTTTCTTTGTTTAATGTAGATTTAATTTAAGTTACTTCTATATTTTGGATATTAATACTTTGTCAGGTGTATATTGGCAAATATTTTCCTTTATTCTATAGGATGTCTCTACATTCTGTTACATAGATTGCTTTGTTGTGCAAGATATTTTTAGTGGATGTTATCCACTTTGTCTATTTTTTCATTTTTTGGAATATTCTTTTGGTAATATTCCCGAAAATCTTTGCTTACTTCAAAGTACTAAAGTGCTTTTTTTTCTGTTTTCTGCTAAGTTTTCAACATTTCATGTTTTACATTTTAGTCGTTAATTAATTTTGAATTGATTTTTATAAGTGATAAGAGATAAAAGTCCAGTTTTAATCTTCTGTGTATAGATATCCAATTTGTTTTTGTTTTTGTTTTTTTTTCTTTTTTTCCTGTTTTTTTTTTTTTTTTTTTTTCTCCAGGGATTGAACTCAGGATGCTTAACCACTGAGCTATATCCTGAGCCCTATTAATATTATAGTAGTAGTAGTAGTAGTAGTAGTAGTAGTAGTAGTAGTAGTATTACAGAGTCTTACAATGTGTTTAGGATGGCTTTGAATTCATGATCCTCCTGCCTTATCCTCTCAAGCCTCTGGGAATTCAGGTGTGCACCACTGTGCTAAGCTTAGATAACTAGTTTTATCATAATTTATTTAAGGTCCTGTTTTTCCCCCGATGTGTGCTTTTTGCCCTTTTGTAGAAAATCAGTTGGCTTTAACTATGTAAGTTCATTCCAGATCTCTCTTTTTTTTTGTCAAAACTTTCAATTTTTTTGAGAGAGAGAGAGAGAGAATTTTTTAAATATTTATTTTTTAGTTTTTGGTGGACACAACATCTTTATTTTATTTTTACGTGGTGCTGAGGATCGAACCCAGCATCCCACGCATGCCAGGTGAGTGCGCTACTGCTTAAGCCATATCCCCAGCCCAAATCTTTCAATTTTATAGAGCAGGAAATTCAGGTTCAGAGACATGTTTAGTGTCCTATTATTAGTTATTGGAGGATTTGGGATTCAAACCCATGTTTTCCTTAACTCCAAAATTCTCATTCTGATTTACTGCATTTTACTTCTAACTATATTAGAATAAATTCCAAACACCTTTCTGACTTCTTCTATTCAAATTTCCATATGATATTTATTTTATATTTTCATTTATATTTCAAATCAAACAATTTGGAAAGGAAAGAAGTCTCCAATATGAATACAATTCCATATCATACTTTTTTAAAGCTAAAAATCTCAAATCACTCACACACACACACACAAATGTCCCTAATATTTTTCCTTCCTGGGTAAGCACTATGAATCCTTAATAAATCTTAATATTTAAACAAGCTAATGCTGGAAGTTCTTTAAAGTTTATGCTATCATAATCCTTTGAAATAACTCTCCTGAAGGTAAATTGTGACTATAAATAATGTTTTCTCTTTCAAAATATTATGATATTTATCTTCAACTTTCTGAGTACTATGAGGTCTGTGCTATTGACCAGAGGTAGTTGCTAATCATCAAGTTGTATACAAGTATAAAAGAGTTTCTAGTTTTGATGAGTTAAGAAACTAGGGTATGGTAGTCTCCATATTTTTCTAGTGTGCCTTCCTTCTGTGATAACATTATTACAAACATCTATGTGTTATTTTTTATTTTTTGTATTTATTTTTTAGTTATAGTTGAACACAATTATTTTATTTATTTATTTTATGTGGTGCTGAGGATCAAACCCAGGGCCTTGCACTTACTAGGCAAGCACTCTACCACTGAGCCACAACTCCAGACCCTCTATGTGTTATTTTTAAAATCTAAATCTATATATTTTTTAAAACATTTCAGCCATATTATTGTAATTATATCCCTGCATCCAAGAAGTTAGTTGCAAATTTCTATTTAATTTTATTGCTTTTAAAACTACTTTAACATCTGTGCATAAGCAAAAACACTGAGCCCACAAACCTTTCTCAAAATACATATAAGGAAAAAAACATTGTCCTACTGAACTCAGTAACATACTTCGGGATTTTTACCATGAGTTTGATGTATATCATACAATCTAGGAATCTACAGAGATTAATGGATATTCATTGATAACATATTCAACATTTTATTATTATCATTTTTTATTTCCCTTTAATGTTTCATCTCTCCAATTCCATATCATGAGGAATTCAAGGACCATATTCCTAAAACATTTTGTTATATTCAATATTTGCAAGGATAGTGGTATATCATCTACCATAGTGATATATTTACCACTTGTTCAATGGAAAAATACTTGTGAAATAAACATTTTGAGATATGTTGAAAAAATGTATGTGCAAATCTTAAAATGACTGTGCTTGAGAACAAGATTGCCTTTGTTCTTGTGTGTGCAAAAATTATCACAACAGCATTTGTGCCTTTTTACAAACTCCTGGGTCTACCTCCAGGTATATAATGAATTAATAAATCTGGTTTGGAAACTAAAAATATGCTTATTTAAGATGTCCTTTGGGTAATTTTATGCCAGTGTAAATTACATAATTTATTTTTCAGAAATAATGTGTTTTCTAATACAAATGACCCAATATTAATTTTATTCTAGGATTAGATGACAAATATGTGAAACAAATCACTTGATAAATTGATGAGTTATGATTATTGCCTCAGGTAAGATTGAAAGAACTCATCTCAATGAAGAACCACATTTCTCAGTATAATCAGATACCTTTTAGACTACAGACTCTGGATCTTTCTACTACTTCTTGTATGCCTTAGCTGCTTCATTTGGTTGTGGACACAATTACATTCATGTACAGGTATTGTTACATTGGTTACCTCTAGAATACAACACCTTAGAATTTAGAAGGTTGAATAAAATTACCTGGAGATTATTCTTATCAGAAAGAATAGGAGTCCATTTTTAAAATATTCATTCAATTTATAAGCATTATTCAGCATTTGTCATCATCAGGAAAAAGAGAATATAGAAAAATATGACATTACTTCTCTCCATGAGCCTTAGTTCTATATAAGTCATATAAATTAAGACCACATAGCTGAAAAGTATAGCATAAGAAAACTTACTTTTTTTTCTTAAAATGTTTTCAGTTTTTTCTTGTCAACTCTTGCTTACTACATTTCTTGCATTCACCCTTCATTTTTTTTTTTTTTTAATTGGAAGTTAGGAGCCTCCATAATTGTTTGGATATCTGCTTTACATGCCAACATGTGAGATACTTCATGAATATTAGAAATACATAAACATAAAATTGATAATGTTTATTTATTTTTTAAAATATTTATTTTTTAGGTGTAGATGGACACAACACAATACCTTTATTTTTATGTGGTGCTGAGGATTGAACCCGGGTCCTACCTGTGTTTGGTGAGCGCTCTACCACTAAGCCACAATCCCAGCTCCTTGGTAACGTTTATAATGACAGTAAAGTAGAATGAGGACGAACTTTCTGAATCAGAAAAAAAAATGTAAAAAAAAGAAAGAGGTCAAAACTAAATACAGGGTAAAGACAAATGGAACTAAGTGTCTTAGATCCAGATAAATTATGTTTATTTTAAAATATAAAACAACTACCTCTGGTATCATGCTGAATAAAAGAGAACTGTGATATAGCAGATGTGTATGTTTATGGAGGATTGACTTTGTGTGGGTAGTTATTAATTTTTTAAATTTTTTTCTTTTTTTTTTATTTTATTTTTTTTTATTGTTGGTTGTTCAAAACATTACATAGTTCTTGATATATCATCTTTCACACTTTGCTTCAAGTGGGTTATGAACTCCCATTTTTAGCCCATATACAGATTGCAGAATCACATCAATTACACATCCATTGATTTACATATTGCCATACTTGTGACTGTCATGTTCTGCTACCTTTCCTATCCTCTACTATCCCCCCTCCCCTCCCCTCCCCACCCCTCTTCTCTCTCTACCCCCTCTATTGACCTTCATTTATCCCCCTTGTATTATTTTTCCCTTTCCCCTCATTTCCTCTTGTATGTTCTTTTGTATAACCCTGAGGGTCTCCTTCCATTTCCATGCAATTTCCCTTTTCTCTCCCTTTCCATCCCACCTCATGTATCTGTTTAATGTTAATCTTCTTCTCATGCTAAAATTTCTTTTAACTGTGTTCTAAAGTATTTCCCTCTTCTGTTGAATACCAATGTTTGAAATATTCTATAACATTTCTAGCCAATTTAAGTTAACTAAGTTTTAGACTTCAATTTCAAAATAGCTAAAACTCATTTCCTTACCACCCTGCCACCAGGAGCTTCAATTGTCATCTGGCCTTTAGGCCACTTTTCACTTTATAAGATCAAGTTTCTCCTGTGTGTAAAAGTATGAAGGAAGTAAGAAAAGGGGAGGGGTGTCTTACTTTCTGACTGGCACAATGTAATCTTTCCATGATAAATTATACCTACCTATATGTGTAACATCAGTTATCAAAATGTTGACTCTAACTTGTATGAGGTTTTTAAATAACCAGTTAGGAGAAAAATGTTTCTCACAACACATTTATATTTCTCAAAGACTATTTGATATTAATGACTGTCTCACCCTTGTCATTATTCTGGGGGATGGGTAACATGGATTGAACTCAGGGGCACTAAACCACTAAGCCACATCTCCAGCCCTATTTTGTATTTTATTTAGAGACAGAGTCTCACTGAATTGCTTAGCACCTTGCTTTTGCTGAGGCTGGCTTTGAACTTGCAACACTCCTGCCTCAGCCTCCTGAACTGCTAGGATTACAAGTGTGTGCCACCAGGCCCAGCTATTAGTTTTCTTACACAAATTGGGAAGACAGAATTTGGAATTAGTGGTTAGTATCAGTATAGCAAGTACTGTGACCTCTTAAGCGCTGAGAAAATGTGGTTAGCACCAAATGGCAGTTCTCTGCACAGAGGTAGTTTGCAAAGTGTGCTTTTTGAGACAGTAATTATCAGCATAACCTTACGATTTTTCCCAGATGAATTGAGTTAGAACTTTGAGGTGGGGCCTAACAATATGTTTTTTAGCAAACTCCTAAGGTAACTCAGATGCACAACTTTTGAAAATCAATGCTTTGGAATGTTAGATATTTAGTACCAATGCTTACTTGATCTATAGTTCTTAGTTAATAATGTACGAGAAGCAGAGTAAGTCCACTCAACATTTTGTTTCGTGTATATACAAACAGATATATATCCCACAGTATAACAAAGAGTCAGATTATTTCAAAGTGCAAAATAGCATATAATATTAATAATTCTTTTTTATGTCTTCTATTGAATGGACTAAGGAAATTGATAGGATTAAATTCATTGGCTAAATAGATATAACTATATAACATTACTTCATTATCACCATCAGAGAACAATTTGAATAAAGACCAGGCCTAGTTATCTCAGTAAAAATGTCCTTAAAATTCTTTCAAATATGTAATTCAATTAAACATGAACGCAAGATAATGTCCCATTGGACTACTATACAAATGCTTTTTCAGTTTTACTTTGACATTTCTCAGTCAAAACAATGAAGCCTTATAAGAATAATCCCTATGAAATTTATAATGTCTAAATATTGAACTTATACCAAGGTTTCAATTTTAATTATTAATACATGCAATTGAGAAATAATGATTTTAGAAATGAGATTTCCTACTATCTTAAACAACCTATTTTTAATAATGTTTATTAACAAGTATAGGAAATTCTCAATTACTTAGGGCAATCTTTACCTAGATAAAATAAAACCTTCTTAAATACACTGTTTTAACTTTGATAAAAAGTACTTAGTCTTCTCTCTGATTCATGTGGTTTTATTCCCTGCCCCTTGACCATGAAAATTTTCCCATTCATGAGTTTGATACTCATTTTAATACTCAATTTAATTTTTCTAGCAATGAGATGCCATTCTTTTATGCATTGCTTCTTATTATTTGGCTAGAATTTAGTTATATCCTTGGAATAATCAAGGATTTTGGTCAATTGTACAACAAATATTTAGATATATATATTTAAAAGTCAAATATATGAGGGCTTTTTCATAATAAATTACAGATTTCTCTAATAATTGCTGTGTTCAAATAACATATATGATATTATTATAATTAATTATGTAAGGAAGTCAGAGATTGTTTATTATCCTTCTTTCTCCAAACTTTTTGTCTCTCTCTACTACTATCTGAATAATTTTGTTGGCTATGATGCAGTTAATCTGTTATTTCTGTAGCTATGGCTAAATTTATGATAAAACTACTTTGTATCTCCTGATTAATTTAATTGTAACTTATCTTTGTTTCAGAAATATATTTTGTCCTTTTTAAAAAACAACTTCTACCATTTCTTGTTTATAGTTTACTGATAAAATTGTCAGACTTTAATTTTATTTTTTAAAACATAGTAAGCATGTTTGTGCATATGTCCCTATTAGTAAGCCTAACTATGGTATGGTGGAAGTATGCCTTCTTTTTTCATTCTTGATTTTAAAAATATGTATCAATTTTTCCCCATTTATTATGGTATTGGTTTGGATTTATGATTTATAGCCTTTATTATATTGTGTGCTTTGTTATGGTTCTTCCACATCTAATTTCTTCAAGGCTTGTATTATGAAGGGATGTTAAATTTTGTAAGAGAATTTTTCTACATATATTGATATTATCACATGACCTTTGTCTTTGATTCTATTGGCATGATCAAATGATTTTTTTTTTCCTTGACTCTATAATGCAGAATATTTATTGATTTTCATGTATTGAACCATTGCCTGGCCATATCAGCTGAACCCTGGACACAACACATGAAAATGCAGAGACAAAGTTGATCTGAAGTGGGGTGTCAGGGGACTTCACCCAAGATGAAGGGAAGTCCCTGGCTGACAAGCTCCTTCTTTGACTACAAGAAGTAAAAAATAGTGTGGTGTTCACACAGAACTAGAGATAAGAAGAATGAGAGTACATGTTCTCAGGAATATGGAAACAGAGATATGATTCAAAGTAACCATGAATACTGAGTTGCTTAATTTTATCCATATGAACCGGCAGGAAATCTAGATTAAATTAAAATGGAATGAGCACACTATTTTTGCAAATAGCTGAGGGGAGTCATCTGTGTTTCCTTTCTTCTCCTGAGGCACTCTCAGTCAGCCTTAGACACAACACTTGGTTTTCAGGATATTTTGATTCCAAGGGTCAGCAATGTTCTGCTTCTCCAGCCAAGGCCACCTAAGCAACCTCTAAGCAGGTCAAGGGCCTCCACAACTCCCCATTTCTTTTTCTTTTAAAAGTTGTTCAGTGACCCATACCTGGTGCTGTCTCTAATGTCTTGGGCAGTGTTCATTCTGACTTTATAGACTAAACAGAAAAGACAAAGTTCACAAATTAGGATTATGATAATAACTACCATTCTACAGTCTGTGTATAATTGGTGTTGTAAAGTTTGAATGAATTGGCTGGTGGAGATTTGTTGTTGAGAGGCCAGAACAGTGACCTGATTTTGATTTTGGAGGCATACAATGTCCATAGTGATGTTATCTATAAGGGAGCCTAGTAGGTGTTTTTTAAAATTTTCCCAGGTATGAATTGATTTGTTCTTTGGTTGGGAGTTACACACATATATTTGTATTGCCAATCACAAGTAAGGGTACCTTAGAAGATTGTAGCATCTACTCAGTCTCCAAAAACTAAATTTTGGACCCTACTAGCTAGAATTGAAAGAGAAGTTCATCTATATCATGTTACACTGTAAAAGCTTAGATAAGATTTTGGACAACTGTATTTACATAGAAAACAGTCTTAACTGAGTGACTTATGGTAGCAGCCATGGTAGTAGCAGAGGCAAGAATTAGTCTGGAGGCAACTTTGGCCCCTATAAGCATGGCTACAAAGCATGTGGGTCAATACAATACTGCAGGGCCTGTTTTCACATAGTTCGTGCTTGGGTAATCCTCCCAGGATTGTCCAGTTAATAGGCAGAAAGATATGAGTCTTCCTCTGAAGAAATAAAAGGGATTCAGACATGGTATTAGCTGTTTTAATGCAGGCTACATAGATTCAGTTGTTAAAGGTGATGTTAAATAGTTTTTTTTTTTTTTTATTGTGGCCAATCTGAAGAGGGTCTGACAGAAATACATATGGATGCATAGTGCAAATGTTTACTATGTCATTAGGGTTTGAGTGAAAAGACATGATAGAAATATTTGAGGATCTAGTATAGGAGCCTCTCCATACTCAGAGCAGAAAAAAAGGGAAGTCCAATCTCCAGATAGTAACCTTAATGGGCCCTCCTTCCAGAGATGGTTGAGATTGAAAGAGGCCTTCTTCTCCTACTATTATGGAGTCATTGCCATATATGATCAGATCAGAGAAATTGGAGGTGTGAATGAAAAGAGAATGGTTGTGCAAATCATGAAGATACATCCAGGATCTTCCAACAAATAATGAGGTGATCAGAAATATTAATAACATGACTGATGTGGCCTCAGCCATCTTCCCAAATGTTCTTATAAATCTTAGTGGACATGTCTGGCAAAGTGGCAGAGGAGTTGCTAGGGCTGAGAGTGATTAACTGTCTAATTAGAATGTTGGTAGCTGCCAAGTGAGAGGACCTTCAGGCCATTGCGACCAAACTGGAGGTGCATCCACACCTGATTCATAGGGAATAAACAGTAAGGGTCATGATCCATACATAGGAGAAAGTGTGAGACCATAGAGTTAGGTTGTTGACAAAAAGGGAGGTAAATTTAGTTATCAGAGGCAGTTCTACATCTGCCACCCAGAAGATAGCATTATGTAAACACTAGGAAGGTGGAGTTAAATCAAGTGATTGGATGCCTTGGTTGGGAGAAGCAAATAAACTATTATCACATTGCTGACAACAGCCTTCATGGCTAGAAACAGGTATTTAGAGATTTTAATGTTGACCTGTATGTGCCAGGACTTCTTCAGCCTTTTGAATCAGTTTCTTCAGGCTTTTCCAAGTCACCAGAGCACTCTGAGTTGTCACAAGTAAGAAGAAAGGGAGATAGCCCTTTGGTTCCTTGAGATAAAGATTATGAAACTGGAGGATTGAGTTGTTACCTCTGTTAGCTACAGAAAGGTATCACCTAATATGCTAGGAGTTACCAGAGTCCTTCCTGCAAGCATATCCTCATTCCCACATTAGTAAGGGTATAAAAAAAATCCACCCTCTGGTGTGTGAGTCTTTCTACAGCACCTGAGGATTCTCTTTAGGGGGAAGCATCAATCCCCAATGGCATTCAGCAGAGGTGCAGCTTTGGTCATCGGCACTGAAAAAATTAGAGTTATTAGAACCTTATATATCTCCTCCTTCTTGTTTTTGTAACATGTGTTTGAGGATGGTGTGGGCATATTCTTTAAGAGCTTGTTCTTTTGGTTAGTAGAGAATGCCAGTGTGATAATTTTATATTACATATTTTGTAGAAATCTCAGAAGCAGGCACTGGTGTAAGCAGGGCCATTGTCCATTCTAATCTGTTTAGGGATTTTTGTCTGGGCAAAAAACTGAGTTAGTAGCAGATAAGATGTGAGGTCATTTTCTCTTTGTGGGCAGTGGCATGGAGGACATGAAAATTGGTGTCAATTGTGATGTAGACAAATGACAGAGGTCTAAGTTATAAGATGTGAATAACATCCATTTGTCAATATTGTTGGCTTTGAGCCCTCCAGGGTTAATCTCAGTGGGAGGACCAGCCTAAGTCACCTGTTGACAAGTGGGACACTGTTAGATGTAAGTTTAGCTCCCCAGTAACTTCTGAAACTGATGGGGAGCTCAGGATGAAACCCATCTATAGTAGTAAAATAAGGTGAATTTGGAGCATGTGTCAACTATACATGAACTCCTCCTAGGGGGGAAAAACAGAGTGATCAATTTCATATATATATATTTCCCTGTCCACTATTTACTTATTTTGATGAATTAGTGGTAATTCATGGTGGAACTAAATCTTTTGGCACTTTGGTGGATTGAGTATTTTTTGGTTTGAGTTAATTGTTCTTCTGGTATATATGGTGTATGTATTTTTTAAGGTGTGTGTGTGTGTCTGTATGTGTGTGTGTGTATGTATGTATGTAAATAACGTGTCTTTTAAGGACTAATGAGTATGTAAAAAGAGATTGTCCTTCATATGCAGTTAGGGCAATTTATTAAAAGTTTTCTGGAATCATCAGAAAACCAAGTTAATTTCAAGTTATGGCTGGGTAGATAAAACCAGGATCTCTGTCAAATATGGCTTGAAAATGATTTTTCATCATTTAAAATTAAGTGTGACTTTTGTATATAATCTAATATAACCATTGTTTGTATAACCAGAATTGCATAAATGTGAATTCCTTTAAGATTAGTTCTTATACATAAACCTAACAGACACAAGAAATTATCTTGATATATAAGAGTAGATACAAGTTTTAAGAAACCCTTGTAACTTCAACACATAGAGATTACATTCTGACTTTATATATGTACATTAAATTTTGACCTTAGGAAACACCTTAGGTAGTTTTAACTGATTGTTAATTATAGCCAACTTCATCACATACAAATATTTGTTTTATTATATATTCTCCACAAACTTTCTGTAACTTATTGAGACATTCTGCAGCTTGTTTACTGTACCAGAAAAATACTATCTCATCCAGAAACATTTCTTCTTCATTCTAATTCTTACATTAAACTAGATTTTATATCTGTAATTTTCTTATATTTCTCTTTTAGTTGTTCACTTCTTTTTAAATTTGTATCTTGAAACAATCTCTAAAGATTTGTGAATTTAGAAAATTATTTCATTTTAATAAGATAAAATAATTTGTTATTTACAATACCCTTTAATTGAAACACTGCTGAAACCTTTGTACGTTTTGTATATAGAATGACACCTGTTAAAATCTTAGTAAACTAATTGGGGTAAAAATATTCATGTAATATTATATAATTTTTATTAATTTGCCTTAAAGTTACTGTTTGTTAAAATATTTGGACTTAAGTGAATATGTACCCATAATGGGAGGTTAGCATTAAATTGAGAAAGGGTCCAGGGATTTTGTTTGTTTTGTTTTATTTGTTTGCTTGTTTTATATAGAACAATATAGGTAAGTAGAATTTTAATCCTTAATCATCTTCTTTTTGGAGAAGACCAAGAAACAAATCCATTTTATTTATTCATTTGTTTACTTAGTTAGTTGGTTAGTTAGTTAGTTAGTTAATTATTTTTGGTACCTGTGATTGAATTCAGGGACACTTCACCACTGAGCCACAACTCCAGCCCTAATTTGTATTTTATTTAAAGACAGGGTGTCACTGAATTGCTTAGTGACTGGCTTTGCTGAGGCTGGCTTTGAACTCACTATTTTCCTGCCTCACCTTCCTGAGCTGTTGGGATTACAAGCATGCGCCACCACACTTGACAACAAAGCCATTTTTACATTGATTTTTTATTTACCAGTGATTTGTAAAAACAAATTAAACAAACAACAAAATATGTTGTATTATAGAATTTAAGAAGCCAAAAGTATTTAAAATTAAATTTAGTAGTTGATGTTTTAATATTTTAACTTTACAAAATTATTCAGTGTTTTTAACAAAGATATTAATGAAGATTAATGTCATTTATGTTAAATTTAATTTATGTGTTCTAGTCATTAATATTATGTTACTCATGAAAACCAAGGTATCAGAGAAGTATAATTAATTTTAAGTCGGTTATTGTTGTCAAAGAAAAATCTTTAAAATTAATGGATGTTGTACTTTAAATATTTTATATATACTAATGTTTATTTTCTTTGTAATTTCCTAGCCATTTAGAAAAATAAATAGTTTAGTAAATTTAAATAATTTTTTTCTTTTATCTTTTTAATCAATTTCAATTATATATTTTGAAAGGCATTTGGATCCATTATTGTTAAAATTATGAGTGATCATTTATCTATATGTTGATTTTGGTGTACATGTATACATAAAAATCAAAGAGGAACAAAGATTTTTGACAGCCTTTTTTTTAAATATTAGAAAATAACCAGAGAGCTAGAACCTTCAGTTAGAGAAAACCAGACTAATTCGTGTAGGACCAAAGATGAATTTATCAGAAAACCTTGAGTTTTGAATAAGACAAAGACTTTGAGAAAAAAAAAAAAAGGACACAGTTGTAATTACTCTATTAAAGGAACATATGAAACAGGTAGTATGCAAAAGAGTTACACATATTTAATTATACAAACTTTCAGATTTAACCCCTTAGAAATTAAAATAGAGTTTGTCACAAATCTTTGCAATTTAACTAAGCTATAGGACAGGCCTGTAGTCTGTTATCCATGTTGGACACTGAAATCAAAAGTGAAGGTGGCCACTCATCCTACATGGGGACATATTTATTTCCATCATATCTATCTATTATTTATTTTAGTACTATTCAAAGGAGATGTGTGTTTATAGTTAGTCCCTAAACAACTAGTCTCTGAATGAAAACAATAGGAAAAAAAACAGGCTTGGGTGCAGAAAATTATTAGCCTTTTTCCTTTTAGTGTTTGAAGATCTTTTTAAATGCAGTCTAGGGGCAGGTTTTATTTTTGAGGCCAGTGCTACCACATGAATGAAAGAGAACAGATTATGGGTGCCTGCACCAAGAAAACTATCTTTATATCTAGGGGATGGCAGGGGAGTAGGTTACTTTAAGGACTTGCCTACAGGTAGAGTCAAAGGCCATAGGTGTTTAAGAGGAGGAGGAGGAAGTAGAAGTGGCTTCTTAATCTCTTTCTGATTTAAAGGAAGTTGGTTTTACAAATCCCCAGGTGACCAACCCAGACATGAGGACCTTTTGCTCTTGATGTTGAGCTCTCTTTAATTCTGATTCACATGGACCCATTGGATGAATGTCAAGTGTCCCCTTATCTGGAAATTAAGAGTTATGTTTAACCACCGGCTCTAGGAGATTAATCAGTTGATCTTCAGACACTTTTGCATCCATAGCCTTAAGAAGCTCTTTTAATAATTTTCTATAAGATTTTTGTTCTGTTGTTAATTATTGTTCTATGTTACCCTGTCTGAAAAGTTCCAAGGATGTGGAAAATTCTCACTTAGATGATAAACTAACAGAGCACACCACACAGTTTCATGCTCCCTTGACTTCGCTCCACATAGTCGCTGTGGCACTTTCTTCAGGATCCTGTTTTGGTGCCAGTTGTTGGAGACATACCATCTTCTTTTTGTATTAGGAGGAACGAACAATGGTGTGACATTCACACAGAACTAGAGGTAAGATGAACAAGGGTACACATTCTCAGGAACACAGAACCAGAGATACGATTCAAAGTAACCATGAATACTGAGTTGCTTGATTTTATTATTGCAGCAAGCAGTTATTTATGCCAACTGGCAGGAACACTAGATTAAATTAAAAGGGAATGAACACAATATTTTTGACAATAGCTGAGGGGAGTGATCTGTGTTTCCTTTTCTCTCCTGAGGTACTCTCAGTCAGCCTTAGACAGAACATTCTGTTTTCAGGATATTCTGATTCTGAGGGTCAGCAATTTTCTGCTTCTCCAGCTAATGCATTCCAAGCAACCTTTAAGAAGGCCAAGGGCCTCCACAAACCACCCTTGCATGCCTGGAATTTAACAAATTTTGCCATGTTATACGACTTTTTAATGTGTAATTAGTTTTATTTTCAAGTATATTTTGAGGATTTTTGCATCAGTATTCATTAATGATACTGGTCTGAAATTTCCTTTCCTTTTTTTTTGTGCCCTTATCTAGGTTTGGTGTCAGGTGATACTGGCCTCATAGAATGAATTTGAAAGGATCCCTTCTCCTTTTTCTAGTCCATGGAATATTGTGAGGAGCATTTGTGCTTGCTACCTTGTCTTTAAAGGTCTGGTAAAATGCAGCTATGAATCCAACTAGTCCATGTTTTTTTTTTGTTTGTTTGTTTGTGTTTTTTTTTGGGGGGGAGACTTTTACTCATTGCTTCAATCTAATTGTTATTGATCTGTTTATATTTTTAAAAATATTTTCTTTGTTCAATTTTGGTAAATTGTATTTGTCTAGAAATTTATCCAGTTCTAGAGTTTACAATTAGGGGAATATATAGTTTCAAAATAGTCACTAAAAATCTTCTAGATTTCACTGATTATTTGTGGAAATATTCTTTTTTTTATTGGTTGTTCAAAACATTACAAAGCTCTTGACATATCATATTTCATACATTAGATTCAAGTTGGTTATGAACTCCCAATTTTACCCCAAATACAGATTGCAGAATCACATCAGTTACACATCCACATTTTTACATAATGCCCTATTAGTAACTGTTGTATTCTGCTACCTTTCCTATCCTCAACCATCCCCCCTCCCCTCCCTTCCCATCTTCTCTCTCTACCCCATCTACTGTAATTCATTTCTCTCCTTGTTTATTTTCCCATTCCCCTCACAACCTCTTATATGTAATTTTGTATAACAATGAGGGTCTCCCTCCATTACCATGCAATTTCCCTTTTCTCTACTTTTCCCTCCCACCTCATGTCTCTGTTTAATGCTAATCTTTTCTTCCTGCTCTTCCTCCCTGCTCTGTTCTTAGTTGCTCTCATTATATCAAAGAAGACATTTGGTATTTGTTTTTTAGGGATTGGCTAGCTTCACTAAGCATAATCTGCTCTAGTGCCATCCATTTGCCTGCAAATTCTATGATTTTGTCATTCTTTAGTGCTGTGTAATACTCCATGGTGTATAAATGCCACATTTTTTTTATCCATTCATCTATTGAAGGGCATCTGGGTTGGTTCCACAGTCTAGCAATTGTGAATTGTGCTGCTATGAACATCGATGTAGCAGTATCCCTGTAGTAAGCTCTTTTAAGGTCTTCAGGGAATAGTCCGAGAAGGGCAATAGCTGGGTCAAATGGTGGTTCCATTCCCAGCTTTCCCAGGAATCTCCATACTGCTTTCCAAATTGGCTGCACCAGTTTGCAGTCCCACCAGCAATGTACAAGAGTACCCTTTTCCCCACATCCTCTCCAGCACTTGTTGTTGTTTGACTTCATAAAGGCTGCCAATCTTACAGGAGTGAGATGGTATCTTAGGGTGGTTTTGATTTGCATCTCTGACTGCTAGAGATGGTGAGCATTTTTTCATGTACTTGTTGATTGATTGTATGTCCTCCTCTGTGAAGTGTCTGTTCAGGTCCTTGGCCCATTTGTTGATTGGGTTATTTGTTTTCTTATTGTTTAATTTTTTTAGTTCTTTGTATACTCTGGATATTAGGGCTCTATCTGAAGTGTGAGGAGTAAAAATTTGTTCCCATGATGTAGGCTCCCTATTTACCTCTCTTATTGTTTCTCTTGCTGAGAAAAAAACTTTTCAGTTTAAGTAAGTCCCATTTGTTGATTCTTGTTATTAACTTTTGTGCTATGGGTGTCCTATTAAGGAATTTGGAGCCTGACCCCACAATATGTAGATCGGAGCCAACTTTTTATTCTGTCAGACGCAGAGTCTCTGATTTGATATCTAGCTCCTTGATCCACTTTGAGTTAACTTTTGTGCATGGCGAGAGGAGGGGATTCAGTTTCATTTTGTTGCATATGGATTTCCAGTTTTCCCAACACCATTTGTTGAAGATGCTATCCTTCCTCCATTGCTTGCTTTTAGCTTCTTTATCAAATATAAGATAGTTGTAGCTTTGTGGATTAGTCTCTGTGTCCTCTATTCTGTACCATTGGTCCACCCGCCTGTTTTGGTACCAGTACCATGCTGTTTTTGTTACTATTGCTCTGTAATATAGTTTGAAATCTGGTATCGCTATACCGCCTGATTCACACTTCCTGCTTAGAATTGCTTTTGCTATTCTGGGTCTTTTAGTTTTCCATATGAATTTCATGATTGCTTTATCCATTTCTACAAGAAATGCCATTGGGATTTTGATTGGCATTGCATTAAACCTATAGAGAACTTTTGGTAATATCGCCGTTTTGATGATGTTAGTTCTGCCTATCCATGAACAGGGTATATTTTTCCAT
The DNA here is from genome assembly GCF_021218885.2 of Marmota monax. NCBI lineage: Eukaryota > Metazoa > Chordata > Mammalia > Rodentia > Sciuridae > Marmota > Marmota monax. Next base: position 2,602,511 of record NW_026695065.1, read on the forward strand.
CTTCTAAGATCTTCTTCTACTTCTCTTTTTAGGGTTTTGTAGTTTTCATTGTATAAATCTTTCACCTCTTTTGTTAGGTGGAAATATTCTTTTTGGCCTATAACTTTATTAATTTGTGTCATCAGCCTTTTTTGGTAGTTTGCAAAGGGTTTATAAATTAGCTTGGTATTTCTTCACTACCTTGTTAAGTCTTTGGTGATCATTGGAAGAGGATATTTGTAATATGTTTTGCCTTTTATTTTAGTTTTCCTCTGTTGGATGGTTGGTTTGAGTCACTGTGGCTTACATTACTAGGACTAGAAGTACTAATCTATTTTGAATTTTGTTGTTGTTGTTGTTACCACGGATTGAACCCAGGGGCACTTAACCACTGAGCTACATCCCCAGCCCTTTTTTATAGTTTATTAGAGACAGAGTCTTGCTGAGTTTCTTAGGGTTTCACTAAATTGCTGAGGCTCAGTTTTGAACTCATGATGCTCTTCCCTAACTTTCTGAACTGCTGGCTTTACAGGCATGAGCCAGAGCACCTGGATCATATTTTTAATATTTTGAGAAAAGTACAATCATGTAACATTATACTCACAGAGCCATAGTACAGAGCTAGAAACTGACCCCTTTCTCCATATTGTAAAATCCCACCCCTTGCCCCATGTTTACCAACTGTACTGTCAATATGGTATAGTCTGTATTGAAATAGACTGTAATGTCCTAAAGAGAAATATTTTTAATAATTGTTTTCCTAAATATTAGTATAATTTGCAACATGGATGAAGCATTTGATACATAAATACAGAATTGCAAAGAGAAAAGCCATGGGAGTATTAATCAAAATTGTATTACTAATGTGACGTTCATGAATTCTATTGAGTTCCTTTTTTATCTTAACCAAACAACATTTTATAACTTTTTTTCTGATACTATATTTGCTACAATTTACAATAAAATTACTATACAGAAAATAAAATAAAATTTACCATATTTCCTATTTGCCATAAGGTAAAATCTATTATTTCTATTCCTGATTTTTTTCAAGGCTATTCAAATGGTATTTATAGTAATTCTGTTAAGAGGTTAAAAAAATTAAGAACACTTTCAGGAAATTATTATGCTTAACAAAAAAAATCTACTTTTCATGATTCCTCTATAGTGGATTAATTGAGATGTAATATTACTATCTCCTCATTTCTTTTTTTTTGTATTTCATGGACTACTTTGTATATAATTTTAAATGAATAATATCAGTTTCAATAGCATGAAAGTGTCACAAAATATGTATTTATAAATTATATTTTTGGATAATATAAATTTTATTATTCCATTTCATTTTGTTATATTGACAGAACAGAATTTTTTAAAATATCATATTAATTTATTTATATGAACTTTCCATGTATGAGTTTGCTAGGGTTGCCATGATACTACCACAGACTGGGTATGTAGGAGGCTTAAGCAATATAGAATTATTTTATCACAGTTTTTGTGGCTGAAAATGTTAGTTCAAGGAGTTAGTAGGGTTAGTTTCTTCTGAGACCTCTGTCCTTGACTAGGAAATGGCCATCTGTTCCATGTGTCTTCACATGGCCTTCATTCAATAACTGTATCCAAATTTCTTATTTTTTAATTATTTTTAATTTGCTCTAATTGGTTATACTTGACAATAGAATGCATTTTGATACATTGTACACAAATGGAGCACAACTTTTCCTTCTTCTGGCTGTACATGGCACAGAGTCACTCCAGTAGTGTAGTCATACAAGTATATAGGGTAATAATGTCTGTCTAATTCCATCATCCTTAAAAACCCAAAACTCCTCCCCTCTGCTCACTCCCCTCTGCCCAATTCAAAGTTCCTCCATTCTTCCCTATCCCTGTCCTCATTATGCATCAGCATAAAGATTTGGCCTTTGGTTTTGGGGATTTTGTTTATTGCACTTAGAATGATATTCTCCAGCTCAATTAATTTACCTGCAAATGCCATAATTTCATTCTTCTTTAAGGCTGAGTAATATTTCATTGTGTATATGTACAACATTTTCTTTATACATTAATCTGTCAAAGGCATCTAGGTTGGTTCCATAGTTTAACTATTGTGAATTGAGCTGCTATAAACATTGATGTGGCTGCATCATTGTAGTATTCTGATCTTAAGTTGCTTGGTTATAAACTGAGGAGTCGGATAGCTTGGTCAAATGGTGGTTACATTCCAAGTTGTCTGAGGAATTTCCATACTGCTTTCCATAGTGGTTGCACCAATTTGCATTTTCACCTTCAATGGAAGAGTGAACATTTTTCCCCACATCCTCAACAACACTTATTATTCCTTGTATTCTTTTTTTTATTATTTTTTTCTTATTTTTCCTTGTATTCTTAATAATTGCCATTCTGACTGGAGTGAGATGAAATCAGTGGAGTATTTTTTATTGATTTCATTTTGTTTAAATACACGACAGCAGAATGTATTACAATTCTTATTGCACACATAGAGAACAATTTTTCATATCTCTGTTTGTATATAAAGTATGTTGACACCCAATTTGTATCTTCATACATGTACTTTGTATAATGACATCCATCACATTCCACCATCCTTGTTAATCCCCTACCTCCTCCCTTTCCCTCCCTCACCTCTTCCCTATCTAGAGCTCATCTATTCCTCCCATATTCCCCCCTCCCTACACCACTATGAATCAGCCTTCTTATATCAGAGAAAACATTTGGCATTTTTTTTTATGGGGATTGGCTAACTTACAATTATCTTCTCCAACGGCATCTGTTTACCAGCAAATGCCATGATTTTATTCTCTTTTATTGCTGAGTAATATTCCATCATGTATATATGCCACATTATTTTAATCCATTCATCTATTGAAGGGCATCTAGGTTGGCTCCCCAGTTTAGCTATTGTGAATTGTGCTGCTATAAATACTGATGTGGCTGTGTCCCTGTAGTATGGTATTTTTAAGTCTTTTGAGTATAGACCAAGGAGAGGGATAGCTGGGTCAAATGATGTTTAAATTCCCAGATTTCCAAGGAATCTCCATACTGCTTTCCATATTGGCTGCAACAATTTGCAGTCCCACCAGCAGTGTTTGGTTGTACCTTTTTCCCCACATCCTCTCCAAAACTTATTGTTGTTTGTCTTCATAATAGCTGCCATTCTGACTGTAGTGAGATGATATCTTAGAGTAGTTTTTATTTGCATTTCTCTGATTGCTAGAAATGTTGAAAAAATTTTTTCATGTATTTGTTGATTGATTGCATTTCTTCTTCTGTGATGTTCATTTATTGATTGGTTTATTTGTTTTGAGGGTGTTAAGTTTATTGATTGGTTTATTGTTTGGTTTATTTGTTGTTTTGGGTGTTAAGTTTTTGAGGTCTTTATATATCCTGGAGATCAGTGCTCTATCTGAAGTGTTTTGGGGTAAAGATTTTCTCCCATTATATAGGCTTCCTTTTCACATTATTAATTGTTTCCATTGCTGATAAGAAACTTTTTAATGTGAATCCATCCCATTTATTGTTTCTTGATTTTACTCCTTGTACTTTAGGAATTTTGTTAAAGATGTCATATCCTAAGCTGACATGATGAAAATTTTGGCTTACTTTTTCTTCTATTAGGTACAGAGCTTCTGTTCTATTGCCTAAGTCTTTGATTGACTTTGAGCTGATTTTTTTTCACAGGGTGAGATCAAGGTTTAATTTTATTTTACTACATATACATTTCCAGTTTTCTCATCACCATTTGTTGAAGAAGCTATCTTTTCTCCAATGTATGTTTTTGGCACCTATGTCTAGTATGAGATATCCTTATTTATGTGGGGTTGTCTCTCTGTATTCTGTTCTGGACCATTGATCTCTATGTCTGTTTTGGTGTCCGTTCCATGCTGTTTTTGTTAATGTGGCTCTGCAGTTTAATGCCTCCTGCTTCACTCTTCTTGATAAGGATGGCTTTGGCTATTCTGAGACTCTTATTTTTTTTTTCTTTTTAGTTGTCAATGGACCTTAATTTTGTTTATTTTTATATTGTTCTGAGGCTAAAAATTAAACCCGATGCTTCATACATGCTAGGCAAACAGTCTGCCTCTGGCCACAACCCCAGTCCCTGGGTTTCTTATTTTTCCAAATAAGTTTCATGATTGATTTTTCTAGTTCTATGAATAATGTCATTGGTATCTTAATAGAAATTGCATTAAATCTGTACAATAGTTTTGGTAGTATGGCCATTTTGACAATATTAATTCGGCCTATACAAGAGCATGGGAGATCTTTCCATATTCTAAGATCTTCTTCAATTTCTTTCTTTAGTTTTCTGTAGTTTTCATTGTAGAGGTTTTCCACCTATTTTCTTAGATTGATTTTTTGAAGGTGTTAGAAATGGGATAGTTTTTCTAATTTCTCTTGCAATGGATTCATTACTGATGTATAGAAATGCATTTAATTTATAAGTATTGATTTTATATCTGGCTACTTTGCTGAATTTATTTATTATTCTAGAAGTTTTCTGGTGGAATTTTTTGGATCTTCTAAAGATAGAATCATGTCATCAGCAAATAGTATTATGTTGAATTTAAGTGGTGAAAAGGGGAATCCTTGTCTTGTTCCAGTTTTTAGAGGGAATGTTTTCAATGTTTTCTCCATGTAGAATGATTTTGCCTTTAGGCTTATCATAGATACCTTTTAAATATTGAGGTATGTTCCTACTATCCCTAGTTTTTATAGTGTTTTGAACATTAAAAAGTGCTATTTTTGCCAAATGATTTTTATGAATCTTTTGAGATGATCATATAATCCTGTTGATGTGATGAATTATGTGTATCGATTTCCATATTTTGGACTAATCTTGTATTCCTGGTATAAACTCTACTTGATTGTGGTGAATTATCTTTTAGTATGATTGTGTATGTGATTTGGTGGAATTTTATTGAGAATTTTTGCATCTATTTTTTTATCAAGGATATTGGTCTTAGGTTGGTTATTTTTTCCCCCTTGATGTGTCTTTGTCTGGGTTTGGTATCCTGGTGATAATAGCCTCATAGAATGAGTTTGAAAGGGTTTCCTTCTTTTTTATTTCATGGAATAATTTGAGGAGTATTGGTGTTAATTCTTCCTTGAAAGTTTTGTAGAATTTGGCAGAGAATCTGTCTGGTCTGGAACTTTACTAGGTTGGTAGGTTTTTAATGGTGTCTTCTATTTCATTTCTTTAAACTGATCTTTTTAAATTGGGTGTGTTATCCTGATTAAGTCTGAGTAGATCATATGTCTCTAGAAATTTGTTGATGTCTTCAAGATTTTCTATTTTATTGGAGTGTAAATTTTCAAAATAGTTTCTAATTATCTTCTGTATTTCAGTACTGTCATCACAAATTTTAGTAATTTAAATTTTGTCTCACTCTCTTCGTTAGCATAGCTAAGGATTTATCAATTTTATGCATTTTTTTAAAAGAACCAGCTTTTATTTTGTCAATTTTTTGAATTTTTTGTTTCAATTTCATTGATTTAGGCTCTGATAATTTTTCTTGTCTTTTGCTGTTTTTGGTGTTGATTTGTTCTGTTTTTTTTCCTATGATTTTGAGATATAAAGTTAGGTCATTTACTTTTTTTACTTTTATTCTTCTTTTTCCTACAATACTTTTTTTGTATTTATTATTTATTTTTATGTGGTAGTCAAGATTGAACCCAGTGCATCACACATGGTACGCAAGTGATTTACTACTGAGCTATAACTGCAACCCCTAATTTTTTATTCTTTTTATGAATGAGCTCAATGCAATGAGCTTTCTTCTTAGCACTGCCTTTTTAGTGCCCCAGAGATATTGATATGTTGAATTAGGGTCATCATTTAGGTCTATGTATTTTTTTATTGTCTTCCTGATTTCTCTGCTCTCCATTTGTCATTCAATAGTTTGTTATTTAGTCTCCAGTTGTTGAAATAGCTTCTATTTTTTTATTTTATTATTGATTTCTAGTTTCATTACTTTATGTTCTGGTAGAATGCAAATAGTATTTCTATTTTTTTTGTATTTGCTAAGAGTTGCTTTGTGGCATAATACATGGTCTATTTTAGGTTAGGATCCTTATGCTGTTGAGAAGAAAGGGTATATTCTCATTGATAGAGGAAATACTCTAAATGTGACCATTAAGTCTAAATTATTGATTGTATTATTTAGTTCTATAGTTTCTTTATTTAGTTTTTGTTTGGAAGATCTAGCCAGTGGTGAGGGAGATGTGTTCAAGTCATCCAATATTAATGTGTTGTGGACTATTTGATTTTCAAAATTGAGAAGTGTTTGTTATATGTATGTAGATGCTCCATCTTTGGGGCATAAAGTATTATGTCTTGTTGATGTATGATTCCCATTAGCAGTATGAAGCATCCTTCTTTTTCTCTCCTGACTAACTTTGGCTTGAAGTCCATTTTATCTGATGTGAAAATGGAAACCTCTGCTTGTTTACACATTTCATGTGAGTGATGTTTTTTCAACCTTTCACCTTCAGTCTGTGGATGCCTTTTCCTAGAAGGTGAGTCTCCTGAAGAGAGCATATTGTGGCATCTTTATTTTTTTTAATCCAATTTGCTAGATTGTTTCTTTCAATTGATGTGTTTAGGCTAATAATACCAAAGGTTATTATTGAGGTATAATTGTATTCCTATACATTTTCAGTTATTTTTGGTTTTTAACTTGACTTAGTTTCTCCTTTGATTGAATTTAACCTTAGTGTAGTTCCTCTATTTGCTGATTTACATTTTTTTTATTTTCTCCTCACAGAATATTTTGATGAGAATATTTTGTAGTGCAGCCTTTCTACCTTCCTAATTGTAAATTCTTTGAACTTTTGTTAGTCATAGAAGATTTTTATTTCATTTTCAAATCTGAAACTTAGTTTTCCTGGATGTAAAATTTTTGGTTGGCATTCATTTGCTTTCAGAGCTTGATATATATTATTCCAAATCCTGCTGGCGTTGAGGGTCTGGGTTGAAAATCAGCTGAGATCCAAACTTGTTTGCCCATACGTCATTTGATTTTTACCTCTTGCCACCTTTAAAATCCTATCCTTATTCTGTTTGTTAGTCATTCTCTTTGTAATGTGCCTTGGTGTGTTTGGAGTCCTTTAAGCCTCTTGTAGTTGATTTTCCATTTTATTCTTTAGATTTGGGAAACTTTCTAATACTATATCATTGAAAAGTTTGGGCATTCCTTTGGTTTGTACCTCCATGCCTTCATCTATGCCAATAAATCTTAAATTTGGTCTTTTCATGCTACCCCATAATTCTTTGGAAGTTCTGTTCATGGTTTCATACCATCTTCTCTGTAAGGTAGACTTAACTTTTAAGAGTCTGTATTTTATCTTCATTGTCTGAGTTTATGTTTTTCAAGTGATCTAGTCTGTTGGTGATACTTTCCATTGAGTTTTTAATTTGGTTTATTGTTTCCTTCATTTGAAGGATTTTTACTTGATTTTGTTTTTATAATCTCTGTCTCTTTATTGAAATGATCTTTTACTTGTATTTTTCTCTCTGATACCATCCTTCATTTCAAAGATCAGTCTAACTATGTACCTCCTGAACTCCTTCTCTGACATTTCTTCTACTGTATTGTTAACGGATTCTACTGTTGGAACATCTTGATTTGTTTAAAGTGCTTTGTTCCCTTATTTTTCCATGTGTTTATGTGTCTTCCCACCAACAATATGAATCTGAGGAAGTGAAATTTCTACTGCGGTTCTTATAGTATCCTTGAAGGCTTCAGGTACCTCACCTTTAAGAGGGAGACCAATATTAAAACACCCAATGCAAACAATATACAGGCTTAAAATATATAGCTCTGATTAAGGCACTTAGTTTTTTCACACACACACACAAAAAAAAAAACACAGGTGATACAAAGTATTGCAGCCTAGATTGTGAATGCCATAAAATGTTAATTTATGATAATTATTTATTTATGAACAAATACAACTTTAAAGTGTCAAACTAAGAAAAAAATGACATTACTTGGCATAGAAATTTCCTTCAAAAATTCCTGAACAATTCATGAAGAAAATAACATTTTTCTAAAAATAAAGCACTTGAAAGAATCAAATCAACATTTTCGGTGTTTATTTGTGATTTATATTTCCTTGACATTTACAAACAGTAATAATATGGACTTATTCCCACAAAATATAAAAGAGAAATGAGCTTAAAGTCTAAATTGTTCTGTGTGAACTTCCATTAATCCCAATTTTGTAACATTTAAATTTTCACTATTTCAAATGAAGGTACTCACAACTAAACTGTTAGACCAGGATGCAAGAAAAGACCACTGACTCCAATTAAAATCAAATTAAAGCAAGCTTATTATTTCAACCGACCGGGCTGCCTCTCCCACCCAAAACCACGGGAACAAGACAGCCACCACAGCTTTCCTGCAGCCCAGCTGTATAGCCCAGAAAGTTACACAAAGAGGGGTTACAGATAACAAAACTCTGAGGAGCATAACACTAATGGTAGTTTACAGTTTTTGCTGGCCCCAACATCAGAATTTATGAGGTCCATTAGAGCCTCAGAGAGGGTCGTTATCTGGCCAGGGGAGGCCAAGATTTGTGAGGCGTCACTAAGGTTTCAGAGAGGGCTGCTATCTGGTTAGAGAGCCAGGCATGGGTGAGTTCAAGGCACGGGCAGGCATTCCAAGCAGGTTCAGAATTTGCAGTAATTTATAGTAAAGGCAAAATTAGCTTTTCAGGGCTTTGTGGTGAGATGGCTTCCAATTTTGAGAGAAAATCAGGTTGGGTCTATCATAAACATGTAAAACTATTTTTGCAGGTATTCTTTTATTGTAAATTAGTGTAATCCTATTAAACTTATAAATGAGAAAAATTGGGAAAATTATTTTCTTGAAGCTAACTCTAAACCACAGATGATTGACACAAAGATGACTTTATCTCTTTGAAATGTTAATCCATCAAATATTGATTGGCAAATGTCCAGGATTGTACTGTCAGTTTTATAATTTGAGTAATTGAATGCTTGATTATAGGTAAACTGACCTTTAGAAAACACATTGTTTCATAAAATAAAGAAAATAAAATAATAGGACAAGTTTTAAAGACTGAATGATCATATTTGTGTTAAATTTTTCATTTATCAGAAAAGACATTGAGTGTCTTAGAAAAGTATTAAATTAGACTACTAATATTTCTGCATTCTGTTCTCTTCTAGATATCTAAAATGTAAGTTTAAATAACTTTCCTTAACAAATCCACTTGGACACTTCAAATTTGGAAGGAGAATACAAAGTAAATAATAATCAGAAATGACTGATACTTAAATATGAATATCTGAAAGAGTTTGCTCCCATTGTTCATAATTTCTTTGAAACATAAAACATTTTTTCTCAATTTCAGCAGGCAGGATATATTTATCTATTTCATAATACCTGTTTTCATTTCCTTACCTAAACTAATAACCCTAAATAGTTTTCATTGTTTTTATGTCTTTTTAAAATTTATGATCTACATAGATGCCTGTGTAAGAATTGTCATTTGTCCTCCATGTGTTTTCTCTATTCCATTTTATCTGTTTAGATTTCCAACAATGAAATATTTCAAATATACTTGTCCATCATATCTAATATGAATTATCCTTATGCATACAGTGTTAAAAACTTTTAAGCCTTCTCAATATGTTTGTTTCTGGATTTGTAAAGGCTATATTTAAAAGAAATTTAGATTGGTTTCAATCTAGAATTCTTTACTCAGTAGCCCATCATGTCACTTGTGTTAGCCATTATTCAAAAGTTTCCTAATGAAACATAATATCTGATATTAAGAACTTATAGAATTTCTTTTATTAGTTAAACTGGGCTGGCTATGTGTAGCAAATAGAATATAGAAGTAACAGTGAATAACCTCCAAGACAAGGTGATAAGAAGTCTTATAGCTTCTGCATTGCTCCTTTCAACAAACAACTGGGGGAAGCCAGCCACTGTATAAGAAATCTCATTACTTTGAAAGTTCTGAATAAACTCACATCAGCAATATGGAAAGGACATGGAGAAGATGAGATACTGAGACTATTCTTACCTCTTCCAAAAATCCTAAGATGTTAGCCACATGAATAAAAAGGACAACTTCAATGTATAGTACAGTTGACTTTTGTATGACTCCAGCCCCAGCTACCATCTTACAGTTTTTTTATGAGAACTTTTAAACAAAATAATCCAGCCAAATATATTAAATACACATAAATGTAAGTAATTATTTTAGATAGCTTTCCTTTGCCATGACCAAAATACCTGGCAAGCACAACTTAAAGGAGGCAAAGCTTATTTTTGTTCACAATTTTAGAGGTTCAGTCCACTGATGGCTGACTCCATAGCTTTGGAACAAAGTAAGGCACAACATAATGGTGGAAGGGCATAATAGAATAAAATAGGTCAATAAATTATGGCCAGGAAACAGAGAGAGAGTACCCCTCATCAGGGACAAAATATATACCCATAATGCATGCCCCACTGACCTACTGTCTCCAACCACATGCTACCTGCCTACAATTACCACCCAGTTAATCCACATCAGTAGATTTATTCACTGATTTACAGCTGTCATAACCTAATAATTTTACATCTGAACATTCTTGTAGTGTTCCACACATATGATTTTGAGAAACACCTCTGATCTAAAGTGTAATAATCTGGCCCTGGCTCCCACAAGATAATGCCCATATCACAATGCAAAATACATTTAGTTCATCTCCAAGAATTCCCACAGTGTTAACAGTTTTTGTATTAGGCAAAATCCAAGTTTCAAATCTCATCTAAGACTCAAGGAAAACCTTTCAATATTTTCCCAGAAGATCAAAAACAAGTTATGTATATTCAATATATTGCACAGGGTAAATGTTTCAGTTGCACAAGGAAGAAATGGTTATGGGATAGAAAAAAGTTATGGGACCAAAACAAAACTAAAATTCAGCTGAACAAACAGTTCATAAAGTTCCATGTTCAACATCTGAGGAACATGACATCATATTTTTTCTCTCCAAAGGGTTTATGTAGTACCACCTTGATGGTTGCAGCTCACAGGGACCCTCTCTCTTGGCTTGTAAAGCATAATTTCTGCAACATTCTTCATTGTATGTTTCACATTACTGTCATCTCTTAATCTCTGGAGTTTCCACTGCAGGAGTTTTCTTACCATACTTCATTCATCAACATCTCAGGGGATGACTGTAGGAATTCCAACACTGCTACAATTTTTCTGCCTCTCAGACCTTCTTTTGAATCTCAGTGAGATTCTCCATTTTGCCCTAAATCCAGATTTCTGCATTCCTGCAGAATCATGCTTGATGTCAAAATATTCCAACATCTCCAGCAGTAGTCAAATCACCTGCAGTCATGGTTGTAAGAGCATCTGTGTACCTGGGCAGCTCATGCAGTGAAAGAACTTTTTAAACACCCTTGTACAATCAGGGTACCAAATGTTCTCTTTTCAAAGTAACTGTTAATTTCTCAACCTTGACCTGACTGAGATGGATGTAGTTTTACTAATTTCTGAGATACCTTCAAATTGTTTTTCCTATTGTTTTTGGTAAGCGACTTAGCACTTCTTTAGTGACTATAATCTTTTTTAACAACTACACCTTTCTTATCTCCAGCTTTACTTGAATTTTTTTTGAAAAAAAAATGCAAGATTTTAAATTGTTTTTGCCCTGATCTCTGGTCCTGATTTTCACATTGAACTTGTTTAAAAGGTGTCATCAATATTGATGCCTTACCCTGAATTCTATTTTGACTTCAAGTTTCCTCTGCCAGGTTAACAAGATGTTGACATTTAAATTCAGCTTCACAGATGGTCTCAAGACTTGGAAAAATGTTTAAAAGTTTGTTTTGTTTTTTTTTTTTGTCAGTATGTAATATGAATGTCCTCTAATCTAATATACTATAGATTCCTCCTTCTCTAAAATCTCATGAGCCCAATCTTTACTGTCCACCATCCTATTGACATTCTGGTCTTCTGAGATCCCACCAGAATCATCCATTAAGCTCCACTATAACATTCTAAGGCTTTTCCAGGATGCACTTCTAGACTTTTCATAATTCTTCCCACAAACCAGCTCCTAAGCTTTTGGACCATATGGTCAGATTAGTCATAGCAATAAACCCACTTCTCAATAGGAATTTTTGTTTTAGTCAGCATTTTGTCACTGTGAAGAAAATATCTGATAAGAACAACTTAGAGATGTAAAAGTTTACTTTTGCTCATAGTTTCAGAGGCTTAGTCCATTATTTATTTACTTCATTGCACTGGGCCTAAGGTGAAGTAGAATATCTTCATGGAAGGGCATGGCAGGGAATGTTAGCCCTACAGAGAGCTCTGTTCACAATTAACAAAATATTAACCCAAAAGGCATTTCTCCAGTGTCATAGTACCTCCAGTCTCATCCACACTTGCTTACTGTAACCACCCAGTTAATCAATACCAGTGAATTATTCCTGTAATTAATTCACAGTTGTCATAAACTTACCTTTTCACTTCTGAAAATTCTTGTATTCTCTTATATATGAGATTTTGGGAGATGTCTCATATCTAAACCATAAAAGAATTGATTTTTTTGAAATCATTAAATTTTGTGGTTATGATATATAACTTCTAGAATGAAAGCCAAACAAGTTGTTTAAGAAAGACAACAGCCTACTTGGGAGTGTCCACTCCAGTTTGAATATATTGGTTGCAAGAAATGACTTGAACTTGAAAAATAGAACTATTGTATCCATTTATGTAATTTCATGTTTTATCAAAAATTGAATTGTTTCAGCAATTAACATAATGTCCATTTTTCTCCTGATATCAATAACTGAGAAAGCCAGGCAAAAACACACAAATCATTTTCCTGCAAGCAAAGTATCCCTTATTCCTATTTTATACTGTGTGTAATCTCTTGGCACAGCAATCTCACCATAAAAAATGTACTATGAATTAAATGATATATAAAATAAAACCATTTACCATTTTAATCTAGTTTTATATTTAACTTCAGGGAATGAGTTTCAAAGAGAAACTGAGTTGTTCTAAAATTTGTTTTATGATTTATTTTGTTTTACTTGAATTAAAAAAGAATAATATTTTTTATCTATGAGACTACTGAGTATTTTACTTATGATACAATTATTTTCTTTTCAACAAAAATTATACACTCTTCTTTTTAAATAAATGTATTTAGATAAGAAATAGACAACAAGAAGAATGTCTAGAGCTGGAATATAGCTCAGAGGTAGAGATTTTGCCAACCATGAATGAGGCTCTGGGTTTAATCCCTGTCAATGAAAAAAAGAGAAAAAGAAAAGAAAAAGAAAAAAAATAAAATGATGTTTACTAAAAAGGAAACTACATTATCACATATAAAACTAATTTTAAATAAAGAGTTTTTAAAAAACATTATTGGAAAAGTTGTAAAAATATACACCTTTTAATTTGATTTTTCTATCTTAATAAGATATTTGCAATGGCAAGCAAATATTTCTACAATCAACTGGAAAAATCCTGATAAATTACAATAGTCTTATTTAAAAACTCCTCAGGGATGTGAAATCAAGAATGAATAAATAAACTAAAATAAATGAGAAGAGGCAGAACTTTTAACTTTCTGAGGAAAGTTAACAGTCTCTAGCTATTTCTTGTCTATGGGGTATGCCTATTCTATGTTCTGGCAGTATATCATATTTTATCAGGTTGCAAACTCCCCTAGGGCAGATTGACCCTTCTGTGTGAGAGAAAAATCAACGAAGTTCCCAGTTCTTATATATAGCTCACTACTATGATATATTGAACTATTAAAGAAAACGTAACAAATGCCCAGGTTTTAACTTGAGACATTTTTTTTTTTAATTTTAATGCAGTGCATTAGGCTTAGAACCTTGGCAGAAATCTTAAATGTAGAGAAAAAAGCTTCCCAGTTTTGCCACATTTAGAAGACAAAGACTTTTTCTATGCACCAATTCATTTAGTTCCTCAAGATATTTTACTAGATATTGAAGGAATCTGAGGTAAGGGGCTAAAATAATGGATCCATCAATGTCCCTTTCAGAAACACTTATTGAAAGGTCATGCCTATGATGAGGGAAGAAACAGATAGACCAAGTTTCTTCAGCTTAAGCCAACCAGCTCAGTTTTAGGTTGAAGTTACAAGAAACTCAAGTTTTCTGTCTCACATAGCAAAAGTCATCCCCTCTGGTGGAAAAATTTTGAAAAATCACATAGGCAAGCATCCCATAGATGTTCTAGGGTTTCTATACATAATATCAAGCATAAAATGAAAAATGCTAGAATTATAAATAGGCAAAAATCATTAAAGGTAAGCAAGAGAACAGGAAAATGTACTTGAAGATGAACATATGACCTTGATGCTTGAGTTAGCAGCAAAGAAATTTAAAATTATAATTTATAATTTATATGTAAGTTCTTTTTAAATGACTGAAGATGTAACTTTTAAGTTAGAGAATTTACACAGATATTTATAATATAAATGTAAGAATCAATTGGATGCACAAGAACTAAAGCATAATAAACAGAAATTGGAAATGTAATATATGAGTTTACTAATAAATTGGTTAGCAAAACACAGGGTTAATCAATTTGAACACAATTTAGCAGAAAACATTCAAAACAGTAGCAGTGAGAGAACAAGTCATAGAAGAAGGGAATAGAATAGACAATAATAGCCATATACATATAAATAGAATTATAGAAAGAAAAGAGAAAATATCAAGAATAGGTGAGAGATAATGGAAAACAATATCCCTAAACAAGTGAAAGATCCTACAAATTAAGATGACCAGTAAGTTCTAAGAAAGATAAACACAATGAAAATCATACTTTGGCAAGTAAATCATAGTAAAATTGTGTTGGAAACAAAAGATAAACAGTTAAAATTATTCAGAGCAAATATAAAAATTACAAATTATTAAAAAGTAGCAATAATAAGCCAGAAGGACATTCCTTAGAAATGATAGCAGCCAATAATTAAAAAAAAAAACATGACCAATATAAAGGACTTGAAAATATAATTGGCAACCTGGCAACATTTATTCCATGGAAATACCCATCGAAAAGAAATAAAAGAAACAACAAAGGATCATTCACAAAAAAGACACAAAAATGTCAAAACTTAGTTTTCGAAAACAATTGCATCATTCCAAAATACTTCAGTGGAAACTATAAGACTGAAAGGAGAAATAGTCTGTAGGAAACTGAAAACTTCATTCTTCATACTAGTTAAAGAAGTATTTGAATAAAATATTTATAATCACAATCAAAAAGATCAATATAAATATTTTCTAAAATACTACACTCATAATTGGAAATATGCACCATTTCATAAATGCATATAGTATAGTTAAACAAAAATTTAGTACATATTATGCTTTTTAAAAAAGCATCAACGGCAGTGCAGTGGCACATGCCTAAAACATGAGCTACTTGAGAGATTGAGTCAGGAGGATCACAGTTGAAGGGCAGCCTGGGTAATATAAATAAATACTATCTTAAAAACAAAAAGCAAACAACTAAAAAATGTGGCTCAGTGAAAGAACACCCACTGAATAAATAGATTCAATCCCCAATTCTGAAAGAAAAAAAAAAGAATCAAAAAAGTTTAAAATTAATTATTCAGAATAAGTTTTACAACCAGAAAATTATTAAACTAGAAATGTATATCAAAGGATTACTATAGAAGAATATTGAGTGTACATAGTGGCACACAACAGTAATCCCAGGAATTTAGGAGAATGAGGCAGGACAATAGCCAGTTCAAAGCCAGCCTCAGCAAATTAGCAAGGGCCTAGGCAATTTAGTGATTCCCTGCGTCCATAAAGAAAAAGGGGATGTTTCTTCATGTTAACGTGCCCCTGGTTTCAATTCCTGCTACCAAAATTAAAACAAAAACAAAAAACACTAAGTACATATGAATGTAAACAATTGACATCTGAGGAATTCATACATGCTACAGATATCAAAATGAAAATTCCTAAATACTTTAAGGCAAATCACAATGACTGCACAACATATTCACACTTGTGGGAAGCATCTAAAGCAGCGTTTTTTTTAGAAAGCTTTTTAACTATTTAAGGTTCAAAATTTAATACACACATTTGAAAATAAACATGAGTGTAATTTAATGATTTATTCTTCCAGCTAAAGAAATTAGAGAAATATAAGCGAAAAAACTTAAGAAGGATTTAAAAAAAATTATAGATAAAACAGAAGTCAATAAAACAGGAAAAAATTTGAAGTACATAAAATGTAGAAACACTAGCTATTTCCTAGAATGGTTATAAAAATATCCTAGTTTGTCCTGAGCAATAGAAAACAAGGATAGATAATAAATGTTTCCTATATCTAGAATAAAAGAGTCAGGCACAGTGGTGCATGACTGTAATCTCAGAGGCTCAGAAGGCTGAGGCAGGATGATTTAGAGTTCAAAGCCAGCCTCAGCAAAAGCGAGTCCTTAAGCAACTCAGTGAAACCCTGCCTCTAAATAAAATACAAAAAAGGGCTGGTAATGTGACTCAGTGTTCGAGTGCCTCTGGGTTCAATCCCCCATAGCAAAAAACAAAAAATACAAAAAAAAAAAAAAAAGAGAACATAGTTACAAACTAGTTAATAACAGAAAAATAAAAAGACACTGTCAACAACATTATGACAATTCTAACAATTAGGGTTTTATAAGTTCCTCAAATTTGCAATGTACAAAACCAAATAGAAGAGAAAAATATTAATATCCAAATATCCATTAGGAAAATTTAAATTCTTCATTAGAAAATTGCCCCACAAATATCCCAAGACCAGATAACTTTAATCATGAATTTTTCTGTTTAATAAAGAAATAACAAGAACACAGGGAAAAAAAAAAACTTCCTTGAGAACAGGAAAGGCAGGTATACTTCAGCACATTTATTAAATAGGGGAAGCATAACCTTTATTCCAAAACATAAAAATGATAGTAATAAATAAAAAAAAATGTCAGAGCAATTGCCCTCATATAAATAGATTCACAAATTCTTAAAGATATTGGAACAAATTGAATACCGTGATTTATTAAAAAATTATGCATCACAACCACAAATTTTACCTCAATTAGTCAAGACTGATTTGATATTTAATAATCAGTTAATTCATCATATGTTTAAAAATAGGAAAAATCATAACATCATATCAATAAAAATAAAAAGATATAATCATCTCAAACAATTAAAAATATAAACACTCAGAAATTTTGGTATCAATGCATGATTATATTTTTAATGACTCTTACCAAATGTGAAATTAAATATCACATATTCTGAAGAAGAATATCAGTAAATGGATTGTCATGGTAATCTAGAATTTTTAATCATTATAAAATTAATTTTGGACTGGAAAGGGAAATGTGGCATTAGGCCCTCCAAAAATTTCTGCCCCTTAATTTATCTGATTTTTCAGATCAATTGGGTTTCATGCAAGTTTGGTTCCACATGGAAATCACTAAAAGTAATTCACCACATGAAAAGAATTAAAGACAAGAAGCACATGATTATCTCAATAGAGGCATAAAAAATATTTGACAAAGTACAGTACTCATTCATATTTAATACTCTAGAAAAAGTGGGGATAGAAAGAACTTATAGAACTCACTATGTTACTGAAAGTTATATTGTCATTTTTTTTTAACTTGGAGCACTTGTGTTTATTAGTTTAGTTCCCAGCTATATAGAAATTGACAGTTTCTTGAAGTTCAGTAGATAACCTCAGAGTCAGCTCCATTGGGGTAGCCACCAGTAATGACTTCCTTTTTCACTCTCCATTTTTATTATACATTTTCAACAAATTTATGAATGCTTTACATCAACAACAAATTCACTTTCCATTGTCACTGAGAAAGGAAGACACATGAGTTAATGATGGAGACTAAAAATACATAATTTTCAATAATATTGTGATTATTCAAGGAAACATAAAAGCAATTTTTCTCAGGCAGTTGTACTTAATTAGTAGCAAATACATCATAATAATGATTAGAAATAATATGCAAGTTTAAAGAGAGTTTATAAATTCCATAGTCCTCATGTATTTTCAACCTGCTTTACAAGTATCAAAAAATTTACTTCGTTGATAATTATTTGACAGAATATTAACCATTACATGTAATTTCTTCTATTTCATTAATATCTTTTTACCTAAAATTCTGTTTGTTTTTTCACAAAGCTGATTGGGTAAAATTGTTCAAAACATAAAATGACAAGTAATAACCACTATAAAATGTTATTTAATTCTATTAATCCAGAATTTTTAATCATTATAAAATTAATTTTGAACTGCAAAGGGAAATGTGCCATTAGGCCCTCCAAAAACTTCTGCCCCTTAATTTCTCCTAATAGCATTTAATGTGTTAGTTGCATATTATCCTTATATATCAAAAATAATGCATTCTGAAAAAATTTGCCCAATAAAATTTAAATATTTAAATGTTTCCATGTATAAAAATTTTAAAAGATGTTTTCTTTAAAATATTCTTAAATTGGATCTTTTATTATTTCACAATTATATGTAAATTGATCAATATTCACAAAATATTAGTTTAAAATAAAGTGGAATATCCCAATATACTAATATTTCTAAAGGAAAATGCATTTATAAAGATTTTCCATTGTCTTTAAAGTACAATGTTTTCTATACTGAGTCCCAAAATATACAAAAATTTCAATGTATTTGTTGGACACTCTGCTGTATTTTGTTTTTTTTTTTTTTGTTTTTTGTTTTTTGGTTTTTGGTTTTTTTTTTTTTTGCTTCTTTTGTTTTTGTTTGTTCGGTTAGCAGTCATAGAAACCCCAAATGCACTAACAATAGAAAATGGAATTCTGTCATTCTGACATCATGAAAGCCTCAATATGAATAATACATATGCTTAAAGAACACTTAAGGCTGGGTGTGGTGGCACAGGCATGTAATCCCAGCAGCTTTGGAGGCTAAGGCAGGAGAATTGTGAGTTCAAAGCCAGCCTAAGAAACTTAGTGAAGCCCTAAGCAATTCAGTGAGACCCTGTCTCTAAATAAAACATGAAATAGGGCTAGGGATGTGGCTCAGTGTTTTAGTGCCCTGAGTTCAATCCCTGGTACCAAAAGAAACAAACAAACAAACAAAAAATACGTAATAAATGAATACTTGGGCTGGGGCTGGGGCTCAGCGGTAGCACACTTGCCTGGGATGTGTGAGGCACTGGGTTCGATTCTCAGCAGCACATATAAATAAATAAAACAAAGGCCTATCAACAACTAAAAAATAATTAAAAAATGAATACTTGTTTTCTCGCAGCATATTATGTTGTTAAAGTTGTCATAACATGGTGCAACACACTGAGTAATTTTTAAAACATTTTTTTTTTCACAGTTCTGGAGGGTACAAATTGAAGTGCCAAATGTCAGCATGGTTTAACTTAGGCCTCTCTCATTAGCTGACAGATGGCCATCTTTTGCTTTAATGTGGTC
The DNA here is from genome assembly GCF_021218885.2 of Marmota monax. Taxonomy (NCBI): domain Eukaryota; kingdom Metazoa; phylum Chordata; class Mammalia; order Rodentia; family Sciuridae; genus Marmota; species Marmota monax. The sequence goes on from NW_026695065.1 coordinate 2,622,010, forward strand.
TTTCTTTTGTGAACATGTGTTTTAGTATTCTCTCATCAATTCCTTGTACCAAAAAATTGAAATAAAATAAATAAAAATACTTTCATTTTTATAATTAAATCACTATTGTATAATACTGGTTCCATTGGCATTCATATTAAAGGCTTCCAATTGATTATATTGATAATATTGCACTTTCATCCTATCAATTTTCAAAAACAAATATTTGAAATCCCCTGAGTTAAGAGCTTTGTCAAAAAGACAAAAAAAAAATATGCGGACCTCATATCATGCTACTTTTATGATGTGATCTCCATCAAAATACCAGTGATATTCTTTAAAAAAAATAGTTCTAAAATCCATATGGAAGAGCAAAGATCCAGAATAGTCACTGTAATTCTGAGCAACAGGAGTGAAGCCAGAGGTATCACAATATCCAGTATCCAATTATACTTAAAGCATTATAGTAATAAAAGCAGCATGGTACTATTTTAAAAAAAAAGCAGACACAGATAAAGGGAATTGGAAAGAAGGCATGGAGGGCTGAGGTTATGGTTCAGTGGCAGAGTGCTGGCCTAGCACTTTGATCCTCAGCACCACATAAAAATAAATAAAGCTATTATGTCTGTCTTCAAATATTTTTTTAAAAGAGATAAATCCATATAGACATAGTCATCTGATCACTGACAAAAGTGCAAATAATATATGTTGAAGACAAAATAGCTTTTTCAATAAATGGTACTGGGAAAACTGGATGTTCATATGCAGAATAACAAAAATAGAGCCCTCTTTCTCACCCTGCACAAAAAATCAACTCAAAGTGCATCAAAGTTCTAGAAATTATACTAGAAATACCACAAGTGCAAAAAGAAAACATTGAAGCAACACTCCAACATATTGATGCTGGCACTGACTTCCACAAGAATCCTAAAGCTCAAGAAATATATCTAAGAATCAATAAGTGTGGCGGCACCAAATTAAAAAATTTCTGCAAAGTAAAGGAAACTATTGAGAGTATGAAGAGAGAGACAACAGAATGGAAGAAAATGTTTGTCAGCTACTCATCTGACAAAGAACCCAAAAAACTTAACAACAACACTTTATAATAAGACAAGCCACATAACAATTAATAATGATTATAATGTGAGAAAAAAGAAAAGGGAAGCATTTTCAGTTTTGAAAGTATATTTTTTTCAAGTCAACTCTCAGGAATGTTCTCAATTTTAAGTTGAGGTTATTATATTTAATTTTTAGTCAACATTTACCTTACTTTGGATTATAAACTATGGGAACAGTCATATTTGTTTCTTATTCAAAGATTCAAAATTTGAAACAGCTCAATAGTGAATATTCAATTGTGCTCATTAAATAAATAAAGTTGCATAAAGACATCTAAATAGTTTCATTAATAGCATATAATTGTCAAAATGTTTCATTGAATTGACAGGAAATGATATATCCCAGTCAGTTAAACATGAATGAGTTTCACTTCTTTATTATGAATATAGTCCACTATAAATAGATAATAAAATGTTCATAATCAATATTTTTATATCATAACAACATTAAAGCCAAGTGTGATATTGCATGTCAAAAGTATTTAACAATTGTTACCAATCTCTTGTAAAATATTTAATCTCAAAATTTGGCTAGACATTTAGTAAACTTAATGGTTTCTTGATAAAATATTTTTTTTATTAACGTTGGCAATCTAGGTTTAAAGAAACACTCAAAAATGATGTGGATGTGTTGAATTTTGAAATAATTACTTAATAGAAAATAAAACCACTCTGGGATAAACAATTTTAAATTCTGATTATAAATAAAACATTAATTTTCTTAATTTGCTGTGTTTGGGTTATTTCCCCAAATCCCAGCTCAAATGTTCTATAGGCTGAAAGGCTTAACTATAATTCAAAATTCTCAGTAGGTAGATTTGCAACCTTTAACAATTCAAATTAATGCATATTGTTGATGAGAGGCAACAGGCTATTTTCTGAACTATTGATTTGATTTATCCCTTAATGCCTTCTATTTTGATTCAGTACACTATGGTTTAAGTGATTTCACATTAGTAGAACTTTCTCCCAAGTTCCCTTGCAAGAACTGAATGTCAGTTCTTTTTCCTACTGAACTATTGCCTTAAATGAAATACCAAATAATAAAGTAGCAATCGGTAACCTGAAAAATTTTACAAGCCTCACATTAATACACATACTTCCAAAATGTCATAATGAAAATTTGGCATATTTCTGCTAAAGTTCCACAATAAAATGTGATTACTACATTTTCAAAACCAAAATGTATCATTAGTTTGATGTAGCAGTCTAACATGAAGGACAAAATTAGACTATAAAATTATTTTATAATTTTCAGGAAAGTATCAAACAGTGACAGACAGATATAATTATACAATTATTCAACTCAAGTATGTTAACTTAAACATACTGAACAATGTATTTTAATCTCCATATTTTGGGGGTATACAGTTATATCCTGCTTTTATGACTTTAACAGAATAAATGATGTATCAAATAACTGCATAATTTGATAATATAAATTTTTGGAGAAATACAGACAACAACTTATGGTCAACTAAAATTTTATCCATTTGTGAACTTGAAACATTCTCTTTCATAAACTAAAAGTACATTGGCTTTCATTTAGGAAAGGACCATCATTGTAAATATTTGCATATTTGGCATGGAGTTTAATCAAAGTAAAATGTCTTGAATGAGAAAAATTTTAGGTAAAGCCTATAAATTTTAGTCACAGAAATTAAGGCAAGCATTTTTTTTAAACTGATGGTTAATTTGATTCTTAAGGTTGTAGAATAAGAGAAAATTTATTTTGTTCAGAGCTTGCTTGTAATAGAGTTTGGTGGAAACATCAAGAGAATAATCCTTTTATGGTATGTATTAAATGTAGCTAATTAAATAGGTTGTCTTTCTGAGGTCTTGTTTTTCACTGTTTACGAAATGAATGAAAGCTAATATTTTATGAAAAACTTGGGGAAAGAATCACTCATAAATATGTCATGATCTAATAAATAAATTTTGATAGAACAAAACAGTCAACTGCTTTAAATTTACTCTTTATGTTATTCTTAAAAGTATCAATATGTATGATAAATGCAATAAATTCAGGAAAGCATGTCTGTTAATCAAAATTCAATAAATATAGCTTATTTTATCATTATTTTATAAAAGAAAAATATATTTCAAAATCAGGATAAGGATATTAAATTTTAAATATAACATTAATAATTTACTTAAAGTAAATGTTTGCTTATTATATTAACCATCTTTTTATATTATAGTAGGTGAATTGAACAGAGACTTACCCCTTTAACAAAATTTTCAGTGTACAATATGGCATTGTTAATCATAGGTACAATGTTGTGGGCTCACTGGGTCCAGCTGAAGCCCACCTCCATAGAATAGCTGAGGAAGGTGTGGCTAGAGTCTAAAAGAAACCTTCAGATACCAGTTTCAGAGAACTTGATACACTTAATTATTGCATAGGCAAGCTTTTTATGCATAGCCTGTTATTGGGCAAATTTAGCTGAGTGTAGTTATAATCCAATGAACTAGCAACACCCTTACGAGCAGCAACCATGGGCTAAAAGATCAGTGGCAAAAAATCAGAAGGAAGGGAACATGCTGTGCACTTGGGGGTGGCCAGGTTACCATGGTGATTGGGCTAGTAGTGGTCAGTGCTTCAAACCACAAATATCTGGACCTGGTGTGCCGAGCTTGAGAAGCTCCTTACATAGGCAACACAGGCTGCTTTCCAACTAACAAGCCCAACACAATGTTGTACAGTTTATCACTAGAATTTATTTAACTTGCATAACTGAAACTTTTGAAAATCACAACTTTGAGTTATACAATAAGTATTGGAGATAGGTCATATAATTATCTTGATTTAGAGGTTAAGGAATTCAAGTATAGGTAGGAAATTAAGCTGCCAAATTTCTACAACTGCTAATTTCTGAAGGTAAGAATTTTTTAGAACATGAATTTGCCCCTCCATAAAAACAACAAAAGTGCTAGCAAAACTCACCCAAATGAAAATTCTCACAAGTTTGGATATTAACCAAAGGCTTGCAAAAATCTGAGATTAATTTATTTGAGAATATTTGTTGGTAAGATAAGTAGGATTAGTGTCATAGTAACTTGACACATTCCATTGCTCCAAAGCCAGTCGACTTGTCAGAGTGGCCAAAATAGGTTTCGATCTCCACAAATATGTCCCTCTTAAGGGCCTGTAGTATAAATCTATGCCTGGAGGTTTTTGTTTTTGTGTCTTTCTTTTTTTTTTTTTTTTTTTTTTTTTGTAATTTGACCTGAGTAGGAGTTTGTTCTTTGGTAAAACTGACGCTGCGGGGTGATTTAAAAATAATTAATGGCATGGCATGAAACATACATTAACCAGGTAAAATGTATTTAAGATTCCTTTTTATGAAGATATAGGAAAGAGGATCACACAGGGATGTTAGAAAATTTCCACATTTGTGGTTATCTAGAATCCTATTCACATGTGCAGGGTAGTAGCATGTTTAAGAATGTCTTTAAAAGAATTCTAACTTATCCCATTTGACTGACCATTGGGTTTACACTAAGAAGACATAAAGGCTATTCTTTTTAAAATATCCCAATGCATGTGCACATGCGTGCGTTCCCCCCCACACACACACACACATCCCCATGGTAGAAAAGAAAATCTCACTGTTTCAAAATATTTGAAAAAAATGTTCAATTATTGGAACAGTAAGGTAATTGAGCAGATACACTTGACAATGAATAGAGGCCCTACAGAGTGAGTACAGGAAAGTCTTTAAACCCACCAGAACAACTATAACAACTTCAATAAATTTTTTAAAAAATTGACAACAGACCCTGAGAAGGAGATGATAGAAAATTTAATTTCCACTGTTGCTAAAGTACATTATTTATAATGTCCAGCTTTCACAAGAATTTTAAGCTATAATGTAAATATAAAATAATGACAAATACATAAGAAAATTGCTAATAAAAATATTACTGACACTTTCAGGAATCTCTGAATTGAATTTATACAAAGACAAACTGACTTATGGAAAGATAACCATATTAGTAAAGAAGAAACGTATAAAGAATTAAAGTAAAGAAAATATAATGATATCTCATAAAAAATACCAATATCATTATTGAGGATATTAATAAATAGAGAAATCATACAAAAGAGAAAAGGAGAAAGCTTGGTGCTGAAAAGCCAGGATTTAGTTATTAAAAAGTGAATACGGAACTCAATAACAACTGTGTATTGATCTAAGAAATACCAATTGAGTTTCCTAATCTAAGAAAGAGGGGGGGGGAACAAGAATGAAGAAAATGAAGAGTTTAAAAGATCTGTGGAGCACTTACTAACAATAAAAACATACACACAATAGGATTTCCAGGAGAATAGAATGGGAGAAGATAGAAATCATATTTGAAGGAATAATAGGTGAAAACTGTAAAAATTCAATGAAAATATTATTCTATACATGCAAAAAGCTCAAAAAAAATAAGCAGTGAAATTAAAATATATTTCTATACCATAGTCAAATATTGAAAGCCAAATACATAAGTAGAAATTTGAAGGTTTTGACAGGGAAAACATGTATTCATGATGTGAAACATTCTCAATTAACATTTAGCAATACATGAAAAACCATGAGATTAGAGGCAGTGGAGTGCTAAAAATTCTGTCAATGAGGAATATTAAATTCAGCATAAACTTTGTTCAAAAGTGAAGAAAAATTATATGAAAAATTGAAAGAATTTATCAATAGTAGACCTGCCCTAAAAAAAACAGTAAAGACACTACAAAAGGCCAAATTTAAAGAACACTAAAGTATAACTTCAATCCACACACACACAAATAGTGAAGAACAGCAATAAAGGAAGTACCTAAGAAAAATATTAGAAATACATATTTGTTTAGAGCACTTTCTTCTATGAGAATGAGTAGAAAATTGCATAAAGCAATACATGCAATATTTACAGTTATCATATAAAATATGTTATGTAGCAAAAATAGTACATGGGGGTGAGATGGAGCTGGAAAAAACTGGAGTAAAATTTCGGTTTATCACTAAATTAAGTATAAAATAAGATTTTTTAAAGATATCAATTTTAGAAGTAATGTCAGCAAAACTGTGGTTAGGAAGATACAAGCCCTGGGTCCCCCACAGAAATAAGAATCAATCAGCCAATAACCTTATTCGAGCTCTGGAAAAATTGTCAAAATACTACAGCAGTGTAAATGTCCAATTCAGTGATCACCACATTAAAAGTGACAAGAAATTTCATTGTGTTTTACTTTACATTTGTTCCTCCCCATCACAAGCACTGTGCAGTTTTGGTGTGGAAGAGATGGCCGTCTAATTCCAATTTTCTCCCGAAACAAGAAGAAACAGAGCAGACATCATTTGCTGCCTTGTACCTCATTTTGGAACTGATTGAAAGATTGGTTTTCTTGTTTTGCTCATACCAAAAGCAGATATAAGCAGTAACCATTGCTCATTGAAAGCATTGAAAACTCTGAGAAGTCTAGAGACCCAGGAATGCCTGGAGCAATGGATTATCCCTAAGGAGAAACTGGAATAAAGTTCTTTGGGAAATTAAGATATTTTAAAACAGCCACTATGAGAGAATTAAACACGAAATCATGGTCACAGTCAAGAAGCATCCTTAGGACGGCGGTGGGTGAGGAGGGGACACCAAGTGGCTACATGCAGTTGGCCAAGCCCCAGGAGGCCGGTTGTGTCCAAGAAGCCACCAGCCTGTGAAGAGCCCAAGGCTGCAGGAGAAGGCTGAGGAGGTCTGGTCCAGCCCCTCCACCTGTGAGGCACTGTCCGACTCCAGCCCTGGTGGGCCCAAGGAGCAGGAGGCAGTGCTAGTGGAGGAGCCCCCAGCAGCCTGTGCCTTGTCTGGCCTCTCAGCCCACTCATCAGAGAGGCAGCACAAGAGCAGTCCAGAAGTACCCCCAACAAAGGCATCAGAGTAAAAGGGAGAGAGAGATTGTGAGATAATCAAAGAAAAACTTTCCTATTTGTCTGTTGGAGTCATGCCAGGTACTGGTTTTTGAGAATTTGTCTACAACCAGGGATAGATTTTAAAGATTATTAATTTTTTTTAGCATATTTTGTTCTTTTTTCTCCCTTCCCACAGAATCCCAGAACCCATCTCAAATCATTCCAATTGGATGAGGAGAGCTTAATACAACTTCCTCTGCCTTCTTTCTTTCTTATTTTTAACTTTTTGTATCAGTATTAAAGTTTTTCACATACTTTGCATCTTTATTAAAAAAAAGTAAGCTTTTATTTGTCAACTAATGTACATGCCCATATATGAAGGAAATGGATGGGTCAAACAGGGATATCAAATAAAATGATAGGGTTCACAATGGAGAAATTGAAGTGGTACATGACATTGCCAAGATAATGTGCCACTAGAAATAATGGTGTAGAGTCTTAGTTTTTTTTTTTGTTGTTGTTTTTTTTTTAAGAAAAGTTTTTAGGATGCATTTTTTGAGGCAGGTTTATAGCACTACAAGTCTTGATTAAAAAGGAAGGAAAAGGGGTTGGGGCTTGGACTCAGCAGTAGAGGGCTTGCCTTGCACATGTGAGGCACTGGGTTCAATTCTCAGCAACATATAAAAAATAAATAAACAAAATGAAGATACTGTGTCCATCTACAACCATATATGTGTGTGCAATTGTATGTGTGTGTGTGTGTGTGTGTATATATATATATATATATATATATATATATATATATATATGGAAAGAAAAGGAAAAAATAACACCAATACACAGATTTTTAAAAAATATCTGGTCTTAGGAATTCATTTAAACCATGGGAGCTTTTAACTTATCTCATGTTAGCTGTACCAGTCAGTGGTTAAAGAGAAGTACAAGTTGTATAGACTTTATTGTTTCTTGCTAGTTTATGACCTTAATAAAATGTAACTGTGCATTATCAGTAGGGTATTTTCAACTGTTACTATTGTATAAGAACATATTTTTATATCCAAACTCACATGAAGTTTGCAACTTTCACCCTGCCCATTTTTAAAAAGCTGCAGTCAGCTTGGACCTTTTAAACACAAATTTTAAACTCAACCAACCTGTGATAATTGGAATGGTTATTGTTTATTTTGTGGTATGTTTTTTGATTACAGAAAACAATGCCTTGTTTTCCAGTTGTCTTTGAGAATGAAAGGGAAAAAAAAACTTCAGATGAAATGGTTTTGTGTAGCCTCTTGTCTAACATGTTTTGTAAATACTGGAGAAGCTTGACCAATTTGACTTAGAGATGGAATGGAATATAACTTTGCTTACAAAAATTGCTATTTATCTCCTGTTAAAGGTGTTTTGTTTTGATCAGGTGTATTTGGGGTCCTGTATGTGTGGTATATGTGTAGGCTTTAACTTAGTTTTAGATAAAGTTTTCTGTAATAATCTCCTTGTAAACATTCTTATTGCGTTTAGCTTGTATCTTCATGTTCTATTCTTTCCTATTGATTCTATGTTTCTTAATTTTTCCCCTTATTGCATGCTGAGTATTCAAGTTCATATACCCTGTTGTCAAGGTCTGAAGCTCTGTCTTAAAGGAATGAAGTTCAGTTTTCTTTTTTTAAGTATTTTAAAGTTTTCTTTAGTAAACCAACAATGAGGACAGTTTCAACTTTTACTATGAGGTACAGATATTTTGCTCAGTTAAGTGGTAAATCTTTGAATCTAAGTCTAGCAATGACATATTCATGTCTCTATTAATTGAGTATACCATAAAAAGGACACAATATCTGGAATAGTAGGAATAATTTTTTTTAATTTTTTATTGTTGGCTGTTCAAAACATTACATAGTTCTTGATATATCATATTTCACAATTTGATTCAAGTGGGTTATGAGCTCCCATTTTTACCCCATATACAGATTGCAGAATCACATCAGTTACACATCCATTGATTTACATATTGCCATACTAGTGTCTGTTGTATTCTGCTGCCTTTCCTATCCTCTACTATCCCCCCTCCCCTCCCCTCTTCTCTCTCTGCTCCCTCTACTGACATTCGTTTGTCCTCCTTATATTATTTTTCCCCTTCCCCTCACTTCCTCTTGTATGTACTTTTTTATAACTCTGAGGGTCTCCTTCCATTTCCATGCATTTTCCCTTCTCTCTCCCTTTCCCTCCCACCTCTCATCCCTGTTTAATGTTAATCTTCTTCTCATGCTCTTCGACCCTACTCTGTTCTTAGTTACTCTCCTTATATCAAAGAAGACATTTGGCATTTGTTTTTTAGGGATTGGCTAGCTTCACTTAGCATAATCTGCTCTAATGCCATCCATTTCCCTGTAAATTCTATGATTTTGTCATTTTTTAATGCAGAGTAATACACCATTGTGTATAAATGCCACATTTTTTTTATCCATTCATCCATTGAAGGGCATCTAGGTTGGTTCCACAGTCTAGCTATTGTGAATTGTGCTGCAATGAACAACGATGTAGCAGTGTCCCTGTAGCATGCTCTTTTTAGGTCTTTAGGGAATAGACCGAGAAGGGGAATAGCTGGGTCAAATGGTGTCTCCATTCCCAGCTTTCCAAGAAATCTCCATACTGTTTTCCAAATTGGCTGCACCAGTTTGCAGTCCCACCAGCAATGTACAAGTGTACCCTTTTCCCCACATCCTCGCCAGCACTTGTTGTTGTTTGACTTCATAATGGCTGCCAATCTAACTGGAGTGAGATGGTATCTTAGGGTGGTTTTGATTTGCATTTCTCTGACTGCTAGAGATGGTGAGCATTTTTTCATGTACTTGTTGATTGATTGTATGTCCTCCTCTGAGAAGTGTCTGTTCAGGTCCTTGGCCCATTTGTTGATTGGGTTGTTTGTTCTCTTATTGTCTAATTTTTTGAGTTCTTTGTATACTCTGGATATTAGGGCTCTATCTGAAGTGTGAGGAGTAAAGATTTGTTCCCAGGATGTAGGCTCTCTATTTACCTCTCTTATTGTATCTTTTGCTGAGAAAAAACTTTTTAGTTTGAGTAAGTCCCATTTGTTGATTCTTGTTATTAACTCTTGTGCTATGGGTGTCCTATTGAGGAATTTGGAGCCCGACCCCACAGTATGTAGATCGTAGCCAACTTTTTCTTCTATCAGATGGCGTGTCTCTGATTTGATATCAAGCTCCTTGATCCATTTTGAATTAACTTTTGTGCATGGCGAGAGAAAGGGATTCAGTTTCATTTTGTTGCATATGGATTTCCAGTTTTCCCAGCACCATTTGTTGAAGATGCTATCCTTCCTCCATTGCATGCTTTTAGCCCCTTTATCAAATATAAGGTAGTTGTAGTTTTGTGGATTGGTTTCTGTGTCCTCTATTCTGTACCATTGGTCCACCCACCTGTTTTGGTACCAGTACCATGCTGTTTTTGTTACTATTGCTCTGTAGTATAGTTTGAAGTCTGGTATCGCTATACCGCCTGATTCACACTTCCTGCTTAGCATTGTTTTTGCTATTCTGGGTCTTTTGTTTTTCCATATGAATTTCATGATTGCTTTCTCTATTTCTTCAAGGCCGTTGGGATTTTGATTGGCATTGCATTAAACCTATAGAGAACTTTTGGTAATATCGCCATTTTGATGATGTTAGTTCTGCCTATCCATGAACAGGGTATATTTTTCCATCTTCTAAGATCTTCTTCTATTTCTCTCTTTAGGGTTCTGTAGTTTTCATTGTATAAGTCTTTCACCTCTTTTGTTAGGTTGATTCCCAAGTATTTTATTTTTTTGAGGATATTGTGAATGGAGTGGTTGTCCTCATTTCCATTTCAGAGGATTTGTCGCTGATATACAGGAATGCCTTTGATTTATGCGTGTTGATTTTATATCCTGCCACTTTGCTGAATTCATTTATTAGCTCTAATAGTTTCTTTGTAGACCCTTTTGGGTCTGCTAGGTATAGAATCATGTCATCTGCAAATAGTGATAATTTAAGTTCTTCTTTTCCTATTTTGATGCCTTTAATTTCTTTCGTCTGTCTAATTGCTCTGGCCAGTGTTTTGAGAACTATGTTGAACAGAAGTGGTGAGAGAGGGCATCCCTGTCTTGTTCCAGATTTTAGAGGGAATGCCTTCAATTTTTCTCCATTCAGAATGATGCTAGCCTGAGGCTTAGCATAGATTGCTTTTACAATATTGAGGTATGTTCCTGTTATCCCTAGTTTTTCTAGAGTTTTGAACATAAAGGGATGCTGTACTTTGTCGAATGCTTTTTCCTCATCTATCGAGATGATCATATGATTCTTATTTTTAAGTCTATTGATGTGGTGAATAACATTTATTGATTTCCGTATATTGAACCAGCCTTGCATCCCAGGGATGAATCCTACTTGATCATGGTGCACAATTTTTTTGATAAGTTTTTGTATCCGAGTGGCCAGAATTTTATTGAGGATTTTTGCATCTAGGTTCATTAGAGATATTGGTCTGTAGTTTTCTTTCTTTGAAGTGTCTTTGTCTGGTTTAGGTATCAGGGTGATGTTGGCCTCGTAGAATGAATTTGGAAGTTCTCCCTCTTTTTCTATTTCCCGAAGTAGCTTGAAAAGTATTGGTATTAGTTCCTCTTTAAAGGTTTTGTAAAACTCTGCTGTATACCCATCCGGTCCTGGGCTTTTCTTAGTTGGTAGTCTTTTGATGGTTTCTTCTATTTCCTCAATTGATATTGGTCTGTTTAGGTTGTCTATATCCTCCTGACTCAATCTGGGCAGATCATATGACTTAAGAAATTTATCTATGCCTTCACTATCTTCTAATTTATTGGAGTATAAGGATTCAAAATAATTTTTGATTATCTTCTGTATTTCTGAAGTGTCTGTTGTGATATTGCCTCTTTCATCCCGTATGTTAGTAATTTGAGTTCTCTCTCTTCTTCTCTTCGTTAGCATGGCTAAGGGTCTGTCGATTTTGTTTATTTTTTCAAAGAACCAACTTTTAGTTTTGTCAATTTTTTCAATTGTTTCTTTTGTTTCGATTTCATTAATTTCAGCTCTGATTTTAATTATTTCTTGCCTTCTACTTCTTTTGCTGTTGTTTTGCTCTTCTTTTTCTAGGATTTTGAGATGAAGTATGAGATCATTTATTTGTTGGTTTTTTCTTTTTTTAAGGAATGAACTCCAAGTAATGAATTTTCCTCTTAGAACTGCTTTCAATGTGTCCCATAGATTCCGATATGTTGTGTCTGTGTTTTCATTAATCTCTAAGAATTTTTTAATTTCTTCCTTGATGTCTTCTATAACCCAATGATCATTCAGTAACCTATTGTTCATTCTCCAGGTGATGTATTCTTTTCCCTTCCTTCTTTTATCGTTGATTTTCAGTTCCATTCCATTATGATCAGATAGGATGCATGGTATTATCTCTACTCCTTTATATTGTCTAAGAGTTTCCCTGTGACATAATATATGATCTATTTTTGAGAAGGATCCATGTGCTGCTGAGAAAAAAGTGTAACTGCTTGATGTTGGGTGGTATATTCTATATATGTCAATTAAGTCTAGGTTATTAATTGTGTTATTGAGTTCTATAGTTTCCTTCTTCAACTTTTGTTTGGAAGATCTGTCTAGTGGTGATAGAGGTGTGTTGAAGTCTCCCATGATTATTGTATGGTGGTCTATTAGACTCTTGAACTTGAGAAGAGTTTGTTTGATGAACATAGCTGCACCATTGTTTGGGGCATATATATTTATGATTGTTATGTCTTGTTGGTGTATGGTTCCCTTGAGCAGTATGTAGTGTCCCTCTTTATCCCTTTTGATTAACTTTGGCTTGAAATCTATTTTATTTGATATGAGTATGGATACTCCTGCTTGTTTCCGAAGTCCATATGAGTGATATGATTTTTCCCAACCTTTCACCTTCAGCCTATGTATGTCTTTTCCTATCAAATGTGTCTCCTGTAGGCAGCATATTGTTGGGTCTTGTTTTGTGATCCATTCTACTAGCCTGTGTCTCTTGATTGGTGAGTTTAAGCCATTAACATTTAGGGTTATTATTGAGATATGGGTTGTTCTTCCAGCTATATTTGTTTATTTATGTTACTAAACATGGTTTGTTTTCCTCTTTGATTATTTTCCCCCCTTTAGTGTCCTACCTCCCACTGTTGGTTTTCATTGTTATTTTCCATTTCCTCTTCCTGTAATGTTTTGCTGAGGATGTTTTGAAGAGATGGTGTTCTAGCTGCAAATTCTTTTAACTTTTGTTTATCGTGGAAGGTTTTAATTTCATCTTCCATCCTGAAGCTTAATTTCGCTGGAAACACAATTCTTGGTTGGAACCCATTTTCTTTCAGTGTTTGAAATATGTTATTCCAGGATCTTCTAGCTTTCAGAGTCTGTGTTGAAAGATCAGCTGTTATCCTGATTGGCTTACCCCTAAATGTGATCTGCTTCCTTTCTCTTGTAGCTTTTAAAATTCTCTCCTTATTCTGTATGTTGGGCATCTTCATTATAATGTGTCTAGGTGTGGGTCTCTTATGATTTTGCACATTCGGCATCCTGTAGGCTTCTAGGATTTGGGGTTCTGTCTCATTCTTCAAGTCTGGGAAGTTTTCTCGTATTATTTCATTGAATAGATTGCTCATTCCTTTGGTTTGAAACTCTGTCCCTTCCTGTATCCCAATGACTCTTAAATTTGGTCTCTTGATGTTATCCCATATTTCTTGGATGTTCTGCTCATGGTTTCTTAACAGTCTTGCTGAGCTGTCTATGTTCTTTTCAAGTTGAAATACTTTATCTTCATTGTCTTATGTTCTGTCTTCTAAGTGTTCTACTCTGCTGGTAGTATTCTCAGTTGAGTTTTTAAGTTGGCTTATTGCTTCCTGCATTTCTAGGATTTCTGTTTGTTTGTTTTTTATAACCTCTATTTCCCTGTATAGTTGATCTTTTGCTTCTTGGATTTGTTTATGTAATTCATTGTTGAAGTGATCTTTCATTGTCTGATTTTGCTGTCTGATGTCTTCCTTGAGACTCCAGATCATCTGAAGCATGTATATCCTGAATTCTTTATCTGACATTCCATCTGCTGCAGCTATTACCTCTTCTAACGTTGAGTTGACCTGCAATGCTTGTGGTCCTTTCTTTCCTTGTCTCTTCATACTGTTCGCGTTCCTTTCTACTTGGTGAAACTGTTGTGCTATTGAATTTTCCCCCTATATATTTATATTGGTCTTGTATAGTTGCAAAGTCTCCCTCGCAGGCACGGGCGGCGGCTCTGTCCCTCTGCGGGCCGCTAGGCTTGTTCTGTCGGTGGTCACAGTTCTGTCTACTTTGCAGGTGCAGGCAGCAGCACTGCCCCTCTGCAGGCCTCTGGGGCTATACTGCCAGTGGGTCGCAGGTCCGCCTACCTTGCAGGCGCGGGGGGAGGGGGCGGCTCTACCCTTCCTCAGGCCACTGGGCCTGTTCTGTCTCTCGGTTGCAGGTCTGGCCTGTTCTGATGGTGGTCACAGTTCCGTCTACCTTGCAGGCGCAGGGGGGAGGGGGCGGCTCTGCCTCTCAGCAGGCCGCTGCTCCTCTTCTGCCGGTGGGTCGCAGGCCCGCCTACCTTGCAGGAGTGATTGGAAGTTCTGTCCCGCCGCGGGCCACTGGGCCTTTTCTGTCGGTGGTCACCGTTCCACCTACCTGGCAGGCGCAGGGGGTGGGGGGGCGGCTCTGCCCCTCAGCAGGCCGCTGGGCCTGCTCTGTGCGTGGTCACAGTTCCCTCTACTTTGCCGGCGCAGGGGGAGGCGGCGGCTCAGCCTCTCAGCAGGCCGCTGCTCCTCTTCTGCCGGTGGGTCGTAGGCCCGCCTTCCTTGCAGGAGTGATTGGAAGCTCTGTCCCACCGCGGGCCTCTGGGCCTTTTCTGTCGGTGGTCACCTGGCAGGCGCTGGGGGTGGGGGGTGGCTCTGCCCCTCAGCAGGCCGCTGGGCCTGCTCTGTGCGTGGTCACAGTTCCCTCTACCTTGCCGGTGCAGGGGGAGGGGGCGGCTCTGCCTCTCAGCAGGTCGCTGCTCCTCTTCTGCCGGTGGGTCGCAGGCCCGCCTACCTTGCAGGAGTGATTGGAAGCTCTGTCCCGCCGCGGGCCACTGGGCCTTTTCTGTCCGTAGTAGGAATAATTTTACAATGACTTTTGTAAATTAAAGCAGTCAACAAATTTCTTAAGATAGTTGCAAAATAGCTAGTTAAATTACTATTGTTCTAACTGATCTCTCTTTTTTTTTGTTTACCATGGATTGAACCCAGGGTTGCTTAACCACTGAGCCACATCCCCAGCTCTGTTTTCTATACAACCTAACCTATTGGTGATGCTTTAAAGAAAATTTTTATTTGATTCATTGTGTCTAGGAGTTCTGATTACTTTCTTTATTGATCTGAACTTTCATTTTCTGTATTTTCTCCCTTAAAATAAGTCCTTTGATATTCTTTGAGCTTGGTGAACATTTTAACAATTTTTTATAGATTTCCTCTGGAATTTCCATGTCCGGGTGATCCATTTAGGGTATTATTAATTTGGGGGAATTTATTTCACTGTTTCTTCATGTTTTTAGATGTCTTGGATTTTCATATCTGTTTGGATGAATTTCCCCTCTATTTAGTGGTTAGTTACCTTTTTTGTCTGGGAATACTTTGTTTTTGACAGATTGGTATATGTCAAGGAGAGTAATCTGAGGTCACCCTCTAGATATTCCTCCTTGGGGTTCAGTTGTTGGTATGTGGTTTTCATCTTCTCTATTCTTTTTGCTGAAATACTGTTGAGACTAGAGTGGGTCAGATCATGTGTGGTGAGATTCACTGTTACTTGAATCAGGTTTGAGTATTGCTTAACAGAAAGATCTATATTCTGCGAATTTGAAAATTTCCAGCTCTTCTTTGAGGAAAAGGAGAGCCAGGAATAACACTAATATTAGCAACAGAAGTTCCAATGATGAATGTCTGGTGTCTACTTTGACATCTGCAACACTAATTCCTACCTGTATAGGAATGGTGGTATCAGCATTTAAAATCTGCACCAACAATAAAAAAATTCTTAGCTAAATCAGACATTAAACAGGTGTATACTACATTATCCACAATATGAATTTAGTAGAAATTACATAAACTACATCAATCTATCAGATAATGAATTTACAGTTTCTTAAATGAAGATAAAATATGGTAGGAAGGTAAGAGAAAGTTTTAAATATTTAAAAAGTGAAAAAAGGAGAAGCAGCAGATAAATAGCAGATGACCACCATAAAAGAGTAAAAAATAACTAAAAATAATTTTTTAAAAAGAAAATAGAGGAATAGACAAGAGAAAAATTTAACTGTTAGCCAATAATCAAATGACAAATGGGCAAGAAGAGGGACAAAATCCAAGGTATGAAAAGAACACAATAAATTTAAGATCTAAACAACTCAAGATTCACATGTAATTTTACCTGATCTTAGTCAAACCAAAACTAAATAGTAAACAGGTGAAGAAGGAAGGAAACAAAAAATTATATGTATATATACTTTTCAAACATATCCACACAGTGATAACATACACACATACTGAAGTCCAACCACACACATCCACACAAATACACAATCTCCCAGAATGGAAAAAATGAATACATTAAAATTAAATTAAATTTGAAAAAAAATTAATTTAAATTTAAAATGTACCGAAAAATGGATAGAAATATGAGAAAAAATCCTTTCTAATATTTATTTTTTACATGTGCATGGACACAACACAATGCCTTAATTTTTATGTGATGCTGAGGATCAAACTTGGGTCCCACCAGTGCTTGGCAAGCACTCTACCGCTGAGCCACAATCCCAGACCCGAAAAAAAATCTTAATATGAAATAAAAGTCTCATTTCTACTGAGGTGATCAAAACTCTAGGAAAGGATGAATTTTCATTCTTTTTATTTTGTTTTGTTTGTGTGGCTCTGCAACCCTTCGGTCAAGGGGAGGGCTTTTGTTAAGTTCAACAAGTTTGTGTTCTTCACTTAGCTGCCAAATGTGATGAGGACCCAAAGCTGGTTATAGTAATTCTCAGCTTCCCACTTCCCAGCATAGGATGGAATAGACTGAGGATTGCTGACAATATATTTCAGGAGTAATGGTGGTGCAGAATTCTAAATTGGAAATTCCAGTAGCTGGAATTTAGTCTTGACTGACCTTTGCAACTGTCAGTGTTATTTGATATTGGATCCACACCTCTGTTGCTGGGGTGATGCTACTTTTTGCTGAATGTCTGAGTCTTAGGTGCCTCCCTTCAATTCCACTTTTAGGGAATAAGATTTAAACCTCCATCAGTTGCACCTTCACTTCTATGGATATAAATTATCCAGTATCAGACCTGAAGTGCAGATGTCCCTGTCTGGCCAATATTAGCATATTCTCAGTAACTCTTAGGAGGAAACCAGCAACAAAGGAAGTTCTTATTCCTTGGTATTCCAAGCCTAGAATGCCTTAGGCTCAATTCTCATTGCACATATTTCAGTCACACTAGTTTCAGGAACTCTCGCAATAGGTGATTTCTGACACAAGATGGCATCTTATTTTAGGAGTTCCTCAGCTTTTGCCTCTGTTAGCATCTGTACAATGGTTATAAATTTTCCCATGCTGGTGTCCCTGTTTCCCAATGAATTATCCACTTCTGGATGAATGATTTTGCTTACTTTTAATTCAACAACTTCACCCACTGACTCTAGGTATATTAAGATCAACCTCTCTCTCTATTCCACAGATTACTCCCAACCAATTATTTTTCCACTATGCTTTTCTCTGTCTTTGCCTGTGTTTCCCCACCCCTCAGTAGCTGAGGTTGCTGCCAAAATGGCCACCAGCCAAGCTGGCACATCTCTAATGTATATTTTCTCATATTATGTTCAAATTTTCTGACTTTTTGTCTCTATGGTTTCTTTTGCTGTCTAGTATTGAATTTCTGTGAGTTCCCTTAGTTACCAAACTCTCTGAGGAGCAGTCTTCCTGCTTTTTAAGTCTGGAGCTAAGGAACTACTGGAAAATGCATTCTTTCTCTAATGTGTCATTTCTTTCACTCTTACCCAATGAATTCTGACAAAGGTGTAAGATGAATTTAATATGAAATGAATTGAATTTTCTAAGAATGGTACTGAAGTTATTATATATTTATCACCAAAAGCTCATCTTATAACATATTGTGCAAAAATCAACCCATAATTGATCATGTTCTTAAAGGTAAAGCATAAAGATGAAATAGTTTTAGAAAAAATACATAGAATATTTTTTTGGACCTAGGACTTCTTAAAAGTCCTTAGGTCTGTCACTCAAAGTATAACCAAAAATGGATAAATTATATTTTATCAAAACTAATACTCATGCTCAGAAAAGACACTGATAAAAGGATAGAAGAAAGACAAGATATAGTATGGGAAAATGATTGTAAATTGCAAATCTGATAAAGACTATTGTATACAATTTTTTCAAAATTTAAAAAAGGATGTAAAAGAAATACATTAGAAAGTGGCAAAAGATATGTAAAAGCATTTTAAAGAAATTCATATACACATGTCAAATACACACATGAAAATTAGTCAAAATTACTAGCATTTGGGAGCATGGAAATTAATAGCATACTGAAATATTGCTGTTAGAACAACTCAGTTTTTTTTATATTAGACAGTACAAAATGCTGGTGAAGATGCAGGGAAATGACCTCTAATATAGTGATGATGAAGATGTAAACAGCACACCTTAAATAGCTTAGCAATTTCCTTAAAATCCTGAACATACGCTTATAATATGACCCAGCCATCATTTTCCTCTACATTTATCCCAGAGAAATGAATCCTAAAATCTACACAAATATCTGCACACAATTGTTCACTGCAGCTTTAATGTTACTAGTCAAGAACTGGAAGCTGCAAAAGTGCCCCACAAAGGTGAATGAATAGTGACACATGGAGACTATATTATATTACTCAGCAATAAAAAAGTAACAAAATATTGATGCACACAATAATCTTTGCTAGATCCCAGGGGAAATTGTTGAGAATGGAAACGATTTTTGTAAAGTTTACATAGTCTATGAACCCATTTCACTAAGATTTTCAAAATGACAAATTTGTAGATATAGAGAATATAATAGTAGTGGTTGCACCTGTTAAAGAGGTTTAAGTATAAAGAGAGAGACTGAAAAAATATTTTTGTTGTGATGGAATAGTTTTGTGTATTGATTATGGAAGTGAATACAAGAACCTATCAAAATTTGATAGAACAATAAACACTCATTTTTTTTTCTGTACAAGCAGAAAATTCCTGGATTTGATAATACACAATTGTTATTGGTACACTATTTTCATTTCAAATTAATTATGCAGAAGTCCTAAAAAGTGCAACAGACTAAATATTGGAGAGGAATAAAGAAAATATTTGTATTGTGAATATTCAATATCCATGGAAATTCATGGAAAATCTAAAACAATCCATACAAAGCATATTGTAAATGATTAAGAAAATATATATTGGATTTGAAGTAAATAGACAAAAATGAAGGTTATTTATATAAAACTAACAATGAAAAAAGAAAATGAAGTTAAAAATAATAATGGTAAATACCAAATGTTTGTGGTTTTATAATGCATAAAACCAATAAATGAAAAGAAAAATTATTGAAAAAATACTTTTACTATGTGAAGCCTAGTATGGTGGCACACGCCTGTAAACCCAGTGGCTTGGGAGGCTGAGGCAGGAGGATAGCAAGTTCAAAGCCAGCCTAAGCAATGGCGAGATGCTAAGCAACTTAGTGAGACCCAGTCTCTAAATAAAATACAAAATAGGGCTGGGGATGTGGCTCAGTGGTCAAGTGCCTCTACATTCAATCCCCGATACTAAAAAAAAAAAATCTTATACTATGTTAATTGTTAATAAATTGATTTAAAAAATCGGTGCAAGCAAGATTATAAGCTAAAGTTTACACACTGAAACACTGAATATGAAGGGAAATTCCTTTTCCTTGCAACACATTTACCCAGAGAAGAGACTTATACTGAATATATCTATATAGTTTTTCAATACAACTACTTCCTCCTCCACTGGGGAGGAATTTTTATGATTATTCAATTTAGTTATAATTATTGAACATTTTAGCTTATGTTTGCCTTGGAAATAAGCTATTTATGTGCATTATAAGTAATTTTCTGCCACTCCACACCATCATGCATAACAATGACAGTTTTGATTGGGTAGGTCTTTTATGTTCTAAAGTTCAGAATCAGTACTATAATTTGTCCACTGATATGATCAAGGTCTGCCAACATAAACTCTATCAGTAGTAAATGTGACCTTTTGTCTCAGACAGCTAACGCTAGATTTTAATTGGTCTTTTTCATATTTATGCAAAGATAAAGCTGTTAGCAATTGAGTTTACTATCAGAGAATTCTACATATACTGAAAAAAATGTAGCAGCGTATAAACAAATCATTTGTATTTTAGAGAATCACTAATTTTATGATTTTTCTACTCTAATTATCAATAAAAAAGATTACTTTATTATTATTGCTTCAATAGCCAGAGTAAAATTGACTATATATATATATATATATATATATATATATATATATATATCTTTGAAAAATATTTCACCTTTTATCAATCCTATGACTCCATACTAAATATTTATAGCATTAAAATTTTTAAATGGAATTTCAATCATTATTTTCTAATAACTCATGGAATCTGGCAAGTTTTAAAAACATTCAAGTTCATCTGCCATTTGAGAAAGTGATTCAAAGTTTTGAAACTGCAAAAACAATAATCTGATTGAGAAAACATTTCTTAAATTATAAAGTTAAAACTGAGCATTCATGAAGGTGTAACCTCAGGCAATAATTTACAAACCTATTCTTTAATTGAAACAAGTTAGTTATGAATTAGTTATGTGCTTTTTAGGTGCAAGACATACATTCAAATATTATCAATAAGTACTTGGTGTGGTGGTGGACTTATTAACAATGAATTATGTTTGTATGCTAATTTACAAAAGACCCTTTAAATAATTAAAACCAAAAAGATAATTTCTTATTTCCTCAGTATGTTTAATTTCATATGCATTATTTATCTACCATGTAACTGGGCACAATAAATACAACAGTTAATAAGACATGGGTGTCATCCTCAATAAATTTACACCCATTTGATATCTTGATAACTAAGAGAAGAGTTAGGTGAAATATCTTAGTGAAGGAATGTTGCTCCCTGCAATAAGGGTATGTGGTAGACAGGCAGGACCAGCCTGTTGTCTCGGAGGGGCTGAGCGAGAGGGTAAGTGTCACGGCCCAGTCCCCATGCCAAGATTGGGAAGAAACCACACTTAGCTGGGAGTTGTGTCAGCCATGAAGGCGCAGCAAATCTCAACTTTACTGTGTCAGGGACAAGGTTATATAGTGATAGAAGGAGGGGGTAAGAAGAGACAGTAGCGAGAACCAATGGGGACAGTTATGTCACTATCACTAAGGGCCTAGGCAGATTTCAGATTAAACCATTAGGCGGGGCTAAGGTCAAAAGCCCACGTGCTCCAATCCAGCCAGGTCACATATTTGGAAATGCTCTGGAAGAACCCATGAGGCCACCTCAGCCAACAGCCAATAATGACCAAGGTCCCAAATGAGGTAAAAGGTTCCAAAAAAGGAAATTTTAAAAAGAAATCATAAAAGTAGAGATAGAGAAAAAGGTTAATGTTGGGTCATTTTTGGAGGTATCACACTTATGTCAATGGGTATCCAGTATGTAACATATAGATACTAAATCTGCAGATTAGGCAGATAGATTTGATCAAAATAATAATAATAAAGGTCTGGGCATATGGCTCAAGCAGTAGTGCGCTCGCCTGGCATGCGTGCAGCCCAGGTTCGATCCTCAGCACCACATACAAAACAAAAGATGTTGTGTCCGCTGAAAACTAAAAAAAAGTAAATATTAAAAAATTCTCTCTCTCTATTTAAAATAATAATAATAATAATAATAATAATAAGAAGAAGAAGAAGAAGAAGAAGAAGAAGAAGAAGAATAAAGACCAAACAATTTGCTGACTCCAAGAGACTCATCCCATAGGAAAAGACATCCACAGACTAAAGGTAAAGAGTTGGAAAATAACATAACACTCACATGGACTGTGGAAGCAAACAGGGGTTTCCATCTTCATATAAAAAAAAAAGTAGACTCAAATTAAAGTCAATGAAAAAGGACAAAGAAGGACACTACATACTGCTCAAGGGAACCATATACCTACAAGACTTCACTTTCATAAATATATATGCCCCAAACAATGGAGCATCTATGTTCGTCAAACAAACTTTTCTCTAGTTCAAGAGTCAAAAAGACCACAACAAAATAATTTTGGGTGACACCTCTTTCATCTCTAGATAAATCTTCCAAACAAAAGTTGAACAAAAATCTATAGAACTCAATAATACAATCAATAACTTAGACTTAACTGATATATATAGTATATTTCATTCTTCAATGAGAGAATACACTTTCTTCTCAGCAGCACATGGATTCTTCTCTAGAATAGACCATATACTATGCCACAAAGCAACTCTTAGCAAATATAGAAAAGTAGAGATACTACCCTACATTCTATCAAATCATAATGGAGTGAAATTATGAATCAATGATAAAATAAGAAATATAATACATTCTAACACCTGGAGACTAAATAATATGCTACTGAGTAAACAATGGGTTGCAGAAGATATCAAGGAGGAGATTAAATTTTTTTAGAGTTGAATGATAACACAGATATAACACATCAAAATCTCTGGAACACTATGAAAGCAGTTCTAAGAGGAAAGTTCATTGCATGGAGTTCATTCCTTGAGAGAAGAAAAAGTCAACAAATAAATGACTTAACATTATATCTTAAACCCCTAGCAAAACAAGAACAAATCAACACCAGAAGCAGTAGAAGACAGGAAATAATTAAAATCAGAGCTAAAATCAATGAAATTGAAACAAAAGAAACAATTGAAAAAATTTACAGAAATAAAAGTTGGTTCTTTGAAAAGATAAATAAAATTGACAGACCCTTAGCCATGCTAATGAACAGAAGGAGAGAGAAAACTCAAATTACTAACATGTGTGATGAAAAAGGAAATATCACAACAGACTACAGAAATACAGAAGATAATTAGAAATTACTTTGAAAACTTGTACTGTGATAAATAGAAAATATTGAAGTCATCAACAAATTTCTAGAGTCATATAACTTGCCCAAATTGAATGAGGTTGATATACAAAATTTAAACATATAAAATTCAAGTGACGAAATAGAAGACACCATCAAAAGTCTATCAACCAAGAAAAGCCCAGGACTGGATGGATAGACAGCCAACTTCTATAAGACCTTTAAAGAAGGACTAATACTAATACTCTTTAATTTATTTCAGGAAATAGAAAAAAAGGGAGCACTTCCAAACTCATTCTATGATGCCAATAATAACCTGATTCCAAAACCAGGCAAAGACATTTCAAAAAAAGAAACCTTCAGACCAATTTCTCTAATGAACATAGATGAAAAAATTCTCAATAAAATTCTGGCAAATCAAATACAAAAATACATCAAAAAGATCATGCACCATGATAAAGTGGAATTCATCCCAGGGATTCAAAGTTGGTTCAACATACGGAAATCAATAAATGTAACTCATCATATCAATAGACTTAAAGATAATAATCATATGATCATCTGAATAGATGCAGAAAAAGCATTTGACAAAATACAGCACCGCTTTATGTTCAAAACGTAGAAAAATTAGGGATAACAGGAACATATATCCACATCATAAAGGCTATGTATGCTAAGCCCCAGGCCAACATCATTCTAAATAGAGAAAATTTGAAGGCATTCCTTCTAAAAATTGGAACAAGACAGGGATGGCCTCTTTTACCACTTCTATTTAATATAGTTCTTGAAATACCAGCCAGAGCAATTAGACAGAGGAAAGAAATTATAGGGATACATGTAAATAAAGAAGAATTCAAATTGGCACTATTTGCTGATGATAAGATTCTATATGTTGAAGATCCTAAAAGTTCTACCAGAAAAATTTTAGAACTTGTAAATGAATTCAGCAAAGTAGCAAGATATAAAATCAACACCCATAAATCAAAGGGATTTCTGTATACTTGTGACAAATCCTCAGAAAGGGAAACAAGGAAAACTACCCCATTAACAATAGCCTCCAAAAAAATAAAATACTTGGTAATCAACAAAAGAGGTAAAAGATATATAAAATGAAAATTTCAGAACCCTAAAGAAAGAAGTCAAAGAAGACCTTAGAAGATGAAAAGATCTCCCTTGCTTGGAAAAGCAGAATTAATATCATCAAAATGACCTTACTTCCAAAAGCACTATACAGATTTAATGAAATTCCGATCAAAATCTCAATGACATTCCTCATGGGAATAGAAAAAGGAATCATGAAATTCATCAGGAAAAATAAGAAACCCAGAATAGCTAAAGCAATCCCTTAGCAGGAAGAGTGAAGCAGGTGGCATCACTATACCAGACTTTAAACAATACTACAGAGCAATAGTATCAAAAACAGCATGGTATTGATACCAAAACAGATTGGTAGATCAATGATACAGAAAAGAGGACTCAGAGACTAATGCACAAAATTACAATTATCTCGTATTAGACAAATATGCCAAAATCATGCATTAAAGAAATGATAGCCTCTTCAACCAATGGTGCTGGGAAAACTGGAAATCCATATGCAACAAAATGAACTTAAACCCTTATCTCTCACCATGCACAAAACTCAACTCAAAATGGATCAAGGACTTAGGAATAAAACCAGAGACCCTGCATCTAACAGAAGAAAAAGTAGGCCCCAATCTCCATCATGTGGGATTAGGCCCCTACTTCCTTAATAAGACTCCTGTGGCCCAAGAATTAAAATCAAGAATCAATAAATGGGATGGACTCAAGCTAAAAGTTTCTTCTCAGCAAAAGAAATAATCTGTGAGGTGAATAGAGAACATATACCTTGGGAGCAAATTGTTACCCATCACACATCAGATAGAGCACTAATATCTAGGGTATACAAAGAACTCAAAAGGCTAAACACCAAAAAATCAAATAACCCAATTAATAAATGGGCCAAGGACCTAAACAGACACATCTCAGAAGATGATATACAATCAATCAATGAATATATTAAAAAATGTTCATCATTGCTACCAATTAGAGAATTGCAAATCAAAACCACTCTATGATTTCATATCATTCCAGTCAGAATGGCAGCTATTATGAACATAAAGCATGATAAGTGTTGGCGAGGACTGTGGTGAAAAAGGTACACTCATACACTGCTTGTGTGACTGCAAATTGGTGCAGCCAATATGGAAAGCAGTATGGAGATTTCTTGGACAATTGGGAATGGAACCACCTTTTGACCCAGCTATCCCTGTCCTCAGTCTATACCCAAAGGAACTATAAACATTATACTACAGGGACACAGCCACATCAATGTTTATAGCAGCACAATTCACAATAGCTAAACTGTGGAACCATCCTACATGCCCTACAATAGATGAATGGATAAAAAAAATGTGGCATATATACACAATGGAATATTACTCAGGAATAAAAGAGAATAAAATCATGGCATTTGCAGGTAAAAGGATGGAGTTAGAGAAGGTAATGCTAAGTGAAGTAAGCCAATCCCCCAAAACCAAATGCCAAATGTTTTCTTTGATATAAGGTGGCTAGTTCATAATGGGATAGGGAGAGGGAACATGGGAGGAATAGACGAACTCTTGAAAGGACAGAGGGTTTGGAGGGGAAAGGAGGGGGCCCATGGGGTTAGAAATTATGGTGGAACGTGATGGTCATTATTATACAAATTACGTGTATGAAGACATGAATTGGTGTGAATGTACTTTGTATACAAGTAGAGATATGAAAAATTTTGCTATATATATGTAATAAGAATTGTAATGCATTTGCTGTCATGTATAAATAAAAAATAAAATAAAATAAAGGTATACAAATGTTGTACCTGTTTGCAAAAAAACACTAATAAAAAAACTAAATGCCTAAATAAGACCATTGAGCTCACCTTATATTCAATAAGAATGAATACATCTCATTTGTCAATAGAAATAATTCACTAAAAATACAAATCAGGCTATCCTGAGATACTTTCTTCTGTCACACCCTAACACCATGATATTTTGCCTCACCTCAGGTGGAGAACAATGGAGTTGGCCATCTGTGAACTGAGACTTCCAAAACCAATGAAAACAAGGTGAACCATCCATGACTGGCAAAACATAACTGAGAAATATCACCAACAAAATTATCCCAAGCCTATCAATTCCCGTGTTTTCATCAACAATTTGAACACAAACATATTCAAGAAAGTTGGTATTGAAGACATTTTTTTTTCAAAATAAGGGGCAATAGTTGGATGCTTGGTTCACAACATTATGCATTTATACAGTACACAAATGATTGAAACTTAAGAGCTGCAGTGGCTGAGAAAATGCCAAAGACCATGTAGATTTACTCATTAGTTGTTTGAGAATCACAGAGGTATGCTTCCTGGGTGAATTAACTGTACTAGTGAATTCTAAAATTGCATTAGGAGGGCCAACATTCAAGTCAATATTACCATATGTGACCACCTTTACACATCATCCACTCATAAATTTTCAAATGTATTAGTTTGGATCTTATCCTTTCCTTTCAAATGAGAACAATTAAGTGAGGGTTGTGGTTGTAGCTCACTGGTGAAGTGATTGCTTAACGTGTGAAACACTTGTTTTGATCCTCAACATCACATAAAAATAAATAAATAAAATAAAGGAATTGAGTTTACCTACTGCTAAAATAAAATTTAAAAAAAATAAAGAATAATTAAGTGAATATCCTATTCAATTCAGAATAAACGGTATATTGGAAAGGTAGATTCCAGACTTCTCCAACACTCCCTTAATCTTTTTATATAACAAGGTGGTCATGAGCACAGACAGTAGTGCTAGAAGAAAGGAATGGAATCCTGACTCTACCCTTGTGTATGATACTTACAGCAAAGTTGTTTAATTCCTCCTATATAATTCTCAATTTTCTCTTGTTTAATGCTGACAATATCTACTGGATTAGAATCATGTGTATTAAATGATATAATATTCACAAAATATTGAACACTGTCACCTACACATGTTAAATGATTATGAATAGGTAAGTAACCGTTAAAAAAGCAATCAACCATGGCAAAGTGACATTTTAGCTTTTATATGAAAATTGGTACCTAGACCATTATAGGGAACTTTATTGCTATAATGTCTGAATTAAAGTCGCTGTCTATTTGTGGCATTTTTTTCACAGAAGTTTCCCTAAGTGTCTTAGAAGGGGATTTCACAGAGGTTTCCCTAAGTGTCTTAGTAGGGGATTAAATAAACAGTGCATTGATTAACAGTGAAGCTTAACTGCAACTTAATGACATCTGATATGCTGTTTTCTATTTCTTTAACCTCAGAAACTTCTGTGAAGATACAAAATCAGATATAATCATTTTTCTCATTTGGAATATTATCTAAACTCTAATTAGCACTCCTTTTGATCAACCTTTATGTATTTTACATATACCACATTCCCTGCTTCCCACATATTAGATTGTTGCCAATTTCTGGAGTGTTTGGTCTGCTTGTAGAACAACTATAAATTAGGATATTAAGTCTATCTCTCATTTGAATCCATAATCTGTGGAGACAAATTGTAGTTGTTAACAAAACTATATAATCAACTTATGTAGAAGTACATAGAAAGAGATTATTCTTTAATGAGAGTGAAGAGAATCAAGCTGCATTGAACTTGTATTACCTTATTTTCCATTATCCAGGATGACGCCTGGATCCATCCTCCTATTAATCATAGAAACACAACTCCACCATAGACCAAGCATGAATTTAAAGCAATGCTATGTTTCAGATGGAAAGGCTACCACTGAGACTCCTTAAAAAGATGGTGTGATTTTCTTACAGTTTTAAGACCACACTGCATACAGTTATGCCTATTTTCACTCCTTTTTATTGATTATAACACACTTTATAGTCATCTCGGAGCTAGTAAAGATTGTTCTCTTATTTTGAGCTCTTTTTCAATATTACAGTATTTCTGTTTCAATATAATTAGACAAAATAGTATCCAGAAATATTTTTGTGGATCTTGGAACTTGTCTGTGTGAACTGTTTGTCTTTTCAGATCAATTCATCTGATAATATTGCAACTTTTTCCAAAAAAGCTTCTGAACAATTTGTTGAAAGCCAAAATTGTTGATGAAATAGGTGTGCTTCCTAGCACCCACAGGAAACTGATATTGATAAGTATTTGAACAATCTTCTCAAAAATCAACTCAGAGATTTCTAACTCTGCATCTTCCCCTTCCTACATCCCTAAGTAAGGCAGTTTATTCAATGACTATTCTGTCTCTAGGAAGCAATCATACCCTCTCAACCACTCCCTTGTTAGGGAGTGAAACAAAATCACTGTGAACAATTTTTTGTCATGCTGCTTCTTTCTCCCCTTTAACGATAATTTCATGGTGATATGGTTGGCATACCTCCAGGTGTCAGCATGGTCAGGGAATAGTTAGTAGATTCAACATAATTCTTGTCAGTCACTTGAATTTTATTTTTGGACCAATATGATGCTAAAGTATAATGATAAAGATTGTGTGTAAAATGCACTATTTATTGAATCCCCTACTATAATCTATTTGGACAAAGCAGGGGGAATGTTGGATCTCTGCAAATTTCATAAAGTCTCTTTATTCTCATTGCACCTGACACATTTATAGATTAAAGTTGTAGGTATGAGTAAGAGATAATTAGAAAATCAGTGTAGTTACATATATTGACATGATGTGGTAGCAGAAAAAAGTAACTGCCCCTATATCTGGGGAGATAAGCACTTAGTTTCTGGTGTGACAGAGGAGTAAGGATGTTAATAATATTTATTCATTGAAAACAGAATCACTTCTTAGAGGTAGTCATAAGAAACCTTCAAGTGCTAAGTGAAACATCACCAGTAGGTCAGATAAGCCAAATATGATTGTAGAGAATTATCCAAAATGAGTATAACTTTAGTTAAACTGACAAGATTTCTAAAGAGCTAATGAACAATAAGTACATTATTAAATACATGCTGTACACAGCTTTCACTAAAACTTGGGTGATCAATAACACCACCCGAGCTCCAGAAAGTATTAAGATTAGCCTCAACTTGGCCAGTGTTGTAATGGGATGGTCACAACCTTTGTTCCCAGCAGACCCTACATGGCAGCTGTGAAATCTCTAATACAACTTACTGTCCCTGAATTAATTCTTCTAAACATGTAGCCAATATGGAAATCTATGGAGAAGACCACCTGGCTGCTAAAGAAAAACCTTGATTTTTAATGACATTTTTTAGCTAAATGAGGAATACTAGGATATTTGGTTGAACTCATTGCTACAGGTTGACTCCATCCTTTTGCTTAGAGTCCTGTAGAGAATAACCTGAGCACAATACCTGTATTCCCAATGACTTGGGAAACTGAGGAAAGGGGATTTCAAATGTGAGAACAGCTTCAGCAATTTAGTGAGACCCTACATCTACATTAAAGAAAATGGAAAAAAAAAACCTGAAGATGAGGCACAATTGTAGCATGCTTGTAGGTTCAATACTCAGTACTGAAAAAAAATTAAAATTAAAGCACAGCAAGGGACAAATTGAGTGGATAATTTCCAAGCTTCAACTGAGCATAATTTTCAGTGTTATTAACAAAATGCCATACACAGGAAAATTCTTGAAGAGCCAAGGCAGTGTAGAAATAAAGAATTGATATTGTTGAGATGAAATCATCCATCGTTCTCTCATGTTTCTTTATATCTTGAACGTTGCCTTATTGTACCTGCTCTTTCAAAGATGTTTTTATACTAAAGAGTCAGGAAAAAATAGAAAATGTTTTCATATAAAATGAAAGTCATGTATGTTTACATAGTAAAACAAAATGTTTCTCTCAAAGAAAAGATTAGGCAAGCTTACATAATATCATAAAAGTTTGGAATTCTTACCTGTAAAATTTCTTTTCAATAACAGAACCTATTTTTCATATTGATTTCTTCTCAGTTTCTTGTGTGAAGTAGGGTGCAGGATAGTATAAGTAAAATGGATAATATTCTGACTCCTGCTATTTCTGTACATAGGAAACTACTATTCGTCTCTAATGAGTTTCATGTCTATTGTCAATATCAGTGAAACACATTAATTTTTCATTTTAAAGGTAGAGTGAAAAGTCAGAATATTTACAAAGTTTAACAATGTAATACCCTTATTTTCAGAAATTTCTTTTCCAAAGGAGAAATTTATGTGAAGAAAATTGAATTATATTTTGAATAAATAGTGAAATAAGACTAATAACTTGCTTTGTAAATGTGCAAAACCTTCTTAAAGTTCAGATCATGAAAAGTCAAGCTGAAATACCCATTTTAAAAGATCATTCCAACTTTTTCTTGCTTTTTTCTCTTTTCTTTGATCTTGACCTTGGCAGTTTATAGTAATCTGCAGGAATAATAAATGCTTAACTAATAAGGAGAGTAAGATGATCTTTAAGATGTAACAGAATAGCATGTAGTAAGAACAAATATTTTATCGACCAAGTAGTGAAGTAAGAATGGTTACTTTTCTTTCATCACTCACCAATTTGGCACTTCTTACTAAAATTAGAAAAATGTATGTTATTACTTTCCTCAGTTCCTTTTTGAAATGTTTTGGGGATCATCTCCTTTTAAATTGAGAAAGTAAGATCTTACTTGGCTAATTCCTATTCACAAAAACATGTCATTTTATGAAGTAATACAAAAGCTTATGAGTAAATATCCTAATGAACAGAAAATCCATTCTTATTCTCCTGGTTTAATTTAAGCATTCAAGAGGTAAAAATATAAATCAATGATTATGTCATTTTCATTAGGTTTACAGAAAGATCTATACTGAAAAACAAATATCCACTTCAACTTTGTCTATACTTATTAAGCATACTTGATATAAAATGTCAGGATCAATAGGAAATGAGTGGAAATAGTTTTAATGTAAAAGATAATTAATCTATGGTTTCAATGATGTGGACATTTAGTTATACTTCAGGAATATTAAACATTTCAGTATCTTTTTAAATTTCAAGCCAGCTCTCATTCTCTAGTCTTATAGACTTACATTCTATTTGTTCAGTAATATGTTCAGCACTTTGAACACTAACAATAAATGTATTCATAATCTCAGGAAGAAAAACAGCATAATTTCTTAATCTGTGTAATTCTTAGCAGAAAGCATGTGAAATATTAAGTTAGTAGGATTAACATGACTTTAATTAACAGACAACTTAAAAATATGTGAAAATAATACAGGATGCAGAAGCACACTGCAGCTACCAATGACACAGAAACATTACTGTTCCTAATTCTGAATGGTTAAAGGAGGGATAGGTATAAGGACATATGGTGAGGTCTCAAAATCAGGTCGCTGGATAGGGCTAACAGGAACTGTGGCCTTTCATAGAGGTACAGTGTTCCTGCAAAGCTGTAGTCTGATATGGAAGGACATAAAACAACCCTGGCATTGAACTCTACCAATTTTCAGCTACTGACAATATCTCCAAATGACCTTGCCTATGCTGAAACCAGAGGATTAAACAAGCCTGCTTGATCTGATTGATAACATTCTATTTTTTTCTGCAGCACAGAGCAAGGAAAGAAGGACTGTAATAGGATTTGGAGGAGCACTCAGAAAATATTAAGAAAAAAATTCAAATACTGGGAGAAAATTCAGAAAAATAGTCTTATTTTTCTAGCTACTTGTGGGGTCCATCATACCTTAATAACAAAGAATAAAATGAGAAATATTTTATCTGATGACATCAGAAAATTACTAAAAGCAACAAAGAGGATTAATTCTCTCAAGCAGGGAGGAAGACTTTTTTTCCTTACTGTATGAGATTAAAAAAAATTGTAGGTTTGTTGATTGTTCATTCTGTCTTGCAAATAGTCCATCTCTCCCATTGTATTAAAAAACCCTAGAAATAATATATAAACAAATGTATACAACTATATTGAAAACAAACTTTATTTACAAAAAAAGTTGTAAGCTCACATTTTTTTTCATTGCTCTTTTGGCAGGAAGTTAACACCTGTAATCACTTTGGGGTTGTTATTTATTTATTTATATTTACATTTATTTTATCGGGGACTGAATCCCAAGGAACTCTACTGCTGGCCTTAATCCCCAATTCTGTTTTTATTACTTCATTTTTAATAGGTGATTTTAAAATTATTTTTAAGTTGTAGATGGACAATTACCTTTATTTTGTTCATTTATTTTTGTGTGCTGCTGAAGATTGAACCCAGTGCCTCACATGTGCAAGACAAGCATTCTTCTGTTGAGCCACAATCCTGACCCTATTTATTAATTCATTTTTAAATATTTATTTTTTATTTGTAGGTGGACACAATAACTTTATTTTATTTTTACGTGGTGCTGAGGTTCGAACCCAGTGCCTCACATGTGCTAGGTGAGCACTCTACAACTGAGCCACAACCCCAGCCCTTATTACTTGATTTTATCACTTCATTTTTAATACATAATATTAGGGTTCATTTAGACATGATTATACAAGCACAGGATATAATTTGCTCTAATTCACTCTCCAGAACTTCCCTTTTCCTCTTTTACTCCCTCCCTGTTACCTTTCCTGTAATCTACGAATCTTTGTTCATTTATAGTTTTTTTTTAATTAGTGCTTTTGGATGAATGTGATGGTGAGATTATATATATATATATATATGAAATATTGGTCAGATTCATTTTACTGTTTTTCCATTTACCCATCCCTTCTTTCTCCCACTCAATCCATTTTCTTTACTTCTTTTCTTATGTAAATTTTTAAATTATATATGACTGCAGAATGCATTATAATTTTTATTACACATACAGTACAATTTTTCATATCTTGGTCTGTATACATAGTATATTCACACCAATTCCTGTCTTCATATATGTACTTTGGATAGTAATGATCATCACATTCCACCGTCATTAATTCCCCCATTTCCTATTTTCTTGGAATCTTCTCTCCCATTTGTTCTTTTCTTTTCCCCCTTATTTTAGTCTAGCTTCTTCATGTCAGAAAAAAAATTCAACCTTTACCTTTTGAGTCTGGAAGCATGATGGCTTCCAGTTCCACTCATTTACCAGCAAATGCCATAATTTCATTCTTCTTTATGACTAAGGAACACTTTTCTTCATCTACTCATTTGCTTACAGGCCCCTAGGTTGGTTCCATAACTTGGAAACTATGACTGGTGCTGTTATAAATATTGATTTGGCTGCATCCATATAGTATGCTTATTTTAGATTTATATATCTCTTGCACATATACTGAGGAGTGAGATAGCTGAGTCATATGGTGATTCCATTTCTATTTTTTTTTTTTGAGGAATCTCCATATATCTTTCGAGAGTGGCTGCACTAATTTGCATCCCATCAACAATATGAGTGCACTGTTTCCCCCACATTCTCACTTGTTGAGAGCCACAACTGAGTCAGGATGGCGCCTGGCATTTTGCCAGAAGGAGTGGTTGAGAGGTAATGCCAGCGAGCCATTGGGATGATGATGATTGGGTTGAGCTGTGTATAATTATTAAGATAATGACTGATTGCTGTAACTGGATGATGGTAAATTGAAACAAGCTGTGTATTCAGTTGTGTGTATAAACCTCTGCTGTCCAGCAATAAGGCGGATCCTGCTACCTCGGGTGCCCCCTACTGTTGAGTTCCCGTTGGTTCTCGCGGAGTTTTGGTTGAGTTCCAGGTGTGTTCCCGTGGGGTTCAGGGAATAAAGTAGTTTCTGTTTGAACCTACAAGTGGCTCGTGACCTCCCGGTTATTTTGTGCCCAGCCAGACTGCGGCACACACTACCATTTATTATTTGTTTTCGTGATAATTGCCATTCTGTCTGGAGTGTCATGAAAATTGAATGTAGTTTTGATTTGAATTCCCTTGATTGTTAGAGATGTTGAACATTTTTATATATTTATTTTCCATTTGTATATCTTCTAATGGGAAGTTCTTGAGATGTTCTGTTTAGTTCTCATTTATTAATTGAGTTATTATTATTGCTATTATTATTATTGTGTTAAGGTTTTTGTGTTATTTATATATTTTGGATATTAGTCCACTATCTGAGGAGTAGGTGGCAAAGATCTTCTTCCAACACTTTGGGCTCCTTTTTACATTATTAATGGTTTCATTTGCTGAGCAGGATTGTTTTAATTTGGGGCTTCTCTCTTATTGATTCTTGGATTTATTTCTTGCAATTTAGGAGTCTTTTTATGAAAGTTAATGCCTGTGCAAATATGTTGGACTGTTGAGTCTAAATTTTCTGCTAGAAGTCATAATTTCTGATCTAATTCCTAGGCCTTTGATCCACTTTGATTTAGCTTTTGTGTACAGTGGGAGATAGGCATCAAAGTTCATTCTTCTATATATGGCTATCCAGTTTTCCCAGTTCTATTTCTTTAAAAGACTATCTTTTCCCCAATGCATGTTTTGGCATCTTTTTTAAGAGTCTGATGGCTGTATCTATGTGGGTTTGTCTCTGTGACGTCTATTCCATTTGTCTTCATATGTTTGTTGGTGCCAATACCATGTCGTTTTTGTTACTCTTTCTCTGTTTTGAGGTCTAGAGTTGTGAAGCCTCCATCATCACTCTTTTTGTTCAGAATTGCTTTGGCTATGCTGGGTCTCTTATTATTACAAATGAATTTCAGAACTGCCTTTTCTAATACTGTGAAGAATATCATTGGGCTGGGGATGTGGCTCAAGCTATAGCACGCTCGCCTAGCATGTGTGGGGCACTGGGTTCAATCCTCAGCACCACATAAAAAATTAAAAGAAAAATAAAGATGTTGTGTCCACCGAAAACTAAAAAAATAAATATTAAAAAACTATCTCTCTCTCTAAAAAAAGAATATAATTGGTATTGGTAGTTTTTGGTGGGAATTTCATTGAATCTGTATAATGCTTTGGTATTATGGCTATTTTGACAATATTAATTTTTCCTACAAAAGAACTAGAAAGACTTTTTGATCTTCTAATATATTCAATTCCTATACTCAGTGTTCTGTATTTTTCATGTAGAAATCATTCACTTCACTTAGATTGATTACCAAGTTCTTCTGTTTTTTTTTTTTTTTTTTTTTTTTGAGGTTATTGCGAATGAGATAACTTTCCTGATTTCTTTTTCAGAGGATTCATTTTTGAAGTATTGGAAAGTGACTGATTTATATATGTTGATCCTATATCCTGCTATTTTACTAAATTTGCTTATCAGCTCTATTAGTCTTTTGGTGTTTTCTTTTTTAATCTTCTATATATAAAATAATGTCATGTCTTGAGCAAACAGATTATTTCAGTTATTTTTTTTTCATATTTGTGTCTTTTTAATTTCCTTATCTTGCCTGATTGTTCTGGCTAAATTTTCAAAAACTATTGTGAATAGGAGTGGGAAGAGTTGCCATTTTTGCTTATTCCTATTTTTAAAGGAAATGCTTTCAACTTTTCTCCATTCAGTATGGCATTGGCCTTGAGTTTGTCATATCAGTCATTACAATGTTTAGGTAAGTTCTTTATATTTATATTTTCTCCCATGTTTTAAAACATAAATGGATGCTGAACTTTATCAAATGTTTTTTCTGCATCTATTGAGATGATCACATCATCTGTTCCCTTATCTCTATTTATAGGATAAATTACATTTATTGCTTTATGTATGTTGAACCAACCTTGCATACCTGCCATGAAATCCAATTGATCATCATGCACTATCTTAATGTGTTTTTGAATATGGTGTTCAAATATTTCAATAAAAATGATCATATCTGTGTTCATCAAGGATATTGGCTTGAATTTTTATTTTCTTCTTTTTTCTTTGTCTGGTTTGGTATCAGTGTGATATTGGCTTAATAGAATAAATTTGTCAGTGTTTCTTGAATTTTTATATAATGGAAAATTTTTTAAGAAAAACTGGTGTTAGTTTTTCTTTAAAATTCTGGTAGAACTCAGCTGAGAAAAACATCTGGTCCTGGGTTTTGTTTATTGGAATGATTTTCATATCTGTTTCAATGTCTTTAGTCTTTTTAAACTTCATATTTCCTCATGGATCAATTTAGCTAGAACATAAGCCTCTAGGAATTTTTTCAATATCTTCAAGATTTTATAGCTTATTGGAGTATACATTTTCAAAATAGTTTTTAATGATCCTCTGGGTATCAGTAGTGTCTATTGTAAGATTTTCCTATTTATCTCTATATTTTTAAAATTTGTGTCTTCTCTCTCTTCCTTTTGGTTAGTTTGGCTAAGGGTTTATGAATCTTGTATATATTTTCAAAGAACTAACTGTTTGTTCCATTGATCCATTATATTATTTATTCTCAATTTTATTGATTTCAGCTCTGATTTTGATTATTTTATATCTTTTGATTTTTTTTCTGTAAGTTTCTTCTTTCTATTGGGCCTTAAGGTATCATGCTAGGTTATTCATGTTTTATATATATATATATATATATATATATATATATATATATATATTTTTTTTTTTCTTTCTTTTTCTAATGTAGGGACTCAGGCTGTGAACTTTCCTCTTAGAACTGCCTTCATACAGTACCACAGATTTTGACATGTTTTATCACTATTTTTTCTAACATTTTTTAAATTTCTTCCTTGATTTTTTTGCTATACATTCATCATGCACAGTGTATTATTTAATCTCTAGCTCTTAGAATGGTTTCTGTTTTTTAATTTCTCATTGATGTCTGATTTTATTCCATTGTGAACTGATGGAATTCTAGGACTAGTTTGTGTCTTTTTGTATGTTAGGATTTTCTTTGTAGCCTAAAATATGGTTTATTTTACAGAAGTTTTATGTGCTGCTGAGAAGAAAGTGAACTCAGTTGTCAGTGGGCAAAATAGTCTATAGATGTCTGCTAATCCATTTTGAATATTTTTTGTTGGTTTTGAAGAATCTCTACTTAATTTATGTTTAGATGACCTATGTAGTGATGAGAAGGATATGTTAAAACCATCCAGTATTATAGTATTATTGTCTATATAATTTTTTGTACTGAGAAGTGTTTGTTTTACTTATGTACTTAGATGTGCCATGGATTGGGGAATAAGTATTTACAACCACTACATTTTGCTTTTGCATGATTCCCTTAACCAGTATATTGAAACTTCTTTGTATTTTTTGATGAATTTTGGCTTGCAGTATACTTTGTCTGATATGAGAGTAGCTATACTTGCTTGTTTTGGGCTACTCTTTGCATGGCATATCTTTTCCCATCCTTTCACCTCAGTCTATGGATGCCTTTATCTGTAAGGTGAGTGTATTATAAACAACATATTGTTGGGTTTGGTTTTTTTAATTTAGTCCAATATACCAATCTACATCTTTTGATTGAACAGTTTAGACCATTTATATTCAATGTTATTATGTAGAGATTGTTTATTTCCTGTAATTTTGATTTATTTTGAATGCTTAATTCATAATTGAGTATTCTTTATTCCTCTTTCTGTACTGAACTTAATACTTAAGCTTGTTTTTATTTTTTTTTTTTACTTATTCTGCATGAAATATTTCATTAAGTATGTTTCATAAACTGATGCAGGCTTACAATTATGAATTCTTTATTTCTGCTTATCATGGAAGAATTTTATTTTATATTCAATTCTAAAGGATAATTTTGCTAAGTATTTTAGTCTTTTGGGGCAACCATTTTATTTTAGGGCATCACATATTTTATTCCAAATCCTCCTGGCTTTTAGAGTTTGATTGAGAAATTGTTTGAAATTCAAATGACTTTACCTCTAAATGTGACTTGTCATTTTTCTACTGTGGCCTTAAAATTCATTCTATCCTTATTCTGCATATTAGGACATTTTATTATAATGTATCTTGGATAGGATTTATTTTGATTATTTTCTATTTGGAGTTCTATATACCTCTTTTATTGGAGATCTATCATGATTCTAAGACTCATAAAATTTGCTAATATTATTTCATTGAAAAGACTACACATTCTTTAGTTTCTATTTTAGAGCTTTAATCTACCACATCAATTTTAAAATTTAATCTCTTGATATTATCTTTGATTTTTTTGAATATTCTGGCTATAGTCTCAACATGCTTTCTTTATTGTTGGCTTTATTTTCGAAGTTATATATTTTTTTCTCAAGCCTGAATAATCTATCTTCAACATGGACTAACCTATTGGTGATATTTTTCATTGAATTGTAATTTGATTTATTGAATATTTTACTTTATGGATTTTCATTTAGAACTTATTCCGAATCTCTGTCTTTTTATTGAAATGATCTTTCACTTCCTGCATCTTGTCTCCACTTTCTCTATTTATATTTTTTTAAATCATTGAATATTTTCAATATGAATTTTATAAATGATTTTTTTAACTTTTCCTCCATTTCGGTGTCAGTGGAGTCAGTATTTTAATTGTCCTGGGATGTTTGGTGTCATTTATTCTCTTACCTTTTTGTACTGCTTTTATGTATAACCATCTGTTGGTATGATTATTATTTCTTATTTTATGCTAGGGTCAGTTTCATGAGATTCCTTCTATTAAGAGCTCTGGGCTAGGCAAATATCCAGGTATTAATACTTTAATTCAGTATGTGTCCTCTGTAATTCTAAGTACCACCACTAATTTTAGAGAACATACTGAACCCTTTTTACAACAATCACTTCAGAGCAAAGCCACATACCATTGAATCTTATAAAAAAATGAAACAAATTTGGTGATGCTATTGTCCACAGTTTTTCTAGCCCAGGTATAAACTTATAGTAAATTTCTGGATTAGGTTGAAAAATTAGTTATTAAATATAGTAAAATTGTTATAATATTATATAGGGTCTGAAATTGGGTGGAGATAAAAATAAGCAAAAGAGAGAAAAAGGAAAGAAAAGACAGAATAGATTAATACACATCAATTTAAAAAGAAAAATATAAAAAGGAGGTTATTTGAAGCAGTAGCAGACAACTATAAGAGAGAAAAGAAATGATAAGAGGAATAATCGTAAGTTTGAGCTAGAAAAAAAAGAATGATTCAAGTCAATGATTTCAAACATTAGAAGAAATGCATTTAAACTAATTGTGAGCTATGTTAAATATTTAGGTTATCAGCTGTAAAATTAAAAAAAATTGATATGTAAGAGCATGTGTGTGTGTGTGTGTGTGTGCATGCATGCATGTATGTGTGTGTCTGCTCAAATTTTATGTTGGAACTATTTATAGTAATCCATGCCAAGGTGGAGAAAATTAATTTAGAGTTTTGGTTTGGGTTTTATTTAGGCTCTTTAGAAGATACTTATTTCTCTCTCTCTCTCTCTCTCTCTCTCTCTCTCTCTCTCCCCCTCTCTCTTTTTTTTTTTTTTTTTTTTTTTTGGTTAGGAATCCATCCAGGTATTCTGTGACACATGAGACACTAGTTGCTATGGAGTGCTCACTGGTTCTCATTTGTCATCTTAGAGGAATGAGGCTAGCTGTTCAGATAGTATGATGCTATATCTGTTAGCTGTTTTTGTCACGTGTAGGAGATCGGGATACAGGTCTCTGGGCTGTTTTTCTAATTGCTTTGGTTCACTGTGCACCTGATCCCCTCCACATGCTTCTTTTCAATATGACATAGAGCCTCTTGGATGTTTATAAGCACGAGTCCTGTGGTTGTATATTCCCTGTGTGTGGCCTGTCCTGCAGATGCAGCTAATCTGACTGACAGAGCTCACCAGGATTCTATCCCTATTACTGGGTAAATAGACTCAGCTAGTTCTACCAGGTTCTAGCTTCCTCAGCTCAAGGTTGTAAACCATGGACACCATCCCTCTCCACTGCCTGAGACATAGACTGCATCCTGCCATGACCCACTACTGGATAACTGCAGCCATATTCTGGGCATATTCCCGCTCCACTGCCAAGAACTCAGACTGTCTTTCCTCTTATATTTGAGCTTACTTCTTGCTTTGAATCATGGGCTTTTCTCCTTCTCTTAATTATTGGTTTTAAAACAAAAATCTGAAAATGACATCTTTTCAACACTGGACTATAGCCATAGAACAAAGAAAACAGCAGGGATTTTATTAGATGTATAGATCAACTCAAACACCATATTTTTCCCTTAAGAAATTTGCTATATTCCAGGACTGTGTACATTGTGTGGAGAAGGGGAATAAATTTCTAAGTGTAAAGCTTCTGACTAATAGCAATGTATTTTAAGCAGTTTTTGGAGTCTTAGATGAAAATTATAATTTGGGACCCACTTGAGGAAGAGCTGCAATGGTATCATAAACTGAAAATTCGTAATTTAAATTGAAAACACTTGAGCATAAAGACCTAGATCTTAGATGGATCTTTCAATCCTGACACTCAGCTTCAAGTCAGTATACTATGGGATGGGTTTAGAGTGAAACAATTCATAACCTGTATAATTAATTCACAACATGGAACAATTATTGTTTGTATCTAATGTCCAACAAGAAGATCATGTTTAAGGAATGCAGTAAAGTTCAGAGAAGAGATGGTTAGATTATGAAACTTTTAATCTTATTGGTGAATTAATCCACTTAATGGATTATTGACTTGAATGGAATAATCTATAGAAAATTTAGAAAAATTGAGTGTGGCTAGAGGAAGTAGGTCACTGGCAGTATAGTTTTAGAGATTATATCTTGATCCTGGATCCTCATGATTTCATGCTCTCTCCTGCCCCTTGATTCTAGGATGCTATGAGCAGAGAGGCATTGCTTCGCCATGCCCTTCCACCATGATATTTTTTCTCACATCAGATGAAATTGTCTGCTCATGGACTGAACCTCAGAAACCCTGAGCCCCTAATAATCTTTTCCTCCACTAAGTTGTTCTTGTTGTGTATTTAGTCACAGTGATGAAAAGATGACTAACACAGCAGCATTAAATCAAAACTACTGTGTATAAAAATAAAAGTACAAGACAACATAAAAAAAGAATAAGTAAATTAATAAAAATAGAAAGACACCATATACAATGGAAATATTGGAGAAAGATGACAAGGTGGTCTAAAAAGCATAATTAATACTTTAAGAAAATGCAAAATAACATGCATGAAATGCATAAAAGTTGAGGAATTTCACTAGCAAAATTTAAAACCAAATGAATCCAATATAACTTAAAAAACAGAAGAAATTAATGTATGAAATTAAGAATTTATTAGTTTAAATTAGGCACAGCAAAGCAACACATTATTGAGTTGGATGATTGGTCCACATAAAATATACAAACTGAAATTCAGAAAGCACTAAATGTATTGTGGTTTTAAAAAAGAATATATATATATATATATATATATATATATATATATATATATATATATATATATATTGTTGCTGAATCACTATTGTATGCTGATTTTAAGTCCTTTGGGTATAAACCAAAGAGTGGTACAGCTGGATCAAATGGTGGTTCCATTCCCAGGTTTCTGAGGAATCTCCATACTGTTTTCCATAGTGGTTGCACCAATTTGCAGCCCCATCAGCAATGTATGAGTGTAGCTTTTCACCACATCCTAGCCAACATTTACTGTTGCCTGTATTCTTGATGATTGCCATTCTGACTGGAGTGAGATGAAATCTTAGAGTAGTTTTGATTTGCATTTCTCTAATTGCTAGAAATGTTGAACACTTTTTCATATATTAGTTGATAAATTGTACTTTTTCTGTGAAGTGCCTGTTCACTTCCTTAGCCCATTTATTGAGTTTTTTTTTTTTTGTGTGTGTGTGTATGTTAAGTATTTTGAGTACTTTATATATCCT
Organism: Marmota monax; assembly: GCF_021218885.2. Taxonomy (NCBI): domain Eukaryota; kingdom Metazoa; phylum Chordata; class Mammalia; order Rodentia; family Sciuridae; genus Marmota; species Marmota monax. The sequence continues at coordinate 2,663,977 of NW_026695065.1, forward strand.
AGAGATTAATGCTTCATCGGAGGTGGATGTGTTAAAGATTTTCTTGCAATCTGTAGGCTCTCTCCTCACTTTATTGTTTCCTTTGCTGAGCAAAAGCTTTGCAATTTGAATCGATCCCATTTATTAATTCTTGATTTTACTTTTTGAGCTTCAGGAGTCTTGTTAGGGAAGTCAGAACCTAGGCAATAATTAACTGACAATTCTGTAGGTCATAAATTATGGTATAGCATGGCTTACTTCTCTTTTCAAGATATCAAAAGATGAGATTAGGAGAACAGGCTGCATTCCATTTTAGAAGTTCTGTAGTAAGTACCCACTTTTAAACTTATTTTGGTTATTGTGATAATTCAGCTCCAGGGAATAATATCAGACTCTAGGGGATGTCTGTATTCCTTGCCACTTAGCTCCCTCCATATTCAAGACTAGAAATGAAGAAACTACTTTCCTCGAATTTCCATCTGGCTTTGAGTTTCTTAGTTCCTCTGTCTTTACAGATAAGCAAAAATATAAATGCCCCATTTAATTAGGTCAGGCTAACTCTTGCAGATAATACACAGCATGCATACCATGGACAGAAACTGATAAATGGATCAGTACATAGACACAATAAGCTCAAATAAAATATTCCAAAAGCAAAATATGACTATAGACTTCATAGTATAACTGCTGGTAGAACAAATATAAAAATATTAAACAAATAAGAAGAAAAAAGATGCATGTTAAAAAAGATACAAGACCAATAGCTGAATACACATTATAAATATTAAAAGCTAAAAGACAACAAAATGCTATTTTTAAAGGATTAAAGTAAAAATACTGCAAACATGGAAGAATTCTATATCTAAACGAAATAATCTTTTAAAATAAAGATTAAGTAAAGAGTTTTATTTAGATAAAATTTGAAAGAAACTAAATATATGCTGTAAAAATGACACTAAAAGACCTGCTTGGGTATGGAGTCTTATGAAGCAAGAAGGAACAAAAGATGCTTAATTATATATACATTATATACACACTTGTTGAGAGCCACAGCCGAAGGGGCCCCAGCAAACTTCCAGCTGCCAGCTGATGATGGGATCACAGCTGCCCCAGCAAACTTCTAGCTGCCAACTGATTGGCTCCTCTGCGGTGATGCTCATTGGGCTGTTTCCCTGCCCTTTCAGACCACGGAGCTGCTCATTGGGGGACTTTTTTGGCTCCGCCCATGCGACCCAGCCAATCGGCCTCAAGAGCAGGAGGAATAGGGGAGGTTGAGAGGCTTGTCAGAAGCCGGTGGTGGCAGTTGGGCTCTGAGGGTTTTTCCTGAGGAACTCTGTGGGGTGGTGTGTGTGTTCTAAAAATAAAGTTTGTTTCTTTTGACAAGTAGCTCCTGAATTGTGCCCAGCCACACAATGACAAGATATTAGTATAAAACAATAAAATTTTGTGACATTTGAAATTCTGAAAGTTAAAATGTGTGACAAAGATAATGCAAATGCTGAGAAGGTTGGGGATATTAAAAATATTAAGGTTGTAATGTTATTGACTATGTTGTAAAGGAGATTATTTGTATTAGATTGCATTAAAGCAATGGAAATTTCAAGGGTAGGCACTCAAATAGTTATAATAGAATGAATAATAAGTGAATTAACGAAAAAAAGTTAAGTGATTAATCCAAAGTGTGTCAGCAAATAACAGAAAAATAAACATAAAATGATTTGGCAACAGGGAGGATTATGGTAAAGAATTTTAAGAAATGAAGTGATTTCAATAATATAATATTGTATAATATAAGCTTCCTGAATATTACAGTAAAACATTAATATTCAAACTGAAATAAAATATTAACTATAAGATGTTTACAGAAGACCTATGTTAATGGGCTGGGGTTGTGGCTCTGCGGTAGAGCGCTTGCCTAGCACATGCAATGCCCTGTGTTTGATCCTCAGTACCACATATAAATAAATAAAATAATGGTATTGTGTCCAACTACAACTAAAAAATAAATATTAAAAAAAGAAGACCTATGTTAAAAACATAGAGTAGTTACAAATAGTATAAGGAATAAAGATATACTTTATCAAAACTAACCAAAATAAATTTTATATACTACATTTTTTTGAAAAAACAATATTTCTAGTGTCAAAGAAACATAGGGATCAGTCAACAAGAAAGATATCAAAATTCTAAACCTGAGTGCACCCAATAATTGCCTTTAAAATATGTCTAATACTTGAAATAATATTTTAAAAAATGAGAAAATATATAATGTGAGAGACACTAAAAGTCATCTTTAAAAAACTAAGAGTATAAATTAAAAAAAATCAGTAGGATCATAAAAATCATAAAGGTATAATTTAAATACTTGAAATATATATATATATATATATATATATATATATATATATAATGTTTTAACAGTTGTTATAGTTTAGAAATTAGATATCCCCAAATATCTTTTGTGTTGGATAATGCAAGAAAGTTTAGAGGTGAAATGATTGCTTTATGAAAGTCTTAACTTAATTAGTGCATTAGTCCCCTGATAATTATTAACTGTGTAGTAACTAGAAGCAGGTAGGTTATCTCTGGAAGATATGAGTCCCTGGGGAAATGTCTTTGGGGTATATATATATATATATATATATATATATATATATATATTCTGTCCATGGTGAGGAGAGTCTGTGTCTCTCCTTCCTGATGCCATATCCCCAGCTGTTTTCCTCTATCATAAACTTACTCCATGGTATTCTGCAGCACCTCAGGCCCCCATAAAATCAGGTGACCACCTATAGATTGAGACCTCTGAAACAGTAAGCCCCCAAATAGTCTTTTGTTTCTTCTAATTGTTCTTGTAAGGTCTTTTGGTCACAGCAGCAAAAAAGCTGGCAAAATAGTGTTGAAAGAACACAAATTGATTTTAAGTGCATATGAAATATTTTCCAGAACATTGGGTTTATAATGAAGCTAGGTTCAACAATTTGATGCAAGATCATTCAGCATAAATTCTGATTGTAGTGGAAATAAATTATAAATCATTTAAAATACAACCAGAAGTTCTTTGAGAATTTATACATTAAGTAATATATGGATGAGTGCATCAAAAATAAATAAAAGCTGGGCATCCTGACTCAGCTTGCAATCCCAGAGGCTCGGCATCCCGAGGCAGAAGGATCATGAGTTGAAAAAGCAAAAGCAAGGCCCTAAGCACTTAGTGAAACCCTGTCTCTAAATAAAATACAAGATAGGGCTGGATATGTGGCTCATGGTTGAGTGGTCCTGAGTTCAATCCCCAGTACCCTCTAAAAATAAATAAATCACAATAATGTTACTAAAATTAAAATGAATGATAAGAAACGTGTCATATCAAATGCCTAAAGGAATGTCTGTAAAAAATTGCATAATTGTATTCCAAAACAAGTAAAAACTGAGGAAAATTTTCATCACCCACCAGGCTTAGAAAAGAAGCTTAAGAAATTCCTACATAAATAAACAAACAAAAGAAAACAAAAATCCAGAGAAGCTAAATTATAAAACACACACAAAAGATAAATAGAAAATAATTAAAATTTAAAAATACAATAAGCTACAAAAGCACATATATTAATTAACTAAAGTGGAAGAGAAGAACAAAGAATACTTAAAAATTTTAAAGAAAATTAACCAAATGATAGGAGTATGTCTATATCTAAATAATAACCTTAAAAGTAAATTTACCTGTTAAAAGATAGACTGAGCCTGGACTGGTGGTGTATCCCTGTAATCCCAGTGGCTCCAGAAGATGAGACAGGAGAATTGCAAATTAAAAGCCAGACTCAAAAATTTAGTAAGGCCCTAAACAATTATATATATATATATATATATATATATATATATATATATATATGTGTGTGTGTGTGTGTGTGTGTGTGTGTGTGTGTTAATGGCTGGGGATGTAGCTCAGTGGTTAAGCTTCCCTGGATTCAATCCCTAGTACCAAAAATAGAAAACAGATATATACTGGCTGAATTGAATTAAAAAAAAAAAAAAAGACCGAACAGCATGCTGCCAAAGAGACTCATTTCACCAATAAATACACATGTATTAAAAGTGAAACAATAGAAAGGTATATTCTATACAAATGAAAAACATAAGTAAAAAGCAATATCTATAATTTTATCTTTCAAAATAAATATAAAACCTGTAAGAATAGACAAAGACGGTCTCTATACAATACACAAGCACCCAAATCACAAAGACATAATAGTTGTAATAGATATGGGCTCTTTATGGTGGAGCACCGGATTTTATGAAATAAATACTACTAGATCTCAAAGTCTCAAAGCCCATTAGGGCTTAGTTTGTTGAAAATATAAATAAGATTGAAAAATACATAGCCAAAATAAACTAAAATCAGAGAACAAGAACAAAAATTAACAAAATCTCAGATGAAAAAGGAGATATTATAACAGATATCCTTGAAATACAGAGGATCATGTAGGGTCTGTTTTGAAAAATTCTATTTCAATACATTGGAAGGGATGAGTAGATATCTAAATTTATACAACATAACAAAATTGAACCAAGAAAGTATACAAAATCCTAAAGAGAATGATAAGCAATGGTTTCACATCAGTAATGAAAGCCTTCCAAAACAGAAAAACTTAGGACTAAATAGATCCACAGTTGAATTGTACCAGATCATTAAAATGAACAAGTGCCAATGTTTCTCATGTTTTCCCATGTAATAAAAAGAAAGGTAATAATACTATATAATACTATATAAAGCCAGTTTTATTCTGATTTCAAATGCAGATAAGGACACTTCATGGGAAGAAAACTTCAGATAAATATTCTTGAATAACATAGAAGCAAAAAACCTCTACAAAATATTAGCAAATAAAAATCAACAAGACATTTTAAAAGGCATAAAAATGAAGTTGTTTTCATCCCAGGAATAGAAGTAAAAAAGAAAATAACATAAGAAAATCACAAACTAATGCACTATATAAATAAAATCAAGGAAAACAATCACAACATCATCTCAGGGGATGAAAAAAATATCTTCCAGAAAAATGATGACTCCCTATATAAAACTCTGAAGAAACTATGGATAGAGGGAACTTACCTCAAAATAATAAAGGTCTAATTATCATATCCCAAATTAATACCATACTGAAGGAAGAGAAACTGAAAAAATTTTTGCCAAAATCAGGAACAAGGCAAGGATTTCCTCCCTCACTTATCTGGTTTAATGAAGTATTTGAAACTGTAGCCTGAACAATTACACCAGATTAAAAAATAATAAAATAAAGTAAAACAGATATGAATAGGAAAGGAAGAAATTGAATTAATGCCATTTTCATATAATAGGATCTTAGAAGACTTTGAAAGTTTCACCAAATACTTCAAAGTTAATAAATTCATCAAACTACCAGAATAAAATATCAACATTCAAAATCAAAAGCTTTTTAAAATAATAATGGAAACACTAAGAAATAAATTAAGAAAATAATTCAATTTATAAGATATTCACAAACATAAAATATTTAGGGATAGATCTAATCAAAAAAGTAAAATGCTTCTTCAAGATAATTTAAGAATTCTGAAAAAGGAAGTTGAATAAGATACTAGATGTTAGAAAGACATTGCATACTCACAAATAGGCAGAATTGATAGTGTTTAAATGACCTATATTACCAATATCAATCTATAAATTCACTGAAATCACCATTAAAAACACTAATGATATTTTTTCACAAAACTCAGAAAAAATCCTAAAATTCATATTCTGAACAAAGCACGTTGAATAGCAAAGCTAATTATTAATAAAATGAGCAAAACTGGAGAAATAATAATTACCAACTTCAAATTATGCCACAGAGCCACAATAAAACAAACAACAACAACAAAACCGAGTATGGTACTGGCCTAAAAATATATAAGTAGACCAATGGTACAGAATAGAGGACATAGAGAAAAACCCACACACATATTCTTCTTGACAATAGTGCCAAAACTTATATTGGAGAAAAGGCAGCCTCTTTAACAAATTGTGCTGGTAAAACTAGACATCCATATGCAGACAAATGAAAGCAAATCCATAGCTCATCCTGTACAGAGTCAACTCAAAATCAATCATGTACCTATGTATAAAATCAGAAAATTTGTGGCCATTAGAAAAAAAATTAGAGGAAACACTTCAATATATAGGTGCAGGGAAAAACTTTCTGAATAAGATAGGTATAGTTCATTTAAAAATGAATGACATGAAACACTTCTGAATAGCAAAGAAAGTAATTAACAGATTTAAGAGACAGTCTACTAATGGGAGAAAGTTTTTACCAACTACTCTTCTGACAAAGGATTAATATTCAAATTATATAAGTAAATAAATAATACATTCAACATTAAAAAATAAATAACCCATTCAATAAATGGACAAGTGTTCTGAACATATACTTCTCAAAGGAAGGAGTACAAATGGCCAACAATTACATGAAAAAAATTATCAACATCTTTAGCCATAAGGCAAATACAAGTCAGAATTACTCTGAGATTTTATCTCACTCCAGTTAAAATTCAGTCATTGAAAATACAAAAAAAAAAAAAAAAAGATTTCTTAGGAGGATACAGGGGAAAGGAATTCTTATACATGGGTGGTGGGAATGAAAATTAGTAAAGTCACTATGAAAATCAATATGGAGATTCCTCAAAAACTAACAATAAAACTTTCATATGATACAGCTATGCCACTCCTTTGTATTTATACACAGAAATTAAAGTCATCATACTTTAGAGATACATGCATACTCATGGTTAAAGCAGCACAATTCACAATAGCCAAGTTATGTAATCAGTCTAGTTGTCTGTAAACAGATAACAAATTTTTAAAAAGTGGTATATATACAAAATGGAGGTTTATTCATTCAAAAAGAAGACTAAACTTATATCATTTTGCATGAAATATTTCAAAAGCAGAAGGAAGTATTATATACTTTACCTTACATGTGGAAGCTAGAGAAAAAAATGCAGGAAAAAATGAAATGCATAAAAGTAGTAGGGAGACCTTTACGGTATAGGAAGAGGGCCATGGGGAAGAAGAATGGGAGTGATAATAGAGAGTGAAATTGATCAAATTATATTTCTATATATGTAGAAATATGTCACAATGAAACTCACCATTCTGTAATTTAATAGATAACAATAAAAATTATTAAATTTTTTTTCTAAAATAAACAAATAAATAAGCATAATGTCAGATCAACATAACAAAAAAACAAAAACTTATGATCATCTGAATAGATGAAGAAAATAATTTCATAAAATTCAACATATACTTATGATAATGAAATCAAAGATTAAGCATATATTGATGTAACACAATATAATAAAGGCTGTATAGCAAATATACAGCCAGTAGTACACTGAGCAGGGAAAGCTTTACATGTTTATTCTAAAATTCGAAACACAAAAAGGTGTCCACTCACTATTAGTCAGTATATTAAATTAAGTTTTAGACATTAGGCAAGAGAATATATAAAGTTTATCAATAGAGAGTCAAGCCACACCTGTTTGTAGACTATGAAGCTATATATAGAAAAGCTAAAGACTCCACCAAAATAACATTAGAACTGATAATGATTCAGTACAGTTTCAGGATACAAAGTCAACATATACAAGTCAATAGCATTTATGAGTTTCAGAAGTTTTCTGGTACAATTTTTTGGCTCTTCTAAATATAGAATATCATCATCTTCTAATAGTGATAGTATGAGTTCTTTTCCTATTCATATCCCTTTAATTTCTTTCTCTTGTCTAATTACTCTGGCTTGAGTTTTAAAGACTATATTGAATAGAGGTGGTGAAAGAGGAAATCCCTGTCTTGTTTCTGTTTTTAGAGGGAATGCTTTCAATTTTTTCTCTATTTGGAATATTGTTGGCCTTGTGCTTAGCATAGATAGTTTTTACAATGTTGAGGTATGTTCCTACTATTCCTAGTTTTTCTAGTATTTTGAACATGAAGGGATGTTGTATTTTAGCAAATGCTTTTTCTGCATCTATTCAGGTGATCATATGATTCTTGTTTTCAAGTATATTGATGTGATCAATTACATTTATTGATTCCTGTATGTTGAACCAACTCTGCATCCGTGTAATGATCCTGACTTTATGGTGATGCAATATATTTTTAATATTTTTATGCAGTTTTCCAAAATTTTATTGAGAATTTTTGCATTTATGCTCATCAGGGATACTAGTCTGAAGTTTTCTTTCTTTGATGTGTATTTGTCTGGTTATGTTATCAGGGTGATATTAGCCTCATAGAATGAGTTTGGAAGGATTTCTCATTTTCTGTTTCATAGAATAATTTGAGGAGTATGGGTGTAAATTTTTCGTTGAAGGTCTTTTAGAATTTGGCTGAAATTCTGTCTGGTCCTGGTCTTTTCTTGGTTGGTAGACTTTTGATGGTATTTTCTATTTCATTACTTGTAATTGATCTGTTTAAATTGGGTATGTCCTCCTGATTCCATTTGGGTAGGTCATATGACTGTAGAAAATTGTTGATGTCTTCAAGGTTTTCTTCTTTATCAGAATTTAAATTTTCAAAATAGTTTCTAATTATCTTCTGTATTTTAGCCATGTCTGTTGTGATATTTCCTTTTTCATCATGTATTTGAGTAATTTGAGTTTTCTCTCTTTTTCTCTTCATTAGTGTGGCTAGCGGTTTATCAATTTTATTTATTTTTTTCAAAGAAACAACTTTTTGTTTTGTTAATTTTGTTAATTTTTTTCTTTTGTTTCAATTTCATTGATTTCAGGTCTGGCTTTAATTATTTTCTGTCTTCAACTGTTTTGGATGTTGATTTGTTCTGCTTTGTCTAGGGCTTTGAGATATAATGATAGGTCATTTATTTTTTAACTTTTATTCTTTTTTCCCACAATACTTTATTGTATTTATTATTTATTTTATGTGGAGGTAAAGATTGAACCCAGTGCATCACACATTCTACACAAGTGCTTTACCACTGAGCTATAACTGCAGTCCCTGATTTTTTATTCTTTTAATGAATGAGCTAAATACAATGAGCTTTCCTCTTAGCACTGCCTTCATGGTGTCCCAGAGATTTTGATATGTTATATCACTATTCTCATTTACCTCTGAGTAGTTTTTTTATTTTTTAATTTTATCTCTGATTTCTTTTGTTATGCATTCATCATTCAATAGTGTATTACTTAGTCTCCAGGTGTAATAGTAGCTTCTATTTTTAATTCTATCATTTATTTCTAATTTTATTCCATTATTATCTGATAAGATGCAGTGTATTACATTTGTTATTATATACAAATCAATAGCATTTTGTACATCAATAATTAAATCACTGAGAAAGAAATCAAGAATGCAACTTTTTTAACCATTCTTACAGAAAAATCCCTAGAAATATATTTAACCAAAAGAATGAAAGACTTCTACAATAGTAATTATAGAACAATGTTAGAGAATTTGAAGAAGAAATTTTTTAATAACTGAAAAGAAAATCATGTTCATAGATTGAAATTATTAATATTTTTAAATGTCCATAATACTCAATGACTTTTTATAGTTTCAAGATAATCCCCATTAAAATACCAATGACATCTCACAGAACTGGAAAGCACAATGATAAAACTCATATGGAAGCATAAAAGATTGTGAACAGTCAAAGCAATCTTGACCAAAATGAACAAAGTTGGAGGCATCACAATATCTGATTTCATGAACTAATGTAGACTCTTAGTATCCAAAACAGCAAGGAACAGCCATTAAAAAAAAAAAAAAAAAAAACAGACTCATAGACCAATGAATAGGATAATGGACCCAGAAATAAACACATTTATAGCCAAATGATTGTTGGCCAACGTGCCCAAAATAAACATTGGGGAAAAGATACTGTCATCAAAGTATAGTGCTTGGAAACATATGCAAATGGTTGAAACTTGACCGCTTTCACCATGTACTAAAACAACTCATTGTGAACTACAGGCATAAATGTAAGACCTGAAACTATTTGAAGAAAACTTAGGGGAAAATATCCAAGGCATTGATATAGATAATGATTCTTGATTTTATGGCCAAAGTACAGGAAACACAAGCAAAAATAGAACAATAAGATTGTATCAAACGAAAAACTTCACAATAAAAAGAATTCATTAAAGTGAAAATAAAATGAGAATGAGAGAACATGTTTGCCAACTATTCTTTTAACAAATTATTAATATTCAGAAATACATAAAAAATTAAAAAACTTAAGAAAACAAGTAATTCTATTTAAACATGGGCAAACTGTTTGAGTCAATACTTCAGAAAAGAATAAATCCAAATGTTAAATAAATGTGAAAAATGCTCAATATATTTGGTCATCAAGGGAAAGCAAATCCAAATTACAATACAATATGATCTTATCCCAATTAGAATGGCTAAAATTAGTATGTAAGATATGGGGGAAAAAGAATTCTTATACACTGTTAATGGGAATATAAATTAGTAGAGCCTTTGTAATAAGTGAATGGCAGCTTTTCAAAAACTAAATGAAATTTATCATAAGATCCAACTATTCCAGTTCCTTTTATTCAAAGGAAATAAAATAAGCTTACCAAATAGATGCTTGCTTGTCCAGGTATAATGTAGCACTATCCAAAATAGATACTATAGAATCAACGTAAATGCTCATCAACAGATAATGGGTAAAGAAATGTGATAGAGACTATATAATGTTATTAATGTATAATGAAGAATGATATTTGTGCCATTTGCAGTAAAATGAATGGAAGTGGAGGAAATCATATAAAATGAAATAAACAAGACATATAAAGACAAATACAGGAATTTTTCTTTTATTTCAAAGTTTTAAAATTGCACCTGAATGTAGAATAGTGATTACTAAGTATTGGAAAGAATGTAAGTCAAGATGGTGGGAAAATGGTGGTTGAACAAGATCAGAGTATGCTGTATGCATGTATGGAAAAATTCCACTGAACACTATTAATATTCATGATTAATATTTTAATGCAAATGAATTTAACCAGATCACTTGGTCACAGATAAATATTAAAGAAGAAATTATGTTTCTCTATACCATCAGAAAAACAAAAAATTACAAAATTATCAATGATAACTCCCAAGTATACTTCAGAAGAGTTGTAATAGGGTATGGAAAAAAACCAGGTTGTGGGAGGAGATGGATGACTTCCTTATTATTGATCCTTCAAGCCTGTTAGTGGAAATTAATAAAATGATTATATAATACTGGTCATCGGCAAAGAGATAAAGTGACACAATTATGAAAATCTATCTTTTCAGGTAAAGGGATAACCCAAACAATAAAATAAATCACAATGACTGGTTCTTTATGTACTCTCAACAACCCCCAGGGAAACAGAAACCACTTCTTGTGTCCAAAGGTCAATGACATGGCTTTTCTGGGACAAGCCTGGCAAGTGGACTTTAGTTAAACACCTTCTTGCCAAGGATTTAAATATCTGTTGTTATTCATTAATAAAATTACATAAAAGATTGAGCCCTTTCCCACCACATCAGAAAAGGTTATAGATGTAACATGATTTAGTCTCCCATGATCTATGAAAAGTGATAGTGTTCCCTCTTTGGTTTCCAAAATTATCAAACAAAGGGAAAAAGCATAACTCCACTCTTCATGGAGACATCAGTCCTTGGAGAAACTAGAGCTAATCAACCATCAAAACTATGTTTGAATAAATTATGTCAGGAAACAGCCTTACCTTGGAAGAAGGTTTTCCCTATTGCTCTACTTCTTGTAATAACAACTCTCAACACATCTCTAGGCTTGATTCCATAAGAAACTTTATGTGGACATTATTTGCTTTAAATAGATATAATGATGAATGAAGAAAACTCTGTTATTATAACATATTTTATCACTTTGAATCAATATCAGCAGATTAAAATTGTTTGGCTCAAGATCCTATCACATTTTGGGTAAAAACATCATCCTTTATATGAAACTTGACCTCTATTGTTAATTAAAATTTATAGGGATTATATAAGCCTTAATTATATGTTATATATAATTCATATTAATTATATGGAAAGGTACATTCCCTGTTCTTTACATTTACACAGTCATAAAAAAATAAACAAAATTTCCAGTTGGATACACTCGTTTCAGGTGAAAATTTGGTGTCTTCAGTTGATTCCTAGGGAAGTCCTTCCCTTTGCAGAAACCATGAAATATACTCCTGTACTCCAATGGAAGATCTGAAATATCTGCCATAAAGTCAATGGTTATATGTAAACTTTTTTTATTTCTCTTTTAGTTTTATGAAATAAGCTCACTGAAACTAGCTGTTCTCTAGACTGATCTCAACAGCACACAAATAGTTAACAGAATGCCTTCTGAGTACACAGAGTATTATATCTTTCCAGCACTTCTGGGATAACCTTATGGCTATCTCCCTTACAAGAGAATGACTGAATCAAATTGCAATCCTTAATGCAGGGAAAAAAAGAGAAAGGAATGTAGTCATTATGAACACCTAGTCATGCAAGCATTACATTATGGCCTAGAAATGAGACGTTTTTACACCCAAGTCATGAGAAAACCTTCTCATTAGAGCACATTAACTTTCAAAATTTTGCAACCATCAAGTAATTTTTGAGTCTATTTGCCCCTCATTTCTTACAGTTAATTCCATAATGTGAAATATATAAAGATGGTTACTGTCAAATTTGGATGAATACATATGGCTTACACCCATAACAGAGGCCCAACCTGCTGGAAGCAATGTAACTACACCTATCATAAATGGTCTAATTCGACCCAGGATCTAGGGTAGACAGCAGAATATCAATGTCAACATTGTAATTTTCAGGTTAATGATTGCTTTGGGACTAATTAATACTTCAGGTCTGTTATTAGATGACTAATACCCAAGAAGATATAATGGATATGTGTAACAAATGTACGGCCCTGGCTTCCACCAAGATGACTTGGAAGATGTACTATATGCATGAATGCAAAAAAAAAAAAGTGTATACAAAACTAGGACTACTTGATAACCTCCTCAATCTCAAGCATAGATGAGGATGGTCTGTTTTTCATTCAGTATGATAATTTAGCTTCACTGTTTTTTTTTTTGGTTTTTTTTATTGGTTGTTCAAAACATTACAAAACTTTTGACATATCATATTTCATACATTAGATTCAAGTGGATTATGAACTCCCATTTTTACCCCAAATACAGATTGCAGAATCACATCGGTTACACATCCACATTTTTACATATGCCATATTAGTAACTGTTGTATTCTACTACTTTCCTATCCTCTACTATTCCCCGCTCCCCTCACCTCCCATATTCTCTCTCTACCCCATCTACTGTAATTCATTTCTCTCCTTGTCTTTTTTCCCATTCCCCTCATAACCTCTTATATGTAATTTTGTAGGGAAAGGTAGAGAAAAGGGAAATTGCATGGAAATGGAAGGAGACTCTCATTGTTAGCTTCACTGTTTATCCCACGTATTGATCTAAAAGATATAATCTGGCACATGGAAGTCCTGACAAATTGTATTCAAAGAGCTCTCAGTGGCACTACACAAGGTATCTCTTTCCTTAACACAGAGGTGACACTCCTGAGAAAAGCTTATTTACAACAATTAATAGCTTTGGATATTCTGAAAGCAGCTCAGGGAGGTACTAGTGCTATCATGCAGAATGAATGTTTCATCGTCCTTCCTCATTACTCTGACAATTTGATTGAAGTCCTCAAAGGTTTGGACTCCCAACAGATGCTAAGTCCTCACTAGCCTTGTTGTAGGGGCAACTTGTTATTGTATGGTTTTCTGGCACTTCCTGGTAGAAAAAATTGATGGTATCTATAGACATTATCATAATCATTGATGTATCCAGGTGTTGCTGTGCCTATTCTATATATCTTTTTCCAATGTTTTCGTATTCTTATTTTTCTCCTAGGGCATCTATTCTCCAAACTGGCTTTACAATATGTTTCTACTGAATCAGAAATTGATCATGACCCCTTGTATAGACTTTCCTCATAATTAAAGCTCTTCACTGACAACTAGCAAGTATTACAGATAATAGTCATATAGGCCTACACACGTATCAGCAGGAAGTAGTTAATGAATTTATTTATTCACTCATTTTTCCCTATATGATGTATAGTCTCCAAACTTTGAGGGGTGAAATGTCATATAGTAGTTTGTATTGAGCAGTAGAATGTAAACCAATAACAGAAGGGTCACAGGGTTTCTTTTAATTGCATTTGATGAATAATTAAGTAACTAATAGAAAAAACAATAAGTGTACTAACCCTGAAACAAACATATGGAAACAAAAAGGTTGTTAAAGTGCACTAAGAAATGCATCAGGGGCTGGGGTTGTGACTCAGTGGTAGATCGTTCATCTAGCACATGCCAGGCACCGTGTTGGATCCTCAGCACCACATAAAAATAAATAAATAAATGTCCAACTACAACTAATATATATATATGAAAGATCAATGGGAATATCTCCAAACAGGATTTATTAAGATCATTGTAAAGTTAGGTGTGATGGTGCCACAGTCTGGCTGGGCACAAATGCCGCAGTCTGGGCACACAATCATGAGCCACCACACAGCTTGTAGATTCAAACAGCAACTCTTTATTCCCGAACTCACACCAGCCATCTACAATCACGTTCTGGGGAAATCCACGTTCTCTGCCCAAATCCACCTCCACTGGGCTTCTCTCTCCCAAAAAATACTGTCTGAATCCCGTGAGAACTCAAGGGGAACTCAGGCAGCAGGATACGCCCTATTCCCAGCAGGAATAATCTTAAACCTTAAACCTGGAACCTAAACCGGGAACGCCCTAAACCCGATTATCTTAAACCGGGAACACCCTAATCCGCCTTGGTCCTTGAGCAAGATCACCTACATTCAATGTCACTGCAACATGGGGTACGCTGGCAAGGAAATTGTCATACCTACTTGGCTAATGGCTCCCAGCATCTCCCCCCTTCTGGTTAATTAAACAACAAGCAATGTGGCTTAAGGACCGTGCCTGGTAGGTTGTCCAATTCAACATATGGTTCTTACCCGTCATTGGAAAACTGACCTTTAGGCGTCAGCCTCCTGTCTTAGGTTGATACCACTGCAATTGGATCATACCCGTCACTGACTACCGGTCCAGCATACAGCCATACTTGTGGATAGGTCTATGCACCAGTGGGGGGTGAGGTTCTTTGCCTCACCTCTGTTGGCCCCCAAATTTGGCCTTGGTGCCAGTGGGGGAGTGAGGTTAATGTGGTTTATGGACCGTGCCTGGTAGGTTGTCCAATTCAACATATGGTCCTTACCTGTCATCAGAAAACTGACCTTTAGGCGTCAGCCTCCTGTCTTAGGTTGATACCACTGCAATTGGATCATACCCGTCACTGACTACCGGTCCAGCATACAGCCATTGGCCCCCAAATTTTAGACCATCACTAGCAGAAGGGAGGAGAATACAGAAATGCCACAAGACCAAGCCAATTGACGGCTCCTTGGGAAAAATTGCATCACTGGTGACACCATCAGCAAAGATATGTCAGCACTACCACAATTAACATGGGGTGCGCTGGCAAGGAAATAAAAATTGCATCACTAGTGACACCATCAGCAAAGATATGCCAGCATTACCACAATTCGCTGCACCAAACGATAGTTACATAGTTCAGGCAAGTTTTGCAAGCAGTTCAAAGCAGAGGAATCTATCAATATGTCCATTTCCTCCCAAAATCCGTTTCCTCCCAAAGTAAGTTGACTCCTTGATTGAGCATTACTTGTTGAGTTATATTCATTGATGCATCAGTTTATACAGTTTACTGTGATAGCTATGATAGAAGCTGTAGTTTGGTTTTATCTTTGTCTTCACCGGCACTGGGATGAAGATAGGAATTCTGGCAATGATGCTAAAGAGACATTATCCTGAAAAGAATTATTAAATATAATGAAAAGGAAAGGTGAAAGTAAACAAACAGATCTGTTAACCTACTTTAAAAACAATCCTTAACAGCTTTTTACCTAATTTAAATTAGTAAACAAACAGATCTGTTAACCACCTTTAAAAACAATCCTTAACAACTGTTTACCTAATTTAAATTAAACCATTTAAATCACGTGAATAAAAAATAATAATAATAATAATTCGGATCCATTCTTTCATGAGCGCTCCTCATATAATAAATATGGACATACGCACATACAGACATACAACACAAAACACAAGAGTGTACACAAACGTACAACACATAAGAAAATAGTAAAGGCCTTGTAGCTTTACCTGGATGAAATCTCCATTGCAATGTTTAAAAACTCCACAGTCAAAAAATAAAACTGATCAGAAAAACATTAACCTAGGTTTGTATGAGCTCAAAAAATAAAAATAGAACCTTATGATGTGGAAAAATGCAATAATAAAATAGCTATTGAAAAAAGCATCCTGGTTAATCACTGTCACAGATGTAAGAATGGCCAAGCTGGAGTTCTGGATATCAGCTGTTATGGATTTGAGTCAAATCATCTTCTTTTCGATCTGTAGAAATTGTTTTAGTTAATCTCTCTGGAATCCAAATCAGCTGCTGTTCTCCCTGTGGAAAAACACAAATAGACCCCTGACTCCATACAATCACTGGGTCAGGACCTTTCCATTGTCCTGTTAGAATATCTTTCCAAAGTACTTTAGGCTTATGTACATTTTTTGGATACATGTGTCTTTCTGCAGCACTAAGTCCTGATGAATCCAAATTTTAAAAGTTTAGAGTAAAAAGGGTTATTTTAAGTTTATCTTTGGGGGATATATACCCCTTTCCAATTCCCTCTTTTTGCTTTAATAAGTATATGTCTGTATCTAATAGTTGTCTAGCTTTTTGCATTTTTCTATCTGAAATACCTTACTTGACATTTTCAACCATTTTTTATCTTATTTCTATCTTCTAGTTTTTTTCCCCCCCTAAGGTTTCTACATTCACCCTTAGTTGCTTTTTTTTTTTTCTTAGTTTTCTTGTTTCCTATTTTGTGGGTTTAAAATTATTGTCTTCCTACATCTTTTCTATCTTCCTATATCTTTTTTATCTTTCTACATCTTTTCTCTTTTTTTACCTTTCTGTACTTCTGTCTTTAAAGTTTTTCACTTTAAATTTTTAATCTTCTTTATCTAAATATCTTTTATCCTATTATCTTCCTATTTTTTTTAAGTAATGCCTTTAAGATTAACTAGGCTTCGAATGATGCAATAAAGCAATCTTTTTTTCCGCCATGAAGGTATCTCGACCACCTTCAATTTAACCTTTTAAAGCCTTTTAATTATCATCTATACTGTACTTTTAAATGTATTTTTTCACCACCTACAACTTCACTCTTTTAAACGAGGCTTAGATTCTGTTTAAATCTCTTTAATGTTAGTTTACATGGCTGCCCTTCAACCAAAGGCTTTTTTTTAACTCCATTGAGAAGCTTTGTCTCAATCTGCCATGTACAAATATCTTTTTCTTCTTTCTTCCTTTCTCAAGCTTTTAAAGTAAGTCTAGTTTCCTCAAAATCTTTTTAAATGGCATTTTACAACTTTTTACTTTACCACACAGAGATTATCTCATCTAAAAACATTTCTTTTTCCTTTAACCTTTTATATTAAAATATATTTCCACATCTTGAATCTTTTTCTATCTCTTTTTTAACCATTAACCCTTTTTATAAATTCACATTTTGAAACAACTCTTATAAAATTTCTGATTTAGACAAATTACTCCACTTTAATAAGATGAAAGACTTTCATGTTTTTTATGATACTATAATACTATAATTGAAACCCAACTGAAAATTTTTCTACTCTTTGTATATAAATTACACATGATAGAATCTTAACTCTTAGTAACCTTGTTTTAGCAAAGACACAGACCAAACAATATTAAACCTTTTTTCCATTCACCAATTTATGAAAACACACATAATGTTTAAATATATTACCTTATGGAACTTACTAAGTAAAGAGTACTTGATTTCATATTTAGTGGTTGATATTTTAACACTTTAGCTTTGTAAATTAATCAGATGTCTGTAAAAACCAAGATCTTAGACAAGTGTAGTAAACAGAACTAGCCATCTCTTTCTTGTTGAAGAAAAATCCTTCTACAGGATACCATGATGGTCCCATTGATATGCTTAATAACTCTTCTTTAAAAGGCCATGTGCTACATTTTTGTATTGTATCAACATATGCCCTAACTGTTGTTGGTCTTACTGGGGTGCCTCCTTCCTCTAACAATTTCTCTTCCTCGGAGGCGAACAACTTCAAACCTTTAGCCAACCATTTTTCCCAGTTTGCCTGAGAAATTTCTAGGGATAGGCAGCTTGAAACAAAAACAAAATAAATCACAACAGGAACACATTGTTTTTTGACTTGATCACCCATTCTCTCGCCTTCCCTCAGGGGCAAGCAATTTCACTTACCACCAAGTTTCAGATGTTCCCCGTACGAGCCCCCAAATGCCACAGTCTGGCTGGGCACACAATCATGAGCCACCACACAGCTTGTAGATTCAAACAGCAACTCTTTATTCCCGAACTCACACCAGCCATCTACAATCACGTTCTGGGGAAATCCACGTTCTCTGCCCAAATCCACCTCCACTGGGCTTCTCTCTCCCAAAAAATACTGTCTGAATCCCATGAGAACTCAAGGGGAACTCAGGCAGCAGGATATGCCCTATTCCCAGCAGGAATAATCTTAAACCTTAAACCTGGAACCTAAACCGGGAACGCCCTAAACCCGATTATCTTAAACCGGGAACACCCTAATCCACCTTGGTCCTTGAGCAAGGTCACCTACATTCAATGTCACTGCAACATGGGGTACGCTGGCAAGGAAATTGTCATACCTACTTGGCTAATGGCTCCCAGATTTCTCAGTGAATCTCAGAAAGGAAATTTTATTAGTAGCACAGGCACACTAAGACCAAATTTTGCTGGTCATAGACTACCCACATTTACACATTAACATAGGGTTGACTTGTAGATGAAGTCCTCCTAAATGGGATGGTCATCATGATAGTTCCAGAAAGAAACAACTAAGGTCAAAATCTCTCCCTCCCAACATGAAGGAGGAGTTAAATATTGGATTGGTGAAGAATAAGAACTTCTCATGTCAAACATAGAACTGTAATACATTTGGAAGTAGCATTCAGTTTCCTGTATTATTCTCTGCATGGAGATTATCCACTCTCTTTCACTTATAACAAAATGCCTGACTTTAAATTTTGTTTCATTGGGATGTAATGACCAAGTCTTAGCACTCCAGCTTCTCATTCTCCTGTGATAGTTTTGGCAGAAATATAGAAAAATGAACAAATAGAATAGATTTCAGGACTGACTTTCCATATAGATTAATTTGCCTTATGACAAAGATGATATAGTCCTGCCTATGTAAAATATATTCTTTTTATCTAAATAGGGCCCATTCAATTTGAAGAATCTTGATCTCTGTCACACTATACACATTTTTCAATTCATGATAGACTGTTAATCTAAATTCAAAATATTTTAGCAGTAAATTTTATGTGAAATAATATTAAACTCTCTTCATGGATTGGGAAAGATATGTTTAACAGAACACAAAAAGTTTGAGCCATAAATGAAAAACTGATGAGTTGAAATTGAAAATTACTGCTTATGAAAATTACTATAAGAATGTTAAAAGGCAAATGTGAACTGGGATAATATATGTAATATTCATATACTTGACAAATAACACATATCCACAATATACAAAAGACCACAATTCAGCAATAACTACTGGTCACTAAAAGGGATAAAAAGGAAAAAAAAATTAAATGGGCATGACAAAAGAGGATATTCTATGATTGATAGACATATGATGTCATATTCAACTGTATTCATCTTTACAACATTTCAAAATAGAACATGATATTCACCAGAAAATAATGAAAAGGAAAATTTATAAATACCAAATTCTGCTATTGGTATACATTAACTAAAATTATGTATAAATAATAATGCATAGATTAGTGTACTGTTTAGGGAACTATTTGACAGTATCTACTAAAGCTGAGTATGTATATAGTCTTTTGCCTTGAAATTATGCTTCTAGATATGCACTTAACAAAAATGCATGCTTATGTTTACAAAAAGATATTTCCAGTAACTCATTGTAGCACTATGTTTAAAGCCTGTACAACCCAAATTTCCATCAAGAGTATAAGAGAGGAAATACATTTTAGCCTATTAAATAAATTAAAATCTATAAAGGAATGTAAATAAATTAAATACATTGCTGGTCAGGGAGGCACATGCCTGTAATCCTCAGGAGGCTGAGGCAGGAGGATCATGAGTTCAAAGCCAGCCTCAGCAAAAAGCAAGGCACTAAGCAACGATCTCAGTGAGATCCTGTCTCTAAATAAAATACAAAAAAGGGATGGGGATGTGGCTCATTGGTCAAGTACTTATGAGTTCAATCCCTGGTACTAAAATAATCATCATCATCATCATCATCATCATCATCTTAAATAAATAAATCAATGCTGATTGATATCACAAACTTAATTTGGCACAAGAGATAAGATACATACACTCATAATGGTTCAACTCACAATTTTTCAATTTTACAATGATGTGAAATTAATACACATTAAATTGAACCTCCTATACTTTAAAATTTGAATGTTGATCTTTTCCTGGACTAGTAAATTATAGTACAATACCCTCCCTTGATGCTGGTCAGCAGCAGTGAGCCATAATTTCCAGTAAGTTTAAACAACTGTCACTCTAAGTGTACTGTGTTGACAAGGCACAATATTCAGTAGTTTAAGTATAATTAAATTCATTTATTAGTTATTATATTTTCAATTTGTGATACATATAGGCATACTCACATACCAACACACATACACATTATATGTGTGTGTAAATTTATATAAATTTCAAAATAGGCAAATCCATTGTCTGCAGATAAGTCAGCATAATGTTTATTCTTAGGAAGCAGGAGGCAAGGACAGAGATCAATTTTAAGGAAGCATAAGGAAACCTACTAGGTGCTGCTAATGATGCTTTTGTCCTAGACAGTGATTACCTCAAAGTTTTCCCTTTTGGAATATTTTTAAAAATATAACTTTTCTGAATGTTCATTTTTCTGAATGTTCACTTATGCTTCATCAAAAGCTAAAACCAAAATAAGAAAAAGTAAAATAAATGTCATAAAGCTTAAATAGCTAAAATATTGTTGGAATATTCTTATTTCTTATAAATAGATGTGAAAGAATATGACTATTTCCAGTGTCTAAATTTCATAATATTAAGTCTCTTTTTCTGATTAGTTAACTACCTGTTTTAACTAGAATTTGATTATAATTAACACTGTTGATACATTAAAGTGTCTACATGTTTCAAGATTTTTATGTCTTGGGAATCAGAATAGCTTGATATTTTAAGGGCATATATTAACAAATTATAGCACTTTTTCTTAACATTGAGCTAAAAACTTATTAGCCACTAGACATTATAATAATCTAAACACTTGTGTAAACATGTGTGTACAATAAATAAATGACCTATTAAAATTCTTTTGTAGTGAAGAACATGTATAGTCTGTGCTAATTAATTTCAGATTACTTGGTGGATAGGTAGAGGCTTAGTTACTCTTTCAAAGCAGGACATTACAATGCTTTCAAGCCAGAATAAGCTATCATTTTAATGAACAGATATTGGTACAATTTTAACATTGAAATTTAGACTGGCAATGAGATGAAATCAGGTGTTCCCTTATGCATATTATCAGCACAAGGGAATGTCTAATGTAAAATGTATTGGCTGGGATTCAGATGGGATTTAGTATATCTAATCATTACACAGATTTTACATATTTCAAATTCCTTTATCTTAGGAGTTTTCTTTTCTTAAGATCTTTGCTTATACTATAGGGAAAAGAAAACACACTGAAAAATTACACAAAATGTAAAGATAGAAGTAAATGCAAGCCTTGTTCTATGGCATATACCAAGGGAAAAGAATGCAGATGCAAGCATAGCTCAAAGGAAATATACTATTTGCAATATTACAACACTCAAGGGAATGATTCCAAGCATGATTTCAAAACAACTTAGGGAAGAATATTTTTGATAGTTATTAAAGAGAGAAAAATACTTGGAATAACCTACAAAAAGGGAAAAAACACATTATACAAAATTTTAAAAAAGGATATTAGGAAAATAAAAAGAACATAGCAGAAAGAGAACCTAAGCAGAACTGGGTTCAGAAAAAAAATCCTGTAAGTAATAAGAGAAAAATAAAAATAAATAAGTCTGAATTTCAGAGAATAGATTTGGCCCATATATTCGAGATAACAAGTTCATATAAATTTTATGAAATTAATTTATAGCCCAAATCTAATGGGCTCTCAGGGTCTGCATGCTGCCTTGTTGGCACAAGGGGGGTTAAGTGTTCAGCCTTGAGTGGGGGCTTGGGCATTTGGGCTTGAAGCAAACAGGTGATAAAGAACCAGACAGAGGGTTTGAGAAGCCAGGTCATCCTGCAGCTAACTTTGTTTGGCATGCCCTGAAGACAACTTATTGACCATCAAATTCTCTCCTACCTGGGTGTCTCTGAAACCAGCTTGCTTCTCTCATTACCTTTCTCGAATTATCCCAGCTTTCCAAACCAGCTTGCTTCTCTCACTTATCACTGTTCCCAGCTTTCCCTAGTCACACGAAGAAAGCACGGGCTTTGTAATAAGGAAGGCAGCTTCTCCCACTCTCTGAACGAAGGGAGCCAAGGGAGGATGGTGGCCCGTTGTTACCAGATTTCCCTTTGAGAGCAGTCTCTCCAGGTCTTATGTGAAACACCTCAACTTTAAATACTGATACTTGAAATTCTTACGAAACTGGGAGGGTAAACAAAACACACATGTTCCTCCTTAGGCCCAGAAGGCAACTGGGGTAAAGTTCTCTCTTACGATAAAGGTAGTTCACACTTATTCAGGGGTCACCATGCTCCGGACACCAAAGTGGTTTGTCAGAAGGACAACACACAACAGTCCCACTACCTGCCAGATCCAAGCAAGTAGGGGGTCTGTATGAAGGAGAAGGGGGTCTGGCTGGAGGGGGCCCTTAGGGTCACTTGCTTCTTTGAATCTTCAGATATAGGGCAAAGAGAGGACCCAAGAGGGGCCAGAAATGAAGGGAGCATTAGGTATTGGGCTAAGAACAGAGACACTGGAGAGGCGGAGCTTGAGGGGATCTTGTGAGGAGGGATGACAAGAGTACTTAATGACAGGTGATGATCGTTGGCTCTTCTGATGAAGGTGTAGGAGCGCCGGGCTTAAGCCTGGAAATATGAATCCGTGGGGTAAGTTGGTTATTAGACAGCTTGAGTTTGGCCACCGAGGGAGTGTACATAATCACCTGAGCAGGACCCTCCCATTAGAGGAGGCTTTTTCCTGGCGGGCAATAGTAAAAAAGTTGACCAGGTGTTAAGGAAGTAGGATTTTGAGAGAGACTGGGGTCAGGAAGGAGACAGTCTTGATAGTGCCAGAGTTCAGAGCATAGATGGAAGAGGAGGAGCAGGGCATCTGTAGGAAGGTCATACATGACTTCAAAAGGTGCGGGATTAGAAGGCTTCTTTGGCAAGGCCCTAATGCACAATAAGCCAAGGGGAGCACCTTTACCCAGTCCAGGCTTAATTCCATGGTGAGCTTGGTGAGGGTCTCTTTAAGGGACCGATTGGACCTTTCAACTTTTCCAGAAGCCTGGGGCTGGTAAGGGCAATGGAAATGCCAAGGGAGTGATAGTGTGTGAGCCAGTCCCTGAGTTATCTGCAAGGTGAATTCTGGGCCATTGTGTGGTTGGATAGAAGTGGGCATCCCCAAACAGAAGATTATGTGAGTAAGCAACAGATCAACTACTGTAGAGGCCTGCTTGTTAGAAGTGGGAAAGGCTTCAACCCATCCCAAAAAAGTATATGACCATGGGCCTGATGAGAAGGGAAAGGTTTAGGTTTTAATGGAGTATTGCTATTAGTTCTCTGGCAGATCTGAAAAGTGAAAGTGATCTGTTGTAAGAGGGTCTTATTGCATGGGGAAAGGGTGAAAAAGGAGTTAAGGAAAGTAGTGAGACTCTGTGGACTAGAATGGAATAGAGAGTGAAGAAACTGGAAGAGTTGTTGGGGATCTTTGGGCCAATCTCCGGTGGTAATGAAGAGTAGCGGAGAGGAGGTAAAGCTCTGTAGGGCGGCTGATCAAGCCGCTTGATGGGCCTTGGGATTCCCCA
The DNA here is from genome assembly GCF_021218885.2 of Marmota monax. Taxonomy (NCBI): domain Eukaryota; kingdom Metazoa; phylum Chordata; class Mammalia; order Rodentia; family Sciuridae; genus Marmota; species Marmota monax. The sequence continues at coordinate 2,688,265 of NW_026695065.1, forward strand.
TAGTAGTATGGGAGGAGTCAGTTTGATGGGCCTTGCAATGGATTATTCCCAGTTGGGAAGGAAGCCTGGAGGCTCATAGTAGGCCAGAAATAAGTGTGGAATTAATGACTGCTGTCCCTTTCTTTCCAAATGGCTGTGTGGGGGATCAGGATATGGAAGACGTATTATATAGGGAGAGAGTTTTTCCCTCCATTAGCTCGCATGCTCTGGTGGCAACTATGAGTTCAGCTTGTTGGTTGGTGATATTGGGTGGGGGAGGTTTTGCCTCTATGATGGATGAGAGGGAAACGACAGCATACCCCACCCCTTTAACCCCTTTGTGTACAAAGGAGCTACCGTCTGACAACCAGACGAGGTCTGAAGAGGGCAGCGGTCCCTCAGAAATGGTGGTAGGGCAGGGTAAAATCGTCTCTAATACCTCCAGGCATTTGTGGACAGGATCTTGTGAGGGAGAAGATGGGAGGAGGGAGGCAGGGTCAAGGAATGAGACAAGGAGGGATAGAACCCTGGAAGAAGGAAGTGACTGTAGCCCCTTGTAAGTGAGGAAATCCTTTAGATGGTGAGGAGATAAGATGGTTAGCTAGGAGCCAAAGGTAAGCTTGTGTGCTTCTTTCTGGAGGTCATGGGCCGCTGCTAGGGATCTGAGGCATGGGGGCCAGCCCCTGATGGTGGGGTTGGATACGTAGGCTACTGGTGCAAATGTGGGGCCATATTCCTGACCCAGAACACCCAGTCTTTGTCCCTGTTTCTCATGTATATAGAGGGTGAAGGGTCAGGAGAGGTTAGGGAGATGCAGAGTGGGTGCCCGGAGGAGGGCCTTTCTAAGGATTGTAAAGGGCTTTCCTGCCACTGAGGGTAGGGGTTCATCTTGGGGGCCCTTGGCCAGATTATATAGCGGGCTGGCGAGGAGGGAGGAATTAGGAATCCAGGCTCTGAAGTACCCAGCCAAACCCAAGAAGGAGAGTATGTCATCTTTGGTCTTTGGTGTAGGTATAGACACAGTAAGCTGTTTTCTGTCTACTGTAATGGCCTTTTTCCCTTGAGAGATATGTGACCTCTTTACATGCTATTTGGGCCTTTTGTGGAGAGGCCCCATATGCCTTTAAGGCCAACAAATTAAGTAGGAGAATTGTGTCATCTGTTGAGCGCCCTTTGGACGGGCTAGAAGAATTGTAGAGATATGCAAGAGGTGCAGAGAGCAGGATTGGATTGGAGCAAGAAGAAAGCCTGGACATAAGCGATCTCTACCCATTTTTTAATGCTTACAGTAATTTTAGAGATCCCTTAGAATGGAGGGATCCAGGGACCCAAAAGGGGCCATCTGCTTTGGTTGTCTAAGGGATAAGTGAGCCAGGCCTGGGTGCTATATTTGAACCAAGAGGCATTGTAGGGGAGAGTCAACCAGCAGAGAGGACACGTTACCCATGTATGAAGGAGGGAAGAGGATGCAGAGAAGGAGGAAACTGATTTATTGGCAAAAGGGGCATCCCCGCTAGAGCCAAAAAATTAGGAGTGCCTAAGTGGCAGGTTCGAGCTGCAGAGATTAGTCATCACCGAATCCTGACAGTCGAAGCTCTTGTCCTGGACAGAGCCAGAGCCGTAGGAGACCTTGGACAAGGCTTTTCAGAACCCCTCCTGGAGAGGCCGGATACTCCCAGGGCTGGAAAGAGTGGGGAGGCAGGGCAAGAGAGAGGAAGGGGAGGGTAAGCTTCTCTCTAGCGGCCAAGACTTAAAGGTGAGAGAACTAGGACTTTAGGAATCTGCCCAAGGAAGGAGTCCCTGAGGGCCACTGTAGCCTTAAAGGCTGTGGTGGGGTGCTTTCCTCCCTGCAGGTGGGCAAAGAGATTTTCCGGATGATAATCAACATATTGCAAGAGGGTGGATTTGGGGCACTTGGGGTGAAATGATTGGAGGTCGGAGGCCAAGGTTTGTCCAAAGAGGTGTGGACTATCTCGAAATCCCTAAGGAAGGACAGTCCAGGTTAGTTGTGGAGAATATCTGGTGGTGGGATCTGTCCAGGTAAAGTCAAAAAGATCTTGTGATTCGGGGGCAAGGGGAATGGAGAAAAAAGCATTAAATCTATGACCAAGAAGTGGGTGGCAGTGTGGGGTAATCTGAGACAGCAGGGTGTATGGGTTGGTAACCAAAGGATGTATGGGCCTAACGGAGGTGTTGATGAGCCGCAGGTCCTGAACTAAGCGATAGGACCTGTTGAGCTTTTCTACCACTAGTATGGGAGTATTGAAAGGGGAATGAGAAGGACAGAGTTACCCCTTGCTAAGAAGGTCCTGAATAATAGGTTGTAGGCCCAGAAGAGCTTTTGTAGACAGGGGGTATTGAGCCTGATTGGGGAAGGTGTTAGGATCTTTACTGGTGGGCAGGAAACGGTGGAGGGGGTGTGGGTATCCCATACAATCAGGTCAACCAGGTTCATAGGTAATTGATTGTCTAATTGATAATAAGGCCAATCTTGTGTGTAGAATTTAATAAGGTGGAGTCTGCATGGAGGGAAGAAGAGGCCCCCATAGGTCAGGAGAGGGACAAGGGTGGTTAAGAGAGAGAGAGAGAGAGAGGAGTGCCTGTTCTTCAACCCCTCAGTACCTCCCGCTCACGAACTGGGCTCCAGAGAGTTCATCGTGACCTTGAAGGTCATGGTGGGGTGCATTCTCTCCTCCAGATTGGGCATCAGAGGTTTGCTGGACGATCACAGTCAAAGCCCCTGCCTAGCCCGTCTGAAGTTGGATACCCGATAGGGGAACTCACCTACTGAAGAGCTGGTGTAGCGTGAGTAGTAGCAGCGCTGGAAAGAGTGAACGACGACGGCAAGCCTTGAGAGAGGGGGCCCTCAAGCAGCGAGGCATTCCCCCTCCCAGGTTTTGGCACCAATGAAAGAATGATCAAGGCTCGTCATCAGAGAAAATGCCTGTTTGCTGAGGAACAGAGCCGGGGGTGGTTTGACAGTTATGACAGTTTAATGGTTGAAGGGTTTGACAGTTGGCATGGGGTGCTTTCTGATTGGTGGGTAAGGGTCATGTGAGCCAGCAGGGCTAGTCTGATTGGTGGGTAAGGATCATGTGAGTCAGCAGGGCTCACCATTGGACGGCTCTTCTCAGGGGATGGGGAAGTTAGTCTTCCTAGCCGGGCAACTCCCAACAGAAACAGAAAGGTTTAGTGTTTTCTCAAATATGAGGAAGCTAGAGTAAAATAATTGAAAGAGGGAGGGAAGGATAGGTTAACATAAAGGGAAGATCAGTAATATAGAAGTGGAAAAGTTTGTTTTGACTCACAATTTTAGAGGTTCTGTCCATGGTTGACTGAATCCATACCTCTAAACACGGGTGAGGAGGAATATCATGGAGGGAGTGTGTGGCAGAGGAAAACAACTCAGGACATGGAAACCAGGAAGCGGATAGACAACTCTGCTAATCCAGGACAAAATATAAAACCCAAAGGCACATCCACAGTGACCTACAGCATCCAGCCACACCCTATCTGCCTACACTTATTGCCCATTAATCCATACCAGTGGAGATTAGGTTATATCTGTCATAATCTATTCATTTTACCCCTGAAATTTCTTGCATTGTCTTACACATAAAGCTTTTGGGGACAAGTAATACCTAAACCATATTATTTTGAATCTGGCCCCATAAATTCCATGTTAATATCACAATACAAAACACATTTGGTTCGTTTCCAAGCTTATCCATTTTTTTAGCAGTTTCTTCAGTGCCCAAAAATCCAAGCCAAAAAACTCATCTGAGTCTCAAGGCAAACTCATGGATATTATTCTCTATAAAAATGAAAAGTAAGGCACATATAGCCAGTATATAATGTTCACACTGTACACAAGAGTAAAATTGGGTATAGAATGACGGGATGCAACCAAGGCAAGACTAAAATACACCTAGACAAACAAGTCCTATAGCTCTACTATCCAGCATCAGGGCAACAAATCATTATAATATTCTCTAAAAAGTTCTTGTTTAGTTCCACCCATATGATCTCACATGTTGGAGCCCATGTAACCTTTCTCTTGGCTTGTCTCCACTCACTTCCTATAGATTTCCTTGGTAGATATTTTATATCCCTGACATCTCTTAATTTCCAGATGTCCACTGAAGCTTTGACTTCCTTCTCACCTGTTCATGCATCACCATCTCAGGGGAAGCTCACAGGTGCTCTGAACATGCTATACATAGTCCGGCCTCCCAAGCTTTCCTTAGAAAATTTGATGAAAGCCTCCTTGACCCCCAAACTCATGTATCCTGCTTTTATGCCAAAAAAGTAGCATCAAAAATTGCCACCATCTTGAATTTAGGTAAAAATCATGGGAACATGGCTATAGCAACCTCTAAGTGTCTTGAGAGCTGAGCATAGGAAACAATTTCCTAGGGCCCCCTGTGTAAACAGTGCCCCCATGGTATCTACTCAAAGCAATTTTTACTTTTACACCCTTAAGCTTGAGATGTGCCTGGTTTTGCCAATCCCTGTGATTCCCTCAAGCCATCTTTCTATTGTTTCTGTGGAAAATACATAGTATCACTTGGTGTGGTGGGGCACACATGTAATCCCGGTTACTTGGGAGGCTGAGGCAGGAGGATTGCAAGTTTGAGACTAGTCTCAGCAAGTTAGTGAGGTCCTAAGCAACTTAGCTAGACACTGTCTTAAAATAAATAATAAAAATGGACTGAGGGTGTTGCTCACAAGTGCCACTACATTCATCCCCAGTACACACACAAAAAAAGACATAATATCACTTTAGTTGCCATAATCTCTTTAACAACCTCATCTATCTTAGCAATAGTATTTTATGACCAAACTAAAAAACTTTTAAACTATTTCTCCTCCTGATCGTCACAGTAAACTTAGCTAAAAATCACCAGCAGTATCTATGTCTCTGACTGCTGTGTTTATTTGAAATTTCCTCTGAATGATTAATTAGTCCATCCCATTTAAATTCTGCTTGACAAGAAGTATCAGGATCAGGACATGGGAAAAATGTAGACAATTTATTTTCCAGAACATAACATGAAAGACCTCCAGCCCAATTTCTAATAAAGTCCCCCTACTCTGAAATCTCATGAACCCAGTCTTTACTGTCTACAGTCCAAGCAACATTTTGGTCATTGAGCTCCCACCAGATTGACTCATTTTAAGCTCTGCTTACAATATTCTATATCTTTTCCAGCTTGCAGGTCTAAACTTTAAGAAATTCCTAACACAAACTCCAAAAATCTTCAGAATCTTCTGAAACACACAGTTAGTCATAGCAGTGATCCCACATTTTGGTACCAATTTCTGTTTTTTGCCAGCTTCTACATTACTGTGAAAAAAAAACTGACAAAAACAACATTAAAGAAGAAGTTTATTTTGGCTAACAGATTAAGAGGTTCATTCTACTGTTGGCCAACCCCATACATCTGGACCTGAGGTAAGTCAGAACATCATGGAAGAAGAGTGTTGCAGAGGAAAGTGGTTTAGAACATAGCAAGAAGGAAGCTGATAGAGATCTCTGCTCGTGAATGACTAAAGAAAAAATCCCCAAAACATGTCCAGAGTGACCTACTTCATCCAGCCATAGCCAACCTGCATACAGGCATCACCTAGTTAATTCACATCAATGTATTAATATAACCCATAAGAAAAATATAGGTTCCACACTCCAACATAGTAGCAGAGGAACTAATTTCCTTAAAAGGATTCCTAAAGCCAAAGAAATAAAACCAAGAATCAAGAAGTGGGATGGCATCAAAAGAAAAAAAACTACTTCTTCACAGCATGAAAAACAATTTAGATTATGAAGAGATAACATAGAGAATGAGAGAGAAATCTTTACCAGTTACTCCTCTGACAGGGGATTGATATACAGGATACATAAATCATTCAAAAACCTTAACAACAAAGAAACAAATAACAAAATCAATAAATGGGTAAAAGAACTAAACATATTTCTCAAAAGAAGAAATACAAATGGCTAACAAATATATGAAAAATCATTCAACATCCATCACAATTAAGAAAATGCAAATTGTAACTATATTGAGATTTTGTCTCATTGCAGCTAGAGTCACAATCATCAAGAGAAAAAGCTAAACCATGGTGGCAAACAACTGTAATCCCAGCAGCTCAGGAGACTGAGATAGGAGGATTGTGAGTTCAAAGTCAGCCTCAGCAACACAGCAAGGCCCTAAGCAATTTAATGAGACTCTGTCTCAAAGTTGATATATATAGCCAGGTACAATGGTGCACGCCTAAAATCGCAACAACTGGGGAAGGTGAGACAGAAGGCTAATGAGTTCAAAGCCAGCCTCAGCAACAGCAAGACACTAAAAAACTCAGCAAGACCCTGTATCTAAATAAAATATAAAATAGGACTGGGTTGTGGCTTAGTGGTTGATTGCACCTGAGTTCAAACCCCTTTACCAAAAAATAAAAAAGAAAAAAAGTGTATATATATATATATATATATATATATATATATATAGAGAGAGAGAGAGAGAGAGAGAGAGAGAGAGAGAGACAGAGAACTGGGAATGTGTCTCAACAGTTAAGCAACTTTGGGTTCAATCCCCAGTACTCAAAAACAAAGAATAAAAATAATAAGTGCTGCTGATGATGTGAACGAAAAGTTATACTCATATAATGTTGGTGGGACTGCCAAATAGTATAGCAATTACTGAAAGCAGTATGGACATCCCTCAAGAGATTAGCCACATAATAACCATGCAACCCAGCCATCTCACTCCTTGTTTTCTATCCAAAAGAATGAAAATCAGCATGTTCTAGTGATACAGGCAAATAAATACTTATAGCAGCCCACTTCATGACAGCCAAGTCATGGAATCAGCCCAGCTGCCCATCCACACATGAATGAAGAAGGGAATTTATATATATATATATATATATATATATATATATATATATATATATACACACACACACACACATACACACACACACACACAATGGAATTTTACTCAAACTTAAAGAGGAATGAAATTATGACATTTCTTGGTAAATGGATGGAAATAGAGAATGTCATGCTGAGGAAATTCAAATTTCACTGGATTCCTGATAAATGGATGGAACTGGAGAACATCATGCTGAGTGAAAGTCACATTTCAAATGTTTTCTCTCATATATAGAAGCTAGAGAAAAATAAAGTGGGAAAATGAAGAATCCCATGAAAATTTAAGGAAGATCAGTGGATTACAGAAAGGGGATAGATGATGAGGGAGGAGTAATGAAAAAGGGAGAAACTATTAAATGAAATTGACCAAATTATATTATGTACATATATTAAATATACAACAAAAATTTAACATTTATGTACATCTACAAAGAACCAATTTAAAAGTAACAAATACACAGAGGTAAAAAAATAATAAAGAGGAAAAAGTGGAAGTAGGAGGGGAGGGAAACAGAAAGTTCCAAGAACTGAAATGCAAATTATATTGTATGCATATGTGATTAGGTCAAAATGACCCCCACTATCTTGTATAAATGTCATGAACTAAATAAATGAAGCATTAAAATAAACAAATAGATACAATAAAATGTTAATGTAAAGCTAATTTGTGCCCTCAGTTACTCACTATTCTAAAAAACATTTAAAGAATGCTGATTTCTCTAGGGACAAAAAAACAATACCACATTATCCACACTAGGATGGCTAGAATCTATAAAGAAAAAATGATTTTCAGTACATGGAGAAATTAGAACCCACATTTAATTCTGGTAAAAAGACAAAAATTTTCAGCCACTTTAAAAACTTTCAATGAAATTTCCTCTAAAAATTATATGGATTTATCTTATTATCCAGAAATTCCAATTCTAGATACATATCTAAGAGAAATGAAAATATTTTCTACATAAAAATTGTGTGAGACTGATGGTTCCTATTTTTATTATTTTACTTTGCTTTGTTATTTGGTATTTTGGATTGAATGAAGACTTCATACATATAGAACAAGTGCTCTACTACTGAGCTACATTCCAACTCCTACATCTATGTTTATAGGAACATTACGATTAATAACCAAATGAAGAAACTAGTCCACAATCAAGTAAATAGATAAACTGTGTCATATACTCATATAATGCAAAAATCATTTAAAGGTGGAGCCTAGTGGGAGATTTTTAGGTCATTGAGAGCTTGCCCTTGAAGAAGATGGTGGGATGCTGATCTCTTGCTTTCTCTCTCTGTTTCATAGCAATCATGAAATTATCAGTGTGTTCCACACAATAATATGTTGTTTGCCACATGCCCAAAAGCATCAAGGTCAATTGGTCATAAAATAGAACCTGAAAAACTGACTCAAAATAAATATTTCATCTTTTAAAACTGATTATCTCAGATATTGTTTTAGAAATAGAAAGTTTGCTAACATGGGACTACCATATCTATCCATCTAACTAGATCAATATATTTCTTACTGAAGATAAACTTAATGCAAAATATAAATCTTGAAGAACATGATCTTTAAGGTATAATTTAACAGATAGTACATATAAAATGTATATTATCAAAGTATTTGAAAAAATAAACTTAAAGATATTACCAGTTCTTTTAAGTAAATTAAGAAAAAGAGAGGAAACTAATGGGGAAAAAGAACATTATAGAAGAAAAGGAGGACATATTTGAGGAAACCCAAAACAAAATGAGACCAGGGCTAAATTTTGGAAATCACAAGAGACTTTCTGTGAGTGGAAATTCATTTATCATCTGCTAATTCAAGACCATGGCAATAAAGACTAATCCAGGACTTCCTTTTGAAAGTCAAAATGAGGAATCTTTGGAACAAGAACTTCCACAATGAAGGTCACATACAGGCAAAGAAGAAGTAAGAATCTGTTAGTACTGCCTTCATAGTGTCTCAGAGATTTCGATATGTTGTATCAGTGTTCTCATTTACCTCAAAGAATTTTTAATCCCCTCTTTGATGTCTTTTGCAACCAATTGTTAATTCAGTAGCATATTATTTAGTCTCCAGGTGTTAGAGTAAATTTTATTTTTTTTATTTTGCCATTGATTTCTAATTTAATTCCATTATGATCTGATAAAATTCAGGGTAGTATCTCTACCTTTTTGTATTTGCAGACAGTTGGTTTGTGGCATGATATATGGTCTATTTTAGAGAAGGATCCGTGTGCTGCTGAGAAGATAGTGTATTTGCTCATTGAAGGATAAATATTCTATGTATGTCAGTTAAATCTAAGTTATTGATTGTATTATTGAGTTTTAAAGTTTCTTTGTTTAGCTTTTGTTTGGAAGATCTAACCAGTGGTAAAAAGAGGTGTGTTAAAGTCACCCAAAATTATTGTGTTGTGGTCAATTTTGACTCTGTAACTTGAGAAGAATTTGTTTAATGAACATAGATGCTCTATTGTTTGGGGCATATATATTTAGTAATTAACCAGAGAATCTGCTTCTTATAGAAGAAATAGTAGATCCAAATCTTCATCATGTGGGATTAGGCCCCGACTTCCATAATAAAACTCCTATAGCACAAGAATTTAAATCAAGAATCAACAGATGGAATGGATTCAAACTAAAAAGCTTCTTCTCAGCAAAAGAAACAATCAGTGATGTGAATAGAAAGCCTACATCTTGGGAGGAAATTTTTACCACTCCCACATCAGATAGAGTAAAAAATCTCTACGGTACATAAAAAAATGCAAAAATCTAAACACCAAACAAATAATCCAATCAATAAATGGACCAAGGAACTGAACAGATACTTCTCAGAAGGTTATATACCTCAATCAACAAATACATGGAAAAAAATTTCAACATCTCTAGCAATTAGAGAAACACAAATATAAACTACTGTAAAATTTCATCTAACTCCAGTCAGAATGGCAACTATTAAGAATACAAACAATAATAAGTGTTGGAGAGGATGTGGGGGAAAAGGCACACTTATACATTGCCAGTGGGACTGCAAATTGGTGCAGCCAATATGGAAAGCAATATGGATATTCTTTGGAAAACTGGGAATGGAGCCACCATTTGATCCAGCTATCCCACTCATAGTATATATTAAAAGAAATTAAAAACAGCATATTACAGGGACACAGCCACATCAATGTTTATAGCCACAGAATTCACAATAGCTAAACTGTAGAACCAACCTAAATTCCCTTGAGTAGATGAATAAAAAAAACGTAGTAAATATACACAATGGAATATTACTCAGCAATAAAAGAGAATAAAATCATGGCATTTACAGGTAAATGGATGGAGTTGGAGAATATAATGCTAAGTGAAGTTAGTCAATCTCAAAAGACCAAATGCCAAATGTTTTCTCTGATACAGGGAGGCTGATTAATAGTGGGGTCCGGAGGGGGAGCGTGGGAGGATTAGACAAATTCTAGATAGGGAAAAGGGATTGGAATTAAGCCACAAGCAAAAGGTCCATATTGATTTGTCTCCTGGATCACTAAATTATTCCTGAACTAGGCCCATTTTTTTTTTACTCTACAGTTTGCCAATTACTGAGTTTTGCAAAACAGAAGGTCAAAGGCAGCCAAATGTTAAAGGTAGACTCAAGTCTCAACTCCACCTCTCTGAGAGTCAGATTTGAGAAAATTTCTGGGATTAAGAAGTGGGGTGATGATGATTATAGGTGAAGTGATCTGTGGAGTACACATGCATAATAAAACATAGTGACTTTTTATCTGATGCATGTTCAAAAATTGGCTTTCACATGATCTGAGGGTGAAGGTTTTTGACTCCTAGCATTAAACGTTCACCCATTGGACATTTATTTTTGCAGGCACAAATCAGGTACACATCAGAATTGTTATCTACAACAAAGTTAGTAGGAGATTGGTGATGTGGAGCTTAGCTGTGTGACCTCAAAAACTAATGGGTTTTAAAGTTAGCTAAAAGCAAATAACTAAATTAAGTGAAACTACAAGATTTATTTTGGTTTTCCCTCAGTTTCAGAATATTCTGCTATTTTTAGTGAAATGATATTTTAGTACCAATTTGCCTATGTTCTTGTTCAAGTATACTGATTTTTTCATCGTTTGTTTATGAGGTACAGTGTGATATTTAAGTATTTTTATGAATTATAAATTGATCAACTCAGAATGCATAAGTTAGCCATTATATAAAATATAAATAGCTTTTTCATATTAAAAATATTAAAATTCTGTTTAGTTGTTTTGAATTACATGCTACTTGATTATCTGTCTAGATATTACATCCATTACTGAATGTTGGATTAGACTTTACTAACATCTATCTATCTATCTATCTATCTATCTATCCATATATCTACATATCTGTCAATGTTTACTTTTTAAATACTAGAACTCTGATGTTTGGTGCATATATGTTTGTAATTATTATTTCTTCCAGATGAATTCTCCATTTAATCAAAATGCTGATCTTATTTTTCTTTACTAGCAGTTTGTTTTTAAACAATAATTTTATTTTTTAATGTGGTGCTGAGGATCCAACCCAGTGCCTCACGTGTGCTATGCAATCACTCTACCAATTGAGCTACAGCCTCAGCCCTCTAACAATTTTTTATTCAAATCATATTTTTTCTAATATTACTATGGTTACCCTGGTCCCTTTTGTTTACTGTTTGAGTGGAATTCCTTCTCTGTCCTTTAATTTTCCATGTATGTCCTTAGATCAAAAATGAGTCTTTCATAAGTAGCATATATTGAACCCCATTTTTATAAACAAGTCTGCCAATATGCATATTTGATTATGAAGATTAATCCATTTACATTTAAAGTAATTGATGATGCAAAAACATTTTGTATTCTGATTTTTTTATATCTTACATCTTTTTTTACCCTGTTCTTCATTATTGCTATCCTTTGTGTTAAGTTGTGTTCAGTTGAACACATATTGTATGAATATTCTATAAATATTTTATTTGTGAATTCCAGAAAGATTACATAAAACTCCTAAAGTTATGAAAACTTATCTTTAATTTATACTAATTTAACTTGTTTCAATTAAAAAATAAGTTCTGTTTATATTTTTGCATAGTAATTGTATAGGATGATGCATTCCATTGTAGCATATTTTTGCATATTTGAAGCATAAATTGATCAAGTTCACTCACCACTAACTCCCCACATCCCATCCCCTCTTTCCCTGATTCCCTTCCTCTAACATTTTAGATTCCTTTATTGTTTCATGGAGTTCCCTATTTTCCTTTCTTTCTTTCTTTCCTTCTTTCTTTCTTTCTTTCTTTCTTTCTTTCTTTCTCTCTCTCTCTCTCTCTCTCTCTCTCTCTCTCTCTCTCTCTCTCTCTCTCTCTCTTTTTCTTTCTTTCTTTCTTTCTTTCTTTCTTGCCACAGTCCAGCTGGCTGCAGCAAAATAACCGGGGGGTGACGAATAACTTGCGTATGTTGATACAGCAGGAGTAGGAGCCGTTTATTGCAGGACAGGAGCAGTATTTATACATTCCACACAGCTTATCTAATTAGCATAAACTAGATACATCAGTCAACCAATAAGGAATCTCCACACTTAATGGCTCGCTTTTGTTACTTCTCAAACTACTCCCTCTGGCATTTTGCCAGGCACCATCCAGACTTGTTTACGAACTCTAACATTCCCCTGGCAAAATGCCAGGTGTTATTTTGACTTGTTTACAGATTCTTTTTACTGAGACAATAAAAATTACTTGGAAATCAGAAAGACCAGTATGGGTTCCTCAGTGGCCCCTGACTAAAGAAAAGATACAAGCAGCCCATGACCTGGTCAAACAACAATTAGCGGAAGGACATATACCAAAGTCTAATCTGGGACAGAAAAGATCCATTCTTTATAGGACATATCAGGGCACATACAGGATTGCCTGGAGCCCTTAGTTTGGGCAATGATTTAGCAGATAAAACTATACATGACATACATATTTTCTCTACACTAGAAGAAGCTATAAATTTTCATAAAAAGTTCCATGTCAATGCTAATACTTTACAAAAGCGTTTTAAAATAACTAAGGAACAAGCTAGACAAATAATAAAACAATGTCAAAATTGTGTGACCTTTTGACCACAAGTTAATCTTGGAGTCAATCCTAGAGGATTGATACCTAACCATATTTGGCAGATGGACGTCACACACTTGCCAGAATTTGGAAAATTAAAATATTTGCATGTTACAGTTGATACTTCTTCTGGATTTTTGATGGGCTCCCTTCATGCCGGAGAAAAAACTAAAGATGTTATAGCTCATTGCTTACAAAATTTTGCCACTGTGGGTGTTCCAAAACAGTTAAAAACAGATAATGGTCCTGGTTATACTTCTACCTCTTTTAAACAATTTGCTCAACATTTGGCATTACTCATATAACAGGAATCCCATACAATCCACAGGGACAAGGCATAGTTGAAAGAGCTCATCAAACTATTAAAATGTACTTATTAAAGCAAAAAGAAGGAATTGGGAAGGGGTATATATTCCCCAAAGATAAACTTAAAATAACCCTTTTTACTCTAACATTAATGTTAGAGTCTGTAAACAAGTCAAAATAACACCTGGCATTTTGCCAGGGGAATGTTAGAGTTCGTAAACAAGTCTGGATGGTGCCTGGCAAAATGCCAGAGGGAGTGGTTTGAGAAGTAACAAAAGCGAGCCATTAAGTGTGGAGATTCCTTATTGGTTGACTGATGTATCTAGTTTATGCTAATTAGATAAGCTGTGTGGAATGTATAAATACTGCTCCTGTCCTGCAATAAGTGGCTCCTACTCCTGCTGTATCAACATACGCAAGTTATTCGTCACCCCCCGGTTATTTTGCTGCAGCCAGCCGGACTGCGGCACTTTTTCTTTCTTTCTTTCTTTCTTTCTTTCCTTCCTTCCTTCCTTCCTTCCTTCCTTCCTTCCTTCCTTCCTTCCTTCCTTCCTTCTTTCTTTCTTTCTTTCTTTCTTTCTTTCTTTCTTTCTTTCTTTCTCTTTCCACACCTAAGAGAAAATGTGATAATTTAGCCTCTGGTTCCATTTTCCTGAAAATTACACAATTTTGTTCTTCTTATGACTGAATAAAATTTGTGTATCACATTTTATTTATCCACTCATCATTGATATGTTGACAGAAATCTAAGCTGATATTATAATTTAGCTATTGTAAATTGTGCTGCAATAAGTTTGAGTATGCATATATCTCTAAAATAGTCTCACTCAAAAATCATTAATTTACATATCCACTCCTCGTGTTATTGATATCACAAATTATGTTTTCTGTTACATACACTGTAACATAGATTTACCACCATTATGTATCCTTTTGTCTTTTACATCCTGCTGAAAACTAAAATTGGATTTACAAAGCAAAATTGTAATATGTGGTTCTTCAGAGATTTTCTAGAGATTTACTTTTCTTCCTTTAAATGGGCAATATTTCCCTCTATTTTTATATCCTTTGTGAACTTTTGCTGAACTTTGGACATTTAATAAACATTAAGTCCTCCCATTCTTTTGAAATTCTTATGGAAGACCTTTACTAATTGAAACCCTAAGTCTTGAAATCAACATGGGATAAAATCTTGAGCTCTTTCTTTACTGGATATTCATTGTTTCTGGAATGGTCTATTTCCTTTTTTAATTTTGAAAATTATGTATTTTTCCTGGCTGCTTTTAAATGCCTAATATCCCAAATATTCTCACCCCAACTCTTCTAGGGACCTTAGGTATATGTCAGATATCTTTACTTTTAATCTCTTGCCATAAATATCCATTTGTCTGCACTTTACCCATAGTATTCCTGCATCACAGAACCCACCACTGCCTTGTATAGCATCTGGCCTTACATGCAAAGTACATTGCTGTTTCCATCTGACTTTTGATTTATGCAAGATAGATCCATCACTCGGGAAGCCCACACATAGACCAAATTTTGACCAGAAGTTCCATTTTGATTTTGTAAGCTACAGTATTAAAATATAAATTGAGTCATGTCCTCTTGATGTTGCTGCATCACACTGGGAAAGGGGTAAGACAGAAAGAGTAAATGAAAATTCCATAAATTTTCTATTATTTGAATGTAACCTTTTTTTGATTGAGCAGTGCTATAATTTTTGCTATAGGTATTTGGATATGTTCCAGAGCTCCCATAAAGTTGTTTCAATCAGAATGTATTAGCTTCTTTTTTGTTTCCATGGGAAAAGAAAGGCCTAGAGCTTCTAGTCTACTATTTTACTGATTTCATTTTGTAAACTGATTTCTTGTGCTTAATACATTCTCTTATGCTCATCCATTGCTATTTCAAATTATTTTATTTGTATGTGTATGTAATATTTTTCACTTTTTCAAATCTGTTAGGTTTTTATAGTCTACAGTTCTTTCTAAATATATTTATGCTTGTCATTTATTTCCTAAATATTTTTAATACAATTAAAATTTTCATCTGATAACACAAATATATAAAGTATTTGTGGAATGCTTTCTTCTGTCTGATTTTTTTCTGATATTTATCACAAAGTGTTATATTCTGTTGTGTTTTACTTTTCTGTGAATTTGTTGAATGTGAATTGCTAATATTACTTGAAAAAATAATTGGTGATAATATGTGAGGTCTAGGGCAAAGATGTAACCCATTGAGAGAATTTATATTTACCATAGTCAGATTCTTTGGGGTACCACCATCATGAAATTACTATATTTTGTTTTGGCTTATCTTGAAAGTATGATTCTGAAGTGAAATACTGCAAGAAGTGATTTTTATTATGTTCCAGTATCATTTATTTTCAATCCTACACTTCTCAAATTAGAGTTCTAACTACAGTGCCTTAGTGCCTATGATGACATAGTTTATTTCTTTTTTAAATATCTTTTATTAGAGCTTCATACTTATACATAGTAATTGTCTTAATTTTGACAAAATCATACATGTAAGGAATTTGATTCCAAGTCCCATCTCACTCTTTTCTCCCCTCTTTCTCCAACTATTCCCCTATATTTTATTAAACTTCCTTTTTTCTACATATACATAAAAGTGAAATCCCCTTTTGGTGTCTTTAACATGGATCTGTTAAATTAATTTCATTTTTCTTTTCTTTCCTTTCATTCCTGCCTCTTGTTATTATTCTGATATTCTGCTCATCTTCGCTGTTTCTTTATGGCATCTGTATCCCTCCCCAAATACCTTCCTTTCCTCATTGTGTTCTAGCTCCCACATATGAGAGAAAATATTCAGCCTTTTATTTTCTGAGTCTGACTTATTTCACTTAACATGATGGTCTGTAGTTACATCCATTTTCCTGAAAATTCCACTATTTCAGTCTTCTTTATAGCTGAGTAAAAATTATATATACATATATATATATATATATATATATATATATATATATATATATATATATATATATATAACCTAGAATTGGGAAAGCTGGGTCATAATATAATTCCATTCCTAGTTTTTTGAGGAATCTCCACACTGGTTTCCAGAGTCACCGTACAAATTTGCAGTCTTACCAACTTTGTAAGACTATACATTTTAACCCCATTCTTGCCAATATTTATTATTATTCATGCTCTTGATAATTGAGATTCTCACTGAAGTGGATGAAATCTTATTGTTGTTTTAATTTACATTTCCTTAATTGCTAGAGATGTTGAACATGGTTTCATATATTTCTAGGCAATTTTTTTTTTCTTTTGAGAAGTTTCTTTTTAGTTCTTTTACCCATTTTTTGATTTGGCTATTTGTTTTTTTTTTTTTTTTTTTTTTTTGTGGCATTGAGGATTTTTAGTTCTTTATATACTCTGGATATTAATCCTTCGTCAGATAAGTAGCTAGCAAAGATATTCTCCAATTCCATAGGCTCTCCCCTTACTCTCTTAATCATTTCCTTTGCTGTGCAGGAGGTTTTAAATTTGGTGGCATCCCACTTATTGATCTTTGGTTTTATTTCTTGAGCTTTAGGGGTCTTATTGAGGAAGTTGGAGCCTACATCTATATGATGGACTGTTGACCCTATGTTTTCTTCTACCAGTTTCAAGGTTTCTGGTCTAATATCTAAATATTTGATAAATTTGAATTGACATTTTTGTAGGGTGACTGTGTCTTTTATTTTTGAAAATGATTTTAGGATTCTTTTTATTGTTCTGTGAAGCATGTCATGGATATTTTGATGGGCAATACTCTGAATGTGTATGTTGCCTTTGGTATGTCCATTTTGGCCATATTAATTCTGGTTATACAAGACCATAGGTAGTCTTTCCATTTCCTGATGTCCTTTTCAATTTCTTTCTTTAAAAGTTCTATAGTTTTCATAGTAGAAATATTTCCCCTCCTTTGTTAGATTAATTTCCAAATATTTTTGAGGCTATTGTGAAGGGGATGGTTTTCCTGATTTCTTTCTCAATGAAATCATTGTTGGAGGTCAGAAAAGCTAATGAATTATTAGTATTGGCCTGTTTTGTTAAATTCATTTATCAGCTTTAGAAATCTTCTGGTGAAATTTTAGGTCTTGTAGATACAGGATAATGTCATCAACAACAATGATAGTTTGACACATTCTTTTCCAATTTGTATCCCTTTCATTTCTTTCTCTTGCCTGATGTCTTTGGCTCCAGTTTTGATAACTATATTGAATAGAAGTAGTGAGAAGAAATATTGTTGCCTAGTTCCTAATTTTAGAGTAAAAGCTTTCAGTTTTTCACTAGTCAGTATGATGTTGTCTATGAGTTTATTGTATATAGCCTTTATAATATGGAGGTAAATTCCTTCTATCCCTACTTTCTCCAGTGTTTTTAACAGGAAAGTTGCTGAATTTTATCAAAGGCCCTTTTTGCATCTATTAGGATAATCATGTGATTCTTGCTCACAATTCTATTTAATTGGTGAATAAATTTATTGATTTCTGTATGTTGAACCAGAATTTCATTCCTAAAATGAAGACCACTTGATCATGGTGTATTATTTTCTTTATGATTTTGAATATGATATGCTAATATTTTATTGAACATTTTTCAATCTATGATCATCAGAGATATTGGTCTGAAGTTTGCTTTCCTTGATAGGTCTTTGTCTAGTTTTGCTCTCAAGGTACTACTGAATACATAAAATATGTCCTTGATAGGTCTTTGTCTAGTTTTGCTCTCAAGGTACTACTGAATACATAAAATATGTTTGGAAGTGTTCTCTCCCTTACAATTGCATGGAATAATTTGAGAAAAACTAGGGTTATTTCCTCTTTAATGGTCTGGTAAAACTTTGTTGAGAATCCTTCTGGTCCTGGGTTTTTGTTTGTTGGTAGGCTTTTAATTGCTATTTCAATTTTATTACTTGATATTGGTCTGCTTAGGCTTTCTATATCTTCCTGGTACAGTTAGGGAAAATCGTATATGTCTATAAATGTGACAATATTTTCTAAATTTTGCAGTTTATTCAAGTATAAATTTCCAGAACAGTTTTTCTAATGATTCTCTGGATTTCACAAGTATCTGTGGTAATGTGTCCTTTTTCATCTTTCATCTTGTTGATTTGGGTCTTGTCTCTCTTTCTTTTGATTGGTTTGTGTAAGGGTTTTCAATCTTATTTATTTTTTCTCAGAATGAACTCTTTGTTTTGTTCATTCTGTGTATTGTTTATTATTCTCAATTGCCTTAGTTTTGCTTTTATATTCTTATTATTTCTTATCTTCTACTGACTTTGGAGTGATTTTATATTTTTAAGGCTTTGAAGTCGAGCATAATTGTATTTATTTGTAATCTTTTTTTAATGTAGGCACTAAAAGCAATTAATTTCCCCTTAATACTGTCTTCATACTGTCTAAAGATTTTTATATGTTGTGTCTTAGTTTTCATTTGTTTCTAAGAATTTCTTGATGATTTCCCTTAATGAATTCTCCTTTGTTCCATTCTTTATTTAAAAGTGTATTGTTTTATCTCCATGTGTTCATGTGCTTTGTCTTATAATTTTTCTTGCTGTTGGTTTCTAGTTTTATTCCATTATGGTCCAATAGAATGAATGGGATTATACCAATTTTTTTTTTTTTTTATTTACTACTATTGGTATTGTGACCTAGAATATGTTCTGTTTGGGAAAAGGTTTCATGAGCTGCAGTAAGAAGGTGAATTCAGCAATTTGGGGGTGAAATAATCTGGAAATATCTATTAAGTCCATTAAATATATAGTGTTATGTAAGTTGCATATATCTTTTTTGATTTTATGCTTTGATATGTTTTTAGAACTTCTGCTTTGCTCAGGTTTATTTGGTATCCTATATTCATGCTGTATGTATATGTCTGTCTGATTTCTTAGATATGTAAATTTTTCTGCCACAATCTCATTGAAAATATTCTTAATGGCTTCAGCTTACATCTTCACATTCTCTTCTATCCCTAAGATTGTCAAGTTTGGTCTCTTGATAGTGTCCCAGATTTTTTTGTATAAACTAGTTATACCCTATCATTTTTAACTTTATTGTATTCCCTATATTCAAACTCGTATCCTGTCTTCAAGGCCTGAAGTTCTGTCTTAGAGGGTTGAAGTTTTATGTTCTATACAATCTAATATGTTTGTGATGCTTTCATGTGAATTTTCAATTTTTTAAAAAAGGTCAAATCAAATTTTAATTTGACAAATTTAAAGGGTTAATTTCCAGGAGTTCTTATTGGTTTCTTTTCATTATTTCTATTTCTTTATTAAAGTTGTGTTTCACCTCTTGCATTTACACTCTGAATTCATTCCTTAGATTTTCTTTTAATTCAGTGGACATTTTAATAATCGGTTTATACAATCTTATCTGGAATCTCATACACTTATGTTTTTGTGGGATCCTTTGTTGAAAGGTCTTGAGTTTGAGGAGAGGATTTTTTTTTGTGCCTGTTTTCTCATGTTTTCAGCAGTCCTGGACTTTTGTATCAATTGAAGTGGATCCACCATCCTCTTTTATATGTGTCCTTACTTGTATAGTTTTTTTTTCTGTTTATTTTAGTTATTTGATT
Source organism: Marmota monax (assembly GCF_021218885.2). Classification (NCBI taxonomy): domain Eukaryota; kingdom Metazoa; phylum Chordata; class Mammalia; order Rodentia; family Sciuridae; genus Marmota; species Marmota monax. The sequence goes on from NW_026695065.1 coordinate 2,708,198, forward strand.
TCTCTATGTGTTTGATAAATGTGTAGATGTCAAGAGGCAGTCAACTGATGTTTCCCTCTAGCTGTCCTCCTTGTAGCCTCCTTTTTGTTTGGGGAATTTTGTCTCCCCCTCTATGAGTTGAAGTTATGTTTAGGCTAAGGTGGGATTACATTTTTTGTGGAATAAGATTCATTGTTGTTTGGCTAATAATAATTCTCAGCAGCAGAGTCTCTTCCCTGTAATATTGTAATGCCCAATAACTTTCCATCCCCCCTTAGAGAAAGGGATGCCAGGAATAGCACTAAAGTCAGTCACTGATGATATATAAAATAAATGTTCAGAGACTACTTTGATATTTGTTACTTTAGTTGACACCACTTTCCACAAAATTCTCCATTCTGGGCCAATTTTCCTTTTGTCAAAAATGATTGCACACTAAGCCTTAGAGTGTGAGAAATTCCATAGTTTATTTCTTGTTGAAACTTTTCTATATGGTATATGTACTTGGGTCCAGATTTGGGGGAAGAAGTCTCCTGTTTGACAACCCAACTTGGGGATGCACTATTGTTTGCTTGAAGTTCCTCAAATCCTTTTGCTAAATATCTCACCTTTGGCAAAAATCTTGGGATAAAAGTACTCATGCACCTGATAATTCTTCTCTGTTTTGTCCATTCTTCCATGACTTTTTTTGAAATTTTGAAGAAATATTTCATCCAATATGTTTATCTATATTCAGGAGGAGTGTGTGTGTGTGTATTAGTTGCAATCAAAGAATAGTATTATCACAACTACAAGTTCTAATTAGAACAGGGTTTCATTGTGAGATGGAAAAGTAAACAAACAAACACGTTTTATAAAGGTAAGTTGTTCCAATATGTCTCAAAATGGTTTCTATGAATTGTTTGCATCTCAGTTACCCATGATTGTTGTCAAAATAAAGATTCCAATCAATATATTATGGATATATGATGTTTGGTGATGCATTGAAGAAATCTATAGTTTTAACAACCACCATAATAATTTAAATGCACACATAATTTTAAGGTTCATGAATTTTAAAGCACAGTTAAGATAATTTAATTGTGTATCAAAGTCCTCTCATTGAAAAGGTCTAGAATAAAAGGAAATTCTAATATAAAAGAAAAATCAGATGTTTCAAAGATGGCTATAGCATGAAAAAAGAGAGACAATGGGAGAGAGGTACAGTCATATAGCTCAGTTGGCAAAGTGCTTGCCTCAAAAATATATCCCACCCTGGGTGTGGGGGTGGTGAAAAAATGGGAATAAATTCTACACCTCAATATAAAGTTAATTTTCAAATAATTAGAAAAGTATAAATCATAATTGGAGTATGAGTTGAATAATAAAAACATAATATGTTTAAAGACATCAAATAGTTTTATTTTTTAAGTGAGATTTTAAATTAGAAATAGAATTTGTGTAACAAACAACTTGCTAGTCATGCAGTTCATAGCAGAACATTGTGCAGGAATTCTTTTGGCATGCCAAAGAACAATCCTCTTTAATCTTTGTGAAGAGTGTATCCTACAGTCTGACAAAGAAGTTCAAAATATATAATACATGATAATTCTAATTAAGTGAGTATCTATAAATTATGTTTACTCTTCCATTAATAATTTAAAAATCTTGATTTACTGATAATAGTTTGCATATTATAGAACTAATATCAACATGAATGAAGGAATATGATTGACTTCAAAAATAATTGTATCATCCAAAAACAGGAAAAGTCGTAGTATCTGGAAATTGTCTTTTAGAAACATGGAGAAAATCTACAAATCTTTACTTCCAAAGTGCTTTATAACTATGTTATAAATGTTGGTTTGATGACTACTAATATTTAATCTGCAAATAAAATGAATTTAAAATATTTAGTTGAATCTTATTATACTCTAGGCATATGTAGACCAGGAGATTATTAGTGGCATAGATAAATAGATGATAGATATACTTCAATATAAACTTTGTGTTGTTGAAGACAAGAACATTTTATGAGGCAGACACACATGAAGGTAAATCCCTAATGAGCCAAAACATTACATAAGCTTCTTTCCTCAAGTTTAAACATAGTCTATGACTTTTTACAAGCAAAAGAACACAGAAAAGTTGATAAAATGATAATCCTTTTAATATGTTACATTGTTTTCTATACTGGAATGTTAAAGTGAAAGGTTCTTGCTAACCCTAAGAGGTGAGCTTGTGATAAGGCTAGGAGAAAAAAAAGTGAAGAGCTTCTAGGAACTGGCTGACAGCCAGGAAGAAAATGTGAACTTCAGTCATATAAAAATAGAGAAAAGCCTTATGAGCTTGGAAGAAGATATTAAACTCCATAATAAAATGAAGCCAAACCAACACCTTGATTGTAGCCTTCTAAGAACTTGAACCAAGGACCCAGTTAAGCCCTGCTTAGACCTCTGAACTATAAAAATTGAGATGATAAATGGGTAATTATTTAACCTACTCTAAATGCTATTTTCTGTTAGTGATATAATCAGCCAAGTTTGACTTACAGCAACAACTTTCAGTACTAATTAAATTTATTACAACATAATTACAAAGCACTTTGAAAGTAAAGGTCTCTAGACTTTCTGTATGAATTGGAAAACAATTATTACACTTTGATATTTCCTTGAGCCTGGCTACCATTTTACTCATTAATTTTGTGCCTCAGATCCAGTTAGGCCATCTTTAAAATTTAGGTTAATAAGTAAATATGTAACTACATACACAATTGTGTTAGTCAGCTTTTTATCACTGTCAACAAAACACTTAACAATAACAATTTAGAAGAGAACAGCTTTATTTTGGGCTCAAGGATTCAGAGATTCCACCCATGGCCCACTGACTCCATTGTTCTGGGAACAAAGTGTGGCAGAACAGCATAGCAAAAAAACGTTGCTCAGCCCATGGAAATTGGAAAGGAGAGAACAAGGCAGAACAAAAAATGATTCCCATGAGCATGCCCCTAGGGACCTAATTTCTCCTATCCATGCCCTATCTACCTAAAGTTACCATTAGTTCTCAGTGATTCATTCACATTATTAATCCACTAATAGTTTACAGCTCACATAATCTAATCATTTCACCTCTGAACTCTCCTGCATTGACTCACACATGAGTTTATGGGGGATGCATATACAAACCATAACAACAATCATATTTGTAGTTTTATTAATATTTTACAAAGATTGTGACTATAAGTGCAATGGAAATAAGGCAAAAGTTCATGATTGAAGACACCCACTCTAGACACTGTGATGAATATACTAGTATGGAAATGTCAGTCACACTAAAAAATGCTCATTCAAATCATATTCAAATTAACATATACAGTGTAAGCTATCGATAGCCACATAACCTGTAAAACATGACTGTGGTTATTCAGATAAATTGTTTACCAAGCAAATTAGAATTCAAAATATCAGAGTGTATAAGTAAATTGTATAGTAATAAATTGGTATAGTCTTCAATTACTTACTAAAAGAGAATTACATTACAAAATTTCAAAGAGAAAATTATCATTTTGTAGGTATCATTAACAATATAGAAATCTAAGACTTTATCTCAATACTATTATTATTTTATAAAGTACACAGAGTAATTAAACTTCAGTAAAATATACTGTGCCTTTATGTTTAAGTAAAACACATACTGACTTTGCTTTATTTGAAATTTTAATTTTCAAATCTTTAGCCCCTCCCCAGCCAAATTTTAAACAAAAATTTTTAAAAGACAAGAAAGTATAGAAAGATTAAAACTCAATAATATTCTAGTGATGCCTAAAATTTATGTTATAGCATGCATCAATAAGATTGAACATTAGTTTTTATTACACGTGAGTCTATTTATCATCATAGTCCTCCTTACTACAATGAATGCTCTAACTAACGATTTTTTACCAGTAATTATTTAATAAATAAATTTTAGATATTTGGCAATGCTTCAAATGAAAAAAGTCAATAAGATAAAATTTGTTATTGAAACAAATTATTGAGTGTGGTGATAGTTAATTTTATGGGTCAATTAGTTACAATACAGTTTTCAGATATTTAGTCAGAAATCAGTATTGATTTTTCTGTGTAGGTTGTTTTTGATAAGTTAACATTAAAAACAGTATATTTTTATTAAAACAGATTACCCTCCCTAATATGGGTGAGCCTCATTTTATCAGCCAATGGCCTTAGGGGAAAGAAGACCTATATCTCCTGAGGAAGGGAGCATACAGCCTACAGACTGTCTTTGAACTGAAAATAAACATGAGGAAGTGTTCAGTGTGCTGTCCTACTAAATTTCAGAACTTCAGGTTTTTAAAATTTATATGACCCAATTACTCAGAATGAATCTCTATTTAATTTTTCTCTCTCTCTCCTCCCGTATATGTGTGTGTGTAGGGGTGTGTGTGTGTGTGTGTGTGTGTGTGTGTGTAGAGACACAGAAACACATCTATTGGTATTATTTCTCCAGAAAACCCTGAAGAATAGAAATCTTGGTGTCAAGAATATTTCTAGAAGAACAGAACCATAAGGATGAATTTTCTGAATTGATTTGGGATTTCTGAAATTGTTTTCTAATATTATTAGCTTTAATGGCACTAATTATTCTATTACCAATTGGGAAGCAAACACTCATGGTCCATAATCATAGTGTGAGGTTGCAAAAAAAAAAAAAGAGAGAGAGAGATGACTGGATAACTACTGAGATCTAGGTACCTATTGAGAATCCAAGCTACTGTATGTGGATACTTTTTCTGAATAACTGATATATGAGATTCTCAAATACCTTTGTCAATTAAGTAGCATAATGAGATGGCTGGGTATTCCTAGTTTTGTAAGAGAAATGGGGAAAAGAAAGAATGAATTCAGGGATTCAAATTCTGTATATATATTGTAAAAGTTTCAGTGTCTACCCCAAAGGAAACCCTTGTCTCCTATAGTCACAGAACTGAGTATATCTGAAAACCAATCTCATAATCATATGATATCTGGTATCAACTTATAAGACAAATTGATTCACAACCTTTAGTGTGTCTATTGATAAAGTTAGGACATTGATTAAGAAAGACCAGGAGCCTTAAAGTTGGAAGGAGACATATGGAGATATTGTAATGAAGTTTGAAAAATTGAGCCCATAGATTCTAATGAATCTTTGCCAGTAGAAGTACACCTCACACTCTGAGAAGATAAACTCTCCTTTAACTGGGGAAAATTTAATGGAATGAAATGAGGAAACATTTACTTCTCCTGCAGTATCCCTGTGTTGACATTGTTAGTTCTTCTCAGGATCTCTCATTCATCACTCTGCTTCTAAACTTATAATTGAGCCAATGTCCCCCAAAATTCCTAAGGTTGAAGTACAAAGTGTGACCCATGAAGAGGTCTACAAAATTATTTGGAATATAAATACAATATGAAAAAATCTCTCTCATTAATAGTATGACTTTTTAAGTATTATTTTATTAGTTCTTTTTATATATGACAATAAAATTTATTTTAACATAATTATAAATGCATGGAATATAATTTGTTCTTGAATCCCTTCTATTTTTATGAAAATCCCTTTTATCAATATTTATTGTCTAGCTTCCACACATGAAGGAATGCATAAGACACTTGACTTTCTGAGTTCAACTTATTTACTTAACATCGTGCTCTCGAGTTCCATTCATTTACCAGAAAATGACATAATTTCATTTTTGAAGAACTTCCGTTATATTTTTGCAAGCCAACACTAGTGGTAGTAAACTTCTTAAATTTGTGTTTGTCTTAAAAAGTTTTTATTTTTTCCAACAGTTTTCATACTACACAATGACTTAAATTCCTTGTCTGATAATTTGAACATTATTGCCATCTGATTTTATATCAGACACTTTTTCAATCTCTTATAACTATATATTTACTTTTTAGTATGCCTTGTATTTTTTTTTTCTTTTTGATGATGTTGTTAAAAGGAGGACATGATGTGCTGGGTAAAAAGGATTTTGTATATATAAGCTTTCAGTAATATAGTGGTAGGTGTGGGGCAAGGTAGTCTTATATTGCTTATCAGTCTTTTGACTAACCTGTGTCCCTAGAATATGAACTTTATAAATACTTCTCAGATCCCCCTTTTCCTGAAGTGGACAGGGTGGCTGAAGGGAACTACAGTTAGATATTTCCTTTTCCCTAGGTGATAGGAGGGTAGAGCTGGCTAGAATTGGATATTTCCTTTCCTCTGGGTAGGTTAGGGTTACATATAAACCCAGCAGATTAGTCCCTAGTAAAATAGTTTCTCCTGTGGGCAGGGAATATTAAAAGGTGCAGCATGTTCTGGCATATTTCATAATGGTTCATTTTTTATATTTCCTTTAGCAGATGCACAAAGTTTTTGTTTTCTTTTTCTTTTCCCTCCAGTATTCAAAGTGAGGAACTGGTAGAAGATCCTGAATGTAAATTTTACAAAAATATGCAGACCTCCTTATGACTGCATCCCCGTGGAATTTTCATCTCTCAGTCTTGTCCACATTGAGCTTCCAGCAATTTGTCCATTACAATTTATGTTTTTCTACTTGGGTATGGCTCCCGAGGAAGTTTTGCTCCTGGATTTCTTCTCAGGTATGTTGCAAGTCAATGCAAATGGATCTGCCCCTATATCTGTGGTTCACTTTGTGTCCCACTTTGGAGAAATTGTTTTGCCCTGTGACCTTCTCTGAGGATTCTTTTTTTTTTCTTTATAATTTTGCTACTTATACTTGCATCTTCAAATATTATAGCTAGTATTGCCTGTATTAAAATAAAAAATATAGACAAATTAAATTTGTCAAATTTTATTTGAGTAATGCATCAGGCAGCACTCCAAACCAGGAGAGGTTAATGAGCTCTTCCCAACAAGTGGACAGGCGGTAACTACAGAGAGAAAAAGCCAGTGACCTATACAAACAGCTTGATTAGTTAAAGCTCACATTTCACTTATTTGAGTGTTGTGTGAAGAATCATCTGCCTTATATGAACATGTTCTGATTAGTTGGCAGTTTGTGATTGGCTAAGAATTGGCTACCAGAATTGACAGATATTCAAACACCACTTATGAGAGAGGAATGAAATTTCTGAGTCTAAGGATATGTATTTATCAGTTTTTGAAGTATTTTTGTAGTTGTAGATGGACACAATACCTTTATTTAATTTATTTGTTTTTATGTGGTGCTTAGAATTGAACCCAGTGCGTCACACATGCTAAGAAAGTGCTCAAACACTGAGTTACAACCACAGACTTGTAACAGTATTTTTATTAGTTAACTCCCAAACTATTTTCACAGTGGTCTTATGAGCTTGAACCCTCAATGGCAGAATATAAAATTTTATAATGTTTTAAATGCTTTTATATTTATACATAATATTGAGGGGGTTTTGACATAATCATATATGCATGCAATATAATTTGCTCCACTTTAGTGCTCAGTATGTCCTCTTTCCTTCTCCTCTTTCCTCTCATTGTACATCTTCCTCTATTATAATGCTTCTCCTTCTATTTATTTATAGCTTATTTAATTAGTGCTTTATAGATATGCTTAAAGTTGAAATTCACTGCAATGTACATATAGCATAATTTCACCAATTTCATTCCACAGTTCCTTCCTTTTCCCATTACTTACCTCCCCTTTTTCTTTCCCTTCCTCTACTTCACTGATCTCCCTTCTGTTTTCAGAGGATTCCCCCCCTTTTCTCAATACTTTAGTTTCCACATATCTTAAAAGTGGTAGCTTTCAATGTTTCACCACTAAGAATGATACTTTTCTACTTTTTAAATATGCTCCCTATTAGACTAAAGAAATTCACCACTGTTAATAACAACTTAAATGTTTCTAATACAGAATAAACAAGAGTATCTGTAGCAGCATAAAATAAATTTAAACATTATAAATTTCTTCATTCTAGCATATATATAGTGATTCTTTTGCGTGATATTAAATTTGTATTTTCTTGATCATTAAGTCAGGAACCTCTTTACACATATATTTTGAATTTTGATATTTTCTTATGAATTCATATTCAAGATTATTGCCCATTTTTAAAAATGAACAATATTTATGTGTATTTTTCTGTAAGTATATATTATATATACTCTGAGAAATTGTTCAGTGTTGGTTATATAAACTGTGAATATCTACCATATTTTAATGCTATTTATGATTTTTAATGAGTGGAATTTTTCAAATTTAATATATACTAATTTATCAAACTTTTCCTTTATTATCATATAGATATTCTCTAATATAGACTCTAGAATATTTTGTATTGTTATCAATTATACCTGGAATTGATAATGCAGTGAGTGGTATGTATTGTCTCTGCATATATAGTGTTCCAGAATACCTTTTTTTAAATTTAAAAATTGTCTTCTTTTCACATCTTTTCTTCAGCTCAAACTTTGTCCTATAACATCCATAAAGATGTTAAGGTGGGCTGGGGATGTGGCTCAAGCGGTAGCGCGTTCGCCTGGAATGCGTGCGGCCCGGGTTCGATCCTCAGCACCACATACAAACAAAGGTGTTGTGTCTGCAGAAAACTAAAAGATAAATAAATATTAAAAAAAAAGATGTTAAGGTAACTTTCTGGGCTTTATGTTCTGTGCTATAATGAACTCATTATCTTTATTATTACAGTTTTATAATAGTTTTTATTGTAACTTTGTATACTATTAGTATCTAGCAGAGCTCTTTCTACCACCACACTGAAAAAAAGTTCAGTATTATCCTGAAATAGTATTTTTGGCTCTTTGAATTTCCATATACATGTTAGAATTAGCTTACCAAGATTCTAAGGAAAACAGTTTAAAATTTGGCTGGTAATACTTTAAAGCTATAAATCAATTTGGGATAGTTGATCTCTTTTAATAAACAACTCTTGCAGGGCTCAGTGGCACAAGCCTGTATGTAATCTCAGCGGCTCGGGAGGCTGAGGCAGGATGATCACAAGTTCAAGACCAGCCTCAGCAATTTAGTGAAGCCTTAAGCAATTTATTGAAACCTGGTCTCAAAATTAAAAAAAAGAAATCAATCAAGAGAATAAGAAGTGGCTTAGTGGTTAAGCCACTCTGGGTTCAATCCCAGTACTAAAACCAACCAAACAATCAAAAAAATTGTAATCTACATCATCATAACTTACTCAAGTATTTATTTCTTATTTCATAACTCAAGATGAATATTTTCAATTTTTATAATTTCCTGTTGTCCATGTCCTAGTTACTTGATATTCTTGAGCCATAAATAATGATAGTTTTAAATATCTAATATTTTTGTTTACATATAGAAAGACCAATAAAGCTATATTCATCTTCTGTCCAGCTCACCTTAGAACTCAAATTTTCATCCAAATTATTTGTTGATTAATTTGCATTTTCAATCCACAAAACTATATTTAATGTGAATGATAGCTTTATAATTTTTTTAGTTGTAGATGGACACAATACCTTTATTTTAATTATTTATTTTCATGTGGTGCTGAGTATCAAATCCAGTGCCTCACACATGCCAGTAAATACTCTACCACTGAGCGAGCTACAACCCATCCCTAAATGATAGCTTTGTTTCATTATAATCATTTTACCTTTTATTAATTTCTGAATATATGCTTTTATCTATTTATTTATGGCTTAAGAACTGTCTAAGACAGTTGGTACATGATAGCAACATTTTTGTCTTGGTCCTGTGCTTAGAATATTGATTCAGTTTTTAAATGATTAGGCTAACTTAAAAAACAAATTTAATATTAAATTGGAAGGCAATGAGTTCTAAAACTATTCAATTAATTAAACTGTCTATTTTTAAAGTCACCAAATGTATGACTTGCTTCATTATTTTTGGACTCCTTGTTAATTCTGAAATGGTTTTACTATTAACTTTATTTTTTGTTGTTTTGAAATAGCCTTTCACGCTTACACTTGCACATGCCAAGTTTATCCAGCTTTGGGGTATTTTCTAATAATAATTTTAAAAATATATAGATTAAGATACTGGAAACATAGTTGCTAGTAAGTTTTAAGATTCTGAATGTATTTGAAAACTTAATCATCATGATTTCCTGACATATTGAATGTGGGGCATGAGACAAAGAAAGAAAACAAGAGTAACTCCAAGATTTCTGGCCTATGAACATCAAGAAATTAGCTGATATTTACTCAGATGAAAAAGATACAAAGAGGAACAGGTTTTAAGGGTGAAGACATAATAACTTCAGCTATCATGTGATGTATAAAAGAATGTTTTAAAATAGCTGATTTTTTTTATTAAAGAAGTTCTACATTTTTACTTGCTTTATGCCCCACCAAAATTCATGTAAAAATCTTAACTCTCAAAGTGAAGGTTTTGAGAGTAAGGGCCTTTTAACAGGTGATTAGATCATGAGGGTGGGACTTTCATGAATGGGATTAATACCTTTATGAAAGAGGCCCAAGGACGGGTGGAGGCAGAGCCTGTGAGGATCATTCTCATGAAACGCTTGTTCTGCCATAATCTTGATTTTAGGCTTCCTAACCTTCAGAAATGTAAAGAATAATTTTACATTTTTCATAACTATCCAGTCTATATCATTTTCTTATAGCAGCAGGAACAGAGTAAGGTGATCCTCTAGAGCAGTGTTTATAGATCAGGATTTAGAAAACTAGAAGTTGAAAGCCAAATCTCGAGTGCCTCTTGTTTTGTATAGGCACAAGCTAAAAAATATTTATAATTGAATACATTTACAAGCGATCTGAGAGTTGAACCCTAAGTAAGTAAAATGTAATCCCTCAAAATAGAACTGTACTACTAACTGCATTACTCTTTTATTGACATTTTCATCTCTCTATTTTGAATTTATCAACTTTAAAATATTTGGAGTTTTTAAATTTTATTTTATTGATTGATAGATTAATTAATATGTAAATGCCTATATAATATACTTGATGTCTTCTCTTGACCAGGAAGGCTGAAATATATGCTATCTTGTCCTTTACCAGAAAATATTTGCAGACCTCTCTTCTGGATATTTTAAGTGTGCATAAGAATCTCCTGGGGGCTATGAGAAAAATGTAGATATTTTCTTTACCCATTATGCTGTGAATATGAGGCTTCCCTCAAAAGTTCATGTGTGAGAGAGGTTAGGAATGTTAAGATGTGAATGATTAGATTATGAGACTTTTAACCTAATCATTGTATTAATCCACTTGATGGATCAGTAATTTGAAAGGATTACTATTCTGGGTGATAACTGTAAGCAGGTATGGTATAGCTGTGGGGAGTAGGTCACTGGAGGCATGCTTTGGAAATTTATGTTTTGTCCCTGGAACTGTCTCTTTCTGCTTCCTGGCTGCCTGAGCTGACCAACTAATGCAACACCACCATCACCACTGCTAGATTCATTTTGATTCAGTAAGTCAAGATTGAATTCTAGGAATCTCAGTTTTAACAAAAACACCAAATGATTCTGATACACCGTGAATCAAATTTTGGGAAACACATAATTGTGACTTTCACTGAGTAGCTTTCAGTGCTATCTTTTTACTAGAGTCATATGTAGCTTAACAACAGTGATATATTCTAGACAGTGTTTCCTTATTAATTTCAAGTATATATGAACATCATAGAGAGTGCTTACACAAAGTAGGACTGCTACAAATTCACAAGGTGATGTAATCCTTTTGGATTACTTTTATATATCCCATCTGTCATTTAATGAAACATTGTTATGAGGTACATAATTATAATGTAAACCCAGCTTCCCCACTAGCACACATAAATATCACTTTATTAAAATCTCTCCAGAGTGAATTGCCACAGGTCTGACATTTACCTTTGGCTCTTTCAGCCAGTCATCCCTTCTCCAATTACCTTATTTGAGCACAACCTTACTTTGGAACCAAAGCCAGTAATACTAATTTGAGCCTATATGATAAAGGATGTATTGTTATTCCTATGTTCTATGAGTTTGTTCTTAAGTATCTTTTTATTCCTACTTTATCAATATTTATCATTTATATATGCATATATGCCTGTATATATGTATCTGTCAACCCATCCATCTATCCATTTATCTATATGTCCATCCAATTTCCCTACAAACACAAACATTTTAACTTTACTATAATTACCACTGTTTTTCACACCAGCTGCCATGCAAATCTTGAATTTTAATAAGTATTATCTACTATTTGTGCCATAGTAATTGAGGAATTTGCCAATATTCTTTGAGCAATGTGGGGAAATCTGAGTATAAGTAATAAAACAAAGGAGCTCTTAAAAATCAAAACACTTTAGGACATTTTTAGTCGTTATTATGAGAAATTAGAAATTCTTGATGGAATACCTTATAATTCTAAGATTTCTTGCAGGTTTTGAGAAGTATTTATAGGATTAAAAAAGAAATAATGCATCTTCAGTGACAATTTCAAACATTAAACACTGATGCTCTTTAATGATGTTTCAACGAGGTGCTACAAGTTCATATTTTTTAAGGGCAAAATGTTTACTCTTTCCTACATTCTCTTTGTCCTTTGGGTCAACACTGATGGTATAACAGAGACACATAGCACTCCTCTCACAGTTGTGAATAATTATTGCAGGTTTTTTTTTTTTTTTTTTACCATTTTGTATCCAATCATTACTTGTACAAATTTTGTGAGAAGTCCCCGACTGGGGAGAATGTATTAACAGAATCATAACCTTCATTTTCCATAGTAAAATTCATTTCTTTGCATTTCAGAACATATGTATTAAATTTTATTTGAATCTTTTCTTGTCTTTTTTAATATTTATTTTTTAGTTGTACTTGGACACAATACATTTATTTTATTTATTTATTTTGATGTGGTGCCAAAGTTTGAACCCAGGGCCTCCCTTGCACATGCTAGGAGAGCACTCTACCACTGAGCCACAATCCCAACCTGAATCTCTGAATCTTTTCTGTTTTTAAATAGTAGATTCAGTTTTTTCTTTTTTTTTTTTTTTGTACTGGATATTGAACTCAAGATGCTTAACCACTGAACCATATCCCTAGCCCTTTTAATTAATTAATTAATTAATTACTTTTAGAGACAGTGTCTCACTAAGTTAACTAGGGCCTCACTAAGTTGCAAAGGCTGGATTTGAACTCACAAGTCTCCTCCTCAGTCTGGAGTCACTGGGACTACAGGCATGCACCACTATGGGTATCTTAATAATATATTCTTAATGATCATTTAGGTCATCTACTACACTGTTCTTAATTATTCACAGAGGTGTAATTTTGATTTTCAGGAAGAGATTCCATAGTACTTCATGTATTTAATAACGTTTTCAATTTAATTCAGAAAACTGAATGATAAATTTGCCATTGCACATCCACCAGGCAAAGATAGCAATAGTCTAAAAACATATGACCAAATATCAACTGAAACAATTTTCATATCCCCAAGTTTTTGGTCTCAAATTCCAGGTTAAATTTTATGCAAGCAATTATTTATATCAAAAACTGAGCTTTAGGGGCTGGGATTATGACTCAGAGGTAGAGTGCTCGCCTAGCATATGCAAGGCCCTGCATTCTATCCTCAGCACTACATAAAAATAAGTAAATAAGGGCTGGGGTTGTGGCTCAGGAGTATATCACTAGCCTAGCACATGCAAGGCCTGGGTTTATTCTTCAGCACCATATTAAAAATAAATAAATAAATAGATAGTTAAATAAAACTTATTGTGTCAACTACAACTAAAAAATAAATATTAAATAAATAAATAAATAAAGGTATTGTGTCCAAATACGATTTAAAATTAAATATTTAATAAAAAACTCAGCTTTAAATGATCTTTATGATCAAAACTGCTCTGATAAAAAATTTTGGTACTGTTTTCCTGTTTATATATCATTTTGTAATATTTTAAGGAGATATATTTGTGTGTGTATATATATATATATATATATATATATAACAAACTAAAGATAAATATAGACAAAGTGATCCAATTGTCTGAGAAAATTATTCTGTCTAAAGTAAAACTTTTTTTCCTTTGGATACTCCAGTAAGAGGCATACCTGGCTCATACTTGTTATTCACTCTCTCATGGTTTTCTTCACTTGCAGCAATATATAATAAAAGTTTCAAAAGACTGTATCTTCCTCTGTATTTTTATTATCTGCCTAAAATTGTTCCCTTTACTGTTGTATGTCTTCAGAAAACAAACCTGCATATAGATAATTGTATCACCTGTATTGCAACTTGAGAAAAGTTGAGCAGTTTCTCTTACCAATATCTCTTAATATGATAGGAATATGCTTTCAGGCCTCAAAACTTATCCCACATTAAAATATACATTTCTAGTTGTACTATGCAGTCTTTGGAATTCAAATGTTCCAGACCATTATATGAAACCACAATTCCAGACCCCATAGCTTTGTTGTTGCTTTAATTAGCATCATTGTGAAATGTACATTCTTTGAAAAAGTGTATCTTCAGTTAAATACATTCATTCATATAGAAACAGTAGACAAGTTTTCTACCATCTACTGTGGCTTAACATGCAAATTCTGAAAATTTTTTCTTAACAAATTTGCACAGTGTCACAAACATGCACATCTAATACATGCACATCAAATAAATTTTGGAGGTGATGTTTAGACAAATTACATAAACCAGGAATACCCTACATAATCTTGAGTATTTGTAAGGGTGGGGTTCAGTTTGAATGGAGGTAAGAAAGTAGAGGGGTGTTGATTAGCACCAATAATTCTTTAAAAAAACTCACTTACAATGGAAATACTCCTGAGGTTTAGTATCACTGTAGTAGTCATATCAATAAGATTACAAATTGAATGCAAACTGTGATGATTCACTTTAAAGCAATATCATAATAGGCAGAATTTTAATGGTTTACAGTATTCATTTACATTTCTAATACGTACATTACTATTTTTCTATACCCCTTCTCTCAGTTATTGGTGAGTTGATTTACAAATATCCCACATTTGCATTTCTATAATGAACAAGCAAACAAAATTTTGTTTTCTACTTGTTTTCTTTCTCTCTTTAGGAAACAATTTCATCTTAACTTGCACTGCTTGGTTAATGTCCACATCATAATGTAATAAAACTACCCTCTGTCAAAAAGACTATTTTATTCCCTTATTCAAGAACAAATTTTTGTGCAATAAAACCACATATTGGCATGGCTTAGGAATTCTGAAATACTGAAAAGAATAGCATGCAATTTACTCTCTGTATTTTTTCATACCACGTATTTAGATTGCCCAAATTTCTCAGACACACGACCTAAAAAAACAGTTTGTGTAAATTAGCTTAAAATTTCTTTTAAATAGCCCCACAGATATATAAACTCATTGATCTTTCAAAAACATAATTTGCCCTTCTAGATGTTATAAATGAATCCCTAAACAATATAAAATTATTTATTTAACAGTATAGAAGGCTTATTTTTAATTCAATGGTCTCAACATCTGGTGTTTCACTTATTAATTCTAAACCAAAGAAAAAATTGACTCTGATGACTGTAAAAGTCATGCTATACAATATCAGCACACATCCCCCTTTTCCTATATTTTCCTTAAAACTCTGAATACTTTTTTAAAAATGAAATAAACTGTGAAGATCCCAAATTGTTGATGAGAAATTTAGTGAGAAGACTCTTTTTTGTGTGTGTGCCAACTAACAGCTATTTAAAAATTGACTGTGACCTTTTGAGTGTGAAAGTACTTGAAATTAATAAGAATTGTATATTTAGTATTAGTACTTTTAGCTAGTTAGGCTTTTGTTTCCTCAAATTTCCAATGGTGGCCACATTATTTATAAATACTATGATCCCTTGGAGCCACTAGGGATGGATTAATCCTCTTGAGGCTTCAAGGAACCATTTGTTAGATTACATTTCAGGGGCAGTAAAAAGCATCCAGAAATGTATAAGAATCCATTACAGATGAGCAAACACTAGTATTTCAGGGATAATTGTGGTCATATTGTTCAACATAGTAGCAAGATTGTGCAGAATAATATTGGTCTTGAAGCAGCATACCATTAACTTATAAATAAGTGTTCGATTCAAAAAATAAAAAGTTTAAAAAAGTGTTACTCCATATATAAACTTTTATTTAAGCTATGACAATTACTAGAAATTTTTGTGTTTCAGACAGGCAAATCAACCAAGAATTGGACAAAAATGAAAAAAAAAAAAAAGCGCACGAAAATGAACGCATTAATAAAACATTAACATCATATGAATGAGTCCACATAGCCAAGACCTTATGCATAAGCACCAGTCTATGTGACCAATCAGTTCTGATCTAGTTTTTCATAGGATATTTAATAATATCACATATTATATAATAACATATTTACTTTGATACATATTAAAAGGAAAATTAGGAAGCTAATATCTGGAGGAATATAATTTACATTATGAATGCATCATTCAACAAGTATGTGTGGAATTCCTACTACATTTCAAGTATTTTTATAGGTACTGGGAACATTTCTATTACCTATCTTCAGTCATTTATTGATATATTTATCATTACTTATTAAAATAAATGACCTTACGTTATGTCATTTATTTACAAGGAAGATAGTATTTTCTTTCCATTTCCAAGTTTCTCCTTAAAGAAATATGTATTCTTGCCTTTTTACACTGTACTAAAAATATCACTTACACATATAACACTTTTTTCCCCCTCAATCATGGATATTACATTGGGACCAGTATGTGTGAAACTTCATGTACATAAGATCCTCCCCCCAAATAACCTTGATGATGAAGGTTTTCAATCACAATATTCTTACTTTTCTTCTCTATGGGGTTATTTAAAGTTTGTACAGGTGACTGTTTCAAAAATATGAGCAAAATAAAACTCGTATTATACAGTCCATTCATAACCTAAGCATTCACAGTATATTTTTACTAACTGCACTAGAAAAAGATAAACAATAAATTTCTTTTTTAATCTTGGCATAATTATTTATAGTCTATGAAATGTCAGCAAAAATAAAACACAAGATTGAAAAATTATGAAGATTAAATTTCATTTATATTTTCCCTCTGATTTTTACCAAGGGAATTTACAGAGTTTATTCAAATGTTTGGCAGGGACATAAACACAAGGATTTTACCAGGACTTTGGCATATTGTAATTTCTCCTGTTTTTTTTTTTTTTTAATACAGTCTGACCTTTGAAAAATTGAAATAATTTAAATACATAATCCCCAAAATTTGCATTAAATACTTATTCTTGATCATTTTCACTTTGTAGACATCTTTCTAGATTTATATTGAATCAAAACATTTGTAAAATATGGAAGCTAACACTGATATTTTATGTTTATAAGTTTAAATAAAAACTAGTACTATACATAAAGAAACAGAGAGTATATGTGATAATTACCAACGTAACTATTTAAAATTTTATTTGGAATGTCATAATCAACACAATAATGTAAAGCAATTAGATTCATAACATATGAGAAAACTGTCTCCTGTTTTATAGATTTCCACTTGTCAATTTAAATACAGATTATATATTAAAGTTTTTCCTAAATTGTGTTAGATAGATATATAAGATGTGCATTTTAATTTGCTAGCAGATTTAATCTTTTACATCATGGAGATACTTTTTTCTCTGAACACATATAATTCACAATGTTTTTAAGAAAGAGATGTTCATCATGGTATTGTTTATAAATGTAAAAAAAATATTGAAAACATATAAACCTTTTTTCAACAGCAACCTTTTATATACGTTATAGTATATCCACACAATGGAATACTATGCAGTCACTAAATTAATATAAATTGATTTTTATTGCCATGAAAATATGATTATGGTTCAGTTTATAATTAAAAACAATATAAGTAGTACAGTGTTTTAAGTAAAAAACACATGGCCATACATAGGAAAAAAGATATGACAGATATGCACATCCTAAAAATATTAATAGTGGTTATCTCTGAATTGTGATTATTTTACTACTTTCTTTTGCACTGTGTACATTTTTATAATGATCAAATATTATGTTTAAAATTAAAAAACAGTGATTTTTATTTTGAAAATACCTGTTCATGAATCACATTAAATTTGTAGGTAAACAGAAACAGTTTTTTTTCTCATTATTTTATAGTTCAAATGGCTAACAAGTGGTAATAAAATTATATATTTATGTTGTAGTATGTATGAAAATGAAGATTTATATATAATGTAATAAAAACCAAATAACAAAAGAAACAAAGCATTTTCTTGTGTTTGAATATGTGGTAGAAGTGAATCAGATTATATAAAAACAGTTATTTAAATTTTACATAAATTAGGTATTTATCTCCTTCTCAAATGGATTCGAACTGGTATGCATAAGAAAGGCAATCAAAATGATATAAATGCAATATGAATGGGAGGCAGACAATGAGAAGAGGGAACTGCAAGTGAAATGTGGAGAATTTGTAATCTAGAAGTTGCATGACATAAGTAACATCAGTATCAAACAGAAACATTATTTTTTCTGAATTTCCAAGCAGTCAGAGACATAAACACAACTGTATCAAGTTAATAGTTCTCACAATGGACGGAAACCAAGAGACAACCTGTTCCATAACTTTGAAACTTCTGTGTTTGTTATCACATGGATACATTCAAGAATTTACAAGGGATAATAATATGCTTAATATATGATCTTTAAAGTAGTTTTCAACATAATTCTATACATTATTTAATATTCACATTGACACTTGATAAAAGATGAAGATAAAATATTAAATTATCTATGGATAAAGGCAATTTAGTGTAGTTATTCATCTTTCTTGTTAATTTAACATTACCTATGTATGTACTAAGGAATTTAGAAATATAAGAGTGGTCCTTACAGTCCTGGAATATCAAATCTTCCTTGAAAGGTTTATAAGATGCAAATCATAATTTAAATAGCCACTACATAAAATGTTAATTTCCAAAGGTACTTATTGTGAAAACAGGGCATGAAGTTAATACAGAACTCCCAACACTACTTAAAGCCAGTACCAATTCTGTAGTATTCTCACAATATATTTAAAAGGGAAAAATACAAATAAATAAGGGAAGAAAAGAAATCTCACATCTTTCTAAAAGAATATTCATATTAAATAATGATTTAAGTGAAATTATGTATATGTTTATTGGATCATATACATTTTCCCCTGCTCTGTTGATTTCTCAAACAGCAAGTTAGAAGTTTTTACTGTGATGGACTCAAAAGTAAGGACAATGCCAAGAACATTTTCATAGAAGAAATTAAATGAAGTATTATTGAATTAAAAAAGGAAATATACTCAATCAACTGCCTCACCTTGGCTGTTCAGGAATAAATTTTATTCTACACATCACTAAGGATATTATATCAAAAATTGTATAAAAAGACAATTTTACAATTAGAAATTATGTTCACTAAAATGAACAAGGCTTTCTAGTTTCACTTTGTTTTCAAAAGAAAGTATTCACTTAGAAAACAACAACAACAACTGTGAATTGGCGTAAAATAACCCCTTATCACAAAGGAGCCTGAAGTAGGCACCAGCTAAGGCTGAAACAAATTGAAATTCTGATTCTCACCACCTGCGCCTGGCCTGGCCCAGGGTGACATGCAGGGGCTTGGAGCCCACTACTCGACCATTCATCTCATCGACTGCTTTGGTTGCCTCTTCAAAAGAAGAAAAGCAGACAACACCAAAACCTTTGCCTTGCCCTACTTCCATCATCACTTTGGCTCTGCTAATTGATCCAAATGAAGAAAATTCCTCCTTCAGTTTTTCATCATCGATGGTCTCATCCAGGTTTTTAATATAGATAGGTACCCCCGGAGGTCGACTTTTTTCTTTTAATCTCAGCCGTTCAAATCTCCGCCTTAACTCAGCTAGGCGTTCAATTTTCTTCTGTGCTCGCCCTACATACAGGACTTTCCCATCAATTGACTTTCCATGCAGGTCTAGCACAGCCTTTTGGGCAGCCTCGTGTGTCTCATACCTTACAAACCCAAACCCTTTAGATTTACCACTGGCATCTCTTATTACCTTTACACTCTCAGTTGGCCCATATTCACTGAAAAGTTCCTTCAGTTTTTCGTCATCCATGTCATCTCCAAAGTTTTTAACAAAAACGTTAGTGAATGTTGCTCTATCCCTGGTTCTAACTTCAGCTGCACGCTCTTCTGGGAATTTGAATCTACCAACGTATACCTGGCGATTGTTCAGCCGAACTCCATTCATGTGCCAGATGGCCCTATTGGCAGCGGCCAGGCTGTCAAAATGCACATAGGCATAACCCTTAGAGCCATTGTCATCACATACAACTTTGCAGGAGAGAATGTTCCCAAAAGCCGAAAACAAATAGAACAGGGCCCTATTGTCAATTGATTTATCCAGGTTTTTGATGAATATATTTCCAACACCAGATTTTCTTAAACGGTCATCTGGCTGTGACCACATGAGGCGGAATGGTTTGCCATTAATCAAATCAAAATTCATGGTGTTCAGGGCCCATTCAGCATCCGCAGGAAAGCGGAAGTTAACATAGCCATAGCCCAGGGGACTGCGGGTCACTGGGTCACGGCAGATTCGGGTGAAACGCAGAGGGCCAGCAGGCCTGAACTTCTTATAGAGCATGTCCTCAGTGACATCAGGGTCCAAATCACCCACGTACAGGGCGGCCTTGAGGTACTTCTTTTTCTTGCCAGCAGGATTAGGCTCCCCGCTCCCCATCTCTCTTAGCATAGAGAGGAGGCTCTCTTGGGAAAGAAAAAAAAAAAAGGCTGTTTTCTCTATTCTATGGGCCAAACAGCTGCTCACGAACAGAATAAGCCAAGGCAGGTGAAGGCAAGCTAAAAGCAGACTCAATCACTGTTGAGGCTGAGGCTGAGAAAATGAAGTTCAGAAACAGCTGGTCAGCAGGCTCAGAACAAACGCATCAGACAAAAAGGCACCCCAATAACGAATCTGTTCTCCCTGAGAGGGCTTAAATTTTTCACCCGTGCAGATTTAAAATCAGTTTCAAAAGCCAGTATTAGTAACGAAAATTCTCTTTCCCCTTTAAATTTTAAGAAATCACCAAGCAGCTGGCTGGTTCCCCACATCTAGCATTGCCTACAGAGGCCTTGAGACCGGTTTTCTGCATAAATATAGGCCTCGAGCTGCTGTTGGTTTAAAATGCTATCAACAAGGGCAGGGGCCCAGTGTGTATTCCTCCGCCGCTGCCTTGCTGGCCCACTGAGGTTTCAGGCGGGCTAGCAGCTTACTAAGGCCGCTCTGCACTCAGCGTCAGCGAAAGGGCATACTAGACACTTGGTGCGTTGGGACCAGCAGGCAAGCTGCTGGCAGCGGATCAGACAGAGAGACAGACAGACAGACAAACGCGCGGGGGACCGGAGACCGCCCAGATACCCAAGATGCCCACTGGGTACGGACCGAGTGAGGCGCGGTGATTTCAGAAGCCTGAAGCTCGTGGCAGGTCCGGAGGGACTGACTCACAGACGCGTAGAGAGGGTCAGCTCAGACGCGAGGCGGGTCCGGACAGATGCAGGGCGGAGTCAAGAGAAGGGCAGATGCGCGGCGGGCGGGCCCAGAGGGGACCGGTGGACTGGGGTTGCTTACCTCAGGATAGACCGACCAAGGGACCAAGAGCTTATAGCTGTGGTAGAGACTGCGGGCGGGGCGCGAGGAAACCCGGAACCGTGCTAAGTAACTTCCCGCTTGCTCTGTGCCAAGATTAAAACAAAACAAAACAAAACAAAAAAAAAATGCAAAAAAAGAAAAAAAAATCAATATGATTTTTAGATTTTTCTTTTAAAATTTGTACTTATTTATTTAAATTTTTTAAATATTTTCTTTATGCTGTTCATCCCCAAATCAGAGGAGGTTATGACAATGGCAGAAAGAAATCATAAGATTTTTTTTTTTTTTTTTTAACTAATACTCTAAATCACGTTGCTTAGGAAAGTGGATATAAATGCTTTCCTGAGTGCTTTGGAAAGTCAAAGTTGATGGCTGGACTGGGCTCCCAGTCTAGTGCTAAATGATCACAGGGTCAAATAGAACACCCAAGCCATGTTGTGTTTGGCCTTTATCCTTACTCCATTAATTTCCAGCATAATGGTACCATTATCCCCAGGTAGCAGGCAGAATTCTTTCCTTTGCTTCAGTAATATTATGGTTTTAATGATTGGAGAGTCATAAAATGGCTTATGATGGTTTCTAGTGCCAAAAAATGTTGAAGCTGTAAAACTGAATTCAGAATCATAATTATAAAACCTCAGTTAAAGAAAGTTAAAGAGATCTGCAGATTCTGTGCAAAATATATAATTAATATCATAAATAAAGTAAACATGTTAAAGTATTACACAATTATGTATTTGAAAATGAGTTGTCAACTATAAAACATTGCAGAGAAAAAATGTTGTGAGATTAGACTCAACTAGAAGTCTTTCCCCAAAAGACATCATCACTTCAGAGTTTTGAGAAATTTAACTCCCACATTCAAAAAAAATGACAAAAAAACATGCCATGATTTATCATGCACAAACTAATCCTTGAGAAGACCCATGCCCAATTCCCTCCACCACCAAAGAAAACCCAAACAAAACATTTATCAGTACTCTTAGGCTGGAAAAGGTCCTGGGGAAAAAAGAAACCAAGAAAAGGACATTACCTTAATGGATGTTTTAGTAAGAAGTTCTTAGAATTACAGGCTAAATTTAGGTGCTGCTTCATTTTTTACATTTTACAGTTTCTATTAAATTGTATATTTGGGGAGCGATGACATTTATTCAGCCTTATTGCTTACTCAAAAATTTAGTTGTTTTCTTTATTGTGTTCTTGTGCTGGCTTTCTAGGGTTCTATGATACATAGTAAATAAAAGTCTATTCTAGGACACAGACTATATGAAAAAAGGCAAATATGAAACAAATATTATACAGATAGAATAATAAAACTGATCTTATAACATGAACACAGTGACCTACATGGGAAAACACTTGTGAACATCTGGTTACTTTATTGCATTTTACACAGGTTTTTATAAACATCTTGTCAGGGCCAGTAGTGTTGCTCAGTGGTAGAGTACTTGCATAACACATATAAGGCTCTGTGTTTGATCCCCAGTACCACAAAAAGCAAAATCAAAATAATAAAAAGCATATTTCATTACATGCCTGAGTATCAATGGATTAAAACTATGGTCTGGTTTTTATTTTTTCCTCATTTAAAATATTACTTTATTTTAAATGCTATATTAAAATTAGAAATGCAAAGAATCTTTTCCCTAAACTCACCATTGAAACAAATCAATATTTTCATTTGTTTGTGTGACCATATAAATGTTTTCTGTATTCAAATTTAACCATCCATATTTTCTCTAAGATTATAAAATTAGGTCCCTAAAATACATATTTTCAAAATAACTTTCTCTCCAGGCTTACCAGAAATTTTGGAGTCATTGCAGTTTGGGTAGACTAAAGTACAGTGATAAAAGTCAGATCAAAAATCAGAGCTTTTAAAAAATGTTGTTATTATTATTAATATTATTATTTTGCAGTGCTGGAGAAAGAACCCAGAGACTTGTGCAGGGTAGGCTATAACATTGATCTACATCCCTAGCCCGAAAGATCAGAAATGTTGACCTGTTTGAAATAAATGAATTTTAGTAGATTCCTTTCTTTTAAAGATTTTTTAAGTTGTCAATAAACTTTATTTTATTTATTTATATGCAGTGCTGAGAATTGAACCCAGTGCCTCACATATGCTAGGCAAGTGCTCTGCCACGGAGCCACAACCCCAGCCCTAGTACATTCCTTTCTTCTTCTTCTTTTTTTTTTTTTTAAGAGAGAGAGAGAGAGAGAGAGAGAGAGAGAGAGAGAGAGAGAGAGAATTTTTTTAATATTTATTTTTCAGTTTTCGGTGGACACAACATCTTTATTTTTTTTTTAATGTGGTGCTGAGGATTGAACCCAGCGCCCCATGCATGCCAGGTGAGCGTGTTACTGCTTGAGCCACATCCACAGCCCTAGATTCCTTTCTTCTAAGCAGAAGTGTAATGCACAAAAGGAAAGCATTTTCATACATAATTTGTTTAGTTATTTTAACATGTAGACTGAAAAGTCTCTGGAATAAAAGATCAAATACAGAACATTCTTTTGTGATTTTTATTATATTCTAAAGGGCAAGTTTGCAGTGTATATAATCTGATTCACATATTTAAATCCATTAAAAGTCCCCATCCAGATTTCTAAAGCAGTTGGTTCAAGTATATCTGAAACTTTCTAAATCTGAAAAATATTTTGCATAACTATAGTGTGAGGAGCAACTGACATTCTAAGTGCATTCTATCATACATTATTATTTATATTTGATACTAACACAACAGTATGGGTGGAGAAAGAAAGGAGTCAGGAGTTTGTTTTCCTGTATTAACAAACATTTAACATTGTGTTCCTGTATTTAAAAAAAAAAAATTCTCAACTGTGTAAGTTGCTATTCTCTTGAATGCAGAGTAGAATGGCTGCACAAAATACTAAGTAAAAACTTTATTACTTGGAATTTGGCCATATTTTGATAAAAAGAGAAAACAATTTGATATTAAGAATATGGTCTAAAAAGACATTTCTACAGTAAATTTGGGAGCCTGAACTCTGTTTTTATATTTCTGAAAAATTTATCCTGAGCCCTGAGAATGTATGTGCTGGATGCTAATCCTGAGGCAACTCGATAAAATTAATAATGACAGAAATATTAAAGTAGACCTATTTGCTTTCAATTTAAATTGAAAAGTTGCCAAAACCAGAAAAAAAAATCAATAGAATTTATAATCAAAGAGATTTGGCCTAAACTACCAAAAAAATAGAATATCTAATTCACTAATATTTTCTCACATCTCTGGTATTTATTCAAGGGTTTAGCCATAACTTATACTTTTACAACTCTAGGGAATTTGTTGAGAATCAAGAAAAAAATAGTTTTATAGTAACAGTTAAATCATTTTTCAAGAGAAGTTACATAAATGGTCAATAAGTATTCAAAAAATTGCTCAGTATTCCTTATCATCAGGGAAATACAAATCAAAACAACAATGAGATACTATTTCACCCCAGTTAGAATAGCTGTTTTTGAAAAGACAAAAAAAAAAAAAAAACACACAAAAAACAGTACTGGCAAAAATGTGGAGGAAAGAGAACTCTTATACATTGATACTGAGAATATACACCAGTATAGTGATTATGGAAAACATTATGGATGTTTCTCAGAAAAACTAGAAATAGAACTACCATATGATCCAGGCATGTCACTTTGGGGTATATATCCAAAGGAAATGAAATTAGCACATCAAAGACATATCAGCACTCTCATGTTTACTGTGGCACTACTCATACTTGTAATTAACTGAAGTGACCACTAGCACATAAATGGGCAAAATGTGATATAACTACAAAAAGGAATCTTATTCAGTCATAAAAATGAAATCTGATCATTTGTGGCAAGATGGATGCACCTAGAGGACATTTTGTTAAGTTCAGTAAGCCAGGCAAAGACCAATACTCCCATGTTGTTGTTCTTATATGGAAGTGAAAACAAATTGATTTGATAGAAGTAGAGAGTAAAATAGTGATTACCAGAGGCTAGGGGAGCAGGGAGACAAATGGAATGTTAGGGAAGGAGGACCAATTATAGTTACATAGGAAGAATAAATTCTTATGTTGTGTAGCACAGTTGTTTTATTATAGTTCCCAAAAAATTATTATATATTTTATAAAGAACTTGAAGTGAGGCATTCAAACGTATCCAACACAAAGGAATGATAAATATTTTAAGATAGAGATGTGCTAATTATGCTGGTTTTATCATTATATATTGCATAAATGTATCCAATTACCACATCATACCAATGTACCATATATGCAATTATTTATATCAATAAATTAGTAAAAATACGAATAAATAAAACAAAAAAGTTTGCTTTTTTGTATGGTGAATTAAATCCTTTTTGAATTAAAAAAAATCAAAAATTCTCTCTTTCATGATAAAACTTTCAAAAAAGTAAGTATAGGAGAAATTTACCTATATATGAAAAGCTCATAAACCCTATATATGAAACAAACCCCATATATGAAATGCCTTGCAAAACCAAAGGCATTTCCCCTGAAATAAGGATAAAGCAAAGATATCCACTTATGCTGCTATTATTCAGTATAGAGCAAGAGAAAGAAGAGCAAGCAAATGATAAAGGAAAATTATCTTTGCAGATAATATGATCTTATCTGTAGTAAGCCCTTATATCTCCACAAAAACATTCTTAGATCTAATTAATTAATTCAGAAGTATACAAAATAACATACAAAAAGATATGTGCAGTTCTATACATTAACAATGAAATACCTAAAAAGGAAATTAAAAAAGAAATAAAATATTAATAAATAAATAAACACGACAAAGGAGGAGAGATACACACTAACAACTAAACGAAAATAATGAAGATGCATATAAAAGCTATCCTGTGTTCACAAAGCTGAAAAATTAACATTATTAAAATGTCCAACTGGGTACAGGTGGCATACACCTGTAATTCCAGCTACTAGTATTCTGAGGCTACAGCATCAAAAATTCAGGGGTATATTGGGCGTGGCAAAACCATGGTTCAAAAATTTTTAAATAAAGTGATGTAGCTCAGTGGTAAAACACCTTAGGTTCAAGACCCAGTAGGAAAAAAAATGTCTGTACTATCCAAAGAGAGCTATAGATTCAATTCAGTCCCAGTCAAAATTGCAATGGCATTTTTATAGAAATAGAAAAACAACCTGAAATTCATATGGAGCCAAAGTATTCTTGAAAAAGAAGAAAATGCTAGAAGTACTTCAATTACAAAGCTACAATAATTGAAACATCATCATACTGGCATAAAAGAAAATGTGTATATCAATGGACAGAATAAAGAGCACAAAAATAAATGTACAAATATATACAGTCAACTGATCTTTGTAGAGTGCCAAGAACCAGAAAAGAGAAAGGATTGTCTCCACAAGGGTGTTTAGAAAACTCAATAACCACTTGCACACAATAAATTTGGACTCTCATTTCATACCTTACACAAAATCATCTCAAAGTATATTATGATTAAAGATTCATACATAAGACCTAAAATTATATAATTACTGGAGAACACCTGGGAAAATTTTATGACATCATTCTTTTATTTTTTCACTGGTTCTTTTAAGTTAAACATGACATTGGAATCCATTTTGTTAAAATTATACATGCATGGGATATATCTTATTCTAATTAGGGCCCAATTCTTGTGAGTAGATACGATGCTAGGATTCACTTAGGCATTTTAATATGAAAATATTTGATTTATTTTAATGTCCTTACTATTTCTATATCCCTCCCTTCCTTCCCTTCCCCTTTGTCTAATCTGCTGAACTTCTCTTCTTTGTCTACCCTCCTTTATTGTGGTTTAGCTTCCACATATCAGCAAAAACATTTGGGTTTTGTTTTTTAAGGATTGGCTTATTTCATTTAGCATGATAGTTTCCATATCCATCCATCTACTGGTAAATGTCATAAAGTCATTCTTCTTTATGACTGAGTAATATTCCATTGTGTATATATTCCACAATTTCTTTATCTGTTTTTCTGTTGTGGAGCATCTTGGTTTGTTCCATAGCTTTATACTCTAAATTCTGCTGTTATCAAAATTGATGGGGTCACATCACTGTAGTATGCTGATGATGGCAATTATCAAACAATACAAGTAACAACAAATGTTGATGAGGATGTGGGGGAAAAGGAATACTCACATTGTTGATGGGACTGCAAGTTGATGTAACCCCTTTAGAAAGCAGTATGGAGATTCCTCATAAAACTATAAATGGAACCATAAGTTTATGTATTTACCCACTCCTCAGCATATATCCAAAGGATTTTAAATCAGCATACTACAATGACACTTGTCTTGACAGTGGATTTGTATGTGACACAAAAAACTACATGTAACAAAAGTGAAAATAGAAAAGTGAGACTATGTTAATCTAAAACAAAGATTCTTCACAGCAAAGGAAACTATCAACATAGTGTAAAGTTAGATTATGGAATGGGGAAAATATTTGCAAATCATAAATCTGGTAAGAGGTTAATATCTAAAACATATAAAGAACTCCTACAACACAATAGAAAAACTAAACACATGCAAAAACAGAGAAAAAGAAAAAAAACTTGAATAGACATTTCTTAAAAAAATAAATAAAAATGGCCAACGAGTATATAAAAAGATAAAATATATCAAATATACTGTCATGTATAACTAAAAAAGAACAAATTTTAAAAGAAAATATACTCAACTTCAGTAATTCTCAGGGAAATGAAAATCAAAACCACAGTGAGATATCACCTCATATTTATTTAGATTGCTATGATTGAAACATTAAATTATAACAAATGTTGGCAAGGATATGGAAAAAAAAAAGTAGAATCCATGTGCACTGTTGATGAGAATGAAAAATGGTACAATAGATGGGATAAACAGGGAGCTTCCTCAGAAAATTAAAAGTGGAATTGCTGGGTATACATTAAAAAGAACTGAAATCAGGATTTAAAGGGATATTTTCATTTTCTTATTAATTCTCAGTACTATATAGAAGAGTCAAGATATGGAAACAATGTAAACATTCATTGATGGATGATTGGATAAAGAAAAAGCAGTAAATTACTTGAAACAGAACATGATTCTCCTATAAAAGAAGGAAATCCTGATACATGTGACAACATAAAAAAAAAAAAAAAAAAAAAAAAAAAACTTCAGACCATTATTCTATGTAAAAAAAATCACAGAGGAAAAATACTGCACAATTCCTCTATATGAAGTACATAGAATAGTCAGGTTAATAGAAAAAGAGGGTAGAATGGTGAGTGCCAATAGCTGGAGAAATGGCAAATGGGCAAATGGAGGAAAGTGTATAAAACTTTGGTAAGGCAAGAAGACAATGCTCTGGACACCTGTTGTAGAACATTGTACCTATGGTTAAATAATATTGTGCTCTTAAATTTTTGTTAAGTGTTCATGTAAAACCACAAGAATGAGATCCTAATTAGCATAAGTTATACTCCATGTATGAATAATATGTCAGAATATACTTTACTGTCATGTATATCTAAAAAGAATAAATAAATTAAAAAAATAGTTTCCTATTGATCTTAATTGTGTTACCACAATAAAACACAATCATGCATTCAAAGAAATCTGTGTTATAAAAATTATTAGAAAAAATTTAGCTACATTTTGGGTTAGTTTGGCTCTTCTTAAGGTTATTTTTTTAATATGAAAATATTTAACTAACCAAGAATGAGTGTATATATTTAAAGTGTACAATGTGATTACTTGATGCACATTGTGTAATGACTATCACAATCAAAATATACAGAACATCTTAGAATTCTCATTTAATTTGATTCTATTACTTTAAAATGATATATAGAATACTACATATGAACTTATGTAATTACTATGTATTCACAATCGAGTTTCTCTGGAATTTTATATCATATGTTGAATCATCTTTTCTGGTATGCTGCATTGAAATAGGTGATCTTTCTCTTAAAACATCATGTTTTGTGCCTAGGAACATACTAATTATTCAGGATATTCTTGTGAAATATGGTGCTACTCCTCTTGCATACCTCTCAGTCATTCCTTTTAATCCATATAATAGGCAACAGAAACTGTTTAACCATTTTGTTTCAAAATTAATTACTATTTGGATGCTTTTTTACATAAGCAATAATTATATTAATCAGGAATTATATTTAAAAGGTAAAGTACCTTCATTTTCCATCTGTACTTTAATTTTTTAGTAAATTAATCCATACGATCAAGAGAGGAAATACACATTCTAATTATTTTTTATGTTCCTCAATAAAGAATCATCAGTAATGCTTACCTTGTAAATTATACTATAATTAAAATTAAAATAATTATTCATTGACTTGGTGCAATACCTAAACTCTAACATATTACCATTAGAAATATAGTCCTCTTTAAATATTTAAATTTAAATGGAATAAAACAACCATAATGTTTCAAATGGTTTCCCATTTATTTCTTTTCATAACCTGTTTGCCATTATTTATAATAGACATTGGTTGCTGATACACTCTTGAAATTGATGTACTATTTAGACTAAAAAGCATTCATTAATAATGAGGGAGATGTTTCTCTTTACTAATTTAATTTCCTATTTTGGTTCCAATAATATTTAAATGACTTTTAGTATGTTTGGTCACATTATTCATCAACTTAAGTGAGTTCTGTTTCAATGAGCTAGCTAACATGTACGCTTCAATTATCTTCCTCAACACAGTATACATTTTTCTTCACATAACTGTTTTTAGAACTTATCCAATTTTCATGACATTTGATATCTGATAATATAAAGGTACATTTTAACATCTATTTGTAGTTTATTGACATATAAAATGTATTTATTTAAGGTCCCCTATGTATTAGGCACCATGCTAAGGAAGAGGGATAACATGTTGAACAACAGACGTAATCTCTGCTATATATCTAGCTTACATTGTAATGGAGAATGTCATGGCCAAATTTTAAAAAAAATAATAATTCTAATTTATGGTAAATCTGTATAGGAAATATACTGAGTGCTATGAAAACAGTTAATAATGGAGAACAGACTAAAACAGACAATCTTGACATATAAGGGACACTAAATAATTATAAAAGGTTTAAATAAATGTATGCTATAGATACAATAAGAAATCATTACACTGAATGAGCTCTATAGATCCCAGAAAATAAGTCATTACAGATTTCCAGAATAGCAGTTGAGTGAGATATTATATAGTCATATTTAAAAGAATATGTATTCAGAATCTGTTATTTTTGTGGTAGTATTTATTTGCTTTTGGAAGTAATGAGTCAAGCATTAAATTTGGTACCTGTATTAGACTTTTCCACAAACTGAGTTCTTAGAAGAATTACAGAGAAATTTAAAGAAAATAATCAAGTGAATGAATTGTCCAAGTAAATAAGAATACAAATGTTCCAAATAACTTTGTTTATATTCATAGACACTCTTTTTGAAATTCAGTTCTATCAGTTTTGTTTATTGTTCCCAGCATATGCTGTTGTGATATTCTCGTCCCCCCTTCCCTCTTCCTCTCTCTTCTTTTTTTGGCCAAGCTGGAGTGATGGTTCCTGATTTAGAACAGAAAGATAAAAGTGCTAAATATATTTCTTTACATTACTGAGCTATGACTGTTCATATCTGCTGTATTGTAATTACCTTAAATTACTACATTTGGAAAGCTAATTTGAAATTTAAAAACAAATAAGCAAAATAAATAAAAATGAAGAAACCTCTAGAATGAAAATATATTAACTTTGAACTTATTTTTTCCACTTAGGAAGCCTCAGAAATGACTGAAAATTAAATAATATGCAGCACATTTTGTGTATTAATTTTATATATATATATATATATATATATATATATATATATATATATATAATTTCCTTCTTCTCCTTTTGAAACTCATCTTCAAAAACTTATATTGATTTTGTTCTTTGAAGAAAACCACTTCTAACCTATTAGATAACTCTTTTTCACTTATGTCTTGTACTTATTTTGGGTCCTTGACCATCATTTCTGAATGAAGTTTAAGATCCTAGGAAATAACTTATAAATACTTAACTTTCAAAGAAAATATATTTTCTAAGTTCTTATTCATTTTAGTAGAATTGGAATTATATAAAAATGACTAAATTGATAAGCTTTTCTCAAAGTCAACAAATATTTAGGATGTGTGCCCTCTCATAGCCAAGGCAGAGAAGATTAATAAGTCTTATGCCACTGAGCTTGTACTTGGTTTCATCACAGATTTGGAAAGCAAGATGTCACCTATTAGAGATCACAGTTCCTCTGTGTTTGTTATTACTTACTTATTACTTTAGTGTGGAATAAATGCAGCAATATTGTCAAAAAATTTATCGTTTCCAGCTTTCATCATACTACTTTTAGCAAGCAGGAAGTATGACCATTTATTTCTGAACCAAAGGAGAATTTTCGGCCACATATATTATTTGAAAAGATTAATAATTATTGCATTATGAAGGCTATTTGCTTATTCTTCTTAGCAAAGCCTTTGACTTAAAGAAACATCATTCTAAACTCAAAGTATTTTAGCTTCAACTGAGTATATGTAATTCATCTTTTTGTGTGCCAAATACTATTTTCATACAACACTGAACATCAAAATTTACACTATGAACTATACATATTTCTTTCTATAATATGACTTTCCACCATGAGACTTTAGGTTTATAAAAAGGAGATTTTTACAAAACAAATTCATCTGTTGATCTTAATTAAGGATTAATAAATACTCAATCTTTTTAAAATATTTTTTTAGTTGTTGATGGACCTTTATTTTCTTCATTTATTTATATGTGGTGCTGAGAATTGAACCCAGTGCCTCACACATGTGCAGCAAGCACTCTACCACTGAGCCACAACCGCAGCCCAAATCCTCAATCTTTTAGGATAAAAAAGTAAGACAAATCAGTGATAAAGCTACAACTTTTCTTACTCTAACAGACATATACATTTGGTTGAAACAATGGTAGCAATTTTCACTTTCTATACTGCAAATATATACTCATTTATCTTTGTAATAACATTTTTGTTAAATTAATATTAATGGAAATTTATAGAAAATTAACACTCAAACATTTTACTTTAATTTTATCAATTCATCCTATGTTTCCCAAAATTGGATGTATATTCTAAGTAGCTTTAGTCTTCCTTTCTTCCTTTCTTTCTTCTGTGTGTGTATGTGTGTGTGTGTGTGTGTGTATGCATGTGTGATTTTAAGAAAAATTCTGTGAGTTCTTAAGGAAATGATCAGGAAGTGAAAATTGATTATAGTGGCAAATTACAAATTATATTATGAGCTTGAGTCTACATTGACTTTATCTTTCTTCCGCTTTTATGTCCATCCAGGTCCTCAGCCTATTGAACCATGCCAACAAAATTCAGGGGTGTCTCTCTCCCTCACTTTGCTGTCCCACGATGCCAATCATCTCTGGCAACATCTTCAGTGACACACCAAAAA
This sequence comes from Marmota monax, assembly GCF_021218885.2. Taxonomy (NCBI): domain Eukaryota; kingdom Metazoa; phylum Chordata; class Mammalia; order Rodentia; family Sciuridae; genus Marmota; species Marmota monax. The sequence goes on from NW_026695065.1 coordinate 2,741,311, forward strand.
GTCTCTGAATCTTACGCGTGTCTGAATCCAGTCAAATTCACCATCCAGATTAACTATGACAATTGTCACATTATCTCCCAAAGTGGCTATAAAATTCTGCACCCAAAATGAAGAGTTCTCTTTCTCTACATTCTCATGAGTATTTAGTGTTGTTCTGGATTTGGCACATTCTAATAGTGCTGCAGTGGTATCTCATGTTGGTTTTAATTTGCATTTTCCTAATGACATGATGTGGAGCATCTTTTCATAAGCTTATTTACCATCTATGTTTGATGTTCTTTGTTGAGGTGTCAAGGTTTTTGGCCATTTATTAATTAGATTGTTTTATCTTTGAGTTTCAAGAGTTTATTTTATATTTAGATATCAGTTCTTCATTAGATTTGTCTTTTACAAATATTTTCCCAAAATTTGTGGACTATCTTCTGATTCTCTTGACAGTGTTTCTGGCAGAGTATGATTTTGATTTTAATGCAGGATTTTGATTTTATTAATTTTTCTTTTCCTAGATCATGCCTTTGGTGTTTTATCTAAAAAGTGATCATCAATTCTAGGGTCACCGAGGTTTTCTCCTATTGCTCTCTTTGTGTTTTATGTTTAAGTCACATACAATTCCCAGTTAATTTTGTAAAGAGTATAAGTTTTTTTTTAATTTCTGATTAATGTTTTCTATGTGTACATCTGCTGGTTTCCAGAATAATTTATTGAAATGACTATCATCTCTCTGACTATCATCTCTCTTTGCTTCTTTTTGAAAGATCACTTGACTATATTTATCTGGGTCTATTTTTTTGCTGTCTGTTCTGTTCATTGATTTATGCATCTATTCTTTAGTGAATACCACATTGTCTTCATTACTGTAGCTTTACAATAATTCTGAAAGTCATTAAATGACAGCCATCCAGATTTGTTCTTCTTCCTTATTGTGTTGACTATCCTGGATCATTTGCCCATCCATATAAACTTTAGACTTGATTTGTAGATATCCACAAAATAACTTTCTAGTTTTGTGACTCTGATATCCTTGAATATATAGACTAGTTTGGGAAGAAATGATATCTTGAAAATCTTAAATCTATTTTTGTCAATTTGAAGAAGTTCCCTGTTACTCATAATTTTTTGAGATTTTCTGTATCATAGATAGATTTTTTATTCTATCAAATTGTTGTCTGCATCTACTGATATATGATATTCTGATTTTTCTTCTTTAGTCTACTGGTACAATATAATACATTATTTCATTTCAAATGTTAAATTAAAATTGCCTAATTGGAAATATATAATTACTTCATGCATTTCTACATTTAATTTGCTGATATTTTCTTGTTGATTTTTACATTTATTTGCATGAGCAGTATTGGTCGTTAATTTCCCCATTTTGTATAATTTTTATCTGGTTTTACTACAGGGGAATGTTCACCTGGATAAAATGATTGAGGATATATTTCATCTCCTTTAATTTTCTAAAAAAGATGGTAAAGAAATGATGGAATTTCTTCTTAAATATTTGGTGGAATTAGCCATTGAACTCATCTGTGAATAATGCTTTATATTTTGGAGGGCTTTAATTATTGTTTCAATTTATTTAATGGATATATGACCATTCATAAGATCTATTTCTTACATGATTTTAGAAAATTATATTTTGGAATAAATCATTCATTTCATCTAGGTTATTGAATGTATGGGCACATGGTTGTTTATTTTCCTTTATTCCTTTGATTTCTATGGTACCGCTAATAATGGATCTTCTTTCATTTTTTATATTAGTCATTTTAATATTTATCCTTTTTTTCTTAGCTCCAGGAATTTCACCCTGGTATTTGAAACAAGAAAGAATAAAGCAGAACATCCTCTTAATTTATCATTCCAAATTATGGAAGAAAAAACTTCCTTGAAAGCCATACTGCCAACCCAGAAAGTTTCTCCTCAGATTCCCTTGCCTCAAATTTGTTTCTCAGTTCAAATCCTATTGAATAATTGGGTACAAACATTACAGAAGCCATGTCCAAATGGCTACTTTTCTCTCTGTTGGAATCACTAAGGTATTTTACTTCGGTCTTGTTTATAAGAACCTAGTATGTGTTCTATTTTTAAACACATGCCCAGAGATTTATCAAATTTACTTATCTTTTAAAAGAACCAATTGTTAGTTTCATTGATTTTATCATGATTTTCTATTTTTATTTTATTTCATCTCATATACTTGTTATATCATTTATTATACTTCCTTGGGATATAATGGCATTTTTCTAGTTTTTGGAGAGATAAAATTATTTTATTCATTTTATATATTGCTTATTTTTAGCATATGCATTAAATGGATGGATATATTTCCTCATAAGCACTGCTTTTGTAGCAACTCACAACTTTTGATTAAGTTGTATTTTTGTGTAGTTCAGTTACTTCTTAATTTCTCTTGAGACTTTTTCTTTGCTCCATGTCTTTTTTAAAAGTCTGTTGGGAAATTATAAGTATTTTATGGTTTTCCAGCTATTTTTGTTGATTTTCATTTTAATTTCATTATTTTCGGACTGCATATGCTCTATGTTTTCTATGTTTTTTATATTGTTTTTATATTCTTTTACTGAATACATAATGTCTGACTTTCAACAAATGATTACAAGACAAACTAAAGACAATACAATAGGAAGATTAAAGACAAAAATGAAGCATCAAAAAATAACTAAATCTGATAGTGATTTGGTGAATATCTGGTAGAGAATTCAAATTAATTAAAGTTAATATACTAAAGGATCTACTGGAGAATGTACACAACATGAAGATAGACGGATAATGTAATTTGAGAGAATTGAAACTCTATGATACTACAAAAAAATTGCTAGAAAAAAGCAATGAAATGAAGAATGTCTTTCATAAGTTTACCATTAACTAGGACAGCCAAGAAATCAATCAGTGGATCAAAGGTAGGACAATAGATTCTTCTCAAACCAAAATGCAGGAAGAAAAAGATAAATAGACCACAATATCCAGGAACTATGGGACAATTAAAAATGTGTAACATATCTCCAGTGGGAGTTCCAAAGGAGAATAAATGGGAGAGAAAGAAGAGAAGAAGAAATGTTTAAATAATTTTTGTTGATATTTTAAATAAATGACACAACAAAAGATCTAGGAAAACCCAAAATCTAACAGGATGAATAACAGAAAATTTAAAACTACTTATATTATATACAAATAACAAATATTAAAGATAATTTTTTAAAATCTTAAGTAAAACCAGATGATTTGACCTGAATTTCTGTGTCCCCCAATTTATATGTTAACTGTCAATCACCAATATGCTTATGTTAGGAGGCAAAAATTTGGGGAGGTGGTTAAGTCATGAGGGTAGGCTCCATGAATGTCTTTTCCCTGAAGATATGTCTTTTGTTATATTTTTTATTTCCAGTTTTTACTTTGGTACCATTACATAGTTTTCTTATATCTCCTTTGTGTTTAAGGCCTTTGGGGACAATATGTACCGCAGCAGGGTTGTAGAGCACCATTGTCTCTGGTGCCACATGGTTATGGGGATGCTAGCAACCCAGACTGGTGTGGGACTAGGAGCATTGGTAAGGTGCCCAATGTGCTTCCACTCTGAACTTATGCATGTCTGATTGGTAACCTCTCCATGTGTCAATGTGGCATAAAAGAAGTCCAGCAGATTAAAACTTAATTCTTGTCAATCATCTGAATTTCCTTGTTGGCATAATAATAAAGAGTATATGTTGAGGGTACTGACCCATGAGCCTTTTACAGTGGTATATATGAGCAAAGCAGGGAATTTATGGTGGTCTTTGAAATTTTTATGAAGTGACCTTGTCTTTGTTGCACCTGATCTTTTTAGATTAATATTCTAGCCATGATTATGAGATAATTAGAAAATTAGATGTAAGTACAATTACTGGATTGCAACATACCAATTTTGTGGTGGAGATACAGAAAGTGTTCCTATACATGGAAAGGGAACCACTTAACTCCTGAAATAACAGAGGTTAAAAAGATACTAACAATATTTATATTTTAGAATTTTCACTACACAAATAAAAATGATTGTTTTGGCTCTTCCAGATTGTTCAAAGTATCATTGTGTTAGTCAACTTTGCATTGCTGACTTTTCATTGTTGTGACCAAATACCTGACAAAATAATTTAAGAGAGGAAAAGTTTACTTTGTCTTCACAGTTTCAGCTCTCAGTTAATGGTCAGCTGACTCCCCAGCTCTGGGCCTGAGGTGAGGCAACAAACACATCATGGAGGAAAGTCAGGAAGAAGAGAAAGAAAGGAAGAGGCTATAGACTGGTATAGTCCAGGTCACATCCTCAGTGAACTATTTCTTCCAACCATGCTCCACCAGACTATAATTAACACCCCATAGTACATTTAAATTATTAACCCATAATATTGACTAATCTGCTGATTAGGTTACACATCTCATAATCTGATCATCTCATTTCTGAATATCCCTACATTTGGGGGAGACTTTAAAGATCCAAATCATAACCACCATAAATTTGACTCTTAACTGCTTTCCACCGTCAGACATTTCTGACCAGAATTTGGTCAACATTTCCCTTAGATTTACCATACATCCTATCAGAAACAGCAAAGAATGGTTCCAGCTTCTGCATCTCCAGAGCATAATACATGTTAACACCTCCAGCTATGATTCCTACTATTATTCCCTTATCCATTACTTACTTATTACATGAAATGAGTTAATGACACTTGACTGGTGGTATGGGATAAACATACAAGACACGTTGAATTGCTAGTCCTCAAGCATTTCTTACAATAAAGAATAACTAGAATCAATTATTTGACCTTAACTAAGAACTAAACTGGCTTGTAAAGCTGGATTCTGGTTTGTTAAACTGTCAGAGTGAAAGATGCTGGGATACACGGTTAAATTCAATTTTAGTTGTTGATCTCCTTACACTATTTAGTATTCTGTAGATAGTTGCCTTAATTAAATGCTATATTAGGATAGCATTTTCAATAAATGCTAAAGCAATTTGATAGTTGTAGCAATAAATGAACCTTAGCTTAAATATCATAGCTTATGCAAAAATTAATTAAAATGGATAAGCATTTTAAATGTGAAGTATAAAGTTATAAAAATTTTAAAATAGTATGTTGGAGAAGTAAATATCTGGCACAGAGTTTATTGAAGATCTTTTAGACTTGATACCAATATATTCTCTATAAAAGTATTCCACAAATTCTAACATAACAAAATAAAAAAGAAATATTTTCTTTGTAAAAAAATCTTTTAAGGGATGAAAAGATTAGTTTCTGAATGGGAGATAATATTATATTGTACATATTTGATAAGTAATCATACCTAAAATATCTAAATTATTCTAAACATCAATAGTTAGTTTTTTTTTAAAGGGAAATAATCGAATTAGAAAATGGTAAAAGATTTCAAAACATATTTCACAGAGGAGGTTATACAAGTTGCAAATAAACACTTAAAATCTTCACTATTGCTACTGGCAGAAAAATGCAAATAAATAGCATAATGAGATATCACTGTACACCTACTAAAAAGTTAAAATGAATAATTGTGATCATAGGCAAAGCTGAAGTGAATGAAAAATAAAACTCTCTCATGTATTAGTAGTGAGGATGTAATTTATAAAGATACCATAAAAAACAGTCTTTCAATTACTTAAAAAAACCTAATCCTAAGCATACAATATTACTCAGTAGCCACATTTTTATCCTTTACCCTAAGAAATAGAATTCCCATCATTACAAAATCCATGCATGATTCTATAGTTTAGTTTTATTTTTATTACTCCAAAGTGGAAAAAAAAATGTGTCCCACAATGGCAGTACATTACACCAAGTAGAAGTGGACAAGAAAAAGGAAGAAAATCACTCATACACGCAACAGTTGTTTTTTTTCTGGGCAGGGTAGGTATGAAGGATTGAATTCAGAGGCACTCAGCCATTGAGCCACATCCCCAGCCCTATTTTATATTTTATTTAGAGACAGGGTCTCACTGGGTTGCTAAGCACCTCATCATTGCTGAGGCTTTTTTTTTTTTTTTTTTTTTTTTTTTTTTAATTTTTTATTGTGGGTTGTTCAAAACATTACAAATTTCTTGACATATCATATTCCACACTTTGATTCTAGTGGGTTATGAACTCCCACCTTCACCCCATACACAGATTGCAGATTCACATCAGTTACACATCCATTGATTTACAAATTGCCATACTAGTGTCTGTTGTGCTCCGCTGCCTTTCCCATCATCCACCCTCCCCCCTCCCCACCTCTCCCCTCCCCTCCCCTCCTCTCTCTCTACCCCCTCCACTGTATAACCCTGAGGGTCTCCTTCCATTACCGTGCAATTTACCTTCTCTCTCCCTTTCCCTCCCACCTCTCATCCCTGTTAAATGTTAATCTTCTTCTCCTGTTCTTCGTCCCTACTCTGTTCTTAGTTACTTTCCTTATATCAAAGAAGACATTTGGCATTTGTTTTTTAGGGATTGGCTAGCTTCACTTAGCATAATCTGCTCTAATGCCATCCATTTCCCTGTAAATTCTATGATTTTGTCATTTTTTAATGCAGAGTAATACTCCATTGTGTATAAATGCCACATTTTTTTTATCCATTCGTCTATTGAAGGGCATCTAGGTTGGTTCCACAGTCTTGCTATTGTGAACTGTGCTGCTATGAACATCGATGTAGCAGTGTCCCTGTAGCATGCTCTTTTGAGGTCTTTAGGGAATAGACCAAGAAGGGGAATAGCTGGGTCAAATGGTGGCTCCATTCCCAGCTTTCCAAGAAATCTCCATACTGCTTTCCAAATTGGCTGCACCAATCTGCAGTCCCACCAGCAATGTACAAGTGTACCCTTTTCCCCACATCCTCGCCAGCACTTGTTGTTGTTTGACTTCCTAATGGCTGCCAATCTTACTGGAGTGAGATGGTATCTTAGGGTGGTTTTGATTTGCATTTCTCTGACAGCTAGAGATGTTGAGCATTTTTTCATGTACTTGTTGATTGACTGTATGTCCTCCTCTGTGAAGTGTCTGTTCAGGTCCTTGGCCCATTTGTTGATTGGGTTGTTTGTTCTCTTATTGTCTAATTTTTTGAGTTCTTTGTATACTCTGGATATTAGGGCTCTATCTGAAGTGTGAGGAGTAAAGATTTGTTCCCAGGATGTAGGCTCCCTATTTACCTCTCTTATTGTTTCTTTTGCTGAGAAAAAACTTTTGAGTTTGAGTAAGTCCCATTTGTTGATTCTAGTTATTAACTTTTGTGCTATGGGTGTCCTATTGAGGAATTTGGAGCCCGACCCCACCGACTGTAGATCGTAGCCAACTTTTTCTTCTATCAGACGGCGCGTCTCTGATTTGATATCAAGTTCCTTGATCCATTTTGAATTCACTTTTGTGCATGGCGAGAGAAAGGGATTCAGTTTCATTTTGTTGCATATGGATTTCCAGTTTTCCCAGCACCATTTGTTGAAGATGCTATCCTTCCTCCATTGCATGCTTTTAGCCCCTTTATCAAATATAAGATAGTTGTAGTTTTGTGGATTGGTTTCTGTGTCCTCTATTCTGTACCATTGGTCCACACGCCTGTTTTGGTACCAGTACCATGCTGTTTTTGTTACTATTGCTCTGTAGTATAGTTTGAAGTCTGGTATCGCTATACCGCCTGATTCACACTTCTTGCTTAGCATTGTTTTTGCTATTCTGGGTCTTTTATTTTTCCATATGAATTTCATGATTGCTTTCTCTATTTCTACAAGAAATGCCATTGGGATTTTGATTGGCATTGCATTAAACCTATAGAGAACTTTTGGTAATATCGCCATTTTGATGATGTTAGTTCTGCCTATCCATGAACAGGGTATATTTTTCCATCTTCTAAGATCTTCTTCTATTTCTCTCTTTAGGGTTCTGTAGTTTTCATTGTATAAGTCTTTCACCTCTTTTGTTAGGTTGATTCCCAAGTATTTTATTTTTTTTGAAGATATTTTGAATGGAGTGGTTGTCCTCATTTCCATTTCAGAGGATTTGTCGCTGATATACAGGAATGCCTTTGATTTATGCGTGTTGATTTTAAATCCTGCCACTTTGCTGAATTCATTTATTAGCTCTAATAGTTTCTTTGTAGAGCCTTTTGGGTCTGCTAGATATAGAATCATATCATCTGCAAATAGTGATAATTTAATTTCTTCTTTTCCTATTTTTATGCCTTTAATTTCTTTCGTCTGTCTAATTGCTCTGGCCAGTGTTTCGAGAACTATGTTGAAGAGAAGTGGAGAGAGAGGGCATCCCTGTCTTGTTCCAGATTTTAGAGGGAATGCCTTCAGTTTTTCTCCATTCAGAATAATGCTAGCCTGAGGCTTAGCATACATTGCTTTTACAATATTGAGGTATGTTCCTGTTATCCCTAGTTTTTCTAGAGTTTTGAACATAAAGGGATGCTGTACTTTGTCAAATGCTTTTTCCGCATCTATCGAGATGATCATATGGTTCTTATTTTTAAGTCTATTGATGTGGTGAATAACATTTATTGATTTCCGTATATTGAACCAGCCTTGCATCCCAGGGATGAATCCTACTTGATCATGGTGTACAATTTTTTTTATATGTTTTTGTATCCGATTCGCCAGAATTTTATTGAGGATTTTTGCATCTAGGTTCATTAGAGATATTGGTCTGTAGTTTTCTTTCTTTGAAGTGTCTTTGTCTGGTTTAGGTATCAGGGTGATGTTGGCCTCATAGAATGAATTTGGAAGTTCTCCCTCCTTTTCTATTTCCTGAAGTAGCTTGAAAAGTATTGGTATTAGTTCTTCTTTAAAGGTTTTGTAAAATTCTGCTGTATACCCATCGGGACCTGGGCTTTTCTTAGTTGGTAGTCTTTTGATGGTTTCTTCTATCTCCTCAATTGATATTGGTCTGTTTAGGTTTTCTATATCCTCCTGACTCAATCTGGGCAGATCATATGACTTAAGAAATTTATCTATGCCTTCACTATCTTCTAATTTATTGGAGTATAAGGATTCAAAATAGTTTTTGATTATCTTCTGTATTTCTGAAGTGTCTGTTGTGATATTGCCTTTTTCATCCCGTATGCTAGTAATTTGAGTTCTCTCTCTTCTTCTCTTCACTAGCATCGCTAAGGGTCTGTCGATTTTGTTTATTTTTTCAAAGAACCAACTTTTAGTTTTGTCAATTTTTTCAATTGTTTCTTTTGTTTCGATTTCATTAATTTCAGCTCTGATTTTAATTATTTCTTGCCTTCTACTTCTTTTGCTGTTGTTTTGCTCTTCTTTTTCAAGGATTTTGAGATGAAGTATGAGATCATTTATTTGTTGGTTTTTTCTTTTTTTAAGGAATGAACTCCAAGCAATGAATTTTCCTCTTAGAACTGCTTTCAATGTGTCCCATAGATTCCGATATGTTGTGTCTGTGTTTTCATTTATCTCTAAGAATTTTTTAATTTCCTCCTTGATGTCTTCTATAACCCATTGATCATTCAGTAACCTATTGTTCATTCTCCAATTGATGTATGCTTTTTCCTTCCTTCTTTTATCGTTGATTTTCAGTTTCATTCCATTATGATCAGATAAGATGCATGGTAATATCTCTACTCCTTTATATTGTCTAAGAGTTGCCCTGTGACATAATATATGATCTATTTTTGAGAAGGATCCATGTGCTGCTGAGAAAAAAGTGTAACTGCTTGATGTTGGGTGGTATACTCTATATATGTCAATTAGGTCTAGGTTATTAATAGTGTTATTGAGTTCTATAGTTTCCTTATTCAACTTTTGTTTGGAAGATCTGTCCAGTGGCGAGAGAGGTGTGTTGAAGTCTCCCATGATTATGGTGTGGTGGTCTATTAGACTCTTGAACTTGAGAAGAGTTTGTTTGACGAACATAGCTGCACCATTGTTTGGGGCATAAATATTTATGATTGTTATGTCTTGTTGGTGTATGGTTCCCTTAAGCAGTATGTAGTGTCCCTCTTTATCTCTTTTGATTAACTTTGGCTTGAAATCTATTTTATTTGATATGAGTATGGACACGCCTGCTTGTTTCCGAAGTCCATATGAGTGATATGATTTTTCCCAACCTTTCACCTTCAGCCTATGTATGTCTTTTCCTATCAAATGCGTCTCCTGTAGGCAGCATATTGTTGGGTCTTGTTTTGTGATCCATTCTACTAGCCTGTGTCTCTTAATTGGTGAGTTTAAGCCATTAACATTTAGGGTTATTATTGAGATATGGGTTGTTCTTCCAGCCATATTTGTTTATTTCTGTTACTAAACATTGTTTGTTTTCCTCTTTGATTGTTTCCCCCCCCCCTTTACTGTCCTACCTCCCACTGTTGGTTTTCATTGTTATTTTCCATTTCCTCTTCCTGTAATACTTTGGCTAGGATGTTTTGAAGAGATGGTTTTCTAGCTGCGAATTCTTTAAACTTTTGTTTATCGTGGAAGGTTTTAATTTCATTCTCCATCCTGAAGCTTAATTTCGCTGGATACACAATTCTTGGTTGGAACCCATTATCTTTCAGTGTTTGAAATATGTTATTCCAGGATCTTCTAGCTTTCAGAGTCTGTGTTGAAAGATCAGCTGTTATCCTGATTGGCTTGCCCCTAAATGTAATCTGCTTCCTTTCTCTTGTAGCTTTTAAAATTCTCTCCTTATTCTGTATGTTGGGCATCTTCATTATAATGTGTCTAGGTGTGGATCTCTTATGATTTTGCACATTCGGCGTCCTGTAGGCTTCTAGGATTTGGGATTCTGTCTCATTCTTCAAGTCTGGGAAGTTTTCTTGTATTATTTCATGGAATAGACTGCTCATTCCTTTGGTTTGGAGCTCTGTACCTTCCTGTATCCCAATGACTCTTAAGTTTGGTCTCTTAATGTTATCCCATATTTCTTGGATGTTCTGCTCATGGTTTCTTAACAGTCTTGCTGAGCTGTCTATGTTCTTTTCCAGTTGAAATACTTTGTCTTCATTGTCTGATGTTCTATCTTCTAAGTGTTCTACTCTGTTGGTAGTATTCTCCATTGAGTTTTTAAGTTGGTTTATTGCTTCCTGCATTTCTAGGATTTCTGATTGCTTGTTTTTTATAACCTCTATCTCCCTGTATAGTTGATCCTTTGCTTCCTGGATTTGTTTGCGTAATTCGTTGTCGAAGTGATCTTTCATTGTCTGATTTTGCTGTTTAATGTCTTCCTTGATACTCCAGATCATCTGAAGCATGTATATCCTGAATTCTTTATCTGACATTCCATCTGCTGCAGCTGTTACCTCTTCTAAAGTTGCGTTGACCTGCATTGCTTGTGGTCCTTTCTTTCCTTGTCTTTTCATACTGCTTGCGTATCTTTCCTGCAGGTGCGGGCGGCGGCTCTGCTCTCTCCTTATTCCAATTGGGGTGTCGTGGCTACCACGCCGGCAGGTCACTGGGCCTGTTCTGGGAGCTGGTGGCGGCTCTGTTCTGCCCCTACTCCAATTGGGGTGTCGTGTCTGTCGTACCAGCAGGCCACTGGGCCTGTCCTGCTGGTCGGTCGCAGATCTGCCCACCTTTCGGGCACGAGTGGAGGCTCTGCTTTGCCCCTACTCCAATTGGGGTGTCGTGACTACCCCGCCTGCAGGATGCTGGGTCTGTTCCTGGCAAGGGAGGCGACTCTGCTCTGTCCCTACTCCAATTAGGGTGGTGTTTGTACCCCGCCGGCAGGCTCCTGGGCCTGATCCGCCGGTCTGTTGTAGGTCTGCCTACCTTGAAGGCGCTGGCGGCGGATCTGCCCTGCCCCTCCTACCACGCCTGCGGACCCCTGGGCCTGATCTGCAGGTTGATCACTGGTCTGCTCACCCTGCGGGCACGGGTGGCGGTTCCGCTCCACCCCCACTCCAATTGGGGTCACGTGACCACCACACCGGCAGGGCCTGATCCGGGCATGGGATAAGGATCTGCTCTGCCCCTACTCGAGTTGGGGTGACGTGTGTACCACACTGGCAGGCCACTGGGCCTGACCCGCCAGGCTGTCACAGGTCTGTTTACCTTGCAAGCGCGAAGGGCGGCTCTGCCCTGCCCCTCCTACCACGCCCATGTACTACTGGGTCGTGGGTCTGCCCACCTGGCGGGTGTGGGTGGCGGCTCCGCTCCGCCCCCTCTCCAATTGGGGTCACGCGGTCACCACGCTGGCGAGCCGCTGGGCCTGCTCCGGGGGCTGGCGGCGGCCCGGCTCCTTCCCTCCGGCTCGAGGACAAATTGAGGAGACTCGGGTGACTGAGCCTCACCCCCCTTACCAGAAGACCAACTGCTTATGTCACCGCTGGTATTGATGAAGATCTCTCCTCCACCGCTTTCTGCTGACATCAGATCTCTGCCATGTTGGTATCCTATGCGAATGGCAGCATTTCGTTCCCCTTGCCAGGCAACCCAAGCAATGGGTGAGTCCTGACCTGCCCTCAGCAGGACCCGGACCGAGACACAGTTTCCGCGGGCTCCTAGCCCCGGTCCAGGGAAGTTCCGGGAGCCGGAACTCGGCCGCTCCGTGCTCGGTGTAAGCTCCTATAAGAGTAGGCTCCAAGAAGCAGCCCCCACGGGCTCAGTTCCGGGAGCCGGAATTCGGCCGCTTAGTGTTTGGTGTATGCTCTGATAGTAGCAGGGTCCAAGAAGCAGCCTCCGCGGGCTCCGCAGCCCTGAGCCAGGGCGGTTCCGGGACGGTTCCGGGAGCCGGAACTCGGCCGCTCTGTGCTCGGTGTAAGCTCCTATAAGTGTAAGCTCCAAGAAGCAGTCCCCGCGGGCTCAGTTCCGGGAGCTGGAATTCGGCTTCTTGGTGTTTCGTGTTTGCTCTGATATTAGCAGGGTCCAAGAAGCAGCCTCCGCAGGCTCCGCAGCCCGGAGCCAGGGCGGTTCCGGGACGGTTCCGGGAGCCGGGACTTGGCCGCCCCGCGCTCCGTGTTCACTCCGATAAGATCAGATTTTAAGAAGCCCCCAGGCGCTGAACCCTAGCAATCTGTCTGCAAGCCGCAGGCGAATTGCAGCCTGAAATTACCTGTTCTATGGCTGAATGAGCTGCGGTCAGTCAAAAACAGGTGTGGTGACGTCAGTTTACCAACATGGTGGCTGCTGGCCTCCTCTGTGGTCTGACCGGTGTGGAGAACCGAGATGGACCGCTTCCTTCCCCGTCTCGAACCGCTGAGGCTGTTTTTGAACTCATGTTTTCCTGACTCAGCCTCCCCAACCACTGGGATTACAGGTCTGCGCCACTGAGCCTAGCCATGCAAAAGTTTCAATGGGTATCAAGAGTAATTAGGCTGAGTGAAAAAAGGCTAATCTGTAAATGTCATGTACTATTTGATTCTATTTATATAAAATACTCATAATGACAAATTTATGGCGATGAAGAACATATAAGTATTTGCTTCAGGGAAAGGATTACTTCTTGTGACTATAAAAGGGGTAAAATAGGGGTATATGTATGGGATCATGTGTGGTGATGGAATAGTCCGATATATTGTGGTTTCATGCAGCTAAATATGACAAAAAGATAAAGAACCATATATACATTATGTCAATATAACATTTCTGCTTTTGATACTGTTCAACTGTTATATAAGGTGTAATTATTGGGAGTAACTGGGTAAAAGCTATGACAGACCTCTCTATTCTTTTTGCAATTTCCTGTGAATATATACTTATTTCAGGAAGGCTGATTAAAAATCCAAAACTCTTTCAGTGGAGAAATTCTATTAATTTATTCTATTAGCAAAAAAAAAAAGAAAATATGACTATTTTCAGTAATCCAAAAAGATGTTTAATAAAGTTTACCTCACTTTAATTAAAAATGCTTAGCAAAATAGTGATAAGAAAGAACTATTTCAATGCCATAAGAGAAATCTAAAAAATTATCCAGCTAAGATCATATTTAATCATTGAACTTGATATTTGGAAGGGGAAATGGAAGCTCAGTCCACTTCCATTCAGTGTTGTATGGGAATTCACAAGCAGTGAAATATTGTAACAAGAAACAATGTGATAAGTACAGAAAATTAAAACAAAATTTTCATCCATTTCTATGTAATTTGAAAGAATCCATTGACTACATGTTAGAAGCATACAAAGAATATTTGTCTTTTGTATATAAGATAAATATAAAATGAATTTATTTCCATATACTAATCACAAAAAATAAAAATGTGCTAATTAAATAATCAGAAACATCACATATCCAGAGGATTAAATGTTTAATATCTTACAGCAAAAACAATAACATGCTTTTTTGAGAAATTAAAGAGGAATTAAAGAAATGGAAAGAAACATTTATTCAAGTAATAAAAAATTCAAAATTATAAATGTAAAAATGTTCTCAAAATTAGACTACAAATTTAGGACCCAATATTCAAATAAAAATACCAGCACTTGCTTTAGAAATTGACAGATATTTTAATAGTTACATGGAAATATAAAAGTTTAAGGATATCAAGGCAATTCAGACATAATGAGGAAATAGAGGACATAAACTAACACATATCATAATACATTTTAAGCCTACAGTTGTTAAAATAGTATAAATACATATATGAACAAATAGTCTAATAAAAGAGCAGAAACATCAACACATATTATTAAACAGTTATGACAATGGTGATACTGCAGTACATTGGAAAAAGTTACAAATATATATTTATAAGTTCATAATTCATATATGTATATGTATGTATGTACATGTATTTGCATATATAATATATGTTCATACATTCAGATATATAGATCAATATATAGATAGATCAAACTCATGTCATACACAAGTACTCTATGACTGAAATACATTTCTAGGTCTAAAGTACATTTTAAAAAATCTTCATTATATATTTATAAAAAAATCATCCAACTAAATAGAATATTGGGCAAAAGATTTATACAGACACTTCACAAAAAGAGAGCTTTAAAATGGTCAAAAGGTTTTCAGATAATCACAAATTAAAATCACAATAATGTAGTGATACATTTCCCAGAAAATTGCCAAAAATTCTGTGATGCTGATTCTCCAGGTTTAGGTACCACACTTTGAGAATTCTGTTAAGAATAATGAATATAAATGAATTACTTCAACAGGCAAGAGCATCAGTTAACTTCAGATACATAATGTTGAACAAAAGAAGTTTAAGGCACATGGATATGTATTAATTCTTTTATTCCAGTAAAGGTAAAATATAGGGAAAAGAGTCAGGTTTCAGCGATGACTATGTAGGGAATAGTATAAGGAAAAATGGGGAAATTATGTTTTGCTATTGTTTTTTTCCCTTGATATTGTTGGTACTTTCTTCTGGGCTCACTTTAAGAAATTTCATATAGCTTAACATTTATGATTTATGCACTTTAATTACATGATGTAATTTCACTACAGTTTCTTAACTACAAAAATATGAAAATTGACACAGTTGATAGAAATATCAAAAAAAGAGTTTCACTAAGATGAATAAAATGGAAGCCTGATTACATTGGTTTACCCAATATCATTTATATTTTCAAATATCAAGAAGCTCCGTGGTTGAATTCCAAGAATATACATTCTACATGTTCTACAGCATCTTTTAGATGTTCCTAATGTGCCCAGTCTCAATTACCTTTAGTATGAGCATATTACACTCAAATATCAAAGTGTTATAGTTTGTAAATGATGTATTTCCAAGAAGCTCCTTAGTTTATGCAAGAATATTCATAATAAAATGATTACATTATGAAAACTATAACCCAATCAGTCCATTCTAATTGAATAAACTAAGTGGATAGGAACTGTAGGCAGGTGGAATGTAGCTGGGGGAGGTGGGTCACTGGGGGTTTCCTGGAATGGTACATCTTCCATGCAATCCCTTCCTCTTGCTCTCTCTGCTTCCCAGCCTCCATAAAGCTTCACCCATCAGCTATGATGCTCCTTCTCACCTTGGGCCCAAAGCATTGAAGTTAGCTGACCATGGAATGAACTTATGAAACCATGATTCAAAATAAATATTTCCTCTTCTAATTTGGTCTTGTTGGGTATTTTGATCAAAACAATGTAAATCTGACTTAACATAAATCATAATTTTGTCATCCAGACTCTACTAGATCTAAAGAAAGATGAGAAATGGAGTAATTAAGTAATTTTTAAAAGATAAAAATAAAAAATAAGATGTGGATATAGGATAAGCAATTATCAGTGTTTTACAATGTAGGTGATTGGATAAGCAATTAGCAGTATTTTACACTGTAGGTGATTATACTGCAAAAAATATCCCATAGTAACAAAATAAATACCTTCAACATAGTCCACATTCAAAATTATGTATCTCATTTCTATAGTTCTGTACAATAATTGCAATCAGTTATGATACTGCCTCCAGCATTACTTTTATTGCCCAAGATTGTTTTGCTTACAATGAACTTTTTTGTTCTACCAGAAATGAATTGTATGACTGTATGTTTCTAGTTGGGTGAAGAATTTCATTGGTATTTTGTTGAAGATTATCTTAAATCTTCAGATTGTCTTTAGTAATATGACCATTCAATAATATTAATTTTTCTTATCCTTGAACATGAATTATCTTTCCAGCTTCTACTATCTTCTTCATTTTTTTCAGAATTGTACAATTTTCCTTTTAAAGGTCTATCATCATATTTATTCCTAGGTATTACCATATTTTGAAGCTTTTGTGAATGAGATTTTTTTCCTGAAAAAAAAATAAAACATAACATGCTACTGGCATAAAAAACACACAAACAGAATAGAATAAAAGACACAATGGTAAACCTACAAAGCTACTTTCAAATGATTTTTGAAAAGGGTATCATAAACCTATGTTGAAAAAAGACAGACTCTTTGGTAAGTGATGTTGGGAAATCTGGATAGCCATATGAAGAAGACTGAACTAGACTGCTATTTCTCACCATGTACAAAAAGCAACCCCAAAGTGATCAAAGGCCTAGGTACAGAACAGAAACTTCACAACTTCTAGAAGAAAACATAGGGAAACACTTCATTGTATATACACAGGCAATGAATTTCTAAGTAGGAATTCTGTAGCTCAGAAAATAATAATAATTATCAATATATTGGATGATAACAAAGTAAAAATCCTCTGCACAGCTAAGATGACAATTGACAATGGGAAATGATAGCCTACGAATGGGATAAAATTTATGCTGGCTATTCTTCTGAAAGAGGAATAATATCCAGAATATACAAAGTACTCAAAAACCCCACCAAAATAAAATGATCCATTCAATAAATGAAAATGTGACATGAACAAACACTTCTCAAAAATGAACTCATGGACAACAATTGTATTTTTTCAAAAAGTTCAACATAATTAGCCATCAGGGAAATGTAAATCAAAATTATACTGAAATTTCATCTCACTCCAATCAAAATGTCATTGAGAACAAAATGTCTGGCAAGGATACAGGGAAAAAGAAGCTCTTACACACTGTTGGTGGGAATATAAATTATTATAGCCAGTATGGAAATCAGCATGGATATTTCTGAAAAAAAATACCATATAATCCAGTGCTACCACTCCTTAGCAATTACCCAAAATAATTTAAGTCAGCATACTTTAATTATGTATGCATAACCATGTTTATTACAGGACTATTCAGATTAGCCAAGATATTGAATCAGTCTAGGTGTTCATTAATGGATAAATGGAAAAAGAAAATGTTGCATATATATACAATGGAATTTTTTTAAGCCATAGAGAAAAGCAAAATTGTGTCCTTTAAAGGAAAATGGATAGACCTGGAAAATATAATGTTAAGTGAAATAAGCGAGGTTCAGAAAAGTAAGTACCACATATATTCTCTCATATGCGGAATCTGGAAAAAGGATGAAAGAAAGGAATGTTGTGAATGTAAAAGTGAGAATATTATTGTCGAAGAAGGGACTCAGGTAGAGGAAGGACAGGAGAACAAGAGGCAGTAATGGGGAATGAATTGGATCAAACCATGTTATAAGCATGTGTGCATATGCCACAGTGAACCCCACTGTTCTGTTTTATTACACTCACCAACAAAATTTGAAATAAAATTACATTCCTTTGCCCTTTTATGATTTTACACTGATTCTCAACTATAAGTACATTTTACATGGCACACAAATCTTTGCTTTATAATGCCCCCAAACATTTGACAAATACCTTTCTTCACTTTTTTTGTTTATTATGGTAAATTGTTGAGGTACAGATATATGGAATAATCTATAGTGCATAGCCAGGTATTCAAATAATGTATAGATTGTTATTAAAGAGGTACTCATTCTAAATTGTAAGTCCTGCCTACTCATCAGTGTGGGCACTCTGTGTCATATAATGTCATATATGACAGTCATACGTATTCTTTTAAATATTACCATAATATATAAGTATAATTTTCAAGTATTTTATTCATTGACATATTCATCTACCCATTTATCCACCTTTCCATTAATTTATTTGAAAAATACTCATTGATATCATAATAAGTGGCATATATTATTCCAGGAGTGCCAGGAGCAGTAATCAACAAAGAAGAAAGAGTCCATATCCTCCTAGAGATTGTTAATGCGTAAAACATTGACATTAAACAAGTTTTGCAAGAATTGTGAAGGACATAATGAGAGGGTAGTAAAGGGAGATCAAAGTTTAGCATATCAGAAAAGGCATACATGAGAGTAGTATTTAATTTGAAACATGAAGGAGGTAAAAGATTTCGCTGAACAATGCTAGGTGAAATTGGAAAATGACAAAGTTTAAAGAATTTATTTTGAACATGATCAGATGTGAAAATATCCACTTATTAGAATGGCCAAAATCCAGAACAAAGACAACAACAAATATTGACAAAGATGTGGAGTGACAGAACTCTCATTCATTGCTCATGGGAATGCAAAATGTTAAAACACTTTTTAAAAAAGTTTTATTTTAGTTGTAGATAGACACAGTACCTTAATTTCATTTATTTATTTTTATGTGATGCTGAGGATCAAACCCAGTGCCTCACATGTGTTAAGCAAGTGCTCTGTCACTGAGCCAAAATCCCAGCCCCTGATATAGCACTTTTTAAGACAGTTTAGCAGTTTCTCACAAAACAGAACATATTTTTATCATATGATACAGCAATCATATTTCTTGGTATTTTCCAAGAAATTGGAAATTTATGTCCATAGAAAAATCTGCACACTCATATTTATAGCATCTTTTTTTCATAACTGACAAAATTAGGATGTGTCCCAGATGTCCTTGAGTAATAGAATGATTAAATAAACTTTGGTACATCCAGACAATGGAATATAATTCAATGCTAAAATATCAGGTATGTGCTATGGAAATAAATGGAGCAAGCTTAAATGTTGATTATTAAGTGAAAGAAGCCAATCTGTAGTGGCTGCATAGTATATGACATTCATGAAAAGAGAAATCTATAAAGACAATAAAAAGATTAATAGTTGTCAGAGGTTAGGGAGAAAGGTAGGTCGAACAAGCAGAGCATAGGAGTTTTTTATTTGTTTGTTTTTTAGGTTAGTGACATTATTCTGTATGATACTGCAGTGGTGGATACATATTATTAATTTAGCATGTATAACATAAAAAATTAATGTAAATGAACATTATGGATTTTGAGTGATATGTAGGTGCTTAAATTGTAACAAATATAACTACTTAAGTAAGGGATGTTGATAGTTGAGAAGGTTGTATATGTTTGGGAACAGAGGGTATAAAGATGCTGTAATTTCAGTCTTAAACTAAAGCTGCTCTAAAATTGATTGTCAACCAAAAAGCATAGCATGTATTTTTTTTTAAATGACAATTCTTCCAGTTAGGTTTAAACCACATTGGAAGTCTAAAAACAATTTTGGGGGGTAGATATAAGAAATTCTTTAAACATTATGAGAGGAGTTAAGGACACTAACTGGTTAAGAACACAAACTCTAGTACCAAACTCCTTGGCATAAATCACAGTTCTGTTACTTACTACCTATATAAGTTTAAATAAATTATTGATCTTTCAGTGTCTCAGACTGTTTTTAATATATAAAATGAAAATAATAATAGTACCTTAGATTTGTTGAAACAATTAAGTAAATTAATCCATTTAAAATGTTTAGAATATAATTTAATATGGTGTAAGCATTCAATTAATACTACTATTTATATGGATATTCAAATATTCTATTATATCTGTATAAAACAATGCTCAAAAATTGGAGATAATTCTTATAGAAGTTATTGGGCAACTTCTTAGAAGTATTATGTCCATTCATAGAACAATCTTTCTGAATTGAATATAAATTCACAATTGATTATATTCACAATTATACCTATAAACTCACTTTTTACCATAATATCTGTTTGCTACTTATCTAATTTTTTATATCAAAGTTCCTAGCCTATGAGAAATCTACATTTCATTCTAGTATTTAAATATAATTATGCAACTATTTTATGTACCTTTTCAATTACATATTGTGGCTCTTAATTTTTATAAGTAGGATTCTATAATGAAAAAAAAAGATAATTAATTTATGAAAATGTGCTTTGGGAACTTAAACAACACATACATGCAAGTTCATGTAAAACAATTGGGGGATTATGGTCAGGTCTTGGAAATTTCAATTAATTTAAAAATGCCGTTTTATATGTGTGTGTGGGTGGATGGGTGTGGGTGTGTGTGGGTTTGTGAACAGAAGGAGAAAAATTGACAAAATTCAGGGAAAAAAGGAATTGTCCAGAATAGGAATAAACTTATTAAAACATCCAGCAAATATTTGAAAGACTAATTTTTGCAATATGACTGTTGAATAAAGAATAAATGGATGAATAAGTGAATGAGAACATTTATCTATTACCTGTCTGGAAAGGAATAAAACATGCCAAGTAAACCTATTGTAAGCAATAAAGCACATAATATTTTCTCAAAATACTGAATTTTGGAAATGTCATGACAAGGAGGAAAAGAAACACCAAAATTCAACTTGAAATTGTACTCTATTATTGGTACAGCAAATTTGATTAAGTAGAGGTTCAAACAACATAACAGCTTTACAAGTTTGAGTAAACAAGCTCCTTTTTCTACCTGAGTATCTAATTTCAAGAGAAACATCTGGTCCCAATGTCTTTCATTCTCCCTTCTCATTTCTTCAGTTCAATTTGATGACTGTTTGCCTGAGCATGCACGAAGTGCTTGGCATGGCACTTAGCAAGAAATGGTTATTTTTACAGATCCCAGAGATGTTATGCTCACTGCCCAGGAGAAAGGATATCCCAGGAAAGAGCTTCTTGTCCAGATGTCAGTTTTTGTGAAAATGGCTCACATAACACATGTTATCATTTGGGGCTTTGGAGTTCTGCTCTTTTGAATCATGCCTAAGTTGTATTCCAATTAGTTGCCAAAGAATCCTCTATATGACAAGTTTTTCATAATTTACATGAAAATTGAAATCCTGATACTCCAAATTCTGTGTAATAAATTACTCAGACACTTGGGAATAGAAAAAAAAATGTTACTCATTAACTTAGGTCAGGAAGAGAGGAAACAGAAATAAGGGAACAAAGGTATAGAAAAGATTTGGACATTTTAATTTATATTTACTAGCCACATAACTTGTGTAGATTTTTGAGTGAAAAATGTGAGGACAGAGTAAAAGCATGCAGTACTTAATCCTAATAACAAAGCACTTAAATCATTGGGAAGCTCAGTGAACAAGTAAGTAAAAGTGCCAAATTACATAAATTTGTATTCAACATTATGCAGTGTAAGTTATATGCATTCTGTAGGATCAAGCCAGACAGTCTAACACTAATCTCAACCTTAGTGTTCAAATCTGAGAATATGCCAGGGTTGGGGTCACAGTGTCACAGGCCTGTAATCCCAGATAATTGGAAGGCTGACACAGAGGATCATTAGTTTGA
Source organism: Marmota monax (assembly GCF_021218885.2). NCBI lineage: Eukaryota > Metazoa > Chordata > Mammalia > Rodentia > Sciuridae > Marmota > Marmota monax. The sequence goes on from NW_026695065.1 coordinate 2,763,230, forward strand.
GACCTTGTCCCAAAACAATATTTTAAAAAGGTTGGGGATGTACCTCAGTGGCACAGCACTCCTGGGTTCAATCTCTGGGACAAAAAAAAAAAAAAGAAAAAAAAATGGGGAAGCTTTATGAAAGATTCACAATAAATCATTATGCTTCATTGTCACTTGCTTATTGATCCATGATTTAAAAAAAAACACAACACACTTTATTATTTTGTAGCTTTCAAAAAATAAAATCATAAATGACAAGGAAAGATATATATATATATATATATATATATATATATATATATATATATATATATATATATATTTTGATTTTTTAAAACCTAAACTGTTTTGCTGAGCGCAGTGTTTAGAAGTCAGCCAGAAAACATTTCAGCATTCTTTTGCATCAGGATGACAAATGTGACCAAAATTGATATGTAACATCTAAATATTGTACCAAATTTTCCTGGTTTGCTTTCATGAATTTTATTTATAAAAGCACCTACCATTATGAAGTATTCTGTTTTCTGTATTGGTACTGAAAAAAAGTTCAAATCTACATGCTTTATGAAATAAAGTTAAGACAAAAATAAAATATGCAGTATTTATTCCTGACAATAGAGCATTAACATTATTTTGGGAATATCAGTGAGTAAGTCATTATTAGACGAAAAACACACACTAGCAATGAATAAAATAAGCTTTCTGTTGTTTTCAGAGTTCATCTTTTTAAAAAAATTGGGAGCACTGATCAATCTAGATAATAGTATGAATAAACAGCGTGAAGTCCTCCCCAAAGCTAATGCAACTTTGAATTTCTAAAAATAATAACATGATATTACAAACAATGAAAGTGGCAAGCCTATTCTCTTCAGGTTGGTTCATACATGATATTTGTGGTATATTTTTTTCATTTCTAAGTAACAGATATTAAGGGAGAGCTGGGTGCTGTGGAGCATACCTGTAATATCAGCAACTTGGGGGGTTGAGGCAGGAGGATTGCAAGTTCAAAGGCAGCCTCAGCAATTTAGCAAATCTTGGAGCAACTCAGCAAGATGCTATCTTAAAAAAATAAATACATATAAATAAATAAATAAATACAAATGGGCTGGAAATGTGGCTCAATGGGTTTTATCACCAGTACCTGACCCACTTCCCTGAAAAAGAAAAAAATTGAGAGAAATTAATTAGATAAGAATAACTAAGTTAACAAGGTCTGAAAAGAATGACATTCTGTTGGTGTATTGACCCTTTAATAAGGCAGACAGATAAATATAATACATTTGTTTATACAAATTGAAAGATATTTAGTTTAAACATATTTTAAATAGAAGATTTTCAAGTTATGATTCTCAAATTCTTAGCTTTTGTCAATGAGACCCTTCAGTAAAAAGGGGGAAATGAGGAGTTTAAAGAACAAGAAGTTCTAGACTTTTGAAACTCTACTACAGTAAGTCCACTTTGATGTCATTTGTTCTGTATACTGTAATTCCAATCTATGATTTTTGAAATATTATAGAGCACATTGTGTATAAGAGAGACAAAATAACCTCTCTATTTACCTCAATCTTAATATTATGACAGACTAGCCAAAAAGATTAACAGACTCAATGCATGGGACTGGCACAAAATAGTGTCATATAGATGAATGGAATATAAAAGAGAACTCAGAAAAAAATTCATTCATCTATAGCCAACTTATTTTTCACAAAAATGCCAAACACACATAGAATAAACAATAGTCTTTTCAATAAATAAACCTGGGGAAATTGAATATTTATATATGAAGAAGAAGAAAACTAGACTTCTATCTCTAACCCTGAACACAAATAAACTCAAAATGGATTTAACACTTAAACTATGAAACTTCCAGAAGAAAATTTGGGGAAAATGCTTTGGAACATTGGAACACTAGAAACAAAATTTTAAATAAATAGACAAATGGAGTTATATCAAACTAAGAAGTGTCTGCACAGAAAAGGATATAATAAGCAGAGTAAAGATAAAACTTCTAGAATGAAACAAAATGTTGCAAAACTATTCATCTGACAAATGGTATATTAGAATACATAAGGTATATTCAGAATACATAAGGAACTCAAATTGCAAGAACAACAAAAGGTTTAATTAAAAATGAGTCAAGGCTGTGGATAAGCATTTTTCAAAGAAAATATACAAATAACCAACAAGTATATGAAAAAACACTCACAATCACTAGGCATAAGGAAATGAAAAGTAAAACCACAAGAAGATGTTACCTCACTCTAGTAAGAAAGGCTATTATAAAAAATACTAAAGAAAATCAATGCTGTTGAGCATGTGTAGAAAGGAAAACATTGTATACTGTTGATATGACTTAAAATTGGTACATCCTTATGAAAACAGTATGGAAGTTCCTCAAAATATTAAAAATAGAACTACCATATGGTCTAGCAATTCCACTACTGGGTACACATACAAAGGAAATGAAATCCAAATGCTGAAGAGACATCCGAACTCTACTGTTTATTACAGCATTATTCACAGTAGCTAAGTAATGGAAAAGACCTAAATATTCATCAACTGATGAATGGATAAAGAAAATGTGGTACATATACACAAAGGGACATTTTGTAATTTGTGATAACATGGATAGAACTGAAGGTAATTATGCTAAGTGAAAAAGTCAAGACACCAATATACAAATACCACATCATCTTAATCATGTTTGGATTGTAAAAACTATTATCTCAAAGAAGAGAATTAGAATAGTGATTACTAGATGATAGGAAGTGTAGGAGAGACTAGGAATAAAGGGTGGTTGGATAACAAGTCCAAAATGCAGCTACATTGGAGGAATTAGCTGTAGTGTTCTACAGACTGGGAGGATGAACAAAGTTATCTACAATCTATTAAATATTTCCTGACAAAATTAAGAGAAGAACTTGAAATTAGGAAGCAATAGAAATGCTAATCACCCTGATTTGGTCATTATGTAAATGTATTAAATTGTCATACTCTACTCCATAATATGTGCAATTATTATGTGTCAATTAGAAAGAAAAAATATTTATTAAAAATAGCAATAACAAACAGAGGCTTCCAACATATTTCAGTGATAGAATGCTTGACTAGCATGTGTGAGACCCTGGGTTTAATACCCAGAGCTAGAAAAAAGGATGAATACCAAAACCAAATCTCAAAATGACAAATATTGTATGATTCCAGTTATATGGGGTAGTCAACCTCAGAGATTGAAAGTAGAATGATCATTGTCAGGGAAGAGGGGAAAGAGAAATGGAGATGTGCTGTTTAATATGTTCAGACTCTCATGAGATGAAAAGAGATCAGCTTATGTTTTGAATTTATCATAGCCAGGTTTTATATATGGTGACAGCATTGTGCATATACTGTACACTACTGAATGGCATACTTAAAACTTTTGAAAGAGTATATTTTATTCTATATGTATTTACCAAAGTTTACAAAATAAAACATATTGTGACAGTATTTATTGTCAATCTATTCTTTGGCCTTCCTGATAATGTTCTTTCTTTGCTTTATTTGCCTTTTCTTCCACCATGGACAACTAACATATTCTATTTCTTTTAATTTTTTAACATTTCTTTCACGAGTACAATTGTATAAATTACCATTGCATTTCTCCATGTTATAATATAAAGAGAAGGTCCTCACTAGATGCTAGCTCCTTGATATTAGACGTCTCAATATCCATAATTATATATTTTTTTAAATTATCCATCATGCTGTATGTTATAGCAAAAAAAAAAAAAAAAAAAAAAAAAAAAAACATTGAGGCAGGATATTTACAAGTTGATAAGTATTCCTAAGATATTTTTTAGTTTTCTAGTAAAGTTGTAAATGAATTACAAACTATAAATAATATTCTAATATTAAAAGCAAAGATGTTTTCTAAATCTAGAGAATAATTACAGTTTAACTTTGAGGTAAAAATCTACTGCTTTCATCAATAAACATGGCATTGTGAGGCAATAATGGTTTGGGGTCTAATCTCAATTCTTCCAAACTTTAATATTATTTCATTAGGCACCTTCCTTAATCTTTCTGATCCACATTTGTTCACTCACAAAGTGAGAATATCACTCCTATTGCTTACTTCACTGAGTTGCTGAAATCAACAAATTATATACTGCAGAAGGCTGTCTTATATCTTAAAAACTGCTGTGTAAACAAAATATTAATTCCATGTATTATTCAGGGTCTTGAGAGAAATAGAACTAACAGGTGTGTGTGTGTGTGTGTGTGTGTGTGTGTGTGTGTGTGTGTGTGGAGAGAGAGCAAGAGAGAGAGAGAGAGAGAGAAAGAAAGAGATGAAAGAGAATGAGAATGAAATGTATTATAAAAATTAGCTTGGGTTGGGGTTGTAGCTCAGTGGCAGGGCACTTACCTCGCACCTGTGAGGCACTGGGTTCTATCCTTAGCACCACATAAAAACAAATAAAATACAGGCATCCTGCTCATATGCGACTATATAAAATTAACAACAAAAAAAGAGACAAATTAGCTCACTTCATTATAGAGGCTGAAAACTCTCTGATCTATTATCTATAAGCTAGAGACCTATGAAAACTGGCAGTGTTATAGCCAGTCTCAATGTGAAGACCTGATAATCAGGAAGAAGATGGTATAAGTCCCAGTACAAAGGCAAGAGTTGACTGATTTCTTAGTACAATCAGTCAAAGTGTGAAAATTCATTTTCCTGTACTCTTTCATATTATTTTGTCCTCAGTAGGTTTGATGATAACCACCTACATTGAAGAGGATAATTTCAATGCTAATATTTTCCAGAAACACCCTCATAGGTGCACTCACAAATAATGTTTAAGTAGATATCTGGGCATCCTGTTACCCACTCAAGTTAACATGTAAAGGTTTCCATCACACAGTAGAGAATAGTATGAAATAGGAAAATTCTAATAAATAGCACTTGGAAAATGAAAACAGAAACATTTAATTATGATTTGGGTAGGATAAATATAATACAGTTGTTGGATCTACCTGCAATTTATATTATGTCTGAGTTCATATTAAATCAAGGCCATTTCCATCAAATGAACCTGAAATAGAAAAAAAAAATAACTTCCTAACCTGAAAACCTCTATAATTCTATAAAGTTTTAATAAAGGGATATTATTTCAGTATAAGTTATGATAAATGAACAAGAAAAAGATGTATGATATATGTTCTCTTGTAAAGTGACTTCTCAATGCTATATTACTTCCTTACACCCTCTCTGAGGAATACAACAGACCTCTGTTACAGTGGTTGTCTAGAATAGTGATTTATTTTCCCAATAAGGATGCCACAATCCCAAATGCAAATAATTACTAATACATTAAATGTATGAGATAACCCCCCAAATCACTTTTTATTCCACCATAACTCCATTGAGAACATAGAATTGTGTTTCCCAATATAGTGGCCACATGCCATGAGGCACTATATTATAAATTAATTAAATTAAGTAAAATCAAAATTCTATTTCCTTTGGCACATTATTCACATTTCAAGTGCTCATCAGGTACATTTTCATCCTCAAAAAAAGTTATATTGCATAGTTTGGAACAAAATAAAACTTGTATAAAGCTATAATAAAAGTTGCTAACTTCAGTGGGTTTTGCATAAGCAAAATGTTGGACCAGAAATGTTGGACCAAAAACCAAATTAATAGCCAAAAACTACCAAGAAAGAAAAAAACTGGAGGTCTCTTACTTCTTGATTCTGAAACATATAAATAAAGTGACAATAGCCAAAACAACGTAGTACTGGCATTCAAAACAGATATAGAGAGTAATGGAACAGAATACTAAATCCAGAAATAAACCTGTGCATATTATGATCAACAAGAGTGTCAATTATTCATGATGGGAAAAGGATTGTCTCTTAGATAAATGGTGATGGAGAAACTAGATATCCGATTACAAAAGAATGGAATTAAACTCATATCTTACATTGCAAGTAAATGCAAACAAAACCTAAAGCATACATATATATATGAATGAATTGGGGATGTAGACCAGTGGATAAGCTCACCTGTGTTCAATTACTAGTACAAAATAAAGAAGGCAAGAAAGAAAGAAGGAGGAAGAAAGAAAGATAAATGTCAACACAAAACTCTTTAAAGACTTTCATTTTAGCCCTAAAATTGTAAAATTCCAAGAGAAAAAAGACAAAAAAAATTTATGACATCAGTCTTAGCAATAATTTCTTGGACACAACATCAAAAGTTCAGGCAACAAAGGCAAAAAGAGACAAGTGAGACAGCATTGAACTAAAAAGTTTCTTAATAAAGAAGGTGAAAAAGCAACCTATAGAATGGGAAAATATACTTGTAAACTATATGTCTGATAAGAGGTTAATATAAAAATATATAAATAACTACTAAAACTTAACAACAACAAAAACTTCACAAATACTTTGATTTAAAAATGGTCAAAAACTTGAAAAAACATTTCTTCAAAGACAACAAATAGCCAACGTGTATATTAAAAGGTATGCAATATTACTAATCATCAGGAAATGCAAGTCGAAATCACATGAAATATCACCTCATACATTATGGATGGTCATTAAAAACATAAACCAAACATATGCACAAAACAAACTCCAAGACTTGGTAAGGATGTGAACAAATCAGTATTCCTGTGCACACTGGTGAAAATTTTAAATGATGTTGGCACTCTGGAAGACAATGTAATGGTTACTCAAATAATTCAGATAAAATAATATATTATCCAGCAATCTCACATTTGGATACTTATTTCAAAACACTAAAGTCAGTATCTTGAAGTGATATTTGCATTACTATGCTTACTGTTTTGCATTCATCATAGCCAGGTTATCTTAGCAACCTAAACGTCCAATCATTGATGAATAAAGAAAATGTGGTTTATACACATATTTAAATATTACTTAGCTTTAAAAAAGACTGAAATTATGGCATTTGCCAGTAAATGCAACTATGGAGCTAACCTAAGCTATGGAATTAACCTAGATGTCATTCAACAAATGAATGAATAAAGAAAATGTGGTGTATATATACACAATGAAATATTACTCAGTCTTAAAGAAGAATGAAATTATGGCATTTGCAAGTAAATGGATGGAGTTGGAGAATATCATGTTAAGTGAAATAAGACAATCCCACAAAACCAAAGGCCAAATGTTTTCTTTAATATGAGGATGCTAATTCACAATAAGGTGGGAGACACTAGGGAAGAATAGCATTACGTTAGATTAGGTAGAGGGAAGTGATGAGAGGAGAGGGGAGGGGATGTGGGAATAGGAAATATAGTAGAATGAGACAGATATTATTACTGAATGTATATATGTGACTACATGACCAATAGGATTCTGCAACATGTACACTCAGAAAATTGAGAAATTATATCCAATCTATGTATGATATATCAAAGTGAATAAATGCAGTCTATTGTTATGTATAACTAACTAAAACAAATAAAAAATTTAAAATTAAAAAGAAGAAGTATTGTCATATGTGATAATAAGCATGAACCTGTAGGATATCATGCAAAGTGGGAAAAAATCACAGAAGTGAAACAAAAGGACCAATGCTAAATAATTCCTTATGATTCCTGAGGTGTCTAAAATAGTCCAATTCATAGAAGCAAATGATAGAATGGTGACTTCCAGGGACTGGACAGAGGATGAAATTAAAAGCTGCTATTCAGGTGGCACAAATTTTAGTTATGCAAGATAAAAAATCTGTATAGGTATGTTATATAATATTTTGGTTAAGATTAGCAATACTGTAGTATTCAAATTTTATGAAGAGGGCAGAATCATGATAAAAAATCATGTACAATTATTTGTCAAGATTCATTCATAATAGTTACAGAGTGCATGTAGCTCACATTCTATATAGATAGTATAGTGCAGTGTTGAGTTCTGTATTAATAAGCATACTAAGAGTGACCAATAAAGAGACAACAAACTAAGACCTGGAGGAGAGGAAGACAGGGAAAGCTTCAAAGAAACATAATACTCTGATTCAGAAGTGGGGTGGAGGATGGTATTAGATGAAAATGGGAAGCACATTTTCTTATATTCTATAATTGTTTATAAAAGAAGAATGGATATGAATGGAAGAACCTAATCATATCAATATGGCTACAGACAAAAACTAGAGGATGTGGAGTTAGAAAAAGGGACTGATCACAAGATGACATGGCTGACAAGGTACAGCAAGTAGATATTCAAACTCCTGTTAAGTCAAGTAAGGAGTTTGGACTATCTAAGAACAATGGGTAAACATTGGCATTAAGGCAATAAGTGATTTGTCAGAGACAGGAAGGTTTGTTAAAACACTAAGGTAGTAAGCCTATTGAACTGATTCAATATTCAGTAAGAATAATTAAATTTCTATTGAATAGATGTGGAGGAGAGACAGTCAACAAGGATGATTACTAAGTATGTACAGAAGACAATTGTATTCACTGTCACAGAAATATGTAGTGAAGATGACAAATAGAATGTGACAACATGAGAGATATAGTAGAATTTACAGTTTTGAACAATTTGTGTATAATGAACATTTTTTTCTTGGAATCTGAAACCAAGATGATGCTTTCTAATTTAGAATGTTTCTATTTCTAAATCTCAATTCATGTATTAATATGACTCTTTAATAATATATTTTTACAGTATGCTCATTATCTTTTCCATTTACTTGAGAGAGCTTTCATATCTGTCATACTAGTATTAGTTAATTTTACTAGGTAAACAAGTTGGAGATAGATGTTAGTTAAGAAAAGGTCCAGTAAAAAGAGCAGTTTCTGTTTATGAAGTGGCCCAAATGGCAAAACTACAAGGATTTCAATAACAATACAATGTAGAACAGCCTATGGTTACTATTATTTCTTCCTGGTAGAGACTTTTCAACAATGCTTTTTAGAGTTATTTGAAATTATTTTCTCCTAAAAAGATTTTGATTGCAAGTTTCCATCTTTATTTGATCTTGTGACAGCCATAAGATTCTCTGTTTTGCTACCTGCTAATATGAATAAAATTAGACATTTATGAAATATTTGCTAATGAGAGATGAAGATACTAAGGGAGAAGAATCTGCTATCTAAATGTTGCTGATTCATGCACTCTAATAAGACAACTATTAATGAATCAGTTCCTATAAATAATTCATGTTCTCTAACATGGTTCTTTGGAAAATAGTGCCAGTCATCTATTTAATTATTAAACTAGTGATGGAACCATTGCCCTTTCATTTGAGGTGATATTTCAATCTAAACTTACCTGTTACATTCCAACCTATTTCATAGTCAGCCTCCTTAATTAAAAGCATAAGATGATATGTCATGAGCTTTGTAATGTTTTGAACAACCAATAAAAAAAAAAGATTCTGAACACTCCTGAAAACTAAAGATTAAACAAACTAAGTCTTATTTTCTGTTCATAATCTCTTACACATTTCCTTCTTTCACAGACAAAACTTTTACAAATATAATCTGCAACTACTATCTTCATTTTCTTACAAGTTATTTTTTGTTCCTTGTTATCTAGTTTCTGTTCTAAATGAAAGGGCTTTTTAACAGGTAGTTGGCCATCTCCTAACTGTGAAATCTGAATGCATGTTGCCAATCCTCATTGGGCATTTGACAGTGTTTACTTACACCCTGTACTTATCATGTACTTTTCAAAGTTATGCTTTGTTTTTCATAACATTGTTTTCTCCTACTTTGTCTTCTATCATCTATTCACTTTTAAAACTTGCCCCTATCTTTTAACAGTAGATGTTCCTTATCTTTTATCTCTCTTCATGCCATACACTTTCCCCCAGAAGATTTGAATCACCACACACAGACTGATGACTATCACATGTACAATTCTGGCCATGCTACCTCTTTCCAGCTCCAGACTCATTTTCAACATATGGCTTGGCATGTGTCTACTTGTGAATATTGCAATAGATCCTAAATCTGACATTTCTAATATCAAACTTGTCTGAGTCACCAAACCTGTTCTTCCTCCTGTGTTCCTAATCCTTATTAATTGGGTTCTCCTCTTTAAAATCACTTATATTATAAACCTCACACATTTTAACACATTCTTTTCCTTCATTCTGTATTCAATCAATTTTGAAACCCTATAATCATGCTTTTTAAGGTCTTTTATATCTATCCTTTTTCCTATCCAAGGTCATCCTTCATGCCTCTATTAACTCCCAGTTGTTTCTCTTTTCAGCATTACTTTTGCTACTGGTTTTCTCAACTAGTAAGATTATGCAACTACACAGTTCAAAAATATTTCTGTTCTGTACTGTGTGATTATGTTCACACTTCATAGGAAAACATTCAAGATGTCCTGACCCAAAATTTTCGGCCTCATTTTTCATTGACTTTATGCTTCTGTGCTCTGACCACAGTGACCTCTTTATCCATATACTTTAATCATAACTTCATGCCCACTGTTTGATGCTACCTGCAGAAACTCTACTCAGCCCTTATTATTCAGATGAAACTATCACCAATTCCGTGGAACTTCATTTGTTAAAATCAGGCTCTTCCTTTCCTATATTATTATAACATTTTATTTTTACCTCAGTTATAGTTCTTATTTCTTGTTTCATCAAGACATTTTCAAATCCTTTTTCATTGCCTGCAACAGAGTAAATAATACACAGAGATAATAAATATAGAGACAGTAAAATTGCTACTGGAAAGTAGAGAAGAAGGGAAAAGAATAGCAATATGAAACAACTAAAATTAATATTTTAACATGAAAAAATTTATCTTTGCACAAAGCACTAAGCATAAATAGATTCAAAGCAATACATCATGATCAAATGAAATTTATTATTTCTAATTCATGTTTAGAAGACAGAGGATGTTAATCACTTACTTATATTTTTAGTCACACTGACCTAGACACAGTAACACTTTAGGAACATAATTTTGGGACATAGGATTAATATTAACATTGTGTTTCAACATACTCTTAAAATGCCTCATTGTGAAAAAAAATAATCATTGAGAATTGTTTTTTTTTTTGAGAGAGAGAGAGAATTTTTAATATCTATTTTCTAGTTTTCCGCAGACACAACATCTTCTGTTTGTATGTGGTGCTGAGGATCGAACCCGGGCCGCATGCATGCCAGGTGAGCGCGCTACCGCTTGAGCCACATCCCCAGCCCCAAGAATTGTTAATCCTCTTTGTACACTTGGACTCTCACCAGTGCAAGTAAACCCTACTATTATTTCTTAAGCCTCAGTGGCAGTGTTTCTTGAATAATGAAAATAAAACTGAAGACAAATTCTCTTTTATTGAACAGGCTCACTTGTTAACACAAAAAGTCTTCTTTCATCTGTCTCATCACCAATTTTATTTCAGGCCTCTCTGAGAATTGTGGGGCAGTAAGAAAATTTCCTAGTTACAAAAGTGAAACTTTGGACTATTTTGATAATTTTTCAAATAGTTAAATCAAATAAATTTGGCTTTCACTGCAAAATGTCAAAAGACTCTTTTGAAATAAGTATATAATGATTGATTTTAACTAATATTTTCCAATTCTTTTCTTTTTGCATTGACTGAAAGACTTAAACTCATATGAAACAATTATTCATGAATCTGTCACATTTCTGCATGTCTTGCAAGAAGAGGCATTGTCTGCTTTTTTTGAAGACTATCTTTCCAAGAATGTTTGAACAGTGAACTGTTTCAGAAAATAGAGATAATTTCTCCCCTAGAGCACAGAGCAGTTTTGTTTACTGTCCAGTGTAATAAAGATAATGTTTCCCTCAAGGGCAAAGGTAATAAAGGCTTACTGACTCTAATAAAAGCTCAGGATATTCCTCTTCTGTAATACAAGCCACTGCAGTAGAAGTATCACCTGGGCCTCTGAACATCCCCTCTGGGAATTGAGTCTTAGGGAGCTATCACTAGTGCTGGCACTCTGGCTACTATTATTGTCATGAATAGTAAAGTTATTTTTTTCTGACCCTAAAGTCTCATTTCTTATGCTAGCATCTATGAAACTGTAGCAGGCCTAACTCATTAGCTTCTAACTAAGGTAAAAACTCAAACACTTCAAATATCTTGACACACTCGTAGATGCATTCTTTCAGGAAAAAAGAAAGAAATGAGAAATGATCTGAAGGCAATATTGCCCTGGAAAGCGGTTTTCAGTGGAATAAATGAATATATAGATTCAAATTTCCTACATGTAAATTCATCACTATGAATTGTAGGCTACTTGGATAGCTACTATTGTTCAAATATTATTTTTCTATTAATTTAATGATTTAAATTGTTGTATAATTTTCTTTTGGTTGGCCTCTGTATATTCTATTATAAGATCAGTCAGAAGGAAAAACTAACCAAATGTATTTATGTGCCTATACTAATGGGTATGTAGACCTTGCTTCTTTAGAAGAAAATCAGTTAGTGCATATTGAACAGTTATGTTTTCAGAGAATGTGGAAAACACTATTTAGTTCATGGTAGGGGAGGCAAGAGTTGCATGCATGACAAAAATAGTAAGAAATATAAATTTACTAGAATTTCTTTTGCATATGGCAGTGTTTTGTAGTAGCTTCAAAAGAAAAGACATTGTGATAAATCAAACTTTAGCTATTTTCTGTATTCCTGAGTTTAATGGTGGAAGAACTTTTTCTCCTTCTGACATGCTTACTTTGCAAGAGATTCCAAATAAATGCAACCTGATTTTCAGTTCCTTTCTAAGAATGTTACATTGTGAGAAAAAATTTTGGAGGAAATCACCATAGAGATCAAAAACAAAACAGCATCAAAAAACGAACTAACCAACCACACATTGTCTTCTATAGAAATAATATAAGTAACCATATCTTACAATGGTGATATGTCAGCTATTGTTATAAACACCACAGTTTAAAAAATATTCTATTATCAAAGTGATGTCTTTTAAGTTGCAAGTAATGGCATATCATTAAGAAAAGGAATATAAAGTTCCATGATCTGCTTTGAAATTATCTTACAAATATTTGACTTAGGCATGGATTTAAAATTGGAGAAAAAAATAGAAAAGCCATTATACACAAACTATATTCATTCAATATTTCTCAGATTGCTTAATAAATGATAATTTGTTAAAAATAAACTCATTTGAGTAGTGTTACACATAACAGAGTTTACCATTTGAGTTTTATTGATATTTATGAATGTCTTAAATGTCTCTAATAGACAAATAAAAGTAAACGATACTATTTAAAGTATCTCACTCATCAACCATTTACAAAGAAATAGTTAAAGAATTGATAACGAAATGGAAGAACCAGAAGAAAATATTTTCCCAAAATAATTGAATGCTTAATAATAAGAAAGAGCCAACTTTCATTTCACAAGATTAACACATACGGTATAAACAACATAAAATTTTTCCTTGTGATTATGACTTTGCTAATTTAGAAAGATAAGAATGTACATAATCTTTATTAGTTTTGTAAAATTTAAATAGTACATCAGCTTGGGAGGCTGATACAGGAGGATTGTGAGGTCAAAGACAGACTTAGCAACTTAGTGAGATCCTGTCTCAAAATTTAAAAAAAAAAATAGAAAAAGAGGTTAGGGATGTGGCTCAATGGTTCAGTGCCTTTGGATTCAATCCTTGGTACACAAAAGGGGGCTAACTACACACATTTCAGCTAAAGTGTAGGTAAATATTTGTAGATATGAATTTCAAAACCTGTCACTTTATGTTAAAATATTAAATTGCTTTCTACTCAGCATTGTAATTACTGTAGCATCCAATTAACTGCAATACTTGTGTAATCTCAAAGTAATAAAATTTTGTTACTAATTTGGGTATGACTAAAAAAGCTCTGCTCGTAGTTATTTAAAAATAAAGTAATACTGCCTATTTTCATAAAAATTATCAGTATGTGTTATCTGTCATTAAGTACAGATGATCTAGGAAGAGAGAGTAATAAGTAGAAAAAAAAAGTTGGTAGGGTGAAGGAACAAAAGTAGACAAAAGTATAAAAGTGAAAGTTTGTAACGAGCATATGATATATGCTGTTGAGACCTAGTCACTTTATCAAATATCCTGTATTTATATGTTCCAATTTGCCTAGAGAGGTCCATTTTATGCCTGTTGTCCTGAAGGCATCCCCTTTCACTCTCAATAATTTCTTGATTTAGATGATAAATTATACACTCATGATATTTATATTACTTTAAAAATCATTTAAAGTATATTAAAGATTACTTGTTTTATTTTTTTATTTTTATTAAGGTAAAATTACAAAATATATAAGTTTAAGGTGTACAAAATGATATTTTGTTTGCTTGTATAACAATCCTATCATCAACATAGTTAACATATCCATCACTTGACATAGTTATTTTTGTTTATGTGTATGCTCATGTGTATGTATGTGGAAAATAGTTAAGATCTATTTTCTTAGTAAAGATCAAGTTTCAGTCATAAGACAAATTATTCCTTGAGATCTAATATACAACATGGCAATTATAATTGATTATTTTTGTAATGAATATTTGCTAAGGAATAGATCTAGAGGTCTTACTTAAAATATTTTATATGTATATATTTAGTATTATTTTCATTTAAAATAAACTCTATAGGCTAATGGTGGTACAGCTCTTGTCTAACTTGTAAAATGCCTCCATCACATAAAAAATAAACTTTGTAAAGGTCAAATTATATGTGACAAGAAAAACATACATTTTAAATGTATATATGACCAACTTTTGAATCATGTATAACATGTGACTACCTTTTCAAATTAGTTCACAATATTTCTATTTCTCAAAATATTCCCTTGTACTGCCTTGCAGTAATTCCCATCCCTATCTCTACTACCAGTCCACAGAAAATAGTACTTCATATTTCAGTAAAACATATCAGTGTCAACCATCATTAAATAAAGATTATTCATTAGATTTTACTTATTTAGGGTTTTCAATGAATAGAATCACACTCTATATTCTCTTTTGTTTTTGCTCAATAAAATGTGTTAGAGATCCATAAATGCTATTGTATATATCATTAGTTCTTTCTTTTTCCTTGTTGGTGTTCCATTATTGGCATAGATGTGTTACCATTTGTTTAAACATTCACATATTGAAAGAACATCGGGCTTTTTCCAATTTTTGTTTATTATGAATATAACTGTTACAAACATTAACATATAAATCTTTTTGTGGACATATATCTTTCTTTCCCTTGGATAAAAACCTAACAGTGAAATAATCATATTTTAAGGAAGTGGCATCTTTTTACTTTATATTAAACTAAAAGATATTTTCAAAAGTGGTTGAATGAGCCAGCATGGTGGCATACACCTGTAATCTCAGTGATTTGGGAGGTTGAGATAGGAGGATGGTGAGTTCAAAGCCAGCATCAGCAACTTAGTGAGGCCCTAAACAACACAGTGAAACCCTGTCTCTAAAATAAAATATATAAAAGGGATGGGGATGTGTGGCTCAGTGGTTAAACCCTCCTGAGTCCAATCCTTGATACAAAAAAAAAAAAGTGGTTGCATGATTCCAGCTGTGTATGAAAGTTTTAGTTGTTCCACATTATTGTCAATACTTGACATTGTCACTCTAAAATTTAGCCATTCAAAAGTGTGTGTAGCAGTGATGATTTTACATAGCATTTCCCTGATAACTAATGGAGGTGAATACACACATACCTACACACAAAACACATATATACATATTGGTATTTGGTTTTTGCCATGTCCTTCATGGCTGTTAATTCAGGACCCTAGACTGGGCAGTGAGGGTACAGAGAAGACAGACACATAAATAGATTCAATGCTGGATCTCTGTGGTTAACTACAACCCTGGTAGGGAAGTAATGACAAACAACAAGCTTAGCACATTTATTATATAGATATGAACATCAAAATTATTTATTGTGAGGGCTGGGGATGTGGCTCAAGCGGTAGCGTGCTCGCCTGGCATGCGTGCGGCCCGGGTTCCATCCTCAGCACCACATACAAACAAAGATGTTGTGTCCACCGAGAACTAAAAATAAAATGTTAAAAAAAAAATTCTCATTCTCTCTCTCTCTTTAAAAAAAATATTTATTGTGAGAAAGTTCCTTCAAAGTAAGCAGAACTAAGGTCATGAGTATGAGCAGCTCGATTATGATTATCAGCTTGCACCCATACCTTTCTAAAAGCACCCCAGTAGTTGACATCTGACCCTCAAGGTCAACAACTGAATAGCTCTGTGGCTGGCACAGAAACTCATATTGAACAGAACATCACCATAGCACCTGGGCAGTCTAAAATTGATGCCTTTGCACAGAGAGTTCCCAAGAGAGGTATCTCCTTTGTCACAGGACAGTTCAAGACCCATAATTCACCCCCCCCCCCGCTCCAGAGATTATATGTCTGGTCATGGGGATACCACACAGGCTCTGATTTATTAATAAACACTCTATCACTGAGCTATGACCCCAGCCAATTCATATATAATCTTTTATGAAACAACTCTTCAACCTTTTGAACATTTGCTTAACAATATTTCAATTAATGACTAGAAAAGAAATTGAAAACTGCACTATAAGGTATAATCCCTATTATTCATACAATTACTTTCATATATCAAACACAGATTAGAAAGAAATGAGTCAAAATATAAATTAATAGAAATGTAAAAACATGCTTAAGTTTTCCAAATCTATTACCTCATCTTTCATTATTGAAAGAATGACTATACACCAATGGACTGAAGCAATCTAAGCTCTGATTCTATTTCTTTAAGAAGTATCTCACAGACTGTGCCTAGTACAGTGCTCTATATGCAATAAGTGCTCAATAAATACCTGTATTTCCTACTTATCTTGTAACATTTTAGATTACTATATCTGGTAGTTAACTTGGGAGTGGATTATTAATTTTAAAAATAAGAGTTTCTATATTTTACACAATTATTGAACTTTTTCCTCTTGAAAACAAACATTTTCACTAATGAAAATCTGCTTACTACGTTACTGAAGTGTCCATGTTCTTTGTTTCTTTTACCTTTGGCTTGTTTAAGCTTGTTCACTTGTTATTTACAACAGAGGAGGCACACCAGGAAGAGAAAGGGAAAATTAAACCATTCAATTTCTTTTTTCTTACAAGCTTCCAAAACAAGATGCAGTTGTGTAAAGGCAAAAGTCATTGGCAGAAAGTGATTTTTGCATTAGATACAGATTTAATCATATCTATTAATCTTGCTTATACTCAGAAAACTCTTAGAATGTACTTATAAAAACACATCTGCAGATAAGTCTACCCATTACTTACATGTACTTTAGCTGAAACACTGTACAGACATAATTTTTTAAAAGATGCTAAGATCTAAAAATAGGTTCAGATACTTTGAATCTTCTCAAACATTTTAAGGAAATAGCATGTTAAACAAAAGATATAAAACATCACTATGAGGCCTCACTATACTTGATTCTTAAAAGGGAAAAGGTATCATTTTTCTATTTAGCATTTAAAATGAACCCTTTTTATTTTTATAGTTTTGCTATTTTTAATACTATATTACAAGGTGCTGATTTCAATCGGTTCAGCTTGTACTTGAAATTCATTAACTCTTCTCTGTCAGATAACCTAGAATAATTTTAGTTGACTGCAAAATATTCTTAGAATTGTAAATGAGTTTACATATGCAAAGTAACATGATCTTTTCTATGTTTCTAAATAGAAATTTTATTTTTCAAATGTATTTCAATAAAAGCATCAGATTGTGAGAAAATACATTAATTCCAGATATACATCTGAATTATAAAGAATTGAGTATAAGATTTCTGGCGATCTTTATGCAGTAAGAAATATTATGGTAGCACTGTCATAACTCAAGAAGAAAAACCATACCATTTGAATAAATAAATAAATGATGAATATGTAAAAATGGAGGACATAATTCACTTTTTGAATCTGGAATATTTTCCATATAATCTGTCTATATTATTACTGAGCATAGCTGTATATTTTTGAAATGTTATATGCATATGAAATGAAACATGTATTTGGCATGTATAAATTCAAAATTAACTTGAATTCTAAAAATAAGACTTTCAATTTTATCACATTAATATCATTCTCAGACTATTATTTTCTTTCTCTAGTCTTCTGAGGGCCCTCAACATACAAAGGCAGTCTTCACACAAAACTCCATCAAATGCAATGATAGGTAAAATCTTCTACTGAATAAAGCAATTTTTTTCATTTTCTCACCTAAAAAATAGTGTGTTCACCAAAAGATATAATATATATATAAATTATATATATATATATATATATATATATATATATATATATATATATATAAAAGATATATAATTAAGATGAAGATTCAAATACAATGTAGTTACTAATAAAGCAGGGTTATAAGTGTACTCAATACTTCACAATGTAGAAAGCTATAGATGATCCTGCAGCAAATAGGTGCCCTGAAAATGAGAACCAAGAATTGCTGAGATTTCAATATTATTCCTTCAGCTTTTCAAGGTTCCCTCTCTGGGACACCCTTAAGGAAGTGTATTCTTCTTTTCCATAATCTTACTTGCTTGATCCAGGACAGTGAAGCACAACTATAATCCCAACAATTTGGTCAGTCTCAGCAATTTAATGAGATCCTATCTCAAAATAAAAAGTAAAAACAAGTGGGGATGTTGGTCAGTGGTAGAGCACCCATGAATTCAATCTCCAGTACACATAAACCCACAACAGCAATTCTCCTTGTTGTTACCTCTTCCTCTGATGATTAAGTATATAAATGATGTGGGCCTTGGTTGAACTCGCAATCCAACCAGAGAGAGTAACAGGAAGGAAAGTCCAGTTACAATTGTGTGCAGAGAAAGCTGCATTTAGGTTCTTCATCTAACCAGAACTGATGTTTCATGCATAATTTGTACTATGGAGTAGGCATACCCAATTATATGAAAGAAAAGTTTTCCCATAACTTCAGTTTGACACGGATGAATACAGTTTCTGAACTGAAACATATCTATGTTTATCCCTGAAAGGAAATCAAGAAAGCAAAAGACAGGATAGTGAGAAATGAAGAATGGAGACCAGGCGGAGATCCACACGAAAGTTTATTTATCAAAGCTGAAAAATAAAGGCCAACCCTCTATAGAGAGAAGAGAGGCCCCGAGATGTTCGGGTGTTCAGATTTTGTGGAGTAGGGGTTTGGAATTGTAGTTGTGGTGCTATGGGATAGGCTCCTGGGTGCTTGCATCAGAGTTAGGCTAATGGGGAATAGCATGGGATTTGCTTAAGTCTGTGGTACCATGGGCTTTTCCAGAGCGAAGGAGTAGGAGTCATGTCCTTCTGGGATTGGTTTAGGGTTATGGTTCCATGGGGTAGGTCACTAATGGGGGTGGGGGGAGTTCAGGTAAGAGGAAGTACAGGACAGGGAATGCAGTTAACATTTAAGATGGCTGCTCAAATCAATACCCTATAATCCCCATGTATTGAAATAAATTTTAACAGATATTTATTAAATGTCTACTGTGTATTAAACATTTGGTTGAGCTTAAGTGTAGGAAAAGATGAAAATGCAATCTTTGTCCTCAAAGTGTTTTAATCGAGTAAAGTCAGTAAAATTGGTGAAATAAACTCTCAACCAAAACCAGGCAGATTAAGGAAAAGATAGATAAATTAAAAGTGGTAAATGAAAGAACATAATTCTTGATTGTGGGGAGCCCCAGAAAGGCAAAATTATGGTGTGAAGAAGACGTCATATATTCTAAGATAGGGATAGGTCAAAGAGAACAATATGAACAAAGGCATAGATGTGGCAAGTACATAGTCTAGATTGCTTGGACCTTCAGGTAGATGCCAAAGTAACAGAAGTAGAATCCAGAATGAAAATTTTTAATGTTGATGATGCCTAGACAATCATTTTTTCCTTTATTCATCATATTTTCCAAGGCATTTGCAAAAACAAGTTATATAACCCAAAGTTAAGGTAGCAAATATATTCCCGTATGTTTTTATTATATGTTTTATAGATTAATTTTTTTTCATTTTTCACTGTGAACAATTTTATATATTGTTGAAGAGTTTATGGGTCAAGATTCTTCTATGTTTCTTGTGTGCACATGTCTATCAAATTGTTCAAGTATCAGTTCTTGAAAAGACTTCTCTTTCTTCATTTTTCCACAAATTGTCTTTGCACTTTCATTTAAAAAACAAACAAAATGGGTGATTTATTTTTATTATTTTCTTTGTGGGGTTATTTTTTTACTTCCTTTTTCATTGCATTGATATATCAGGTTTTTTTTTCCAGAACTATACTGACTCCCTTTTTGAAACTCAAAACAATACTACAAATAGTGCAAGTCCTGTAATCTGTTTATCAAAATGATAGTGGATATTTTTATTTTTGTAACTCAATGATCATTCTCTCTCTCTAGGCAAATATTTAATGATACAATATATAAAGATGATCCCTTAAAGATCTTTATAGTCGCACACATACTTACCTAGTTTTAAAAACTGACAAAATTTTCTAGGGTCTTTTAGGACCTGAGGTAGATTCAGAACAAAGAAAAAAGTAATAATAGGATACAGGTCAATGAGAATATATGTGAAATGATAAAAAAAATTAGAGATGTTTATTATAGGAGAGAATAATTCAATTAGAAGAAAATATAATCTTATAATTAATTATTTCAGCTTTGTAAAAATGTATTATGACAAGTCATTTGTGTGAACTATTAGATTAAGGTCTAATTACAACAAAGCATACTAATAACTGTGTGTATCACTGTCAGACTAAATTTGTTATGTTTTCTTTGATTATAATAGGAAATTCCAAGCAGATTCAGTAGGCTTCATGATTTCTTGGTGATAAAACAGAGATGCTGCAAATGTGTCAAAACTGTATATTCAACTCTTTAAAAAAATCAAATTATTTCATACTATTTGTTGAAAGATTTTCATAGTAGAAAAAGATTTTAAAATAAATTTTAATTAAACAGAGTGGAAAAGTATTGTAATTCAACACAATTGGAAAAGGCTCACTCCCTTAACTACAAAAATCTTTTTACAAATCAAAATGGAAATGCATAGGCTACTTTTTGTCATTATTTCCTAAAGAATGCAATATAATAAATATTTACATTGTGTTTTCATTAAGTATTGTGGGTATAGGTATATTAAGTATAGGAAAAATGTGTACAGATTATATGCAAATATAACATTTTATGTAAAGGAATCACCAATTCACCAATTTTAGTATATGTAGGCAGGAACCCTGTGGATATGGAGGGATGACTACATATTGTTTTGTATATTTTTTATGTTGTATATTTTTACATAAAGAAACAAATTTAAAATATGTGTTGTCCCAAGTCACTTTACAAGTTAGGTTCTAGCTCTCAACTTTCCTCTTGTTTTTACCCTTGCATCTCCTTTTCTTCCACATCGGTTCTAACGCCATTATGTGAACTGCATACAGGAAGGTAGTTACCCACACTGGAGAATGTAAAAGCTTAGGTGTCAGGGCCTGAGTTGAGTAAGGAAAACATATCCATAGGAGGGCTAGTCTGCATATTAAATATATTTAAAGTCATATCCAACTGATATAATAAAGCCTTCTTGGAGGGACCAGTCCATTGTGGGGAGTCAAATAACTCATCTGAGGACAGCATCATGAAGTACGTGGTAAGGAGTATGCATATGGGAGTGGTGGAACATTAAAGACTATCCAGTATGAGGAGGGAAGACACAGACTTCATTGGAACCAATGAAACAAACTGAATGGAGGCAATGTGCAGTGTAGTGAGTCGGGTAAAGTTAAGAAATGAGTTATGTACAAGGAGACCAAGTAAATAAGTAAATATATTAAGTATAGCATGAGCCAGATTTTTCACAATCACAGAAAAAAGAAAATAAAAATAGGGAGATGAATAAAACTAGAATAAACCATTAATGTAAATTCTAATTGATGATGTAAAAGAAGTTCATTGTCTTCAAAACATAGAAACAGAGAAAGAAATATAATAGTGAAATTCTGTTTGTTTTTGCATACACACTAACACACAGCCTATTCACTGAGAGGGAAGGCTTTGAAGTGGCAACATCCCAGTCTTAGCACAAGTAGTGCTGAGATCCTGATTCATCAATGCCATTTTATTATAAGATGAACTCATGGTACTTAGAGAAAATACTGATTTCAGGAATGGGAAGAGAATATAAGATCTGATAGTTCAAATATGGTTGTATAAAAAAGTTTTGTTTATAGGTTATATGTTAAACTAGGGAAGTGATGAATATAATGTTGTTAACCTAATCAAAAATGATTGATTCAGAAAATACCTTTAAATGTATTTAAAGCATTGTCTATAAATTTAAAAACTATTTCAGATTTTCAAAATAATCACATTATTTTTAAAATAATTGTTTTAAAATTAAGAATGAAATGATGTTCTCCCCAATCAATCTTCAAAATTTAGAACAGATTAGGTCAGCTCTAATTTTCTCAAGAAAATGTAGAAAATAAATTTTGAAAGAAAAATATACACAATCAAGATTTATATTATCACAGAGAAACTGAAAAATGAGCACATTCCTGTTTTGTTATTTGTTTATTTTTAGTTTTATATTAAATATGTACTTAAATAAACGTACTTAAGTTTCTACACTTTCAAAACTATCTATTTTTATTTTTCAAAAAGTTGCCAAAGAGGTCTTTTTATTTAAAAAAAAGGTAGGACTAATTAATAAGTTGGAAATTTTCAGTTGCATTGGCATTGAATTAATTTAAAATATAATATTTTAACAATTTATTTACACTTTATGTTTAAAGAATAAATATAATTCATGGAAATACACATTACATACATAGTAATAAAGTAATTACAAGTAGTAAGCACTGATTTAAACCATACCTAAGCCAAATCCCTGCCTCCAGGAGTTTCCCCTACAGGATTACCATTTTAAATCCAGCAACCCCACTCTGAGGATGGAGCAAGCATCAAATGCCAGAGGAACCTACCTATCACTGAAGATAAGGGAAGCTGAGATTCTTTTGAACTCAATGGAAATAATTCTTTAACCTTTAATTGAGATCTTAGGACAAAAACCAACTCTTAGCAAATAAAAAATGAAAATAATACGTTGCATTCTGTCAAGTCAAAATGGAATTAAATTAGAAATCAGTGAAAATTTAAAAAAAATAGAAGCTACTCTAACACCTGGAGATTAATTAATACACTACTGAATGACCAAAGAATAGCAGAAGAAATCAGGTATCAAAAAAAACATTCTTAAAGGTAAATGAGAATAGCAGTATAACATATCAAAATCTCTGGAACACTATGAAGACAATTAGTTCTTAGAGGAAATCTGATTACATTGAGCTCATTTATTAAAGGAAAATAACCTAACATTACATATCAAACTCTAGTAAAAGAAGAACAAATCAACCCCAAAATCAGTAGAAGAAAGTATATAATTAAAATCAGAGCTGAAATTAATGAAATTGAAACAAAAAATTCAAAATATCAATGAAACAAAAAGTTGGTTCTTTGAAAAAATACATAAAATTGATAAACCCCTAGCCAAGCTACCAAAGAGAATGAGAGAAAACAAAAACTCAAACTACCAAACTTCTTGATGAAACAGGAAATATACCAGGGATAACACTGGAATATAGATGATAATTAGAAACTATTTTGAAAATTTACACTCTAATAAGAAAATCTTAAAGTCATTGACAAATTTCTAGAGACATATGAACTACACAAATTGAATCAGAAGGACAAAAAAAATTAAAACAAATACTCTTCAAATGATTCCATTAAGTAGAAGGAACCCTTCCATACTTATTCTATGAATCTTGTATCGCCCTGATGTCAAAATCAAAGACAAATCCAGGAAAGAAAACTTCAGACCAATATCCCCAATGAACATAAGTGCAAAAATTCATAATACTTGCAAATTGTATACCAAAATGTATTGAAAGAGTGCACTATGATTACATGGGGTTCATCCCAGGGATGCAAGGTTGTTTCAACCTAGGGAAATCAATAAATATAATTTATCACATCAATTGACTTAATAAAGACAAGAATCACATGATTATATCAACAGATGCAGAAAAAGCATTTGACAAAATACAAGATACATTTGTGTTTAAAACACTAGAAAAACTAGGGATAGAAAGAACATACCTCAATATTGTGAAAGCTATGTATGTTAAACCCAAGGCCAACATTATTCTAAATGGAGAAAAATTGAAAGCATTACCTCTAAAAACTGGAACAAGACAAGGATGCCCTCATTCACCACTTCTATTCGACTTAGTCCATGAAACTCTAGACAGAACAATTAGAAGAAAGAAATTAAAGGAATATAAATAAGAAAAGAAGAATCCAAACTATTCCTATTTGCCGACATCATCATACTATATATAGACGACCCCGCAAAAGCACCTGGATATAAAATCAACACCTATAGATTAATTATGTTCCTATACATCAGTGATGAAATAACTCATAAAGAAAAATTAGGAAAATTATGCATAGCCTAAAAAATAGCCTAAAAAATAAAACATCTGGGAATCAATCTAACAAAAGAGAAGAAAGACATCTACCAAAAAACTACAGAACGTTAAAGAAAGAAATAAAAAAGACATTAGAAGATGAACAGATCACCAATGTTCTTGCATAGGCAGAATTAATATTCTCAAAATGACCATACTACCAAAAGCACCATATAAATTTAATGCAATTCTTATTAAAACCCCAATGGTGTTCTTCATAGAAATAGAAAAAGCAGTCACAAAATTCATTTGAAAAAAAAAAAAAAAGAGGCACAGAAGAGCCAAAGCATTCTTAGTGAGAAAAGTAAGGCAGGATGCATCACAATGCCAGACCTTAAATTGTACTACAAAGCTATATTTTAAAAAATGGCATGGTTTTGACATAAAAACATTCCCAAAGACCAATGGAACAAAATAGAAGAAACATAGACAAACCCACATAAATAGAATTACCCCATACTAGACAAACGTGCCAAAAACAAACATGAGATAAAAGATAGCCTCTTCATCAAATGGTGCTGGGAAAACTGGAAATCCATATGTATTAGAATGCAATTGAACTCCTAACTCTTCCCCTGCACAAAACTCAACTCAAATTGGTCAAGAACATAGGTATTGGACCAGTGAGCCTCTGCCAACTAAAAGAAAAAGTAGGCTCAACTCTCCATTATGTTGACTTAGGAACTGAATTCTTCAATAAGACACCTAACCTGCAAAAGGTTAAATCAAGAATCTATAAATGAGATGGTATCAAACTAAAAACTTCTTCATGGCAAAGGAAACAAACACTGATGTGAAGAGATAGCCTAAAGAATGGGAGAAATTATTTGCCACCAGCACCTATGATAGGTTATTAATCTTCAAAATATATAAAGAACTCAAAAAAACTTAACACACACAAAACAAACAAATCACCAAATTAATAAATGGGCAAAGGAACTTAACAAGTACTTCACAGAAGAAGAAATATGATTGGTCAACAAATATATGAAAAAAATTTTCAACATCTCCAACAGTCAGAGAAATGCAAATTTTTTTTAAAAGTACACTGAGATTCCATCTCACTCCAATCAGAATGGCAATTATTAAGAATACAAATAACATTAAATTTTGGCGAGGATAGGGGGAAAGATATACTCATATATTGCTGGTAGGAGTGCAAATTGATGCAACAACTCTGGAAAGCAGTATGGAGATCCCTCAGAAAAATTGGAATGGAACCATCATTTGGATCAGATTTCCCACTCCTCAGTATATAACCAAAGGATTTTAAATCAGTATACTACAGTGATACGACCACATTAATGTTTGTAGCAGCTCAATTCACAATAGCTGAGTTATGAAACCAACCTCGGTGCCCTTCAACAGATGAATGGATAATGAAAATGTGGCACATATACACAATGGAATATTGTCATAAAGAATAATGAAATTATGACATTTGCTGCTAAATGGATGGAAGTAGAGATTCTCATACTAAGTGTAATAAACCAGTTCCCCAAAACCAAAGGCCAGATATTCTCTCTGATATGTGGATGCTAACACACTATAAGGAGGGAAGAGGGAAGAATAGAAGTTCATTGGATTACACAGAGGGTAATGAAGGGAAAGGAGGGTGGATGGAAATAGGAAAGACAGTAAAATGAATTGGACATAACTTTCCTATTTCCTTATTAAAAATATTTATTTCGTTGTAGAAGAACATACAGTATCTTTATTTATTTTTATGTGGTGCTGAGGATGGAACCCAGTGCCTCAGACATGTGAGGCAAGCACTTTACCACTGAGCTACAGCCCCAGCCCCTCCTATGTTCTTATATGAATACATGACCATTGTAGCTCCAAATCATGTAACCACAAGAATGGGAAGTTATACTCCCTGTATGTATAATATGTCAAAATACAGTCTACAGTTCTGTTAAAATAAAAGGAACAAGTTAAAAAATTAACTGCTATTACAAAAAATATATACATTTCCAAACAAGTGAGTTTCTTTTTTGCTTTTATCATATCTAATTAATGTTATTATCAAATAAAATTCTAATCATTTCCAATTTTAATGTGAGCAGTATGTCAGAAAAAAATTATAGACATGTTGTAGCAGACATAAAGAGTTTTGTCTGCTTAGTAAATATTGCATAAAGTTTCAGTGAGACCATCAGTGTCCTTCACTTCCTAGCCCAAGGATAAACAAACAACCTCCAAAACAAACAAAAACAAAACAAAACAAAAAAACAGACTGGTTTTCTTTCTTATACTTGCATCCAGTGTAGAAAATCTAAGGAAAGAAAATAGGAGCTATCTTCCTACAGATAGAAATCATGGAATTTTCTGATTCCTGATCTTTCTGAGAATCACACAGATTTCCCCTTAAATTTGTGCCTCATCTTGTATCCTTCCAATTAAGTTCCTATTTGTTCAAGAAAATCATACTCCATATCAGCTTTCTTGGTATCAAAGATACCTATAACTAAAACACATATTTAATCAAAATTTCTACAAGATATCTGACAATGGATGTCCTTAAAACTCTATAGGCAAATCTGATAAACATGGGCTTCCTGATAAATAACAATATACAATATATATTAATGCCTTTACTATTTGGCAGGGTATTGGTATTTGTTTCATTGACTCATTTTATCCTCACATATCTATTAGACTGGTATTAGTCTTGACCCAATATTACAGATGAAAAACTAAAGTACAACAGACCAAATGCCTCCATGTGGTCATACTGCTAGAAACTGATACAGCTGAAGTCTGATTTTAGAATATATGCTCATTATCATGATGTAACATTGCTTAAAATGGAGTCTTTGCTGGTAAAATAACTATACACAAATATGGGTATACTGATTGAAAAATAGAGGTATTTTTCTAAAAGTGGATTATCATTCTCAGATATTTCTCTTATCAACATAAATGAAGGCAATTGACCCATTATTAATAAATTTCAGTATGACACAAAGCCTAAAAAGTAACTAATGACACTATGTGACACATTTTGAAAGGAATATTATAAGCAAGATCCACTGAGAGATATTCAAATTAGTTGGAGAAATTTTAAAGGGAATAAAATGTGTATAGCCTCAAAATTATGCCTTATCTTCATAAATATATGAAATTATTATGTGTCAATGAAAAATAAAATAAAAGTTTAAAAATAAGTAAAATATATTTTTAAAAAATCTCCACCTGAATTTTTTAAATTACTGTGATGACTTTTAACATAAGTCACAAATTCTATCACATAACTCTTTCATGAATGGAGCTTGGTTTCCTTTTCATTATATATGTTATACCCATTGACTCACTTCCAAAGAATAAAATATGGAGTGGGACAAAAATACTGACTTTACAAGAGAGAAATCTTGT
Source organism: Marmota monax (assembly GCF_021218885.2). Classification (NCBI taxonomy): domain Eukaryota; kingdom Metazoa; phylum Chordata; class Mammalia; order Rodentia; family Sciuridae; genus Marmota; species Marmota monax. The sequence continues at coordinate 2,791,145 of NW_026695065.1, forward strand.
AGAAAATATCTAACCTATCTGTTTAAGATTAACATCAACAGTAATATCATGTTAATACCATATAATGTCTGATATGATGCAATATAAAAGTACTTTACTCTCTGGTATTCTTCCTGAAAATCCATAACAACAACCAAATCATGAGAAAACATGAAAGCAAATCAAACTGAGGAATGCTTCATAAAATAGTAGATTAATGATACTCAAAACTATCATGATCATGAAAACAAGCAGACTGAAGAACTGTCAAAGATTGGTTGAGAATAAAGGAAAATGATTACTAAATATAATGGAATTTTTTACTGAATTCAAGAAAAGAAAGTTAAAATTAGGAGAAATATTGGTGAATCAAAATAAAGTTTGGCCTTTTACTGATAATAATGTACCAATGTCGGTTTATTAGGTTGTAGAATGCACTGTGGTAATGTAAGATGTTATCATATAAGGGAAACTGGGTATGTAGGAACTCTATTTGCAACTTTTCTCTACACCTAAAACCTTTCAAAACAATATGTTTAGAAACAGAAACAAAAGTGACCTGCTGTAAAATTTCAGTACACACACACACACACACACATACACACACACATACACAAGCTGAATTGTAGTACCACTTACTCAATGTTCACAACAATGTACTGCAAGTGAACAAAGAAGGATGATTCAGAAAAATAAAGTTAGCATCAAATAGCTTTTAACATACTTGACATTAGGCTATATTGGAAACAGGTATGATGATCATTGCATTAGCCTGAAATATTACATCTAAAATAATAATTTCCATAAAACCATCTCTTTCATGTGACAGCAAAAAATATTTTAGGGATGTCCTATTGTAAATTTTCTTATATAGTTTGCTTTACAGAAAAATCATCATCATCCTCTGTTCTGTGTGCAGTATTCTTCACAATATATTCTTTCAAATTCTTGTATGCACAAGTGCCCCTTGCTTATGTAAGTTTATTAAAAGTTCTATTAAAATAATAAACTGCTTTTTTGAATTCAGAATTTCTTTAAATCTGTAACATACTAATGTACTTTATGAATCCTACAAAAATGTAGAGTATGCAGCAAGAGAAATAATATGTGAGGTGAATAGGGAGCCTACAACCTGGGAACAAATTTTTACCCCTCAAACATCAGATAGAGCTCTAATATCTAGAGTATACAAAGAACTCAAAAAGTTAAACAACAAAAAAACAAATAACCCAATCAACAAATGGGCCAAGGACCTGAACAGACACTTTTCAGAAGAGGATATACAATCAATCAACAAATACATGAAAAAATGCTCACCATCTCTAGCAATCATAGAAATGCAAATTAAAACTACTCTAAGATACCATCTCACTCCAGTAAGAATGGCAGCCATTATGAAGTCAAACAACAACAAGTTCTGGCGAGGATGGGGGAGGGGGGAGGTACACTCATACATTGCTGGTGGGACTGCAAATTGGTGCAGCCAATTTGGAAAGCAGTATGGAGATTCCTTGGAAATCTGGGAATGGAACAACCATTTGACCCAGCTATTCTCCTTCTCAGACTATACCCAAAAGACCTAAAAAGAGCATACTACAGGGACACAGCCATATAAATGTTTATAGCAGCACAATTCACAATAGCTAGATTGTGGAACCAACCTAGATGCCCTTCAATAGATGAATGGATTAAAAAAATGTGGCATTTATACACAGTGGAATATTACTCAGCACTAAAAAAATAACAAGATCATGGCATTTGCAGGCAAATGGATGGCATTAGAGCAGATTATGCTAAGTGAAGTTAACCAATCCCTAAAAAAAAGATGCCGAATGTCTTCTCTGATATAAGGGAGGTGACTCAAAATGGGATAGGAAGGAAGAGCATGAGAAAAAGATTACCACTAAATAGGGAAGAGAGGTGGGAGGGAAAAGAGGGAGAAGGGGAGTTGCATGGAAGATGGAAGGAGACCCTCATAGTTATACAGAATACATGTATGATGTTGTGAGGAGAAAAATTTTTAAAAAGTGTGTCACATTAGATTGGATAGAGAGAAATGATGGGAGGGGAGGGGAAGGGGGGATAGGAAGGGCAGCAGATTAGAATAGACATTATGATTGCTGTATGTATATAGGTGACTGTATGACCAATGTGATTCTGCAACCTGTAGAATCAGAAAAATGAGAAATTATACCCCATTGATTCAAATGTATGAATTACCAAGATCATTGTAATGTCATGTGTAGCTAATAAATAAAAAATAGAATATGAAGTTTGTTAATTTTTTTGACAATAAACAATTTCATATTCAATACCTCAGGTGGTTTTTGTAGTACAAACCAAATTACCTTGTCATTTAAATGCCAAAGTTTTATCTTTATTGGCTTATAGTGAAATTAGTTGCCTTTCTAAAGATTTTATATGCTACATGTTTAGATAATCTATGTCATTTGATGTTCAAAACAACCTATGAAATGGGTATTAAAGTATGTATTACGGTTTGTATCTGGAATCTGCCCCCAAAGCTCATGTGTTGTAGGCTTCTTCCCCAATGCAACCAGTTTTCAGAGGTTGGGCCTTTGACAAGTGATTGGATCATGAGTGTTCTGAACTCATCCACAGATTAATCCATTGAGGGATTCATAACTGAATAGAATAGTGCAGATGGTGACAGCTTTAGGACATAGAACCTAGTTGGAGGGAGGGCATCCTTAGGTGAGTACTCTTGGAAACTGTATCTTGTCCCTGGCTCCTTCCTTTCTCTCTTTCTATGCTTCCTGGACACTATGAGATAAGCAACTTTGCTGTGACATATCTGTCTACCACTGACCTTACCACTGACCCAGAAACAATGGAACCAGCTAACAATGGATTGAAACCTCTGAAAGTGAGAGTAAAAATAAATTAATTCTCCGTTAAGTGATTATCTCAAGTATTTTGTCACAGTAATGAAAAACTAACATAGAAGGAGAATTTACTTGACTCAAATCTGCCAAAATCCTGTCAAAGATCTATTGTGGGGAAAACAAAAAACAAACAAACAAACAAACAAAAACCCTGGGCCATATGAATTAGAACCCTCTACAAATATCTCAATTCTGTTAAATTTCTGGGCTACTTTCTAGACAACAAATAGTAACTGAATGAAATGAATCTAATAGAGAAATCATTCTTAAACATTCATTCATATGAAGTTGATAGAGTAGTTGGTGAAACAGGAAAGGCTATTAGAAATTCTCAAGCAACTGTTAACAATGTTTTATGTAGTGTAGCTCTAAAAACTTCATTTTTTTCCGAAGCAGGTGTACACATTTTTCAAGCCTGAGAAATCTGGAAAATTGATGCCTATAACATATGAAATATATTGTAATACATTAAAAGCTACAAGAATAAAAGTAGATAAATTATGTAATATTTAGTCAATTTGTTCAGTACTGTAATATCAGTACTTAGATCAGCATCTGGTAATGTTAAGCACTCAATATTACTAAATGAATGAATAAATGAATATATGATAGAAGCAATCTGAAGTTTTAATTAACTAAAATACTAAATCTCAAATTCCTCTGATTTAGACTTATACACACATACACACACACATACACACAAGCTGAGCTGTAATACATAAGCATGCAATTTTGTAATATGTAATATCTAGATATGTAATTTTGTAATATGCAATTTCTAAATTGTAAATTTTATTATTCATTTCTATTATTTTTGTTATAGATTTGTTTGGAGTGAAAGGAATTAAATAAAGTAAGGCTATTTCTTACTCTCACTTAGGATTGCAGAACAGAAAAGGGTCCTGAAAAATCTTGTTTCATAAATGATCTTATCTTTAAAAAATAAAATCAGTATAGCCAGGCATGGTGGTACACTCTTGTAATTCCAGCAGCTTGGGAGGCTGAGGTAGGAGGATGGCAAGTTCAAGGCCAGCCTCAGCAGTTTATGGAGGACCTAAGCAACTTAGTGTACCCTGTCTCAAAAAATAAAGAGGGCTGGGATATATCTCAGTGACAGAGCATCCCTGGGTTCAATACTCAGTACCAAAAACAACCCCACAAAATTAAAAAAAATAAAAGTCAAGTTTATTAAAAATTAAATCCTATTTCAAAGATTTTTAGGAATAATCATTTATCATAAAAATCAGCCTTTGATTTAATGTTCTCCCCACCTCCAAATTATAAACTAAATGCTTCTTTCTTTTCCTGCTAAACACTCACACATATCTCTAATTCTGTTCTATCTTTTACTGAATTTGTTTATCATTTGGTCCATTTATTTGACAATATACTCTTTGAGAAGAGATATCTTTTTTGATTCCCATTTGCATTCACATGGATATATGTCCTGCTTGGTACATTTCAAAAAACATTTATAACCTGAACAAGACTATTAAATGGAAAAATAATGTGGACTCTAATTTTTAATGAGTATGATTCTTTCCACAACATTATCCTTCCACTTTTCCAATTCCCTCTGTATTTATTGAAACTAAAACTATATAACTTATGTGAAAATTGCTTTTCTATTGGAATAGTTTCATCTACCTCAGCTTTCCCCAAGATGCTGTAAGAACTACTAAAGTAATATACAGAAACTAAGAAAAGCTATTTTATGTGGAATGTGTGTGTATATGTATTTTAATCCCAAGGACAAGGGCAAGATATGAAATATTTCAAACAGGGAAATCTACAAAGACTAGCAGTTGCCCTCAGTTTAGGAGGAAAGGGTTAGAAAGTGACTTTTAATAGTTCTGAGATTTCTCTGTGGACTAATAAAACTGTCTCAAGGTCAGCTTATGATGATAGTTTCACAATTCTGAGTATATTCTAAAAACTAGTTACTCATACACAGTAAAAAGATGAACTTCATGTCATCTCAATAAAGTATTAAAAATATTCTTCCAAAAAAGAAAAAGATGATCCATCAGAAAATAGGTTGCTAGTGAAACTGAATCACTTGAAGCCTTGTGTGTGTGTGTGTGTGTATATATAATATATATATATATATATATATATATATATATATATATATATATATATATATATATATATCTTAGGCTTCATATAAGAAAGTTACACTGTAAGAAAACTGAATATAGAAACAAAAACATCAACAAAAGAAAAAAACAGTCTCTAGGGGAAGAGTCAGTTTTATCCGGGTTCTAATTTCAGCTCTACCACTTATTTGTTGTGTAATCAAGATCAAGTTAATTAACCTTGTGCTTCCAATTATTGGTGACAACAATACCTAATTCATAGTGCTACTATAATATCAACATTAAATGAAATATTGCATGATAAATGCTTTGTTTCTTGTTCTTCTTTCTCTACTTGCTTCTGATTTATAATATTTCCAACTACACGTTTTATTTTTTAATTCTACCCACATCATCACCTTTCTTTTTTTTTCATATGCAAAACTTATGTATCCCTAGTCAAGGATTTAATCTTCAGTCCCACAAGCATTTTCATAATTTTTCTTTCTTTATTAAGCAAATTCAACATATTTTCCTTCATCCTGCTGCATATCCTATATAGACTAGAAATGTAAGCTCTGAAAGCAAATTTACTGTATTTTAATCCTATTTTCAATGTTATTAACTGTTTGAACTTTGATGAGTTGTTATCTTATTTGGATTATCTTCTTTTCAGTTTCTCATCTGCAAGACAAGGATAAAATGATAATATTTTATGTATAAATATTATATTATATAATGCTAATGATAGTATCTTGCAAATAGAAAATTCATAACATTGGTTATTTGTAAATAATATTAAATCTATTACTTTAAAATCTTCAACATGATCCATAAAAATTATGGTGTAGCTTCTATATTCCTTTAGAGATTTATATACTCTCTTCACCAGCCCAGTCTATACTTTATCCCTGCAGAACCCTATGGAACCCTTTTTTTCCTATTTATATTTCTTTACCATGACATAGCCCAGTTGGTCTTGAAATAAATCGTGCTCACATGCTACTTATTCAGTGTCCAATCACAGAATCAGAAGACAACATCTAAGGTCACTGTTGTTTACCTGTTCTGAAGTAGCTCATATAGGTAGGTGTCTATTAAGTTTCCCAGGCATAAAGTTAGAGAGTGAGCAAAATGGATAAACCTAGAAAATATCCAAAGTAAATAATATGACTGCTAGAATATTGAAATATTCTTATTTTTTGACAGAAAATAATTAAAAAACATTTGTGTCATCTTTGTAATGAGTCTCTCGAGGGATTAATGAATGAGAAATTATTTAAAGTTTCTTGTTTTGGGGGGAAAATAGAATGGATATTTCCAGATTTTCACAAAGTGTTTTTAGAAAGTTCTGTGCTACAGTCATATTAAGGCAATATTTTGGTTACATATTATAGTAAATTATAGCTCTTTAGAGAAATCCACCTGCTAATTTTTATTACTGACAGGCATATTAGTGTCCTGAGCAAAATTATGGCAGGCTCACTATCATTACCGATCATAAGAAACCAGCATTTCCATTATATAAAGGAGGACTTTTCACCCAGTAAAATATTTTGAAACAGAATTGGTGTATTTTGTATATTGTTTAATATTAATGCCTGATATATAGATTGAACAACAAATTAGTGTTTACCTTTGGAAAGTATGAGTATTGCATTAAGGTCCTATAGGTTTCACCTTTTTATTCTTCAGGCTCAGTAATTCCAAACTTTTAGTAGCCTGATATGCATCACTGTCACTTTTACATTAGTGCTGCTACCATGGACATTCATGCTAATTTAGTATATATGCCAAAGTTATTACTGTTAGCTTCTGAACTGAGAATTAAACCTCATAAAGTCAGCTAACTGTGTAGAATATTGCAGTATATCATTCTCAATGATTCTTAAAGACTATAGTTCCTATAATGCATTTGGTTAACTCAAGAAATAGGGAGACATTGTTAATTTACATACTAGGTGAATGTGTGCACCTACAATCCATCTGAATACCTCAATTGCAACATGTGATACTTTACATAAGCAGTTGTTACCAGGCCCCCTGGTTATTGATAGGTGACAAAATCTTCTAGCACACATTACATATTCAAATATGTATCTAAAAGGTATAAATTTTGTATAGCTATACACAATTTGACAGCTATGAACCTTTGAAACATAAATAGCATTTTCTTTTCTAAATATTATAATTAATAAGATATTTGAAAAATGTCAGATCTGTAGTTGTAGGCACCTTTGATTTATTTTTCATTTCTTCAATGTCTGTTATGTAAATTTTACGAATTTATGCATGTATAAAATAATTATTTCCCTTATTATTAAAATTATGCTTTATATTATTTCTATTTACACTATTTATATTTTAACAATTACCTGTATCTTATTTATACATATTTCCATTTTAAAAGAGAAATAACAACAAACAAATGAACATGCTCCTTAAGGCATAAACTTAACTTTTTGGTTACTAAAAAATGACTGAAGAGTATTTATAGACTCAAAGGGATAATTCTTTCTACTGGTGGAGAAAATCACATTTGCTTGTCTGGCATGCGTGGGACGCTGGGTTCAATCCTCAGCACCACATAAAAATAAAATAAAGATGTTGTGTCCACCGAAAACTGAAAAATAAATAAAAAATTATCTCTCTCTCTCTTTCTTCTCTCTCATTAAGAAAATGATTCAATATTAACAGATATGTATAGAGCATATTGATATGTATAAAAATATTGAGTATTCTCAGGGTTGAAGACAAGGGCAAAATGTTTTTTTTTTTTTTTTTCTACTCAAATCAATAAAATGGAAAGTTTGGTCAATACTGTTGGCCAGGTGTAGTGTCATGGGTTTCATGGAGATGAAATCACTTAATATTTATTAAGAGATACTAGTACCTTTTTTTCAGGTCTGAAGAATCTTAAACTCCGACACTGAAGTGCACTTTTCCAAGATTATGCTGCCATCAAATAGTAGTGTGGAGTTTGAATGCAGCTAGTTTTGTCCTGCGGCTTGCTCTTAATCACAGAATATATTGCCTCCCAGATGTCAGAAAACTTTCATTTGTTGAATTATGAGAAAATAAGTGAAGAAACTCAAGAAATAAATGGTGTCTACCAAGCGTGCTGCCTCTAAACAGGATGATCAACATACCAGCTGGAATTCTCTTTGCCAGCTTCCCCAAAGTAAATATTAACTAATGGGAGCAGGAGTTTTCTGCAGTGAGGTTAATTATGTGAAAAGTTGCATTTTAAACAATAACCAAATTAATATATCTTGTTTAAAATATTTTTAAAATATCTTTCATTCTCCAAAATATACTTTAAATTTTTTATTAGAATTAATTTAAAACACTGACAAAACATAAGAAAAATGATTCTATGAACAAAACTGGGGAAATTACTTCATGAACAAAAGTTCTAAGACACCTTGTTTTGTTTTGTTTGTTTGCTTTTGGTTTTTGTTCTTTAATTTTCATTTACCAGGTGACAAGTTTATAATTTGGGGTACTGTACACTTTAACTTTTCTATAAATGGCTCCTATGACCTCTTAAAGAGTGTTTTAAATATTTCCTTTGATTTTAAACAATTCATTAATACTTTACATTCCAACTCACACAATGTAATGAAACTATATTTTCATGTTTTCCTCACCAAGTAAACTGCACTATACGGAGAGTGATTTGTGTGTTTATTATCTCTGTATTTTCACCAATAAATATAAGCCCAAACATAAAAGAAGTTCTGAATTATGGCTTAATGAAAGGTGGAACGTATACTTGTTGAATGCAGAGTCATATTTTTATTTCCTTGAACACAAGGCCTTGCACTTGCTAGACAAGTGTACTACCATTTAATTACAGCACCAGAGTCAGCTTTTAAACATGGTATTTGTACCTTAGAATTAAGATCTTTTAAAATATTGTATCTGGACTTGAAGTAAATAGTCACTTTCAAGTGAATGGTTGTAAAAGCATTGGCAAAACTACCAGTTTCTATAAAAATTCAGATGCTAAGCATGCTATAAGAATACAGTCACATCGATATTTATAACAGCACAATTCACAATAGCCAAGTTAGGGAACCAACCCAGTTGCCCATCAACTGGTAAGTAGATAAAGAAAATGTTGCATGTATACTCAACAGAGTTTTACTCTGGCATAAAGAAGAATGAGATAATGGCATTTGCTGGTAAATAGATGGAACCAGAGAACACCATCCTAAGTGAAATAAGCCAAATTCAGAATATCAAAAATGTGAATGTTTTCTCTCATATGAAAAAATTACAGCAAAATAAGGAGGGGAGGAGAAAGAAAAGTAAAGGAGGGACTCCCATGAAAACAGAAGAATGATCAATGGAGTAGAAGATTGAGAAGGTGGGAGTACAAACAGGAAAAATGGGAAATTGTAAAATGAATCTGATCAAATTTTCCTATGTACATATATGAATATACCACAGTTAATTTCACTTTTTTTAGAGAGAGAGAAATTTTAAATATTTATTATTATTATTATTATTATTATTATTATTATTATTATTATTATTTAGTTTTCAGCAGATAAAACATCTTTGTTTGTATGTAGTGCTGAGGATCGAACCCGGGCCGCATGCATGCCAGGCAAGCGCGCTACCGCTTAAGCCACATCCCCAGCCCCTAATTTCACTTTTTTATACATCCATAATGAACTAATTTTTAAAAGCTATAAATAGAAGTAAGATCAGTAAAGTAGAACAAAGGAGAAAACAGGAGAGGGAAAGAAGTAGTATTGGGGACTGAAGTGGAACAAATTTTTTTCCAGGCTTGTATAATTATGTCAAAATGAACTCCAATGTTATGTATAACAAAACGACCTAATAAAAATATAGTAAAGCTAAATGTTTTCTTATCTCCTACTCCTTTACTTCAATGAATATATACACCATAGAAGTGTCTAAGACATCTACACAAATGCCATTCCCGTTCAAAAATGGACTAAAAGCAGATTGATTCTGAAAATTATCAGAAAAGAGAGCATCTTGATGTGGCTGACTTTTTAAAGTTCTATTTAAATATTTCAAATTCCCTTTAAGAAGGTACTGAGAACATGCTGGTTTCACTATTGAATAGTTCTACACACATCTTTGGTGCACATTTGCCGTCCTGTTATTAATTTATGTTAACTTGTTCTCAAGTATTTTGAATTGTGGTTGTATTTTATTGTATACAATTAACTTATAAAAATCTCCGAGAACAATTCTTACACAAAATGTAAAATATTTAAAATACTAACTTAACAATGAAAAAGAAATGCATTATGCTCTATACGTGAGAATTTATTTCCGTGTTTTCTTAAACACTTTGAAACAAATGAATTTTTAACAACAACAATGTGCCTACCCCGTAGCCAGTATAAATTTCATATTTATTTTTCATTAACATCAACTCCAAAAGGGTTTTATTGTCATAACATAAAATAAATAAATTATTTATAATTTGTAATAATTCTTTGTTAACAAAACCAATAAGTACATATTATTCATAATATGTCCTCAAAGCAAATTGTATGTTTTAGGTATTTGTTCCTACCAATCCTAAAAATCTCAAAATCATTCTCATGGAAAAATGCCTGTGATTCAATCAAGGAAACTATCCCCTCTAAGCAGATAATTGTTCAAGCACAGAATTAATGAAACTTAAATTGTTTGAAATTAATCCTTTCTAATGGTGCACTATATTGATCAATATTTATGTCTAAGTATGAGAAAGATTTTAATTTTTTCCAATAAGCAATTTATAAAAGTGGAATTAGTCACCAGGTACCAACTCCTTCCCACTTTGCCAGATAAGTTACCAAGGAACAGAAATTCCCAGGAGAGGATCTGGGGTTTTCAAAAACAATAAATAGTGTTCATTTCACAAGAAGATGTTTAATATTTTGTACATATGATGTTTCTTCACATACTAATAACACCAGTATTTAAATATATTTTAAAACATAATTTGATTAGTAGCTAATGAAATTCATTGGCTATCTTGTAAAATACATATTGGAATAGATTCAAAACTGTCACCATGTGTTTTGGACATGTATGTTCAATAAATAGACTAAGATATAATTCAAAAGTTACAAATATATTTCTGTTTTTAGCTTCTAAACTAGCATTTGAAATTGTTCATAAGCATAACCAATTTCAAACACATTCTGGTTTCTTAAATCTGACCTTTTACACTGAAATGAGATTTATTTCCATTTAAAAATGGATTGATGTAGAAATGGAATATGTGTATATTCTTTACTATCTACAAGGAACAAAACATTATTGCTTAAGGACACCGTTAAAGAGAACAAATAGAAAGTGAAAATAAGGTGAACATAAAATAATCCTCTTCAGATGTAAGATATACAAGGATGTCATTTTCCAAAAAAAAGTATCATTTTGTGTTTTTATAAAGAATTCATTATTCTAATATTTAGAAACTTTGCAATTAATGTTGACTCTATCACAAAGACTGTTACATGTATCTGTTTTTTCAGTTTTTCAGCTTTGACAGCCTGCTGTGTTTTTCAGGTCTTCTAATTAATGAGCTTTGCTCACCTTGTGATTATCTAATTTTCACTTAATTGCTTTAGAGTAATAAAGTTCATCTTCCATTCTTTCCTCATAAGGATGAGACTTTTTTAATGCAACAAATCTTCATCTTGTAGAGCTGAAAATGATACATCACATTAGGACAGCTTCTCTTCCTCTGAGACTTCAAAGATTACAGTTTCATCAGAAGGTTGAAAGGTTATTATGAGTTTCCTATATTCAGTTATTCATCATTTATTGAATGACATACATAAACGTTCTTTGGAAAAGAATATTTTCCAAGAAAAAGTAGGCAATAAAGAATACTATCATGCTAAATCTGTTTACTTTTTATAAATTATTGATATGAGATCTCTCTATTGCTCAGCATTTCACCCAACTTATGCAAATTGTTTTACTATTTCTACAAATCTTCAGGAAGTGCTCAAATATAATCTGAGATCTTTATTACATATTATAACAATTTAAAACAACTTTAAGTATATATTTTATTATTATGCTCATCTTTTTTAAAAAATATTTATTTTTTAGTTTTAGATAAACATAATATCTTTATTTTATTTTTATGTGGTGCTGAATATTAAATCCAGTGCCTCATGTGTGCTAGGCAAGCACTCTATCACTTGAGCCACAACCCCAGCCCATTATGTTCATCCTTTGCTTTAACAAAAGTCTGTACTTCAGGGGCTGGAGTTGTGGCTCAGTGGTAAAGCAATTGCCTAGCATGTGTGAGGCACTGGGTAGTATCCTCAGTACCACATAAAAATAAATAAATAAATAAAAGGTATTGTATCCATCTACAACTAAAAAAAATTAAAAATCCGTACATTTACTGCACATTTTAAGTTATGACAAAACTTTTTAAATATTTGATACCAAATATATAACTGGGAGAAATATTTGGATATTAAACATAAAGCTGTAGCAACCATATACATAAATATACATTTTATCATAGTGACCTTTGAGAATAAGGACAATTAGACCTAATATTTATATCATAGCTTTATTATATCTAAAAACAAAGAAGGGATAGAAACTTACACAAAAATTATCTCTGTATAAGAACTTTGTTCTTAAATGATGCAACTCAATTATGCTATAAAAACAAAGAAGAAAGTGTCTAAGAGTTGTGTGACACCCTTCACACAACTTTTTTTCATATTAATAGCTTCAAGAGAAACCACTAATCATTTTTCCTACAAATCACTCAAGGTTATTGAAAAGTCTCAATCTGTGATCTTTATAATTTTAATATTATTTTACCTGGTTTTAGAATCCAACATGAAGATGAATCAATAACTACTCAGCTATGTCACTAACTGATATTTTCTTCTCAATAATTGCGATAAAGCAAAAACATACTGCATTGTGACCCTCCAAATTTGTGGATACTTCAATGTATACATCTAAATAGCTTTAGAGGAAAATTTTTTTCCTCTAAATATAGTTCACTAAATCCATTAGTGCTTAATGCCTTTAAACAATACTTGGCACAGTTGCTTTTGGAAATCAGCATTTAGCAATTGTTAATGGGACAAAGAGTTACTCTAGACCAGTGAGATTTCAAGATGGGTAATTTTTATGTAATAAATATTACCTTTGAGATTTGAGACTTTCTTGAAAAATAAAAACATGAAAACTTGACTCTTTTATGTATTTAGAAAGTTATACGATCTATACAGATTAATACAAAATGACAGAATGCTTTATGTTTGAGTTGTAAAATCTCTATTTCTTATATAACCTGCATTAGTCCTGAGCACTGTGGTTACAGAAGCTTCATTTGGGAAGAAAATTGCCAAAAAGAGTCACTCTAATGATTATTAAAATTGCAAAACACCATAAGCACCCAAAGTTGTTTTCATAAAAGGAATTATCTCAGGAATACATCATGTTATAAAAAAAACAGTGAGACTTTGTTGTCATGTTGTATAAACAATAATAAAACTTGGTACAATGAATTAGAGGAATAGAAGAGTAACATTTGACCTATGGTGATCCAAATTATAGCTATGCAGTGACAGTGAGAAACCATCACCAATCCAGGTAATATAAGTAGATTAGAGATGCAAAAGATTTTGGATTAAATCATAGATTTCAGAAATGTTTTATCTATGAAGCTATCTGAAAAAATGTGGATTTCTTTGGGAGATAAATAAGAAAGACTACAGGGGATTGAACCAAGGGGCACTTTACACTGAGCTATAACCTGAGTTATTTTTATTTTGATACAAGGTATCACTAAGTTAAGAGTCTTGTTGAATTGCTGAGGCTGGCCTCAAACTTGGAAAATTCTGGCCTCAGATCCCAAGTCACTGGGATCATAGAAGTTCACCATTGTGCCTGTCACGAAGATTTATTTCTCAAAGCATTGTTTCTTCTAATTCAACAGGAAAATGTTTGTATAAGGAAAAACAACAATGTTTTATTGGTGTTCAAATCTGAAAAATCATGTTCAATTCAGATGTCTTTGACTTTTCTCCATCAAGACAAGCATATTTTCTTTTGCTTTAAAAATGTATATTGCTATTGGAAGTGGGTGCACAATTGTGCACTCTTTCCTGAGGATATATTTTCATGATCCAACTGTAAAGTTTCTGAGTGGAGAACTGATGCAGAAAGGAAGGTAGAGATGTACATTTCTTTGACAGTAGATAACATGTACAAAGCCCTGGGGTTAAGAAAAAGTATGGCATATTGACACTACAGTAGTTAGGGATAGCAAGGAATGTGTTCATGAAGAAAATAAGATTTTTACATAGGACTGGGAAGGAAGCCAAAGCCAGATCACACTATCCATCATATGCTAAGAAGCTCACTGAAGGAATTTTAGCAAGCCTGATATTGCTAGATTTATAATTTTAAAAGATCATTAAGCCAGCAGAGTAAGTGATTAGAAGGAGCCAGATTGCAGTTACAAAGATTGGTTAGGCATGTTTTGCAATGATTTAGATAAGTGTAGTTAGAGAAAGGCAATGTCCATGAAATGAATACAAGGGCTCAAGTTGTAGAAATATTTAAATGTAGAATCCATTGGTTGTGCTGAACAAACATAGGTGAGATATGAAAGAAAATTGGTAAGTAAATTATCAGCTTTCTAACCTGAATAGATAATTAAATAATATTTGGAGCAAAGATGACAAGTTTGATTTATAATTGATCACATGCATATGCAGAGAAGGTAACATCAGTGAATATATTGGCAATAAAAATATGATCACAGGAGAGAGATCTCAGAAGAAAAGTAATCTTGGGAGTCATTAGCTTTTGGGTTCAAATTGAATGATTATTTTGAAGTTATTTCTTGGGATTATATGTTTATTTTTCTGTAATACAGTATAATAAAAAATGCCTTCTTTCACAAAATAGGCAAACAGGCAATCAATATGAAACATTTGTTAGTTTGACCTTTTTATATCATGTCAACATTTCATTGTAGAATTTGAAATATACAGCAATTTTGAAAGAAATTTAAACACCTAAATACCATGTTGATATCAGTTCAAACCTTGACAAGTCCCATTATAGAATAAATGTTTATGCTCAGTGAGGCATTTACATAATCTCTGATGAGTCCTTTTACTCAAAATACAGTAAAAAAAGGTTCTGCACTATAGGATTGACTTTTAAAATAAGTGAAAGTATTATGTAATGTTCAGGATTGTTTTTTGAATAATTGAGAGAGAAGGAAAATGAGTTATGGTGTTATACATTATAGATGAAATAAGATTAGAGTTGAAATTTTTGTAACTGGATGATAGGTACATTAAGGTTAGTTTAATAGTCTTATTTCTCTCTCTTCTTTCCCTCTCCCTCTCTCTCTCTCTCTGTCATATTTATATGAGGTTTCTCATGATAAAAAAATTATAATATAGTAAATTCTGCATGCATAAATACTAATTATATGAAAATGACAACAATTAACATAAACATTTGAGCAGCAATTACTAAATAAAAGAGCATCTGAAAGGTCGATAATTGAAAATAGCATCCCGTAAGAAAAAAATAATAATTTATCACTTCAGTGCTTGTGAGTTTTATACAAGCTAGTTTTGTATACTTTATCATGATTCAAAGTCAACTCTGATTCATTAAGATTAATTTGTCAGAACAATGCATAATATGATTAAAATAGAAGTTGCCTCTGGATGTAATTACTTTTCATGTTATTATTTTACCTAGCTCATTTCAGATATGATAATCATATCAAACCTAATAATGCTAAAGTTATAATAAGCTTTTTGAATAAATAGAAAAAATTCTTATTTTATTATAATCTAGGAAAGATTTTTCAAAAAAAATTACTTACACATTTTAACCTGATATTAGCATCTTTCAAACTTTTGTTCCAACAACTATTGCATTTTTATCTATTTCAGTTTTTAAAATGGTAAATAAATAATCATTCATCCTGTGGCTAAAACATTCAAGAATAAAATTGGCAAATGCAGGGGATATGTATTTGTTGGATAATTATTATGGATCTAAGTACATAAAATATATTCTTCCAGTGGATGAAAACGTCTCCAATGTCACATGTATTTAGATAAAACGAACTATAAAACTGTATTAGTAGAGGTAATGTTATGCAATCTTCAATTGTTTTGATTTGGAATGTAACTAGAAGGTTTAAAATAAATAGCTATTTGGTTTAAGGCTGCATACTGTTTGCATTGAAACTTGATAATACTGATCTCCCCCTTAAAGGAGAGGTATGTGAAACCTGAAGGGAAACTATAAGTCTATAGGATGCAAACTGTGATAACTTGGGTTTGCACTGGTAGAAGGGAAGGCACATGAACAACATGGGAAAAAAGTACCCCAAACAAGCCAAGATACTACATCATTAGAATCCATGACCAGCATAGGAGAAAAAATGTCAGAGAAGGAGTTCAGGATGTACATAATTAAAATTTTCTGTGAATTAAAGGATGATAAGAGAAAAATACAGGCATCAAAAGAAAATTTTGATAAAAAAATAAATGAAAAAATACAGGAAGCCAAAGATTACTTCAATAAAGAGAGATTCTGAAAAAAAACAAAAGAGATTCTTGAAATGAAAGAAACAATGAATCAAATTAAAAACTCAATAGAGAGGGACCCAACATGGCGGCTGGGGAGGAAGCAGCACTTTCAATACCTCCACAGTAATGGGATCAGAGAGACACCTACATGCTACCTGCTGAGAAACCTCTAGCAAAATTCCGCTGAAAGGAGACCTGCCAGGAATTAGTAAGTCTATTGGAAGTATCAGTTTGTCTCGGCCACGAGGTGCAGGGGCCCAGTCCCACCGGCGGCCGCCTAAAGGCCGCTGCCAGCCCAGCGGCGAACATTCAAACAGCCACTGCCTGCCCGGGCACCTGCCGGCCCGGCTCTGTAAACCGCCCCTGGCGGTTCGGAGCTGCAAACGACACTCCCTCCCCCCGCTCGGGTGAACAGCTCCCGACCCCCAGCTCTGCGAACAGCCCCACCCGCCCCGCACTGCGAACAGCCCCGCGAACACCACGCGAACGGGATACCACCTTGGCAGACAGCTGACTTCATGGGCGGAGGAGATAACTTCATTGAAACCAGCACGACAGGTGTGTAATCCCCTAGCCATCTCTCTCCACACAGCAGGGAACCTTAAGAGCCCCTCCAAGCTCTCCTGTGAGCTCCATAGCCAGACCAAGGGAATCAGGAGTGGCACGGGACTCACGGCCCAGAACTCCCGGCTACCGCTCCCACCAGTGCTGACAACTGAGGCCTCTTGCACCGGCTACCGGGGGCGTGGCTACTGGAGCGCAAGCAAATTCGCTGGGGGTTCTCACCCCCAAGCTCTACAAACTTAGGGTCTGAGGGAGGCAAACAGGGAGAGTGTGCCCAGGCGTTCATGAAAACAGGGCTCCCAGGAGCAGCAGACCTGGCATGTAACCAGTATTGTGGTAAGCGTCACAGGTGAGCGGGGCCTGGCTTGAGGAAACACAAGAGAAGGCCCTAGGCACTCAGGATTGGAGACCTGCCCAGTCTGGGACGAAGAACTGCTGCACAGTGAATGGTTCCCACCTATTGAGAGGAGAAGCTTGGCCCAGTGGGCACAGCTCCACCTACTGGAAGAGAAGTTAATCGAACTCTATGACTGCATTTATTATTTTTTTTTCTTTTTCTTTCATTTTCATTTTTTGGTTGGTGTTGTTGTTCTTTAACTTTTTTTAATGTTTTTAATTTTTTTTAAATTTTTCTATTTTATTATTATTAGTAT
Organism: Marmota monax; assembly: GCF_021218885.2. Classification (NCBI taxonomy): domain Eukaryota; kingdom Metazoa; phylum Chordata; class Mammalia; order Rodentia; family Sciuridae; genus Marmota; species Marmota monax. Next base: position 2,808,919 of record NW_026695065.1, read on the forward strand.
TATTTCTTTAAATTTTAATTTTCATTTTTTTATTATCTTTATTATTTTAAAAAAATTGTTTTCTTTCTTTCTTTATTTTCTATTTTTTTTCTTTTGTCTTTTCATTTCTTTTCAATTTTCTTATTACCCCTTCCTTGAATTCTACCTGCCTACTCTCGTTCTCTTTAGTGACTTCTTCCCTTCCCTTCTATTATACTTACTCCCAAGCATCAAATAAATTTATAACACTACACGAGGAAGAAATGAAAAACAATAACCAAAACCATCAGTGGGAAGTGCCTCTGTAAAGACAGAGGGCGGGGGAAAGCTAATCATGGAGAAACAAACTAATTTAAAAAAAAAGGAAGAAGATAAATAATCAAACATGGCTGGAAGTACAAACCATATATCAATAGTAACTCTAAACATTAATGGCTTAAACTCTCCAATAAAGCGACATAGGCTGGTAACATGGATTAAAAAAACAAATCCAACAATATGCTGCCTCCAGGAGACACATCTAATTGGAAAAGACATACACAGGCTGAAGGTGAAAGGTTGAGAAAAAATATACCACGCACACGGTCCTCGTAAGCAAGCAGGTGTGGCCATCCTCATATCGAATAAAATCGACTTCAAGACTAAGTTAATCAAAATGGATAAGGAAGAACATTATATACTGTTAAAAGGAACCATTCACCAGCAAGATATAACAATTATCAATATTTATGCACCAAATAATGGTGCTGCGATTTGTTTTCATAAAACAAATTCTCCTCAAGTTCAAGAATCAAAGAGACCACAACACAATAATCATGGGTGACTTCAACACACCTCTCTCACCATTGGACAGATCCTCCAAACAAAAGTTGAATAAAGAAACTATAGAACTCAATAACACAATCAATAACCTTGACTTAACTGACATATACAGAATATATCTACCATCATCTAGTGGATATACTTTTTTCTCAGCAGTACATGGATCCTTCTCAAAAATAGACCATATATTATGCCATAGGGCAACTCTCAGTAAATATAAAGGGGTGGAGATAATACCATGCATTTTATCTGATCATAATGGAATGAAACTGGAAATCAATGATAAAAGAAGGAAGGAAAAATCCTACACCACATGGAAAATGAACAATATGTTACTGAATGATCAATGGGTTACAGAAGACATAAAGGAGGAAATCAAAAAATTCTTAGAGATAAATGAAAATGCAGACACAACATATCGGAATCTATGGGACACAATGAAAGCAGTTTTAAGAGGGAAATTCATCGCCTGGAGGTCATTCCTCAAAAAAAGGAAAAACCAACAAATAAATGAGCTTACACTTCATCTCAAAGCCCTAGAAAAGGAAGAGCAAAACAACAGCAAATGTAGCAGAAGGCAAGAAATGATTAAAATCAGAGCGGAAATCAACGAAATTGAAACAAAAGAAACTATTGAAAAAATTAACAAAACTAAAAGTTGGTTCTTTGAAAAAATAAATAAGATTGACAGACCCTTAGCCATGCTAAGGAAGAGAAGAAGAGAGAGAACTCAAATTACTAACATACGGGATGAAAAACGCAATATCACAACAGATGCTACAGAAATACAGAAGACAATTAGAAATTATTTTGAAAACCTATATTCCAATAAAATAGAAGATAGTGAAGACATCGATAAACTTCTTAAGTCATATGATTTGCCCAGACTGAGTCAGGAGGATACTCACAACTTACATAGACCTATAACAATGGATGAAATAGAAGAAGCAATCAAAAGACTACCAACCAAGAAAAGCCCAGGACCAGATGGGTATACAGCGGAGTTTTACAAAACCTTTAAAGAAGAATTATTACCAATACTTTTCAAGTTATTTCAGGAAATAGAAAAAGAGGGAGCTCTGCCAAATTCATTCTATGAGGCCAACATCACCCTGATTCCGAAACCAGACAAAGACACCTCAAAGAAAGAACACTACAGACCAATATCTCTGATGAACCTAGATGCAAATATCCCCAATAAAATTCTGGTGAATCAGATACAAAGGCACATCAAAAAAATTGTGCACCATGATCAAGTAGGATTCATACCTGGGATGCAAGGATGGTTCAATATACGGAAATCAATAAATGTTATACACCACATCAATAGACTTAAAGATAAGAACCATATGATCATCTCGATAGACGCAGAAAAAGCATTCGACAAAGTACAGCGTCCCTTTATGTTCAAAACATTAGAAAAACTAGGGATAACAGGAACTTACCTTGACATAGTAAAAGCTATATATGCTAAGCCTCAGGCTAGCATCATTCTCAATGGAGAAAAATTGAAGGCATTCCCTCTAAAATCTGGAACAAGACAGGGGTGCCCTCTATCACCACTTCTATTCAATATAGTTCTCAAAACAGTGGCCAGAGCAATTAGACAGACGAAAGAAATTAAAGGCATAAAAATAGGAAAAGAAGAACTTAAATTATCAATATTTGCGGATGATATGATTCTATACCTAGAAGACCCTTTTGGGTCTACAAAAAAAATACTAGAACTAATAAATGAATTCAGCAAAGTGGCAGGATATAAAATCAACACGCAAAAATCAAAGGCATTTCTGTATATCAGCGACAAAACTTCTGAAACGGAAATGAGGAAAAACACTCCATTCACAATATCCTCAAAACAATAAAATACTTGGGAATCAACCTAACAAAAGAGGTGAAAGATCTATACAATGAAAACTACAGAACCCTAAAAAGAGAAGTAGAAGAAGATCTTAGAAGATGGAAAAATATACCCTGTTCATGGATAGGCAGAACTAACATCATCAAAATGGCGATATTACCAAAAGTTCTTTATAGGTTTAATGCAATGCCAATCAAAATCCCAACGGCATTTCTTGTAGAAATAGAGAAAGCCATCATGAAATTCATATGGAAAAATAAAAGACCCAGAATAGCAAAAGCAATTCTTAGCAGGAAGTGTGAATCAGGCGGTATAGCGATACCAGATTTCAAACTATATTACAGAGCAATAGTAACAAAAACAGCATGGTACTGGTACCAAAACAGGTGGGTGGACCAATGGTACAGAATAGAGGACACAGAGACTAATCTACAAAGCTACAACTATCTTATATTTGATAAAGGAGCTAAAAGCATGCAATGGAGGAAGGATAGCATCTTCAACAAATGGTGCTGGGAAAACTGGAAATTCATATGCAACCAAATGAAACTGAATCCCCTCCTCTCGCCATGCACAAAAGTTAACTCAAAGTGGATCAAGGAGCTAGATATCAAATCAGAGACTCTGCGTCTGATAGAAGAAAATGTTGGCTCCGATCTACATAATGTGGGGTCGGGCTCCAAATTCCTTAATAGGTCACCCATAGCACAAGAGTTAATAACAAGAATCAACAAATGGGACTTATTTAAACTGAAAAGTTTTTTCTCAGCAAGAGAAACAATAAGAGAGGTAAATAGGGAGCCTACAACATGGGAACAAATTTTTACTCCTCACACTTCAGATAGAGCCCTAATATCCAGAGTATACAAAGAACTCAAAAAATTAGACAATAAGATAACAAATAACCCAGTCAACAAATGGGCCAAGGACCTGAACAGACACTTCTCAGAGGAGGCCATACAATCAATCAACAAGTACATGAAAAAATGCTCACCATCTCTAGCAGTCAGAGAAATGCAAATCAAAACCACCCTAAGATACCATCTCACTCCAGTAAGATTGGCAGCCATTATGAAGTCAAACAACAACAAGTGCTGGCGAGGATGTGGGGAAAAGGGTACTCTTGTACATTGCTGGTGGGACTGCAAAATGGTGCGGCCAATTTGGAAAGCAGTATGGAGATTTCTGGGAAAGCTGGGAATGGAACCACCATTTTACCCAGCTATTGCCCTTCTTGGACTATTCCCTGAAGACCTTAAAAGAGCTTACTACAGGGATACTGCTACATCGATGTTCATAGCAGCACAATTCACAATTGCTAGACTGTGGAACCAACCCAGATGCCCTTCAATAGATGAATGGATAAAAAAAAATGTGGCATTTATACACCATGGAGCATTATGCAGCACTAAAAAATGACAAAATCATGGAATTTGCAGGGAAATGGATGGCACTAGAACAGATTATGCTTAGTGAAGCTAGCCAATCCCTAAAAAACAAATACCAAATGTCTTCTTTGATATAATGAGAGCAACTAAGAACAGAGCAGGGAGGAAGAGCAGGAAGAAAAGATTAATATTAAACAGAGACATGAGGTGGGAGGCAAAGGGAGAGAAAAGGGAAATTGCATGGTAATGGAGGGAGACCCTCATTGTTATACAAAATTACATATAAGAGGTTGTGAGGGGAATGGGAAAATAAACAAGGAGAGAAATGAATTACAGTAAATGGGGTAGAGAGAGAAGATGGGAGGGGAGGGGAGGGGGGATAGTTGAGGATAGGAAAGGTATCAGAATACAACAGTTACTAATAGGGCATTATGTAAAAATGTGGATGTGTAAGCGATGTGATTCTGCAATCTGTATTTGGGGTAAAATTGGGAGTTCATAACCAACTTGAATCTAATGTATGAAATATGATATGTCAAGAGCTTTGTAATGTTTTGAACAACTAATAAAAAATAAATAAAATAAAAAAAAACTCAGTAGAAAGCATAACTAACAGAACAGATTAATTGGAAGACAGAACCTCAGTCAATGAACATAAAACATATAATATTGAAAATAAAGTTGACCAAACAGTAAATATGGTAAGAAACCATGAGTAGAACATCCAAGAATTATAGGATTGCATAAAAAGACCAAATTTAAGAATTATTGGCATAGAGGAAGGCATAGAGTTACATACCAAAGGACTGAACAATCTATTCCATGAAATAATATTCAGAAAAAAATTTCCCAACTCTGAAAAACAAATTAGAAAATCAAATACAAGAGGCTTATAGGACAGCAAATGTACAAAATCAAAACAGATCCACAGCAAGGCACATTATAATGAAAATATCTAGCATACAGAATAAGGATGGAATTTTAAAGCCTTCATTAGAAAGGCATCAGATTACCTATACGGGGAGACCCATTCAGATCTCAGCAGATTTTCAAGCATAGACCCTCAAAACTAGAAGGTTCCAGAATAAAATATACCAAGATCTGAAAAAAAAAATGGATGCCAACCAAGAATCTTATATCCAGAAAAATTAAGCTTTATATTTGATGACAAAATAAAAACTTTCCATGTAAAACAAAAGTAAAAAAAAATTACAACTAGAAAGTCTGCACTAGAGAACATCCTCAGCAAAATATTCCATGAGGAGGAAATGAAAAACAACAATGAAAATCAGCAAAAGGGAGAAGTACATTATAGGAAAAACTAATCAAAGGAATAATCATGTTAAATTAAAAACCAAAAATAAACCAAAATGACTAGGAATAAAAACCATGTTTCAATATTAACACTGAATGTTAATGCCCTAAATTCATCAATAAAAACGATGTAGGCTGGCAGATTGTATTTAAAAAAGAACCAACAATATGCTGCTTACAACACACTAGGAAAAGCCATCCACATAAGAAAACATATCCACAGACTGAAGGTGAAACTTTGGGAAAAAACATAGCCCTTACATGGACTGTCTAAATAAGCAGGGGTTTCCATCCTCATATCAGATAAAGTAGACTTCAAACCAAAGTTAGAAGGGATAAAGAAAGAAATTTCCTACTGCTTAAGGGAATCATGCATCAGCAAGATATAACAATTATAAATATATATTCAACAAACAATGGAGCATATACATACATCAAACAAACTCTTCTCAATTTCAAAAATCAAATAGACCAAAACATGATAATAATTTTACACACCTCTCTCACCACTGGATAGATCTTCTAGAGAAAAAACAAAGAAACTATAGAACTCAATAATACAATTAATAATTTAGACTTAACAGACATATATAGAATATTTCGTCCATCAGCGAATGAATACACTTTTTTTCTCATCAGCATATGTATCCTTCTCTAAAATAGACCATATATTATACCACAAAGCTACTCTAAACAAATACAAAAAAATAGAGATTCCATCCTGCATTCTATGAGATCATGATGGAATGAAATTATTAATCAATGATAAAAAAATAATAGAAGATACTCCAACACCTGGAGTATGCTATTAAATGAAGAATAGATAGCAGAAGACATCAGAGTGGATATTTAAAAATTCTTAAAGGCAAATGAGAACACTGATACAACATATCAAAATCTCTGGGACACTATGAATGCAGTGCTAAGAGGAAAGTTCATTTCATTGAGTTTATTTCTTAGAAGAATATGATGTCAACAAATAAATGACCCAACATTACATCCCAAAGCCCTAGAAAAGTAAGGAAAAAACAACACCAAATGTAGCAGAAGATAGAAAATAATTAAAACCAGAGCTGAAATCAATGACATTGAAACAAAAGAAAAATTGAAAAAAAATTGATATAATGAAAAGTTGGTTCTTTAATAAATAAATAAAATTAATAAACCCTTAACGGCGCTAAAGAGGAGAAGGAAAGAGAAAAATCAAATTACTAAAATTTGTGATGAAAAAGGAAATATCACAATGGACACTTTTGAAATACAGAAGATAGTTGGAAAATATTATGAAAATTTATACTCTAATAAAATACAAAATCTTGAAGACATCAACAAATTTCTAAAGTCATATGATCTGCCCAAACTGAACCAGGAGAATATGCACAATTTAAACAGAGCAATTTCAAGCAATGAAATAGAAGATGCCCTGAAAAGCCTAGCAACAAAGAAAAGCCTAGGACCAGACAGATTCACAACCAAGTTCTATAAGCTTTCAAAGGAGCTCTAATACCAATACAGCTCAAATTATTTCATGAAATAGAAAAAAAGGGAACCCTTCCAATCTCATTCTATGAGGCCAATGTCACCCTAATACCAAAACTCGACAAAGACACAACAAAGAAAAAAACTTCAGACCAATATCTCTAATGAACATAGATACAAAAATTCTCAATAAAATTCTGGCAAATTGAATACAAATGCATATTAAAGAGATAGTGCACCACAATCATGTGGGGTTCATCTCAGGGACACAAGATTGTTTCAACATTTGGAAATCAACAAACATAATTCATCACATATCAATGGACTTAAACATAAAGATCACATGATCATCTCAATGAATTCAGAAAAAAGCATTCAACAAAATACAGAACCCCCTTATGTTCAAAGCAATAGAAAAACTAGGGATAATAGAAACATATCTCAACATTGTAAAAACAATCTATGCTAAGCCCAATGCCAATATCATTCTAAATAGAGAAAAATTGAAAGCATTCCCCCTAAAACTGTAACAAGACACAGATGCCCTCTTTCACCACTTCTATTCAACATATTCCTGGAAACTCTAGCCATAGCAATTAAAAACACATAAGAAATGAAAGGGATATGAAGGATATTAATAGGAAAAAAAGAAATACACTGTCACTATTTGCTAATGACATGATTCTATACTGAGAGTATCCAAAACATTCCACCAGGAAACTTGGAGAACTAATAAATGAATTCAGCAAAGTAACAGGATATAAAATCAACACCCATAAATCAAATGTATTTCTGTACATCAGTGATAAAACTTCTCAAAGAGAAATTAGGAATACTATATTTATAATAGCCTCAAAAAATAAAATATTTTGGAGTTAACCTAACAAAAGACTTGAAAGACCTCTACAATGAAAACTACACAACACTGAAGAAAGAAATTTAAGAAGACCTTACAAGATGGAAATATCTACATTGTTCTTCGATGGGAAGAATTAATATTGTTGAAATGACCTACTACCAAAGGTGTTATACAGCTTTAATGCAATTCCAATAAAAATCCCAATGACATTATTCATAGCAATAGAAAAAGCAAACATGAAATTCATCTGGAAAAATAAGAGACCCAGAATAGCCAAAGCAATCCTTAGCAAGAAGAGTGAATCAGGAGGCATTACAATACCATATTTTAAACTATATTACAGAGCTATAGTAACAAAAACAGCATGGTACTGGCACCAAAACAGACATGTAGACCAATGGTACAGAATAGAGGACATGGAGACAAACCCACATAAATACAGTTATCTCATACTAGATGAAGGTGCCAAAAGCATATATTGGAGAAAAGATAGCCTCTTCAACAAATGGTGCTGGGAAAATTGGAAATCCATATGCAGCAAAATATAATTAAAAATTCTCTCACCCTGAAAAAAAAAACTCATAGTGGATCAAGGACCTAGGAATTACATGAGAGTCTTTGCACCTAATAGAAGAAAAAATAGGCCAAAATTTTCTTCATGTTGTTTTAGGACCTGATTTCCTCAGTAATATTCCTAAAGTGCAAGAAATTAAATCAAAAATTAATAAATGGGATAAATTCAAACTAAAAAAGCTTCTTTTCAGCAAAAGAAACAATTATTGAAGTAAAGATACAGCCTACAGAATAGGAGCAAATTTTTACACATGCACATCAGATAGATCATGAATCTCCAGGATATACAAAGAACTCAAAAACCTTAACACCAAAAAATTTTAAAAAATTAAAAAAAAACAACAAATAACCCATTCAATAAATGGGCTAAGGAAATGAGCAAACACTTCCCAGAAGAAGATATACAATTGAACAACATATTTCTGAAAAAAAATGTTCAACATCTCTAGCAATAAGTTTAATGAAAATCAAAATTACTCTAAGATTTCATCTCACTCCAGTCAGAAAGGCAATTATCAAGAATTTGAACAACAATTAGAAACTAAATGCTGGCAATGATGTGGGGGAAAAGGTACACTGATTCATTGCTGGTGATGTTGCAAAATGGTGTAACCACTTTGGAAATCAGTATGGAGATTCCTTGGAAAACTTAGAATGGAACCACCATTTGACCCAGCTATCCCACTCCATTATCTATACCAAAGGACTTCAAATCAGCACCTTAGAGTGATGCAGCCACCTCAGTGTTTACAGCAGTTCAATTCACAATGGAACCTAATTTCTTAAGATGGTACCCTACATTATGCATTTTAAAACATTAGTCATAAAGATTTTTATGGCCACTAAATACTTGCAGTCACTGTACTAGAAACTAAGAAAATTCTGTTTAAAACAGGTATTCAGTTGCAGTTCTTTATTTTAACTTCTCCAGTTGTCTCTGCTATGATGGATATAGCAAAATTAGAGAATTGTATTTCATATCAGAGGTCACATTGATTGGTTACTATATGTCATTTGGAGCATATATAGAAAAGAGAATGATCAATTTGGCTCATAATTGTTCATAAATAAATATTTATTGAATAAATAAATGCAAATGGGAACATACTGTGATGATGATGACGATGATGATGATGATGGTGGTGGTGGTGGTGATGATGTGATTTCATACTTTGTTATCCCCAGTAATAAAAATCCAAAGATACTCTTGAACTATGGTAGACCCGACTTTCTCATGAAAAAAGAATCAAAGATTGGCAAACTCTGTTTCTGAAATAACTTTTGTTTCTGACTTTTCTTCATGTATGTCACTGGCTTTGTATTGATGATATATATTTACTGGACAGTGTTATCAGCTTCCTAAACCAGTTTATTTGCCAACCCACACAACCCCCCTGATTTTTACCTCTTCCATGTATCTTCCCTGTAAAGTCAGCAGAATATTTCTCAAATACAAATGTCTGCCATAAATTTATTTACTGACAGAGAGCTAACAAATACCTAATAAATGATAAAATACTTGGAATGCAAAGTCACTAAGTAATAAAATGCAGACCAATTTTAATCTCTTCTCATTCTACTTTTTTTCATGAATGCTATACTGAACTCTTAAGTGTTTTTATATTAATGTATCTTTGTATATATAATTCTCCAGGCTCAGAAAGATGTTCCATTCCTTCCTGTAGCACGCTATTATTTTTTGTTTTGGGTATTAAACATTACAGTTTACCCACTTATTCATTGGGTTGCTTGGTTTTCTGGTGTAATATTTTTTAGTTCTTTATATATTCTAGATGTTAATACCCTACTCAGCTGGCCATGATTTTGACACATTATGTAGACTCTCTTTTCATGGTCTTGTTTCTTTTACCATCCCACTTATTGATTTTTATAAACTTTATTATACTTTAGGAGTTTTGTTAAGGAAGTTGTTGCCTATGTCAGTATGTTGAATTTTAGACCCCATGTTTTCTTCTAGTAGGTATAATATTTCTGGTCTAATTCTTAGGTTTTTCATCCATTTTGATTATAGTTTTATTCAGTATAAGACATAGGTATAAATTTTTATTTTTTTACATATAGCCACAAAGTTTTTCCATCCCCATTTGTTTAAAGGGTGTTTTTTTTTTGGCACCTTTGTAATGTATCATTAGGTGACTATAGGTATGTGGATTTGTCTTTGTCTTCTATTCTGTTTCATTGGTCTTCATGTCTATCAATAAATGGACAAAAGAACTAAACAGAAACTTCTCAAAAGAAAACACAAATGACCAACAAATATATGAGAAAATGTTCAACATCTCTAGTAATCAGGAAATGCAAATCAAAACTACACTAAGAATTCATCTAACTCCAGTCAGAATGGCAATTATCAATAATACAAACAATAATAAGTGCTTATAGAGGTTGTGGGGGCAAAATTACACTTGTACACTGTTGATGAGACTGCAGACAAATGGAACCACTCTGGAAAGTAGTATAGAGATTACTTGAAAAACTAGGGAAGAAACCATCATATGACCCAGCTATCCCACAACTTGATATCTACCCCAAAGAGCTAAAATCAACATACTATAGCAGTACAGCCACCTCAATGTTTATAGCAGCACAATTCACAATAGCAAAATCATTTAATCACACCTAAGTGCCTGTCAATAGATTAAGAAATTGGGGTATATATACACAATGGAGTCCTACTCAGCCATAAAGAATAGTGAAATTAAGGCATTTGCTGGTAAATTGATAGAAATGGAGAAAATCATGCTAAGTGAAATAAGCCAGACTCAGAAACTCAAAGGTTGAGTGGTTTCTCACTTATGTGGAAGCTAGAGTAAAATAAAGAAAAAGAAAGAGGTTATCATAAAGATATAGGGAAGATCAGTAGTGTAGAAGATGGAGACTGAGAGTCAGGGTGGAAGGATGGGTAAGTGGAGGCAAAACACTGATTTTATCACACTATACTTAAAACGTGTATGATTTTCTCTTAGAATATTTTGAGTTTAAAATGAAATGCCTGACTCATCTTGGAATTCCAGTTCATATCAACACAGTGTGGATGGACAATAAATTATTAAATAAAATTCTGAATAGTAACAATACAATTAAGCAGGAAATTATGCAAACAAGATGGACTCAAGATTTAATCAATTTTTCATCTCTCTCTCTGTTTTTTGTTTGTTTGTTTGTTTTTGTTTTTTTTTTGGTCAGCAGTGCTTAAACACTTTTTTATTTGTTTCCTTTTGAGGCAGGGTCTCACAAAGTTGGATAGAGCTTTGCTAAATTGCTGAGACTGGATTTGAACTCACAATCCTAATAACTCAGCCTCATGAGTCACTGAGATTACAGGTGAACACCATCCAGCTCAGCTATTTTTCCTCTTTCATACTTCTTATTAATGAAAGTAGTCATATTCTGACACTGAGAATATGGATACAATTAGTTAGCAAAAAGATTCTGGGAAAAATCCCATAGAGAAATATATGCCCTAAAATTAAGCCATCTCGAAGTATATTTCTATTTGAGAAAGATAATATGTTGGTTTGCAACATGAACTTTAGTGTTTTCAAAAGGTAAACTACTAGTAAAGTATGTTTTGTGGTTTTAGCAAAACTTTACAAGTGAAGAAAAACAATTTGTAAAGTAGATAAAGGTTAAATTAGACCAGGAATGACCCAGTTTCCTCCACTATTCTAAAACAGTCACTGTCTATGCAAATGCTTTTTTATTTTCCCCCATATTAATCAAATGCTAGGATATAGGGGATTTTGAGGGTACAGATTACCATAGCACCAAATGGCATTCACGTGCTACTCACCTTTTCATTCCAGAGAATCAAAGATGTATTTTTAAGCAGTCTTGTGTGAATGAGAATAAGTTCTTGAATAAATTGCTCACAAAATCCATGCTAAACTAATCCCACGATGGCTCCCAGTGGTCACATAAGTCTTTAACACAAATATCTACAATGCTTGACTGATCTCATGGGCTTCCCACACTTCAGTAAGTGGGTCAGTGGGGGTTTTTGCCTATTTCATTTTAAGGAAAAAAAAAACCTCTTTGAATTTAGCTAAATGTGTGTAATCTCTGTGGTGGTCATAAAGGTAATAATTATTGAAGTTGGGACTATGAGTCACTTCTTATTAGAAAAGGATCATTTACCTGTAAGATTCTAAAAACTCAAGACATTTTGATCGTTCATACTGCTACATTTCTATCATTAACCATTCACTATGAAACCTGACAAAAAGAAATGTGTGTAATGGTTTCTTTTCAAGTATCTTAAATAATACTACTTATACATTCTAAGACATTGAGATACAACAATCTAATAAATCCTATGTTTTTAACAGTAAATCTTATGTGTATATGAGAATTAAATATATCAGTTATATATATCAGGGAAACAGCAGCTATAATATCTCACTTATCTTACCACTATTTATTTTAAATGAATAGTATATATTGAAGCCAGAAAATAAGAAATACAATATATTTCTTCAGTTGTTATTTCTAAGGTTTTGTTCATTTTAATGTTTTACATTATTTTGCATTTTCTCATCAGTTCACTTTCTATATGTTTGCTGCCTTAAATACCTGAGCCACAATGACATTTAATATTATCTTTATTCTACTTAGTTTTTTTTTTTTTTTTTTTTATTTCCTGATCTACATTCAAGGGAGAGCTACACAAAGGGGAGTGTTTAAATTGCAGAATAAGTTGTTACCTAACAGTTCTGTAACCACAGACATATAATCAAACCTCTGTGCTTCAAGAGTTTCATCAAGGGCTGGGGTTGAAGCTCATTGGTAAAGCAATTGCATCTCATGTGTAAGGCACTGGGTTCAATTCTTAGCATCACATATAAATAAATAGAAAATAAAGGTCCACCAACATCTAAAATAATATATTTAAAATGTTTCATCAATAAAGATAACCTTATTGACTTCCTGGTTTCCTGTGCTGTGGTAAAGATTAAACTGTCCATTCCTTTTCTATGGATTTCATAATTTGTATAAGGTGAAAAGGGAAAAAAAGATGATAAATGTATGGGTATGGTAAAAGTTTCTAGTTTCAAATCAAAGTCTGTAGGGAAAAAAATCAGAGAAAAGAGCAATAAATAACAGAAGATAAAAGAGCAAAAGGGTATCCATGAATTAACTCTTCAATGCTATAATTTTAATGGGCATGTATAATTTTTTAATTCTCTTCTATTGTCTCTATTTCCACCTGGGAATATTCTGAGGTATATTATGGACAATGTTTTTACAAATATGTATTATGGCATATGACTATGAATAGCTTGATACAAAATCAGAGAATGAGTTTACATGATTATAAAAACTTGCACTGATCTATCATAAATATAAGTATTATTTTTCCAGCATCATCAAGCTCCGATTACCCACAGAGATGGGATCTTGACAGTAAAAAAATGTGATGAAAGATTAAGTATTTTGGCAAAATTTACTAGAACATCAATACATATATAAGAAAATACTCTTCTTTTATTCTTTTTATAAGAAATTATATTATTATTGTGGTCAAATATTCTCTCTATAAATAGACAATTTTCATTTCTGAGTCTATTACTGTCTTGAAACTAAACATTTTATGTTATTTGTTTCTACATTATCTAAATTTTTAAGTATATATTTTTAAAAAACTCTGTGAGACATTTATGTTATTTGTTTCTACATTATCTAAATTTTTAAGTATATATTTTTAAAAGACTCTGTGAGACATTTATGCCAACTAGGAGCAAAAATACACTATCATGGGTTTCTATAGTATTAATTGCATTTTATTAAGTGTGAATCATAGCTGAGTAAGTTAACTAATTATACCCTAGTTGCTGTAAATGAGCAGAGATATTTCACTGATTGCTTCTTAATTTTATCTTTTTAATTACTTGCAAATTCAGTGGTTTCTACCTTATTTTATATAAGATTTGGAAGAGACGAAAAACACAGTTTTATAGTTGGCTAATAAAAATATACTAAATTTACATCATGGATTAGAAAGAAATTCAACTTACCACTTGATGTTACATTCTAATGACAAGATCCAATTTTTAATTTTTTAGATATTTTACCTATTTTATTTTATTTTAAATTTGTTAATTTATTCTAATTTGCTATACATGACAGCAGAATACATTTCAATTCATAATACACATACAGAACACAATTATTCATGTCTCTGGTTGTTCACAAAGTAGAGTCACACCATTTGTGTCTACATACATGTACTTAGGGTAATGATGTCCATCTCATTCCACCATCTTTCCTACCCCCATCCCCCCCTCATTCCCCTTCCTTCCCTTTGCCCTACCTAAAATTTCTCCACTTCCACCATGTTCTCTTCCTCAACCCCATTATGGATGAGCATCCAGATAAAACATGTGGCCTTTGGTTTGGGGGCATTGTCTTGCTTCACTTAGCATCATGTTCTCCAACTCCATCCATTTACCTGCAAATGTTGTGATTTCATTATATTTTAATGCTGAGTAATATTCCATTTTGTATATATACTGCATCTAAGCTGGTTCCACAATTTAGCTCTTTTGGATTGTGCTGCTACAAACATTGACATGGCTGTGTCACTCCAATATGCTGTTTTTAAGTCCTTTTGGTATAAACTGAGAAGTGGGATAACTGGGTTAATGGTGGTTACATTTCAAGTTTTCCAAGGAATCTTCACACTGCTTTCCATATTGGTTGCACCAATTTGGTCTCCATACTGTTTTCCATATTGGTTGCACCAGTCCCACCAGCAATGTATGAATGTACCTTTTTTCCCTACATCCTTGCCAACACTTATTGTTGTTTGTATTCTTAATAGCTGTCATTCTGACTTAGAAATCTTAGAGTAGTTTTTATTTGCATCTCTCAAATTGCTAGAAATGTTGGACAGTTTTTCATAGATTTGTTGATTGATTGTATATCATCTTCTGAGAAGTATCTGCACAGTTCATTGGCCCATTTACTGATTGGGTTGTTTGGGTATTTTGGGGGTGTTAAGTTTTTTGAGTTGTGAAAATGACCGTACTGCCAAAAGCACTATACAGACTTAATGCAATTCCAAACAAAATCTCAATGATCTTCCTCATAGAAATATAAAAAAGCAATCATGAAATTCATCTGGAAAAATAAGAGACCCAGAATAGCCAAACCAATACTTAGCAGGGAGAGTGAAGCAGGTGGCATCACTATACCAGACCTAAAAATCTACTTTAGAGCAATAGTAACAAAAACAGCATGGTACAGGCATGGCACCAAAATAGATTTATAGACCAATGGTACAGAGATAAACTGACATAAATGCATTTATCTCATACTAGACAAAGGTGCCAAAACATGTATTGGGGAAAAGATAACCTCCTCAACAAATGGTGCTGGGAAAACTGGAAATATATATGCAGCAAAATGAAATTAACCCTCTATCTCTTGACATGCACAAAAGTCAATTCAAAGTGGCTCAAAGACCTAGGAATTAAACCAGAGACTCTGTGACTAATAGAAGAAAAAGTAGGCCAAATCTTCATCATGTTGGACTAGGACTCGACTTCCTTAATAAGACTCCTAAATTGCAAGAAATAAAATCAAGAATCAATAAATTGGAGGAATTCAAACTAAAAAAACTCTTCTCAGCATAGGAAATAATCAGTGAGGTGAACCGAGAGACTACACAATGGGAGCAAATTTTTACCACATGCACATCAGATAGAGCACTAATCTATAGGATATATTAAGACCCAAACCTTAATAAGCAACTTGATCTCTGAGATGTGGACAAGAATACTGAAGGTAGCCATCATGATTCTGATCACTGAAATTTACTTAGTTATAACTAAATCATATATCAGGCCTTATTTTGGTGAATGGAATATCCCCATCATAAGAGTTTAAAATTAGTGAAATTTCTGCAGTAATTAGTGTTTTATGATATTATAAGCACAATTATGCTGTTGCTAAAATGTTCCACATCCTTGATCTGTTATAATTTTCTCTACTACTTTTCTATAGAATTTAAAAGATAAAAGAAGAGAATGTGACAAAATAATGTCTGGATTACATTAAAGTGAATTATGGTGGAACCAATTTCATTGTGGCACTCTTTCCAATCTCATCATATTTTACATGAACCAACATAAATTTTGGGTTTGAAAGATGTTGACTTACAAGGATTTTAAGCAAAGTCAGGTGGCAATTTCTATTCTGGAAAAAATAAGATAAATCACAAATTAAATTTTATTATAAAAACAATTAATTAATTAAGTGAAATAATTATAGTCACATTGTGGCTATCAGAAGTAAAAATTCATTGTTTCATTTACTTTGAACACTAAATTTTACTGCAGCTAATTTATGAAATGACTTGCAATCAAGTAACACATTAGAGCACATGTAAACAAGAACAGAATAAATGATGTAAGATATCTTAATCTTTTCAGGAAGTTCATAATTTTATCATTTTACTTTCTTTTTTCATGGGGGATTGAATTCACAGGCAATTGACCACTGAGCCACATCCCCAGCCCTATTTTGTGTTTTATTTAAAGAAAGGGTCTCACTGAGTTGCGGAGGCTGACTTTGAACTCACTATTCTCCTGCCTCAACATCCTGAGTCATTGGGATTGCAGGCATGCTCTACTGCACTTGGCAAGGTTTTCTTTTAAAGAAATCTCTACTTGGCAACTCACTTTTTAATGTCCATAGCCACTGATACAACAAAAAAGAGTACTAATCTGGTGCTCATTTACACCAAAATTTTGTCCATAAATATTTTGGAAGAATACTTTATAAAATTATTTAACATACACCCAAACACTGTCTGATCTATAAAGATTTTATATTACAAAATACTATGCTTGTATTCCAGGTCACCAAAATCTGTCTCAAACAACACAACCATGTTCATAGGACAGAAAGTAGAAAAACAAAACCTTATATGATATACACTATTGGACTATTCAGTACATTGAAGATGTACCAAATGAATCATTTGTTCCCACTCTGCTGAGCATGTGGTAAGATAATTTAACATGGGAATCAATGGAGAGGATCCATAAAGTCTAGACAACCAGATCAGTCATTTATAAAGAGAAAATGCATTATCACATGAATGGTAGCAATCAACACAAAAGCTGTGCAGAATTCAAACCAATGCGTGTGTGACAGCACATCTGAAAACTGAAAATAAAATCACATGTGCTTAGAGTAAAATAAAATCGCATGTTCTTAGAGCTACATGCTTACAGCTCAGGCTTAGGCCTGTCTCTCTTAAGCTATGAACTTTCCCTACACTGAAGTTTACTGCCAGGGCAAGGTTAACACAGCACAAACTATGATATACAGACATTCTTTATGCTCTACACTGAGGACAGGTTGAAGACTAAATTATTAAAACAAGCAGAAATAAAAATTATGATAGAGACCATGTGATAATGTTTTATCCTAAGATCATGTTCAAATTATATAGTGTAAATTATGCAAAAAGGAAAGAACTGCTAAACAATATGCATTTTCCTTTTACATATTTTGCCAAAGTTCTATATCTTGTTGGAAATAGAAATGAGGATTGTTAATCCAGAACCTCACTTTCCCTAAGTCTCTATCATAAATTATGAACCACAAAATGGGGTGGTATTGTTTTCAAGTCTGTGGTATTTTGTTTATTTAATAGAATTTGCTATTTATGGCAAAATATTTTTTATTCTTCTGTTAAAAATATCCTGAAAAGATTTGTATATCATAAGAAATCTGGCCTTTTCTTTAAAGAGGAATTCTAGAATATTATATTGCTTCTTATAAAAATGGATCAGTTCAGAGAAGCAATGGACAATGTATTTGTTAATTTGATATTCAATGAGATTCACCTTATGAAAAGAAACAATGAGAAGAACCTTACAGGAATAAATTACTTCAAGAATTCTTCCCAAGGAATGTATCACCAAATGTGGATCCTTTTACTACACTAGTGGCAGCTTGAAAAAAAATAATACCGACAAGTTTCAAGTTTACATAGGGCATGTACTTCTGAAAAACAAAATAGCATATTAGCATATGACTCCTTTGGTTACATTTGAAGGGCAAATACAGATTCTCCAAGTTTCTATTACTTATGTCACAACTTATTAGGTAAATTGTATCTCTCCACTGGCCAATCTGTACAAAAACTCACTAAATTGACTTGACCAAATTTTAGTTCAGTTTGTTTTCTCCTGTGAAGCATCTGAACTTTGGCCCACACTCAGTCTGAGCCAACATCTAAATGTGGAACAGCCAGTCTTTCTTTAACAGTTCCTCCCAAGATACTGACTATAGAAAAAAGATTGCCTGATGAACTATGAAGCAACTGTTTTTTCCACAATCTCACCTCAGTTTCTCTCTACCTTTGTTTACTCCTCCCTATGAAAGAAGAGCCCTTTATGTTTGACATCTGAGAAGGTTGAGACTTGGAAATTTTTCACCTTATTACTGCAATAGTCCCCCTTATTTTTATGCAATTTTCTTTTTGAATAAAATCTATCCTTACCTGAGTTTTAATTTGTTTTTTATTTGACAATAATTAAACATTTTATTAAGTACCTCCCACTCTCAGCAATCAATACTATAGACATCTACTGGAAAGCAATAATTTAGTTAACCTTGGAATACTCTGTCCCTTCATTTTGGCAAACTATGATATTTCTCTTTAAACAATCTATCTGGAAAAAAATTGGTTCCCCTGTCAGGTTCCTTTAAGGAAGAACAATCTATAATTCAGGACTTGGCTTAGCTCACATATATATGGCAGAAAGCTTCCCAATAATAGTAAAATTGTTGCTGGTACAGCACTAGATTATACCACAAGAAGAGAGGATGAACATATAAAATATTCTAGAATGTATGTGAGAACTATATACTTGGTTTATGCTAATTGTTTGTGTTCTTTTCTATATTTTAAAATTTCTTATGTTTCTGATTTAACATTATTTAATTATCTTATGAAGATTTATACATATGAAAAAAATGGAATGCTTTAACATAAATATTGTGATCACTAAAATAATCTAATTCTTGCTACTCTGGTAATTTATGCTTGAAAAGTATCAATTGTTTACAAATAATAATGACTTTTTTGTTACAGTATTTATCAAGTTTACAAATATTTTTGTATTCCCAAAATACCCCTCAATTATTTCTCCAGAATGGATGATTAAAATATTAATCTAGAATTGGAGATATGAACTCTTTAGAGGAAAGCAATAATTTGCAATTCCAGTTTTTATTTCTGGGCATATGACAACAGTTAAGACAGGAAAATAAACTATGATCTAAAACCAATAAAGAAAGGGAAAACACCCCAGAACGTTAAGGTAAATCTGTCAGTTGTCCCAAAGTAAATTACCCTAAACCTCCAATTTTTTTTTGTCTCATTTTGAGTGGCTTATAAAGTGTCTGGAAAAGAATCAATTTTTTACTGACCACTAAATGATTAAGATTTCTTACCATAGTTAGAAATGAAAAGGAGAAAGGAATAGCACTGATTTCGTGAATCAGAAGGGCCAACAAACAAAACATATTAGAAGTGAACCTAGACTTCCAATTTTGCTCTGACATGTAATGACTTCAGAGGTCAGAACTCATTTTACAACAAGAAAACAATAGACAAACAGAAAATCAAGAACTTTTCTTGGATCTATTAAAAACTGAGTTTGCTGGCAAAATGCCACCTTAAAATAGGAGAAAAAAAAGTTCATTTAACAGTTCATTCACGCTTTTGGTCATAAGGACCAAAAGCTGCTAGAAGTCATAATTGGTAGGACCACTTACTTGATGAGCATCTATGATAAACTGCAGAAGGCTGAGTTTTGGACTAGCAGAAAATGTGAAATTCCTAGGGGCCCCAGTCATAAAAGGGTCTTCACACTTTCCCAGTAACTCCTCCCCCAGTCACCAGGAACCACACTAGTTTCTCTTAATAAGGATCTGAGAAGATCCCCTTAGGACCTAACAGGAGAATCAGAGAATACCTCTTTTGAATACCAGATCATTCTCTGTTAAAAACCTACTCTCCAAACAGAAGGACTTTCATAAAGGTCAATACTAAAACATTTTCATAGGAGTAAGTGAATTCTTCCTACCATTCAAATAAAACCTTCCCAAACAAACATAAAAAATACACTGAACAAAACATGTAAGAACTGTGACAAAGCATTGGAATATGTCATATGTCTGATATATTCCTGTAATAAAGTAGATAAATATTTAAAGATGTAATCATTTATGTAAACTCCTAGCCATTGTATGCATCTGCTCATGTATTTATTTATAATTAAAAAAAAAAAAGGTTTTTACAGTGACTAATATGTGTAGACACTGGATGCAAGAGTGATGAAGACAATGCCTAAATAAACAAGCCAAAATTGAATAAAATAATTGCAAGGTATAAATTGTGTACCTTGAAGGAAACAAAAAGAACAGTAAAAAATGTGAGAAATATTTTATTTTGGTGATTATGAAGGGAAACTAAATATATGTCAGTTAAACTGAGACTTGAAGGATGAGATAGAAATAATTGAATGGAGCATGGAAAAATGAAAGAGAATCAATCTAAGTGTTCACTAGTTTCAATCATGCTAAAGCTATTTCTTCAAAAAAATTGAGGGAAATTCCTACATTCCAGTGGTTTCTATATTTCTGTGTTACTTGTCTTTTGAGAATATGGTGAAGGTTTTGGACATTCTCAAAAGAAAAAAAATACATATACACATGTAAATAGGAAATTTTGCTGAAGATTTCTTATTCTTATCCGGATAAAATACACCAGGCCACCAATTCTTATGGACCTAAGGTCTTTGTCCCTCCCAAATTCATATGTTGAAGACCTAAGATTCAATTCCACCGTATTGGGAGATGGGGCTTTAGGAGGTGATTAGAACTAGGTGAAGGTGTGTTCCTTACAATTAGTACCTTTACAAGAAGAGACAGCAGGACACCAGGCACCACTTTATTTTCTCTCTCTCTCTCTCCTCTCTCTCCCTCTCTCTCTCTCTTTCTCCCTCTCTATCTCTCTATCTCTTTATCTCTCTGCCATTTGAAGGCATAGAAAGTAGGTAAAGTAGGTAGTAATCCACAAGCCATTAGGAGAGCCTTCACAGAAATGGAATTTTCTAGAACCTTGATCTGGTCTTCTAGTCTTAAGATTGGTAAGATAAACAATTTCTTTTTCTTTAAATTACCCAGTCTATAATATTTTTAATGGCAGTCTGAGCTGACTGATAAGTCCTTCAAGATTTGTAGCAAAATAACTACTAGGGAGAAAAAGACATATTACATGTACATTTCTGCTAATCTGTCACCTCAAAATGATAAAAATTAGTACATAGTCTTTCAAAAATGCTCTGTACAGATTCTCCTCTACTTGAAATGGGTTGAAACCTGAGAAACCATCAGAAGTTGAAAATCTCATAGTAAAAAAATTTTATTAATACACCTAACCCACCAGACATTGTGGTTCAGCAACAAACTATACTGTAGAGTATTGGCTATTTACCCTCATGAGCTATTTGGAAGGTGTGGCTCCCTACAGTTGCCCAGCACTGTGAGAAAGTAGCATATTTCATATTGCTGGCCAGGAAAAATATCAAAATTCAAAGTATGGTTCTAGCTCAATGCATTTCACTTTCACACGATTGTAAAGTCAAGTCATTGTAAGTCAAACCATTATAAGTAGAGATCTCTCTGTATTTCTGCTACACAAAGCTCCAAAGGAAACCTAAAATGATCCTTCTGGCTAACAAATCTTGATCATTTTAAAAAATTACTCACTTCAGAATTCAAGTTATTTTCTATAGGCTTGCTTGTTTTTCCATTCTACAAGTAGGTAATATTCATCCATCTTACCCTTCTTCACAAAAGACGTTTAAACTGTAATGACAATTAGCTATTCATTTTTTTCCTCATCTTCACCTTGACTCTCTGACTTTATAATACTATTTGTTCTTCCTGATATGTATGTGGTTTCATTCTCCTACAGATAATCTGACTTATTTTTAAATGCCCATCAAATTTCAACTCCCATGTGAAATCTTTCATTTGTCTACCCCATCGATTTCAGCAACCCCTTCTTTATGTTCGAAAAACATTTTGCCTATTCTACTCTGCTACCTAAATTAGCCTTCAATTCACAGCAATTTGAGTTTCCTTAACTATGTTGAAAACATCCTTTCTTCTTCATTTTTTCATTCGCCAAGGAGTATAATAGTGCATTGTAATAAAGTATGAACTTACTGTATGAAAATACATATATGCAAATGAATGAAGGAATAAATTGCATATCAACTAATGAAAGAAATAAATGCTTGTATAAATGATTTGTTACTCTATTTTCATTGATGCCTGGAATTCCCTAAATCCTCAGGTTATTTTGTTTACAATCAATGAGACATTTGATTCAATTAATTAGTAACTCAAAACTATCTTATATTTTATGTCTTAGATACAATTAGATGTTTTAGTAAGTCTCTTTCATACTTTTCTTTTAGAAAAAATTAGAGAGTGCTGATTATTTTTAGGGTCATATTTAAAATAATTACTGTAGCTTATCTCCTGCTTAAGGAGATTTCTTCTACACACATTTTCAATCAGTTGTCTGCTAATACTTTCTTGGCCATAAATATTATAAATGGTGCAAAATTGGGTAATTAAAACTAATTAAAATCTATAAGCAGGAATGAAAGGTTATAGCTTTAAATAAATTTAAAGACTCAAAATTTCACAATTAGCTAATGACATTTTCTAATTGCTAAGTTTGGTAAGTGCCTTAAGTCAGTACATTTTTTTATAGCCTTGATTTTATTCCAAGGAAACTATATGTATAATGGTTAAATCTTCCTTAGTCAGCTTTAACCTCATAGCTTGGTCAACAGTCAGTTAAATGGAGTCTATCAGGTAATTCTATGGTGTAAACAAGGTTCTATTGGCACTGAACTGAGACTAACAATTCATTTTACTTACTCTCTGAGTAACCAACAGCATGTAATGATTTGCTGCTAAGGATATGACAAAGGGCATCATTAAACACAGATATACTCAACAGATGATGTGCCATATGTTTTTTTCCTTCTTCTTCTATGAATAATTTCCACATGATTCATCAAAAGTCATAGTAGAAGTTCATATTTACCAATGAGCAATATGCAACCTTATAACTATAGCCAGCTTACCAGTAGTCATCTTAAAAAACAACAGGAAGACACATGTCTATCATTTTTTACGTGTTTTATTAGCTATACCATGTTCCAGCCACATGGCTATTTAAAAAAAAGTCACTTCTAATAAGTTATCTGTAAATGGTGGTAGTTGCAGTTTAATTAAGCAGAACTCTATCTCTGCTCTACCTAATAAAGTCTTAAGTATCATTCACAAATATTCATTAAAAGTTGAAATCTCCTCTTGAATAAAAGGCTGTTGAATAGGCAAGAATAATAATGAGAACAAAAAATGCCACTTGCCATTCTGCTTTACTTGAAAATCAAATGAAACAATCCATATAAAATTTGAAAATTATTTAACATAAAATGTCAGGTAAAATTATTTTCAAAAACTAACTTAGTATAACCCTTTAAACATGAATGTTTCACCCACTAAATAAAAACAAAATAATTTCTTGCTCTGTTTTTAATGTTTTACAATTTTCTTAAGAGATTTCTGTGAGAAATATTGATATTGCCACATAAGTCATTTATTAAAAACAGGGATTAGCTTAATACTTCCACAGAGAAAATGTTAGAAAAATGAATGAAACAATGTCTTTTAACATACCGAAGATCAAAGCACAAAGGATCAACAGTTTAGAGATGGGAATCAAAGAATCCAAACCAAATGAATGCTGAGCTGACTGCCTAGAGAGAGTTTTCTAGGCCATGGTGCAAGGAGGGGAACCCAGTTAAAGCATGCTCATCTTCCTGAGTTTAGGAAATATAGCTGAAAATTTGAATATGTTAAAGGTACAAGAATTCAGAGGACAGAGTATTAAAGAGGAGAGAATTGCACAGAATCAGAATGCTAGAAATATGCAGAATTTCTATTCCCCCAGTCTTCATTAGGCCAGATTATCCCTTCTACCTTTTCTTGGTTTATTTATAAACTATGTATTTTCTTGATATCTCTTTGTATATCTATCATACTATATATTCTAGGTATTATGATATAAATATAAAATTTAATCTACTGGTATTGACAATTTCCTATGTCAAGTGAAATGTGGACATCTCATTGTCATTTATGTCTTTGCCATTCTTCATTTTCAAATAGCATTGACTTGATATAATTTTTAAAAGTCATGAGAAGTCAGGGTGCTTGGTGTGTGCCTATAGTTCCAGCTACTAGAGATACTGAGATTGGAATATCACTTGAGTGTGAAAGTTCAAGACCAGCCTGGGCAATATATTGAGATTCCATCTTACAAACAAAAACAAACACACCCTCCCTTGCAAAAAAGCACTACTATTGAATAAAACAATAGTATATTTTATCCATGTATCTACTCTTTCCTTTATTCCTTTTCCTTCCAGTTAATTTAAGTTTTTTTAAATCACATCTACTTTTACAAACTCTTTTTAACTTTTAAGGGTACGTGTGCTAGAGACAAATTCTTTTAGCTTTCCTTAACCTAAAAAAGTTTTATTTGCTTCACAATTCCTGAAGGATAGTTTTGCTAGACATAGAATTCAGAATTAATTTTTCTTTCTTTATCATCTCTAAACTGTTGTGACATTTAACTTCTTGGATCCAGAATTTAAGATAAGAAAACTATTGTCATTATTATTAATGCTCTTCTACCAGAAATGCATCTTATTTTTTGGATGCTTGAAAGACTGTTTTGTCTTTAGTTTACTTTCTAGAAGTATGATTATGATATGTGGGATTCTTTCCATTTATCCTATTAGATTCCACTCATCTTAAATTTGAGTTACTGTTTTTCACCAAATTTTGAATATTTTAAGCCATTATTTCCCTGTACCATATCTCAGCCTTCTTTCTCCTCTCCATGAAGGATTACAGTGATGCAAGTCATTTTTTTGTTGTTATTTTTCTATGGGGCACTAAGGATATGCTCTATTTCCCTTCATTCTGTTTTCTTTTTTCTCTTTTGTTCAGAAAAAGTGAATGCTATTTATCTAATCTTTTAGATTTTTTCATGTTTTTTTTTGGTTCTACAATTTTCATTTCTTCTTAAAATAACTTTTATTTCTATTAAAAACTTGTATTTTTCATTTATGTCAGGAGAATATGCAATAAATATGAATATGCAACAAATATGAAACATTTGTATGATCTCTGCTTTAAAAGCCTTGTTAGAAAAATAAATAATTAATTATATCTAAATAGTGGCATCATTTCATTTTATTTTATCACATTCAAGTTGTGATTTTCTTCATTTTCTGTATGACCATGATTTTCAATTGTATCCTGGATATGTCTTCCATTATGTTAGCAGGCTATGGGTCCCTTTAAATCTTTTATGTTATCGGGTCTTTATTGTGTTTCTATTCAGCATGCAGGTCCTAGTCTATACTCTGGTCTGAAATTACAATAAATTTAATTTTTGATGCCTTTGTAGTAAGTATTATTTTGTTTTGCTCAGGTTATCTGATGCTGTAGTGTCACAAGCCATCCACCAGCTATGTGTGTCAACTATTGTGCATAGTAGCCAAATGACAGGATAGGCCTGGCATTGTGAGGTCCCTGGCAGGGAGTGATCAAGTGATGCAGGTGCATCTCCACCTCTAGCTCTAAGATCCCACACAGCACCTGATATGGGTGTGACTTGCCAAGATGTCAATCAATCTGCTGATCACAAGACATCAGGAAGCAAGTCTCTACCCTTGAAACCTTACCCCTGCCTCTGATGTCCCTGCTATAAAATGAAGGAAATGTGGGCTTGCACTCTCTTTGCAGCAGCGTGGAAGCTGACCCTTAAGTCTCAGAGCCATCCCACTTTGGATTTGAAAAACGTTTGTCTGTGTTGCCTGTTTTTTCTCTGCTTTCTTAGTTTAATGTTGCACTTAGGTCTTTTTTTTTAATAGAGACAGAGAGAGAGAGAGCTTTAATATTTATTTTTTAGTTCTCGGAGGACACAACACCTTTGTTTGTATGTGGTGCTGAGGATCGAACCCAGGCCGCACGCATGCCAGGCGAGCACACTACCGCTTGAGCCACATCCCCAGCCCCGAACACTTAGGTCTTTTAACCTCAGTTCATTTCTTCTGTGCAGGTTGTGGGTGAGACTATAGGGTCTCCCAATTTTCTATGCTAGTGATGTCTAAATGTGCAGAAGATGTTTTCTCAGCCTATGATACTGGGTGTCTCTAAGTATGAAAAGGGATCTCAGGTCCACTGGGGTTAAGACAACTCCCTAGTAATTCCCTATTGCTTTGAACATGTATGATTATACAGCAACTATTCCCATCACTACATACAACTATAATGCACCAGTAAAAAAAAATAGAGAAACAAATAAATCCTAACAGAGCCTTCCAGTTATCTTTTTATCACTAGGTTGAGGAAGGTAGTCTCTGGTTCACGGAGACAAAGGGACTATCTAGGGATGGCAACACACTGTGGTTGGGTTCTTCCTGAATAGTCAGCTTGCCTGATACTGCATCTCTAAGCAGCAGAAGGGAGTATAAAGCCTGTGACTGGATTTTCTGACTGGAAGTTTGTTTTGTTAGGATTTGCCTGGCTTGTTTGGTATGGAAACATCTTTTTGAGCAAGGTCAGTTTTTGAGGGGAGGGATTCCCTTATCTATGTTCCACAGTTTTCATAACATTTATAAGAAAATGAGGGGATTCCCAGACACATTGGAAAGACAGACTTTCCAGACCAAACATTTTGTAGGGTCCTTTTTATTTCTTTCACCTTAGTATCTGTGAGCAGGGAAAAGAAATCCCAGGCCTTAAAAGAAAGGAAGCAATTTGTCCAGTTATTTAGTGTTGTTGGGACTCAAACTGATCCCTGTTATGGGTGATACCAGGCTTGCTTAGCAAGTTGTTGAACAGAGGAATGGACTTATCTGAGTTGCCCTGGGTCTGGTTCAGCTTCTGTTGTATAGGAGGAGGGATAATGACATGCAGCTATGGTCCCAAGCCAAAATACCTTTTCTTCCTATCTTTCTGGAATTCTTGTACTATGTCTAGGTTTTATAGTTACACTTAATAGAAGGAGGGAAAGTAAAAAAAAATCTGGATCATCTTGTCCAGGCTGGAACTTGATATAGTATTTTGATTTGCATTTTCTATATTATTAATAAGCTTTTTTCTTTTCCTCACTTGTTCCTGTTTGTGAATGGGTTAATCACTATATATTAAATATCATTCCTGTGCATTCATTTCCTGAATAGTTTTTATCATGCTGTATTGTAATTGATGGTATATTTGTTTGGATTTTCCACTAAGATTTTCACTGCAGAGTCCATGTATATTTTTCTTTTAAAGTTAAACTCAGGTCCTACATTATGTCCTATCTATATTATACATTCATTCAATAAATTACAGATTTTTTCTTAATTTAACCATTACAATGTGAAAATACTGTAAAATACACTTTTGGCACACTATAGTAGGGTAGTAGAAATTACTTTACCACAAATTATGAAAACAAAATAGAAAGCAGTGTATGTAGAAAAACCCAACTGTTTTACTTATATCTATTAATTACAACTAGAGACTTTACTTCTGATACTAAATGTGTGAGTTTTTTTCCACACCAAATAATTCTTCAATTCTCTGTGGACATCAGCTGAGTATTCTAATATTTACTTCAATTCTTACACTATCTACCTAGAGTTAGTGTCATATCACACAAGATAGGGCCTCAGTACCACAAGATTGACCCACTTAACTTACCCATTTGTATCCAGGTTATTATCCACATTTCTGACCAATGGCTAGAAACCATTTGTTCCCATGACTGCCCACCAGGTTTTGACATATTCTAGAATGGCTCACAGAACCCAGTAAAATAGTTTGCCCAATAAATTACCTCCTTATTAAAAAGGGTACAACTCACAAACAGTAAGATATATGAGATATATAGGCTAAGGAATGGAGGAACAGAGATTTAATGTCCTCTCCAGTGATGGTACATAGTTAGGTCACTTTGAGGTAGCTAAGGGAACAAAGCACCAGGCAACCCATGTGGGTGAAAGAACAACCAATCAGGCACTGACAGAAATACCTGTCAATCAGTGAGGTCTCCTGACCAATCCTGGATCTCAGCAAGCTCCCGCGACCAATCCCAGTAGGAAAAGGGACTCTAAAAACCTCCCTTTCCTGTCCCAAGCCCTCCCTTCCTGCCCTAAGCCCAGAAAAAATTCCAATTGAGCTGAGCCAGGCAACTCACCTGCACCTGCTCTGTTATACTGGAGGATCTCGCCGGGGAGTGAATCTCAATAAAGCCTTGTTCAGCAGCCTTTTAATCTGCCTCCTTTTGGTCACCAGTGCCTGACCTTACAGTGCCCTCCCAACAGTGCCATGTATATTGTTTTTTTAAACACTGAAAACCATTTAATTCCTTTCTTTGTGCGGGGCACGTTAAGATGGTTTCCTTATGCTAGTACAGTTGACTAAAGTCTTTGGCTATATTATTGATCCACTCAACCTCAGTTTCTCTTTACATTCTGGATATCTGTGGCTGAGGTAGAAAGTTCCAATCCTCTAATACATACTTGGTTTCTCTAGCAGTAAGTTCTCATCCTGAGGCTGTGCAGGAACCCACAAGCAGAGTCATCTCACTAGCATGAAAAAGACTTGCCATTTTAGATATTCTTAATGGTTTAGGAGCTTCAGATTATGAAGATCAAATGCATAAAGTATTGCTTATTATATCACAATATCACGCAGGCTGATATAAGGGGTTTTCATATATATATATATATATATATATATATATATATATATATATATATATATATATAAAACTTGTACCTTGCATCTTTACATGACCATTACAATAAAACTTATGATGAGACAAACACATAAACAATTATTTTATAAACATACATTTAGTAGCAGTTAAAAAGAAAGAAGTACTCTTCTAAAGCATAAATCACTGGAACATAGATTGACACCCACGAAAGACAGTATGACAAGCTCAACTAAACCACAATTCAGTGAATCTGTAGAAAAATATTTACACACACACACACTTGCAAACATATAAAGTCTCTGGTAATGGTCCTATAAGCAAACAGTGAATACATCTATTCAAGAAAAATCTATGTAAATTGGTAAGAAGTCAAAGTTTACAAATAGTTAAACCCAGTAATTCCTTTCTATTTCCTCCCATCGAAGTAAGTCAGAGTTTTTCCTCCAGACTGCTACAACTGTAAATATAGGTCTATCTCTTCCCCTCAGCTTCTTGAGAATTTCTTCCTCAATGCAATAGGAAGTAAGCATTTCTCATCCTGTCACTCCTGGTGGCTGAGGCAAGGCCCAGTTAAATCTATTCAAAACACTTTGGAGGGGGGTGCTTTCCCCTAATAGTGGAATAGAAGCTGGACTTTGGGTATAGCTCACTGATAATACTAGAGCCCTGGTAGCTCTTCCTCAGCTTATGAACAGTAGTTCTGTACCAGGAAAACAGAGAGAATCTCAAGTTTTTGCTCCTTCTAACACTTAGCACTTAGCTCCTAGAGCTGAGATGTTACTTGAAAATAAGGCTGACATTGCCCCCATTCCAGCTCCAGAATCATAGCTCAGAGATTTTTGCCTGGAAGGAAAATAGGCTGTAAAACAGATAGTTTCTAATCTCTTCTTTATAAACTGACTTCATGGGGCTGAGGCTGTATCTCAGTGGTAGAATTCTTGCTAGCATGCATGAAGCACTGGGTTCTTTCCTCAGCACCACATACAAATAAATAGATTAATTAAATAAAGGTATAAAAATACAATAATATTATTTAAATTTAAAAAAAAACCCTGACCTCATTTGCCACAAAAATTGGAGAAACTTAAACCTAAAGGTCCTTCCAGAGCAGTGGAGGTTGTGCTAAACAGCAATTAAAGGAAATTCATGGGTTTCAATGAACTAAAGAATAGATGAAAAGCTTGCTAATTTGTAGAACAATAATGAGAATAAGATAGCTGGGAAGAGCCCACTTAGAATGAGAACAAATAGCCAACACTAATCTCAAAACACAATCCATTCAAAGAGCTCCTTTTGATTGAATTAATGCTACAGGACATTCCTGAAAACAACAGAGTAATTTGCCAGCAATAACAGCCATTTGGAAAATTTTAATGAGAACCTGATTAGTATCTTTGTCATCACAGTGTGGCTATGGGTATACACAAAGCTGTATCTTATTGGGGAGAAATATCAGAAATTTAACACCATGCCTAGCAAGGGGTAAGGGAATTGAAAGGGTGGTGTTATGGTTTGGATGTCTCCCAAATGTCCATTAGTTAAAGGCTTGGTCTCCAGAGTGGAACTATTGGGAGACAGTAGATCACTTAGGAAGTAGGGATTAATGAAAGGTCTGGAGGTCACTAGTAGAATGCACTTGAAAATGATTGTGAAAACCTAGTCTCTTCCTGTTATACTTTCTGGTTAATGACATACTCAGTTTTGCTTTGTAACATGATCCCACAATGGTGTTCTACCTAGTCAGAGACCCAAAGTTAAAGATACACTTGGTCTTTGACTGTAACCTCCAAACACATGAGATAAAATAAAGTTTTTATCTTTATAAGTTAATCATAATTTATATATTTTGTTAGAGTAATACAAAGCTGTACAACATAGAGGATGACTTTGTTAGAATTATCTAGTTAATTACTAAAATAATTAAAAAAGCAAATAACAACAATAAACTCAGGGCCAAAGGGGAACAACAATAACCAGATATATCTCAATATTTTATCAAAAATGCCTAGTTATGATGCACAAAAGTAGAGGTATAACTCATATACCAGTAAAGTCATGGGTGATAGGAATTACCATGAATGATCAGATTTCAGATTTGTCAAAAACAATTTCAAAGTAGCCACTATAAATATATTTTGCAGAACTAAAGGAAAGCAAGAAAAAGTAAAATCAAGTGTGATGATATGTTGTATCAGATCTAAAGTAATAATAAATAAATAGACTCAGAAAATGAGAAATTATACCCCATTTGATTCAAATGTATGATATGTCAAGATCATTGTACTGTCATGTGTAACTAATTTAAAAAAAATAAATAAATAAATAGATAGATAGATAGATAGAAATTTCCAAAAATAGCTGAACTGGAAATCTCAAGTCCAAAAGTATAATAAATATGCATTCAGTGAAACAAAAAGCAGTAAGGGAAAATTGGGTAGAAAAAATGACATTGAGAAATATGGGGAAAATTATTAAAATGTCATATATAAATCCAACTCTTCCAATAAAAACAATAACCATGAATGAGTCAAACAATACAATTAAGAAGTAGAGATCCTCAGACCAACAAGAAAAAAAAAAACTAAATATATTTTGTGCTGTCTAGAGGTAACACATTTTAGAATAAAAAATACACATAAATTAAAAGTTAAAGAATAGAAAAATATTTTATACAAACTTCAAACATTAGAAAACTTGAGTGGCTATACAAATATCAGATAAAATAGAATTTAAAGCACGAATTCTACTATACATAGAGAGGGGGGGCATTTTATGATGGCAAAACGGTCACTACACTAGGAAGTAAAGCCCAAAACATGTATGTACTAATAACAGAGTTTCAAGATAACTAAAGCAAAAGCTGATGAATATATAAAGGAAAATTAAACAGTTTAATTTTGAACTGTTAATTAACAGTTGAAGAATTTTATATACCATTTTTAACAGTGGACAAATAATTGTACAGAATATCAACAAAAAATAAAAGACCTGAATAACACTATAAGTCAATTATGATTAAAATACATCTATGGAACATTCCACCCAATAAAAATAGAATATGCATTCTTTCAACAAGAACATGGAATGTTATCTATGAAATGCAATATATTGGACAATAAAATAATAGTCAATAAATTAAAGAGATATAAATAATATTATCACATCACAACAAAATAAAATATGAATAAGGAAATTTGTGGATAATATGTGGAAATTTAAAAATATAGTCCCAAATAATGATATAAGTAAAAGAATAAACCAAAAATGAAATCAAAAACTACTTTGAGAAGAATAAATATGATAATGTATCAAATTTATATGATGTAGCTAAAGCATTGCATGGAAGGAGATTAATAGCTGTAAATGAGTATATTAAAAAGAAAGATCTCAAATCAATAAGCTAATCTTCTACTTTAAGACACAGGAAAAGAAAAGTAAAACAGATCTAAATCAATAAGAAGACAGGAAACAATAAGGGAGAAAGAATAGAAATTAATTGTATATAGAATAGAAATGATAAAACCAAAAACTGATTATTTATAGAAAAAAAATGATACATTTATTTTTTTTAGTTCAACCAAGAAAATTACTGAAATTACTAGAATCAGAAATGAAAGATTGATCCATAATGTGAACTTGGGGACACACAATATCTGTTCCAACTTCCAGAATAACTAGTGAATATATGTATTATCTTGATCCCCCAGAAGCGACTAGAAAATAAATATGTGCCAAATAGGCAGTATGTTATCAAGTCCTAACCACACTGCATGGGTTTGACCTCATTGATGCTCTGCTTTTCTGAGTGAGAACCTTCTGGGATAGGGCTAAGCTAGTTGGTGCCATTGTGGTTTAACAGCTGAAAATAAATTAATATAATACCCCACATGAGTAGAATAAAAACAATACTTACATAATTATCTCAATAGATGCAGAAAAACATTTAATAAAATCCAACTTTCTTTCATGATAAAAATATTAAAACTTGGAAGAGTAATAAACACAGTTAACATCCTGTTTCATGTTTAAAATGTCGATGTTTCTCCCTAAGGTCAAGAACAAGACAAGAATGAGTGTGTTTTCCACTTCTACTCAACAATGTAATAGAGGTTCTAGCTGTGTTATTTAGGCAAGTAAACAAAATAAAAAGCATTGAAATTAGAAAGGAAGACTAATGTCTATTTGCAGATGAGCGGAAACTCCTAAGTACTCTATTAAAATTATATATAATAAATGATTTCAGCAAGGCTACAGGATAACATTGACATACAAAAATCCATTGTATTTCTAGATACTCTTAATGAATAATCTGATAATTAAATTAGGAAAACAATTCACAATAACATCAAAAGTAATAAAATCCTTAAAGATATTTAACAAAAGTGTGAAATTTATACTCTGAAATCTATGACATTATGATCAAAGAAATTAAGAAAGATCTGAACAAAAGGAAAAGCATCTTATGCTCATAGATTAAAGGAGTCAACATTGTTGCGATGGCAATATTCTCCAAACTGTTACACAGATTCAAGGCAATCAGAATCTCAGCTGACTTCTTTTTATAGACTGGAACACTGATTCTAAAATTCATATAGAATTGCATGGGACCTAGAATAATCAAAGCAATTCTGGTGGAAAAAATTGCAGGAAGACTCTTTTTTCTCATTTAAATACTTACTTGAAAGCAATGGCAATCAAGACACTATATTACTGGTGAAAGGACAGACATGAATAATAAAAATATAATGGAGCATCCAAAAATCAATCCACACATCTATGGTCAACTGATTTTAATAAAGGTGCTAGATTACTCAATAAGGAAAAGAATAGTGTTTTCAACAAATGGTACTGGGTCAAATGGATATCCACATAAAAAAGAATTAATTTGGACCCCTATCTTTCATCAGGAAAAAAAACTCAAAATGGAGCATCCTGTTAAGAGCAAAAATATTAAATTCTTAGAAGAAAGTATAGGAGTAAATTTTATTCTTTCAGATTTGGCATATAATTCTTAAATATGACATCAGAATCATAAGCAACAAAAAATAGATAATAATGACTGTCAAAATTTAATGTTCTTATCTCAAAACACATTATGAAGAAAATGAAAACATGACCCACAGAGTGGGAGAAATATTTGGAAATCACGAATTTTACAGAGTTTATATCTAGAATATATTTTTTAAAAATTCTTATAATTCAATAGTAAAACAAAAATTTCCTAATTTAAGAATGAGCAAACAATCTAAATAGATATTTCTTCAAAGAAGATATATAAGTGGCCAATAAGCAAATAATAGTGCTTGATATCATTAATCATCAGGTAAATGCATTCAATGCCACAAGGAAAAACCACCTCACATTCACTAGGATGGCTAAGATCAGTCAAATAATAATGACTGTTGAAGAAGATATAGAGAGATCACAACCTTCATATAAAGCTGATGGAAATGCTGAATGTTCCCTCCAATTTGGAAATCTGCCAAGTTATCAAACAATTCAATATAGAGTTACCATAGGACAGTGTTTTTAGTTTGAGTTATTAACCTGAAACAATAAAGCCATGTTGCACATGCTCTTGAAGAGTTCTGTGGGATCCAGACTTCTTTATTCTCCTTGCTTCCTGGCCATGAGATGAACAGTTTGTTGCACCACATGCTACTTGTCATTGCCATCTATTGCCTGCCACCAGAAGCTCAACACAATGAGTTCAACCAATCTTAGATTGGAAGCTCCAAAACTGTGAGCTAAAATTTTCTTTTTATAAGTTAAAAAACTCACACAGCAAAATGTACACAAATGTTCACAGCAACATTACTCATAATAAAAATGTGTTAACAACCCAAATGTACTTCAGTATGTGAGTAGATAAAAACATGGATTATCCATACAATGGGATATTATTCAGTATTTAAAATAATTGAAGTCTATTGTATGGCACAAATTTGATGAAATTTGAGAAAATAAAGTTAAGGGAAAGAAGATAGTTACAAAAGACCACATACCATATTATTCTATTCATATGAAAGTCCAGGATGTGAAAATCTATTGAGGCAAAAACTACATTATCAATTATCTGAGACTGGTTCCTTTTTAAAGTGATGAAAATATCTTAAAATTGACTGTGGTAGTGCTTGCACATATCTGTGAATACATTAAAACCAATAACTATTTGTATGATATGTGATGTATATCTTAACAAAACTATTAAAGTCATTAGTTTAACCATACACTTGTTTTCATATGATAAGTCTAGTTAATTAAGATTTTAAATGTCTTGATATATAGCCCTTATTAAATTCTTAAATTCTTGTAAAATCATAATTTGGGGATAATATCAACTCACCAAATCCATTCAGCTTTTCCTGGTTTGTTAAACATGAATGAATACCTAAATCTGCTCTTCTTCCCATTTACATATTATAGTCTGTATTGAAAAATATAACTTTTTGTTATCCTATGAAGAAATTGTTAAGTAGTATTTTGTTATTGTATAAGCTAATAAAGCCGGGGTATTATCTAACAATTTTGTTCCTTTTATTAAATATAAAATGTAACTATAATTTTTAAGTATTGATGGAGAGGATAATAATGAAAGCAGTACTACTGGCTAAACATACTTATTGAACATACTAGGCATTATATATCACATATAAGAACATTATTTATCATACTTTTTTTAAAAAGCATATTTGCATATGTGCTTATTAGAAAATATATAAACTCTCTACTTGAAATATATTCACACTTTTTGCAAGTCTGAAATTAGGTTGTTAATTTAAGTCAAGATGTTAGACACATAAGTTTTAAAATTTCCAGAAGCTTAGCCGGCTGTGGTGGCACACACTTGTAATCCTTGCAACTAGGGAGGCTGAGGCAGGAGGATTGCGAGTTCAAAGCCAGCCTCAGCAATTTTGTGAGGCACTGAGCAACTCAGCGAGACTCTGTCTTTAAATAAAATACAAAAGAAGGCTGGGGATGTGGCCCAGTGGTTAAGTGCCCCTGGGTTCAATCCTGGTACCAAAACAAACAAAACAAAACAAAAAAAACTACAGAAGCTCATATACTTTAAATTGCCTATTCCCAAATAACAACAAAAATGTCTGGTCTATATAAACCTGTAGATTTATTTGAAAAGAACAAAAATAAGGTGGTTTTGTGCAACAATTATTTCATTTTTACTAAAAGAGCAGCTGAAATCACAGTAAGGTGAAAGCATTAAAAAATGAAAATTCTTAAAAGAGCAAAACAGCAAAGAAATGTTTGTGGAATAATACCAAATATTAAATACTTATGAGTTTCTAATGTCTACATCATGAATTTTCATAGTAAATATTTTTAAACCCTAGTACTAAAACACTTGGATAGAGTAAACAGATGAAATGAATGGTCACTTCATCACTTTTCATATATGAAAAATCGAAGAACCATTTGGCCCCTGACAAAAAGACTGAATATTTGTACACTCCCCTGAATTCTCATGTTGAAATGCAATGGTATCAGAAAGTGAGGTTTGGGGAAGTAGTTAAGTCATGAGGGTGGGTCCCTAGTAGAAAGAGAGGAGAGAGCTTTCTTTCTCTCTGCTCTACACTATATGATGTTAACAGAAAGCCATCTACAAACCAGGAAGTGTGCCCTCACTAGACACCAGGTCCGCATTTGCCTTGACCTTAGACTTCTCAGTCTACAGGAACATAAGAAAAAAGTTCTGTTGTTTAAGATACCCAGTCTACTATATTCTGTTGTACCAGCCTGAACTTACCAAGACAACTGTAGTTACTAAACTTATTCAGTGAGCTTATTGAATAACAAAGACCCATCAGTAATGATAAAGATTTGTGGTTTATTATAAAATAGTTGTTTAAAATGTTTATATGATAAGAAATAATCTTTAAAATGATCATTAAAAATAATAAATCTAATGGGACCAAATCAATGCATGTTTGATATTGAGCATAATTCTGCAGTTTCCAGAATGTTATAACTATAGTTATTTGGGCTAATTTCTTAAAACGTTTTTTGATTTTTCTTTTTCTTGTCCTCCATTTAGACAATAAATCATAATAGTTTTATGCCTCTTAGAGAAATCTAAAAATATTATCCCATCACCAAGTCATCTTGATTTATTTGCAAAGTATCTATTTTGTTTCATCATTATTCTACAAGTTATACTAAGAGTATTACTTTAGGCTAGACATCCAATCATTATGTTTTCTTAGTAGCTTCCCAACTATTCTTTCTGCATACTAACTTTTTTCCACCTTACCTCCTGTAACTCATCCTACAAAGCAGCAATATGGAATTAAAATTTATTAACTAATCCCCCAATTAAAAATCTTTCCATTGTTATCTGTTGCTTATTAGAAAATATATAAGCTCTCTATAATCACATTCCTGATCTTCAATAATTTCTCCAAGCCTTTGCTAAACCCCTCCCTTTATTACTAAGGTATCTTTGTTTCTTGATTTTAAATCATACCCACACTGCAAAGGCATATATGCTGTATGTTTCATTTTATTATTTGTTCTTATTAGTTACAGTAGAATATTTTTGACATATTATACATATGGGGAGTATAATTTCTCATTCTTCTGGTTGTGTATGATGTAGAATTATATTGGTCATGTATTCATATATGCACAAAGGATAGTAATGTCACATTCCTTCTATCTTTCCTATTCCCACTCCCCCTCCCTTCCTTCATCCCCCTTTCTCTAATCCAACATACTTCTATTTTTCCTTAATCCTCCTCATCTTATTGTGAAATTAGAATCTGTATATCAGAGAAAACATTTCACCTTTGATTTTTTGGGATTGGCTTAATTCACTTAGCATTATATTCTTTAGTTCCATACATATACAGGCAAATGCCATAATTTTGTTATTTTTAAATTTCTGAGTAACATTCCATTGTGTGAATATATATATTTTCTTCACCCATTCATCTATGGAAGGGCACATAGTTTGGTTCCACAGTTGTGAAATGAGCTGCTATAAACAGTGATGTGGCTGCATTAATGTAGTATTGATTTTAAGTACTTTGAGTATAAACCAAGGAGTGGCACAACTGGGTCAAATGGTGGATCTATTCCAAGTTTTCTGAGGAATCTCCATACTGTTTTTTTTTTTAATTGAAGAAGACCTTAGAAGATGGAAAGATCTCCCATGCTCTTAGGCAGAAGTAACATTGTCAAAGTGGCCATACTACCAAAAACGCTATACAGATTTAATTCAATTCCTATTAAAATCTCAATGACATTCTTTTATGTTTCTTAGGTAAATCCACAGAAATGGGAGCTGTTAGTGGGATGGTTCACAGATTATGGAATTTACCAGAACGGTACTAAAAAAACCAAAAGGATGATAAACAAGAAACATGGGATTTTGAGCTAGTACTCATGGATATTGACACTTATTGTTTGACTTTGGGGTAAATTAACCTCTCTAAGTCTCAGCTTCTCCATCTGTAAAATTGTGATAACATGATCAACTTTTGCATGAAAGTTGTAAGGATTAAACAAATCAATGTGGGTTATAGAACAGTCACCTAATAAATGTCAGTGGCTGCCAATGTTATGATTATTAGCATTTTCATTAAAAAAGGTTTTATTTATAAGATTTCAGATAAAATGATGATTGAATTTCTAAAACCTTCACACTGACACCAGGGCTCTTAAAAACAGAGAAAGACTATAAAAGGAAGGCCAGATACTAATGGGAATGAATGGATTTAAAGCCTGGGTGAGATGTGCACATTTCTGATATGCAATTTGATATGCTATGAGGCTTGAAATCAGAATCTAAAAACTAGAATTCACATTATGCTTCTTCTTTTATTTGAAGGAATTCTTTCTTTTCTTTTTTTCAATGACTGGAAAGAATAAAGGAGTCTTAATTTCAACGTTTCTGTAATTCTATTGTTCCAATATTATCAATCTATTTTTTTACTTTTTTATTAGTTCTTTTTAGTTATATGACAGTCGAATCCATTTTGATAAATTACACAAGATATACTACTTTATTCTAATAAAAATCCCATTCTTGTGGATGTACATGATTTTCAATTATCAATCTGTGCAGTAAACTCAGTGGTATCACCTTGATCTTCTCCTAATTAACTACCACCACAGATTCAATACAGGGAAAGACACTTAAGAGATCATTTGTGTAAGGAAGAATACTATAATTAGGAACGCTGATATTAAATAAATATATTTTTTAAGATTTTCAATAGATGTGAAGTCCCAGACTCTTTTAAATGTCATTTCTGTGTCTGTCTTGTATAGCAGTGTATCCATAGCATTTTAAATATTGCCTAGTGTATATAAAGTTTGCTGCACCCATTGATTAATGAAAGAATTCACCAAAAGCAAACATAAAAAAGTGGGACTATGTCTAACTCAGAAGAAGATCTGGAAAGTAAAGGAAATAATTAACAGAGTAATAAAAGAACACATGAAATAGGAAAAATATTTCTAAACAGTACATATGATAAGAAATTAATATCCAAAGGTGTAAGGAAATCCTACAACACATTATCAAGAAAACAAATAACTTGAATAGACATTTCTAAAAAACAAACATACAGATGGCCAATATATGTAAGAAAAGATGCTCAATATCCCTAAACATCAGGAAAATGCAAATCAAAATCATAGGATAACAGCTCACTCCTGTTAGGATAGCAATTATAAGAAAATAAAAATAATGATTGTTGGTGAGGATGCGGGAAAGTTGAAACCCTTGTATACATATGGTGGGAATTTAAAATGATGCAATCATTGTGGACAACAGTATGGGAGTTCTTTTAAAAATAAAAATAAAACTACTATATAATACAGAAGCCCCACTTATGAGTATATATTCAATATAATTAAATTCAGAATCCTAAAAGAATGTTGGTAGAGCCCTAATATCCAGAGTATACAAAGAACTCAAAAAATTAGACAATAAAATAACAAACAACCCAATCAACAAATGGGCCAAGGACCTGAACAGACACTTCTCAGAGGAGGACATACAATCAATCAACAAGTACATGAAAAAATGCTTACCATCTCTAGCAGTCAGAGAAATGCAAATCAAAACCACCCTAAGATACCATCTCACTCCAGTAAGATTGGCAGCCATTATGAAGTCAAACAACAACAAGTGCTGGCGAGGATGTGGGGAAAAGGGTACACTTGTACATTGCTGGTGGGACTGCAAATTGGTGCAGCCAATTTGGAAAGCAGTATGGAGATTTCTGGGAAAGCTGGGAATGGAGCCACCATTTGACCCAGCTATTCCCCTTCTCGGTCTATTCCCTAAAGACCTAAAAAGAGCATGCTACAGGGACACTGCTACATCGATGTTCATAGCAGCACAGTTCACAATAGCAAGACTGTGGAACCAACCTAGATGCCCTTCAATAGACGAATGGATAAAAAAATGTGGCATTTATACACAATGGAGTGTATAAACTCTGCATTAAAAAATGACAAAATCATAGAATTTGCAGGGAAATGGATGGCATTAGAGCAGATTATGCTAAGTGAAGCTAGCCAATCCCTAAAAAACAAATGCCAAATGTATTCTTTGATATAAGGAGAGTAACTAAGAACAGAGTAGGGTCGAAGAGCATGAGAAGAAGATTAACATTAAACAGGGATGAGAGGTGGGAGGGAAAGGGAGAGAAAAGGGAAATTGCATGGAAATGGAAGGAGACCCTCAGGGTTATACAAAAGTACATACAAGAGGAAGTGAGGGGAAAGGGAAAAATAATACAAGGGGGACAAATGAATGTCAGTAGAGGGGGCAGAGAGAGAAGAGGGGAGGGGAGGGGAGGGGAGGGGGGATAGTAGAGGATAGGAAAGGCAGCAGAACACAGCAGACACTAGTATGGCAATATGTAAATCAATGGATGTGTAACTGATGTGATTCTGCAATCTGTATATGGGGTAAAAATGGGAGTTCATAACCCGCTTGAATCAAAGTGTGAAATATGATATATCAAGAACTATGTAATGTTTTGAACAACCAACAATAAAAAATTTAAAAAAAAAAGAAAACATATGCAAATTTCAAAGTTATACTTTAAAAAGATAATTTTATAGACCTTGGCAGAGTAAGATCATGTAAAACATGTATAGGATGTGTTCTCCAAACATCTGCCACAACATTGATTCCTTCAAAAAATGGCATCCAATCAAAGGCTATCTAGGCAATTTATGATTATGAAACTGATTATGATTCCTTCAGTTCTTTTTTGTTTCCTGATTTCCTTTCAGAAATTATTTTTTTGACTGTCTCCCTCAGATACTTAGAGAACAGCATTTTCTTAAACAGTTGCTTTGTTTAATATATTTTTTCAATAAAATAATAAATATCTAAAAAAAATAAAAAAAATAAAAGAATGTTGGTAGTCCTATGTGTTCATTGCAACACTCTTTATACAACAAGATGCTAAAACAGCCCAAATGTTCATGGGCAGATGAATGGTTAAAGGAAATGCAATATAAATACACAATAAAATGGTATTAAGCCCTAAAACAGAAGGAAGCCCTATCATATGCAGCAACAAGGATGAACCCAGTAGACATTAGGACAAAAAAATAAATAAACCAGCCACAGAAAGATATATACTAGATGAGTTCATTTGTATGAGGTATTTAAAGTAGTTAAACTCATAGAAACAGAG
Organism: Marmota monax; assembly: GCF_021218885.2. Taxonomy (NCBI): domain Eukaryota; kingdom Metazoa; phylum Chordata; class Mammalia; order Rodentia; family Sciuridae; genus Marmota; species Marmota monax. Next base: position 2,850,791 of record NW_026695065.1, read on the forward strand.
AGCAGAATGTCAGGAGGTAAGGGTGGAAGGAAATGGAGAATTATTCAACAATTAGAATATTTCAGTTATTCAATAAAACTTCCATAAAATGTAGTGCCTATAGTTTAAAATATTGTATTGTGCACTTAAATATTATTGAGGGTAAATCTCATGGTAAGTATTCATACTACATTAAAAATAAACAAAATTTAATTTTTAAAATAGAAACTGTGTTAGCCAACCTTCAATATTATTCATCCCTCAACAAACCCTGAGAAGATAACAAGGCAATTTCTATGGTCCTATAATTAGAGATTTAAAAACAATTCAGAGAAGAACCATTCATCTAAGGAAAGAACTGTAAAAACAAGGATCAGGAACAAGCTTTAAAATTTGCAATTATTCATCCTGGAGATTAAAAAAAAGTAGTAGCATAATATCAGTCATTATAAGGATGTGAAAAATGATCACCAGAAAGAAATGGCAAATTGTTCTTTTTAAAATATTTTAATGGTAGATGGACACAATACCTTTATTTTATTTATTCACTTTTATGTGGTACTGAGAATCAAACCCAGTGCCTCACATGTACTAGGCAAGCACTCTACCACTGAGCAAAAATGCAAGCCCTAATAAACTGTTCTTAATTCCAATGAAGGTGAAAAAGATTGCAAGTTGTAGCATAAAAAAATAAATTTTACAATATGCTCTCTGAAATATGTACTTCTCTGAAAATAGATAATTTTGTCATTTTTCTTTCAAAAATATATTTTTTGGGGTGGGGAAGATTAGATCTTACCTCAAGAAATGACACTATGTATGTGTGTCTGCACATATATGTTTGAGTGTGTGTGTGTAGGTGTGAGAAAGAGACTGTGAAAGAAAGCTGGGGAGAGGGGGAAGAGAGAAAATTTTCATAAATTAGTAAGATTTTAAAGTTTTTAATTATTTATATTCTGTATTGTTGGATCAAATTCCAACCTTGGATTTATTGCTTTTAGGAATGGTTTCTTACCAAGGCCTCATCAGAGTAAGTACCTTCTGCCAGGTTTAAAGTAATATGGTTTGATAGACATGGATAATTGGGTACTTTTGAGTATATCTAGAGTACATAAGAAAATTGATTAAAGTGATAAAACAGATAGACTCTTGATTATGTTTCAAATCTGTCTAAGCCAGGGGAGCCAATATGGTTATGAAGACTTTTGCTTGACATTTACTTTATTTACTTAATAGTGGTTTAAAAATGTTCTTAAAACCATTGAATATTTACTTTTATCTCAGAAATGTAGCTGTTGAAATAGTCTTCCTGGTAGTGAAACCATCTTCATAATCATTAATAATCATAGTGATGATTCTAGTGGTTTTCTAAACACAATGAACTATAGAGCAAGTTAGATACTTTAAATATAAAAATGAAGGCCCCTTGGCCAGGGGCTATACCTCAGTGTAGAGTGCTTGCTCAGCATGTTTGAGACACTGGGTTCAATCCTTAACACCACATAAAAATAAATAAAATAAAGGTAACTCTATCCATCTACAACTACACATTTTTTTAAAAAAAATGAAGGCTGTTTAATAAAAGCCTAATTGCTTCATTTAATGTTCTGTTCCTGAGATTTGTCACTAGAGCAGGAAACTGTCCTAAGAGCAAACACTGGTGATTTTTAGATTTGTTATTAAAGTAATTGCTGGTATTCTTTTTTGTTTGTTTTAGTTTGCTTTCTGTTTCATGGGCATGCACTAGAAGTAAAAGGACATTATTTCTAGAAAAATAGATCTCAGGTAGACACACGACATATATATGTATTTTTGTTTACTTATTTCTCAAAACATGTGTAGGTAAAAAATATCTAAAAGACAGAAAACAAAAGAAGATACTTGTGCTTAAATACCTCAATAGCTGGATGATTTTCACCCCAGTGACAACTGTAAAATAAGGAGTTGATTTAGGATTTCAGATAAAAAATATTCCCTAATAACCTCTTGCAAAAATTTAAAAATGTAAAATTACTCTAACAGATACTTTTTTGATCTAATCAATATCTTAGTTATAAAAACTATAGAAGTTCAAGGACTTTCTTCTATAATATGTTAAAGTTATATAATGTCAAGTATGTAATTATGTTTAATTTAACTTCACAATTATAGAACTTTTATTGATGACTTTTTAAAAATGCATTTGCTAATTCATCTCTTCATTTGGAAAACTATACTGATCACTGTTCATAAATCACAGCTTTCAGAATTACGATTATAATCAGAGCTATAGTAAAAAGAATGTCACACACTGAGTATTATAACATAACTTCCTGAACAAGAAGGACAAGAAGATAAATTAGGAGACAAAGAAATGAAGAACTAGCACTTTTCACAATGAAAGTGCAATAAAAGTCATTTGAGTGAGAGCCAAATGATAAAACTAAAGTTTTGCCTCTGGCCTTGGGCATAGTTTTATGACATGAACATTAACAATCTATGAATGTTTATTTACAAGTTTATAAGACCAGCCTGCCCACTTGCTGCAATCATGACAGGGATGTAGTAAGCAGAATCTACTCTTGACTCTGGTGACAGTGATGTTTTTATTTTTAACATTCTTTGATGTATATAATAAAAAAAATATATAATATGTACATACTTTTTACTTATTACATATTATTCACACAAGTAGTTTGGATGAAAGTGGTAAATATCCTGGAGATAGGGAGTTCATTGAGAAAATAGTCTTTGTTTTTGATTGCACCAACACCACATGCAGAAGCCCATCTACAGTATGCAGACTTAGCTGCTGAAGAATTTAAGTTGTAAAATATGAAATGAATACATGAAAAGGTATATGAATCCTATATTTTTCACAATTCTCTTCATTTCTATGCCTCCTAATTTTATTAAAACAATTAAATATTTTTATTTTTTAAATTCAGAAATATAGAAATTGAAGTAATCCTATTGATTTTGAAACTGGATTTAGTTCAGATTCTTAGGGGCTAAGGTCACATTAGTCCTATCTAAAACAGGTCATATATTCCTATAACATTAACATGGTCATCATAGATGTCAACTCTAGAACACAATTGGGGCAGCACTGGACAATTTATTTATAGGCTGAATAATTTTCCTAATATTAAGTTTCCTCTTGCCATATTGACAGATCGAACATTTCCTAACTTTTTGTGTGCTTAAAAAAAGAATACCCAATCAATAAATAGTTAACTACCATATCTGAGATTCTTCTCTATGCCAACCCCAGAAAAATTTCATTTAAGAACAGAATACATTTCAGCAACTTTCACTCTGCAAAATGTTATTACTCAAAAGGAAGAAACAGAATTAGCTCTAAGAAGAGAAATACTATAGTATATTTGCATACTTCTTAACAATGATAAGAAAGAAATCCCTACAATATATATTTTTGACAGTTTGACAGTTTCTGTTCAGACTTGACATTCGACATTTAAAAGGCAAGTAATTGAAACTGATATTACCTTACCAAACAGAGTTCATCAGCTACTGTTACGGATTTTCATAGCTGTTAGAGAGATGACATTTTCATAAACTTCACTATCATTCTGTTTAAAATTTTAAGAAGAATAATATACTTGCTGTTTCTCATGGTAAGTGTAATACAATAATTCCTTAAAGTGTATATTATACATAACAGTTTTCTACTTGTGCCACATACACATACTCTAGGCCTCATTAAAGAATTCCTCAATCTCACTCACATTTAGCCTGAGAATATGTAAGTGCTTTATTCACACTGTGATGTTATCTTAGCTACTTTGCTGTGAAATGTATGCAAAATATTTCTATATGATTTAAAGACAGGAGATTACAGGAATGTACCCAAAATATATGGATATATTAAATACATAAACAATTTTCCCTTTTACATTTGTGTCAGTATGCATTTTAAAAATAAATCACTTGGGTGTACTTTGCCATATTATTCCATTATAGATAGAATATTCATGGGAAAATGATTTTAGGTATTTAAATCAAAAGCTCAAGGAATAATCAGGAGTAATCACAGAGGACATGGCCTCTATATCCCACAAAATATTTATTCTTAAGTTTAGTAACCCATTGAAATCTCATCTGAAAAAAATGTTCCTTTAATACCTTCAATCAATCTCATTTTATTATTATTTTATCATGAAATTTTCCTCTATTCTATACTCATAACAATATAATTTAAAAGTACAAATGCTATCACAACAGAAAGTACATAGAGTTAGGCAACATTTTTGACAGCATAGGAATTCCATGACTCCTACTAAAAACAAATTCTCAAACTCAGCTTCAAATTAATTAAGAAAAAACTGTTGTTGTAGTCATTTACCTTTCATAATTTTGTTGAAATTCTATAGCTTGCTCTCATTACTGCAAATGCCATTTTATAACCAGTCAGTATAAACAAATAACATTACTTTAGTAATATTTGTGTTAATTTCCATTGATTTATTCTAAAGATAGTGTTTGAAACATTTTTAGGAAAAAGTTGTTAATTTTGCAGAAGTGTACACATTCTGACTACACATTTATTTTCAAAGAAAACAGTTTTCCCAGATAAAAATGGATAGAAGATAAAAACTATATTTTGCAATTCAAATTATCTGTCTCTAGCTGACTAGTGGATTGTTTCATGAAAAAGAAACATTTAAATATTCTTTTGTTTTATTCAAAAATGATTTTATAGAATGGATACAATTTGGTAGAGAAAATACACGATTAAACAAAGAGAAATAAAAGCAGAGAGAAAAGAAAGGAGAATAGGGAAAAAAAGAAAATAAGATAAACAAAATTTGTTGGCTTAGGAATACTATTAAAAAATTGTTTCTTAATTGGATTTAGTTGAAAGTGAACTAAAATCAATCCTAACATTTATAAATACCATAATAGTATATTGGAAATATACCGAACATTTAATCCTATGTAAATCTTATTTAATCAGCAACTGATTGTGTAACCACAAAGAATTTATAACAGTGAACTAGATTTGACAAGTATAGATTTGGAATTATATTGTGTTTTCATTCTTCTAGGATTTTGCGGAATTTAATTTGTAAGTATTCCTCAATGTCTTGAAAAAGTTGATGATTCCATAAAAAATGATTCCATAAAGGGTACAGAATAGGATTATATATAACTACAAAACTGAAAGCAATATTTCCATTAGAATAGGGCATTCTTGATCTCTATCAATTACAGAGCCCATTTCCAATTTTACTCTCAATAAAACTGAGTCTAAAATAGAATACTTTGGAAAAGCTAACAACTGCAATATAAACATTTTGTTTACATGATTAGAAAGCAAATAGATTATTCATCATATACCCAAATATAAATGTTTGTCTACATCTAATTCTTTTTTTTACATTTGGAAGATTATTTTCAGGTCAGGGTGAAAAAAAGTCTTTTCTATCTTTCCTTAAAATGCATGGGTTTTTTAAATTGATTTTATTTTGTATGACAGAAACAATTATCAATCAAGCAGAGGGATTGCTTGAACCCAAGAGTTCCAGGCCAGCTTAGTCAACAAAGTGAGAGCAAATATTATGGAAAAAAAAGAAAATACTTGAGCTTTAGCCTTTTATGTTGGGACTATTCTAAGTGTCTATATTAAGTATGAAAACAATAAGTACTATTATGACAGAAACAATCAAATTAAAAGAAACTATCATGAGCTCCTGTTCAGTCATTCTTGAATATACTTTCCTTTACCCATCTGTACACATTTCTAAATTACTTTATCTAATTTATCTTCTGAAATGTGTTCTTGTTACTTACTTTAGCTCTTCTGCATTTACTCTTTAAATAGAAAAATTATTTTTTGAATGTAAGCCAATTTACACACTGAAATTATTTCTCTCAGACATTACAGATGCTGAGCATCAGTTACCATCCTCTGTTAATGTTTTAAGATGATATAACTACAGTTGAGAATGAAGTAACTAAGAGTATGTTTTTGCTGAACATGGTAGCACACACCTGTAATCCCAGCAGGTTGGGAGGCTGAGACAAGAGGATGAAGAATTCAAAGTCAGCCTCAGCAAAAGCAAAGTGCTAAGCAACTCAGTGAGACAATATCTGTAAATACAATACAAAATAGGGCTGGGGATGTGGCTCAGTGGTTGAGCGCCCCTGAGTTTAATCCCCAGTACCACCCCCCACAAAAAATAAGAGTATGTTTTTAGTCTAAGTAAAATCTCTTGTAATCAACTTGTAATCTGATTCTCCCACCAATTACCATTATATTTTTCCTCACTAAATGCAGTATCTCATTGCTTTACTTAGCAAAGTAGTTTCCTTTCTGCATTTTAGTGATTCTTTTATGAGAGAAGTTATATGTCTATTTATTCTCTTTCTTTATCTCTCTCATACAACTGCAATGTAACTATTACTTAACATAAAATTTCAGTTTCTACACTAATTATGAAACACTTGCATTTTGTTGATTGGCACAGTGTTATGTGTTTTTGAACCCATCTACTCTGGAAATTGAGGCAGAAGAATTACTTGAACCCACAAGTTCAGGGCCAGCTTAGTCAACAAAGTGAGACCAAATCTTATGGAAGAAAAAAAAAGAAAATACCGGAGTTTTAGCTTTTTGGTTAAGTTGGGGCTACTCTAAGTGTCCACATCGAAATATGAAAACAACAATTCTATCATTAACCTGAAGAGAGGGGAGAGGAGACCCAGAGGAAGAAAGAGACAGATAAATTGCAGGAAAGCACAAAAGATTTTTCCTTTTTAAGGGGATCCCCAGATTAATGGGAAAGAAAAACAGAAGATAAATGTAGAACTCACTTGTTGATTTTGCCACAAGCAAAAGTAATGGTAAGCAATGTTTATAGAATGGAATTCTGTTGAAAAAAATAACTATGCAATTTCTAAAATTTCTCTAAAGAGATTTATTGATTAATAATTTATAAACACGTTTTTATTTATATCATTCAGTTGTATATTCATAAATAATTTAAAAACATCATACTGTCACAGACTGTTTGAACATTAGTAATAAATTATAGTATTTTATATTTTAAAATAAGGATGTTCCATGACTGAAACTTTGAACAATACTAATTTTATTATTTAGTCATTTGGGACTTTTGTCAAAATACACATCCAGTGCATCTCTACTATGGACTGTAAAAACAGTTTCAAATTAGTATACCTTACTCAATCATTATCTCCCCCAAATTTAATTCTATCCCAGATGTATGTTCCCTGTAACAAACTTTTTAAAAAAATTTTAGTTGTGTATGTTTTATATATAGTCCTATTTATATATTTTTTCATATGCACCCATATTGATTCTCATTTTAAACCAAGTTAACATAAGTTTTATCTTATAATACTACAAAAAACAATTTAACTTTTTATGGATTTGTATGATTAGAGATAAAATTAGGAAATATTACACATTGTTCTTATGTTTTCCCTACTTTCTAATTTCATTGCCTTATGGTTAAAACTTAAAAAATTAAATTCAATCATTATTTCTTCCACTTATCTGAAAAATGTAATTCTACTTAAACCTAATTTTCCCAGTTGGCTTGTATAATCTGTGAAATTATTAAAATAATGAGTAAATGTGTTCGTGACTCACCTTCTTCAATAAGTACAAAAAACTCAGCACTCGAGATTCCAAGATCACTCCTCTTACTGTAAAAAACTGGCCTCACAATTTATCATCATTTAAACATATTTTACTATCTCTAATTGAAATGAAAGAAACCAATCTTTGCCTTACAGCCTTACAAGATTCCACAGTACAAGATTGAGTTCTTTCAATATTTTACAGTCTTTTGTTCCAGCATTCATAATAATTTCCCAGCTTTCTGATTTAGTAGCCTGGATTCCTCTTGTTTTAGGACAAGAATGTTCACTCACATGGAGGTGAAACTGTTTTGAGATATGTCACAAGAATAATTCTATCAAGCCTTCTAACCAGATATATCATTTAACTATGTAATTTAGTGTGACCCAAAATATTAGTCAAAACTACATGGTTATTCAGCACATTAGTAGCTGCCTGAGTTTTTTCTAATATCTGAGAGCACATAGGTTTTAAATTTCATCCAGAAGCAATAAAGTCCCCAACTTTAATTTCTCTGGTCATTTGAACATATTTATTTTACCTTTGAAAATAGGTAACATATTTCTAGTAAAAAAAATGGGAAGAAAAAGACATTTGATGAACTTTTTAAAATGTGGATTTTTTTACTTTAACATGTTAATGAATGAATAAAATGAGTATCTATCTAAACTCTCCATCAGTCCTTCAATGAAAACAGCGCCTACTTGCCATAGATTCTAAGTATAAGAGAGATGGAAATAAAAGAAAATTTTATTGTTTAAATGAGATCACGTCCATAAAAGAACAATAAAATGTATTATGTTTCAAGATAGGAAAAGATGACTGTACCAAAAGTGTAGATGACCTCAGACATGAAGAAAAATATAAAACAGACACGTAATTTTACATATACATACTGTTCACATTCTAGGAAGGAGAAACAGCATATACAAAAGCCTTAGGGCAGAAATAAATTCAGTGTGTTTAAGGAACATAAGGAAAACCAGTAGAGATGAAGGAAAGAAAGAAAGATTATAATTGGACATGCTTGGAGAGATGATCAGAGTCCAGAGAATGTTGAATTTACATTTAAATGGCTTTTTACTATATAGAAAGAATTTTTGCACAAGTTATCACATGTAATCCCCATAAAATGTTTGTGAGTGGGTATTTCCTCCTCATGCATAAAGAGTAGGAAACTGATGCTTTCAGATGTGCAATGATTCATACTGCTCTCCAAATCAACAGTGGAGGGTCAGATACTCAAAGAGAGATCCTCCTTACTTTGTGTTTAGAAATCAATTTATAAATATAATACATTATAGATCAATCTATAATATATTATACATAGAATACACTATCATAGTAGGTAATTGCAAAAAAACTCTGACTTAAAATTTTATGGAAATCATTGAAGGTATGTCCAACATTAAATGAAAAAGAAAGAGTAAATTCATATATTCTTTCAGCAAATTTAATTCTCCTTCCTCAATTTGTCACGATGCAAAGATTACTCTGAAACATTTCTTCTGATCTCCCTGTTCCATCTTAATTTGGTTCCTTAATTTGGTACCTCCTCAAACTCAGAAACATATGGAAAATTGTAACACTTTCATCATTAAAATCTCTGACTGGGCAAATGGAATGTTTCCGAGATGTTTAATTTCTCTGATTCTAGACATAAGTCTATGAAGGCAGAAAAGGCAATCTTTTTAAAAAAAACAAAACTTTTTTTGTTTAGGTGTAAAGGGACATAATAACATTATTTTATTTATTTATTTTATGTGGTGCTGAGGTTCAAACCCAGTGCCTCATATGTGCAAAGTAAGTGCTGAGCAACAACCCCAGGCCAGAAAAGGCATTCTTACCAATTCTCTTGAAAACTTTCAGGGAAAGGCAGTTGTAAAATTTTGATTTGAGGAAGGAAAAACCCTTCAATTCAAAATTCTTATTATTCTCATTCAAAATATACTAATTGAAAAATGGCTAGAAGAAAAAAAATGTATACATTGTGATATACAAATAGATCACAGCTAATTTGCTTGGAACAAAGTACTTTCAGGTGTGTGTGTGTGTGTGTGTGTGTGTGTTTGTGAGAGACGGGGGGGGGGGGAGGAAGGGGGATTATGGAGAGAGTAAAAATGTAAACTGTCTAAAATTGCCTAAATTCCAGTTCTTAAAGAGCTACTTGGGGGGATGGGAGGCTTGGGTTGTAGCTCAGTGACAGAGTGCTTGCCTAGCACACAAGAGGCCCTGGGTTTGATCCTCAGCACCACATAAAAATAAATAAATAAAATAAAGGCATTGTATCCAACTACACCTAAAATAAAAATAAAAAATAAAAAAGCTATGTAGGTAGACAACTAACCAACAAAGAAACTCATTCAGACATCATGAATTATGAAAAATGTACTGGGAGAAAGAAGATGGACAAGTCAAAAACTGCAAAAAGAAACATATTCATGGAAATCTGAGAAAGCAGGGAGCAGCAAGATAATTAGTATAAAAACAAACCACTCCTGTTTTCTTTAGCAGCACATAATCCCTTGAGAAAACAGTGAAGCTTCTTACATCTGTCAGTACTATTTCTCCATATTATCCTTACAAAGTCTTTTTCCAAAATTTCGTGTTACACATCTAAATTTACCTTACATAAATAACAAGATGCTCCTGAGCTACTGAAAGAAAAGAATTGGTACAGCCATCATCTTTTTAATCAGAAAATTTAGGCAAATTTATGGAGCACAAATATGATAATCAGGAAAAAAAAGCCTTCAACATTGTAAATCCTTGTTGGTTTCTTTCAAACATTCCCAAAGCTTCCTATGTTACTAGGAGTAAGAAACTGGAGCTGGTACTATTTGAACTCTTGTTTGCCAAAGACTGCAAGAATGTATAAACATATTTGAAACAAGATTTGTCAAGTTAGTCTTTTGTAAGGTGTAAATCACTGTGAACTTTTAGTGTCCAGGGACATTTCTGTCAAGCTGTTAAATCAAATCTATAGCTTGGAAAATGCAGTGCTTTTCTGCAAATTTGGAGAATAAATATGTTATATAAACATAACTTTTTATGTTTATCTAATATAAACATATCTTTTTAAGTGATAAACAATCACTTTTCTTCTTCAAAACTCTCTAAACTAATATAAACCTAATTTTCACTAAGGCATCAAGACTCAATATGTTATCTCTTTCTTCAACTCATCTGAAAGTTTCCCTTCATTATAATGAGATTTTTTCACTTCCCATGAAGAAATCAGGCATAGTTTTGTCCTAAACTCCGAAAAATATTATAACAATGAGTGAAAATTCTATATAATTAGAAAATTACAATTTAAAATAAAAGTAAAATTGTAAGTCAGAAGTGGATTCATGGGAGGTTATATTTTATGTAGTTTTTAATAACTTGGCATATTTTGAAGTTATAATAAAAAGAAAGTTCAATTCCATAGTTATTATTACACCATCACAGTACCAAGATTAGTCTTAGAGGCAGCCAATAAATGGGTACTTCCACGGTTTAATTTAATTTAAGAGTTACTAAATACTTCACACCCATGCTTTGGTTCTGACTTGAAATTCAGACACATAAAGGGCTCTTATTTCAGACTATAAGTTCCTAGAGCTAATATTTGAGAAGGATTTATAGAACAAAAAATACCTGTAGAAATACCTTAACAAACATAAATTTATCAGATTAATACTAAAAATGTAAAATGTAAATTTACCAGACATGTGTTTCTAGGCATGTGCATTTTAGGGAACTATACAGACTATGAGGAGGGTAAGTATGGAAAATTGAGACAAATTAGACACCATATAGATTAGATCTGGAGGAGACTGAAATTTGATGGTTATTAGACATTTTGTTTCCCTGCTTATAGAAAGGGAATCATTACAAGTGATGTGTTCATTGCAATCATTTTATCAATGCAGCAATGTGTAAAAAAACAAAATCTCCAAGGTTCTATTTCCCTTCCTAATTTTATTCTTCAGATGTACTAGTCTTTATTTACAGTTTGGAGTGTATGCTTCAGCATATAGCCTTTTAAATTTATCTGCAGAAACAAAATCCTGTTAAGAAGACTTCTGCATTTACACAATGGTCTATTTACCATTCTACCTAGAAAGTAACACTATGCATATTGTTTTCTCTTTTAGTCACTGGCTGGAAACCCAAAACCATGAAATTCAATAAAAAGCTAAAATCTAGTATTTATCTCTTTTCTTTCTTTCTTTTTATTTTTCTTTCTTTTTCACTTAGAGTATAAAGAACAACTAGCAACTTCACTAGAGAACAAAGTAGTCTCACCAATACCTGAAATATATAATTGTTCAGTCAAATACGTAAATATGACTTATAGGTAGCTTTATCATCTTTTTCATGGTTGGCAATTTAAAGCACTTTAATAATATCCTGATGGTTAAGCAGTTGCCTCTGATTTTATAAATCTACCAGGGCAAGTATTGTAGTAGAATTACTAAGACGATGACTATAGCAATAATTTTTTTTTATATTTTCATGGAAAGGGATCACATTAAAATGGAGCAAAATCTCTCTGAGTCAGTGGGAAGTATAGATATGGAAGATAAAACAATACTTTGTGAACTATATAATTATAATTTTGGTTGCCTGGAGAAACAGCTCTCAACATATTAAGCAATCATATGCAATTTAATTGAATTTTGTATTGCATGCCTCCTTTAATCTTTGCTGGGTAATTAACTAATTGCTTATATTGCATCACCTAAAGAAATATCTGAGTTTTAAATTAAAATATTGCAAAAGTTCACTCATGTTTCTAACAAGCTAAGAGTATATAAAAGGAAAAATAGTCTTTTAGAAAGCAGAATTATTTGTGCTTACATTGATATATAAGGCACAAAGTAATTTAATTTTATTAAACTTCACTGGAGTCAGTGTACCTTCTATTTTGACACTTATTGGATTGTATACATAGTCTTAATTTTACATTTTGTGTGGGACATTCAAGTATATATGAAAAGCAAACAAAGTTTTCAAGTATAATATGTATGATATAAGAAAATTTTTTGCTTAGTATTACATATTTATGGTCTCTAAATAAACACCAAAAAATGTGTATGTGAGTTGTCTGTTCACAGTGTCTCAAGTGGATATTAAATTTCTGTCTCTTATTTCCCTTAGGGGCACTTAACATAAAATGGCACACATTTCCCATCATTTCAAATGTAATGGGTACTCTTGGTCATGTTTAAATAAAATAATTACCATCAAACAATTTAAAAATGAAAACTTGATATAACTACTGAGTGCCATAAAAATAGATGAAAATCCAATTACCATTAAAATAAAACAAATTCCCTGTATATAAATGGGGAGTCAGGAAATTTACTCAGTGCTTCAAAAGCAGCTTAAAAGTATATGTTGCCTCTGGGATAAGAAAAAAAGAACAACATGAGGGTAATTTAAGTGAAGATAATCCCAAATTTAACATTTAAAACAGGAGTAAAAGTTTTCAACTATAGCAGTAATGCATTTGTCCTTTGAAACACTGGGAAGCTTGAATCTTACCAATTTTCATGAAAGTACTAATATTATAACTAAGCATTCTGTCTTTTGCTTAAATTATGCATACTTTTTCTCAGTTTATTCTATATCCAAGTGTAATTGAATACTGTGAATAGTCTTATGAAGTCACTGAGAAAATATTAACAGCTGAGCTGCCATTTAGGAGTGGCAACAGTTCTTTTGAATAAAGGGGATAAAAAAAGAAACATGATTTTTAATTAAACTTCATGCAAGCTACTACAAATATGTTTCTTTCCAAATGTGTTCTAAATAAAGCAATTCACACACAATGTTGTCCTAAGGGATGTAATTCAATGGTGTCCCAAACTCCACTTTCCAAACTAGTGTTTAAATATATTCATTTTTTAAGGTTTTTTTTCATATTATATTAGTTATAACTGTACATAACAGTGGGATTTGATAATATTTATTCATACATGCACAACATACAACAGTATAATTTGGCCAATATCTTTCTCCAGTATTTCACTTTTCCCTCTCTTCCCCCTCCCTGGGTCCATTTCCTGTAACAACCTCCCTTCAATTATCATGAGACCCCCTCCCTCCACCCTTCTTTTCCTTTTTCTTTTCTAGACTCCACATATGAGAGAAAACAGGTAACCCTAGACATTTACCGATTTTGACTTATTTTGCTTAACATAATGGTCTCAAATTTCATCCATTTGTTTTGCAAAAGATATCATTCCATTTTTTAATTTATGGCTGAATAAATCTCATTCATATACATGCCATGTTTTCTTTATCCATTAATTTGATTTGTTGATGGGCAAAAGCTGGTTCCAAAGTTTGGCTATTGTATATTGTGCTGCTATAAACATGGTTATGCATGTATCACTATAGTATGCTGATTTTAATTCCTTAAGATAAATACCAAGGAGTAGTATAGTTGGGTCATATGGTGGTTCGATTTCTACTCTTTTCAGGAATCTCCATAGTGGTTGTACTAATTTAGAATCCTAGTAACTGTGTAAAGGCATTCCTTTTTTCCCCATATCTTCTCTAACATTTATTATTGTTTGTATTCTTCTTGTTTTATTTTTATTTTTTATTGTTCCTTTTAGCTATACATAATTTTAGGATTCATTTTGACACAATTATAAAACCATAGAATATAATTTTCTCTAAGTCAGTACCTAGCACTTCCCCTTTCCCTATTTTCTTTCCCCTATTCCCTTCCTTATACTTGACTGCTAATTTACTTACAGAATTTTTGTTAATTAGTGCCTGTGGATACACACGATGATGAGATTCACTGTGTTATATTCATATATGAGCATAGGAAGTTTAGGCCAGATTCATTCAATTGTTATTCCCTTATACTGTCTGTCCCTCCTACCACCTGCTCAATCTCCTTTCTCTACTCAATGGATCTTCTATTTTGATGAACCAAGCCCCCACTCTTTGTTGCTTTTCTTTTATGCTTATTTTGAATTATCTTCCACATATCAGAGAAAGCATCATTCAACATTGGAATTTCTGTTCCTGGTTTATTTCATTTAGCATGATGGTCTCAAATTCCATAAATTTACCAGCAAAAGCCAAAGTTTCACTGTTCTTTATGGTTGACTGAGACTCCATTTTGTGATGTGGACTGGAGTGAGATAAAATTTCAGGGTAATTTTATTTTCCTTCTCCTTATTGCTAATGATGTTGAACATTTTTTTCAAGTGTTGTATTTGTTGACCATTTGTATTTCTTCTTCTTTAGAATTGTCCCTTTATTTAATTTGACCATTTACTAATTGTTTTTGTTTTCATGTTAAGGTTTTGATTTCTTTATATATTGTTGGAGGAGCAGCTAGCAAACATCTTCTCCTATTCTGTAGGTTCTCTCTTCATATTGTGGTGTTTTTCTTTTTTCCTTTTTTTAATGGAGGATTGAACCCAGGGACACTTAACCACTGAGCCACATCCCTACATCCCCAGCCTTTTCTTTATAATTTATTTAGAGACAGGGTCTCACTGAGTTGCTTATGAGCTCATTAAATTGCTGAGGTTGACTTTGAACTCACAATTCTCCTCCCTGAGCCTCCTGAGAAGCTCGTATTAAAAGCATGTGCTACTGCACCCATCATTCTTCACATTCTTAATTATTTCCTTTGCTGTGCAGAAGTTTTTTTTTCTAAAAAATTGATATCCCATTTATGAATTCTTTTCATTATTTCTTGAGCTTCAGGGGTTCTATTGAGAAAGTCATCGTTTTGAATATATGTTGGAGTGTTAAAACTTCATTTTCTTCCAGGAGTTGCATTATTTATGAACTATTTCCTAAGGCTTTGATCCATTTTGAATTGGTTTTGGGGTGAAGGAGAAATAAGGGTTTATTCTCATTCTTCTACATATGGAAAAACAGTTTTCCCTGTGCCATTTTTAAAAAGGCCTTCCTTTCTCCATTGTTTATTTTAGGCACCTTTGTCAAAGATCAGATGACTTCATCTGAGTGGGTTTGTATGATCTTTTCAAATTTAAAATTCCTGGATTTTCCAGTACAATTTTTGTTCTTATTCTTTCTTTTAAATGTAAATTTGAGATCTCTCTCTTTTTTCCTAATAATTTTTCTTCTTGATTTCATGACTGGTGTCCACAAGTATAACCTGTTCCTAGATTTAATATAACTTCCCTCAAATTAAAAGGATTATTATCATTGTATGTGTGGTATGACAATTTCATTTTGTTCTATGAGTTCATTTTTTTGTCTATTGTATATAAATAAAGGTAGAATTAGCCCTCTTTGTATTTTCATCTACTGCCAAAAGTTTCTTTTGAATATTTCTTTTATGGTTCAGTATTAGACTAATTCCAGGCTTTGTCTTTTCATTGTGTCAAAAGTATCATGAAATTCGATGCTATCTAAGGAAAAAAAATGAAAATGTACTATTCGTATCAAATATTTTTCTAGCAAAATTACTATTTTAAAAACTATAATTGTAATAATACATTTTATTGAATACTTCAGATTACCTACTCATTGGAAATTGAAATTTTATCTATTGAAACCTGCTTTATAAAGAATATAAAGTGTTGGTGTTTAGAGAATATATACATTATCAAGGATTTATATATACTTCAGATTCATATCTCCAAATAATCTTTATATCTTAGAAAAATTTGACAATTCAGTGTTCAGTTATGGATTTATCCAATTATTTTAAAAGTACAAATATTTTTATTTTTTATGTTAAGTAAATAATGAGGGATATGATCAAGTTTAGCTTAATTTTAATGCATCTTCTGACAAAATAGAGGCCAGTGAAAATTTATCATGAACTCAGCCTCTGGCCAACCCATTGTCCCATATACAGAACATTCTATATTACCTTAATGTTCACACTGATCATATCTATTCCCGCATACATGCAAATGCCATAGTTTCACTGTTCTTTATGGTTGACTAAGACTCCATTTTGTGATGTGGACTGGAGTGAGATAAAATTTGTGCTCACTTTTCTCCAAAGATTTCAGTTCTCCAAAGATTTCAGTGCAAGAAGAGAGTAAAACTCACACTTGGCAATATTTAAGATTCAAATAAAAAAGACTAAAACCATATTGTATAAACTCTACTTTGATTGGGGAGAGTGGGAGGCAGCTGGGAAGTTCCCAAAGTAATACAAGCAAATCTTTTGAAATGAAGATATTATTCATATTGTATTAAATGGCTTCTAGTGACAATGATGAGAAATTTAGTGTACTTCTTCACCCGAATTATGGCTTTTCCCTTTTTGTAGACAATGAAGCAAACAATTGAAAAACTCAACAATTTGCTTCCCTATCTGAAACATTTAATGGACAGTCAAACTCTGTAGTTTAAGAAAGTTCATTTCCTCGAATAATATTTCCATAAGTGTAGTCAAATGAAAATTTTTATTTTAAAAAAATAGAAAATATGGTTTGACTCAGTTTTCAATGAAACAGTAACCTTCTTTAATAAAAATAAGACATACCCACGTGCTTGCATGCATGGATACACACATACACACACACATACACACACACACATGCACACAGATTTCTTTCTGACCAAGTTCAGGAAACCAATTATTATTTCATTTGGAATTTAAAAAAATAAAGAGACTTCCTCTTAGTAGGTTATGATTATGTTCAATATTAATCACTTCTGCCATTAATGCAAAGTAAAGGGGAAAAATCCAAAATTTTAGTTGTCCATTTTAAAGGGGAAAATTAGATTTTTAGTTTTATTGGCAAATAATTACTGAACATTCTTATAAGTTATGTATAATAATTTGATACTTGTATACAATGTGTAATAATCTAATCATGATTGTTTGCATCTTCATCTCTATACACAATAATAATTTTTTGTGTTTCGGAAACCATCAGGCTCTTCTATTTGTTTTGAAATAGACTGTAGCTTGTCATAGAACTGTCTGTCTACTAGGCCACTGAACACCAAAGCTAACTACTTCTGTCTACATATATTTGGAATGAGGGACAAGCAGATTTTCCCATCACATAAATCTCATTTTGGGACTTATGCTTCTGAACACTTTCTTTCATCTAGACATTTCAAATTTGTCTCTTTTAAAAAATAATTTTCTCTGATTTTGACAAAGAATAAATTAACATAGGTCACTAGACTTCAAATCAGTTCTACTTTGAAATATCCATTTTGAATATAACTAAATTTATGGGAATTTCTATATATAGCATTAATTTTTAATAATCAGAAATACAATGCATCAAGGAAAAAAGCATACTGTGTTCCAAATGAAAATTTATAGCCAATGCATGTTAATATATTAACACATTTTAGGGGAGTGCTTAATAGATTTTAAAAAATCTGAACCAAAGCCCAATAATAAAACTGGTTCCCAAATTTCATATGACATTGCATGTTATTTTTTTTTAAAGAATCCCAAAGGACATTAAACAGTAGAGTGAACATGGGGATTTAAATTCATAATTGCTCTGGTAGACACTTTAATCATTGTGGATATGATAGAATTTATTAGAAAAATAAAGGGAATTATATGAAAATAGGAGATCAGTGAAGTAGAGAAAGGGGATTGAAAGGGATTTGAAATGAAGATATTATTATATATAAATGAAGGAAAGAACAAGGAAAAGTGGTATAATGAATCTGAACTAAGTTTCTTATGTATATACATTAATATACCACAGTGAATTTCACCTTTGTGTATATACACAAGGTACTAATTAAAACAAAAAACAATAAATAGTACAAAGATCAGTATTGTAGAGGAAAGGGAATAGGAAGAGAGAGAAGTAAAGGGAATGTAAAAGTACTAGGGGCTGAATTGGAGCAAATTATAATCCATGATTTTGTAATTATGTCAAAATGCACCTTAATATTATGTGTAGACAAAGGAACTCAGAAAAAGTAATATACATTATTTTTCTAAAAATTCTATGCCCTATCCTAGAAACCAATCTTTTCATATGCTAAAATAAACTTAAACTACTTTACTTGGCAGAAACAGTGAAGGATATATGGATTTTAATTATTCTACCATCATTAACTAGTCAGAGGAAAAAAAAACAAGGATAATGGCTACTCAGCGGCATAAATTATCAATAAAAAGAAAATCAGTAATTCATTCTCAGTTTCCAAAATTTGTAAGAAAAAAAAATGTAGCCATTAAGTTCAAATTTACAAAATGCTGCCAATTATACATAACACAAAAGGTGAATTCAATAGTCCACATGACTCATATAGTTTTTAAATTAATAATCACCCTGCTTGTGTTTCCTGTACAAACATTTTAATGCAAAACTCCATAGTTTCAATTGTTTTAAAAGAAAATTAGCTCTAGAAGTATAATCAATGAAAGTCTTAATCATCAACTGATTTTTGGTTGTTTGCTTTTGAAGACTCTATTTTCAAAATCATTTTCTATATATCAAAGAAGCTAAGAAGAGTTATTGAAATGTCACATCATTCATATTAATAGTAATTAATAGTAGTATGTATTACTATTATATGTAATAGTATTAATAGTAATATGTCAATGTCAATTTCTTAGTTTTGACATGTTGGTATAAAATGTTGGTATAAAATGTTAACAATGGATGAAAATGAATAAGGGATGTGCAGGAACTCCATACTAGGTTTGTAACTTTCCAGTATGTTTAAAGTTATCCCAAAATGAAGAGATTTTTTAAAATTCACTTTTATAATTAAAATCACAATTTACAAAAAAAAAGGTTTCTCTTTTTTGAAAAGAAATTTCTAATATTGCAATAGTTTGAAATTCTATAAAAAATCAATATTATTTGAAGATAGTCTAAGCTGTTTGTGTTGGAAAAGAAAAGGTAAAATGGAAATAAATAAACAAATCCATAAAAGACACTCAAAATATAGACATTTGTTCTTAGAGGTGCAACCCAAAATAAAGCGAATCACCTAGAGTATTTACCATGAATTCAAAGTAAGAAAATGTGCAACACTCTTGGCCTTGATAAAAGTAGTGCCCCTTACCTTCCCTACATCTTGGGAGTTTAACTATCAGAACTTTGCACCCTAGAGTTGTGATTTTCTGTTTATATTTAGTTGCCACCTAGAACATTGCTGATTTATTTACAAAAGTAAATATTCTTGGCACAAATCTGTTTCATTTTATTTGAGTTCACATTTTATTAAAAGCACCACACTTTTACTCTTTTGGGAATCTCAATTTTCAATAGCTGATCCTAATAATATGTTGAGAGCCACAGCCGAAGGGGCCCCAGCAAACTTCCAGCTGCCGGCTGATGATTGGCTCACAGCGGCCCCAGCAACATCTAGCTGATTGGCTCCTCTGCGGTGATGCTCATTGGGCTGTTTCCCTGCCCTTTCAGACCACGGAGCTGCTCATTGGGGGACTTTTTTGGCTCCGCCCACATGACCCAGCCAATCGGCCTCAAGAGCAGGAGGATTGTGGGAGGTGGAGAGAAGCTTGTGAGGGAGAGAGAGGCTTGTGGAAAGCCGGTGGTGGCAGTTGAGGCTCTGAGGGTTTTTCCTGAGAGGCTGTTTTGTTTGGCGTGTGTGGTTCTAAAAATAAAGTTAGTTTCTTTTGACAAGTGGCTCCTGATTGTGCCCAGACAGACTGCGGCAATAATATTTTAATATATTATTCTTAATAACTTTTATTATCAATTAGCTATTATACCATTTATTCAACAGATGTTTACCAAGTATTTCCCATGTATCAAATCCAATATTATTTGTGCTGTAGATGTAGCAGTATGCAAAAGAGAGAAAAAAGTTTAATCCTTAAAGGAGTTTAAATTATAGTCGTATTGTTCTTTTTTTTCTTTTTAAATTAATACTACACTTCTATTTGAGAAATTATGATGGTGTAGATTTATGGGGAATGATTTTTTTCATATAGGGTTATGAAATCAGGGGTACTCAACAACTTAGCCACATCCCCTGCCTTTTTTTGTATTTTATTTAGACACAGGGTCTCATTGAGTTTCTTAGGGCCTCATTAAGTTGTCAAGGCTGGCTTTGAACTCTCAATGCTCCTGCCTCAGCCTCCCAAGCCACTGGGATTACAGCCATGTGTATTGTACCTGGTTGATATGATGTTTTGAAATATTTATAAAATGTAGGTTGATTAAGCCAATCTATTAACCATATCCGTTCTTTTTAAAAAAAATTATTTATTTTTTTAGTTGTAGTTGGATGCAATACCTTTATTTTATTTATTTATATGTGGTGCTGAGGATCAAACCAGGACCTTCCATGTGCTAGGCAGGCACTCTGCTTCTGAGCCACAACCCCAGCCCTCCATCACCTTTCTTACCTAAAATTTTTATTTGGTATAACACATTATTCTTTAAAAATAATGAGAAAATAAATCAATAAAATGGTTTTACTAAAATTAAATAAAGTTCTTACCTTCACTATCTTATATTGGTATAGTAAAAAAGAAACAGTTTCTTCTATATATTGTTTTTGTGGTGCTGAGGATCAAACCCAGGATTCCATTCAAAGCTCACATTCTCTGCATCTGTCAGATGAGAATTCAGCTCCTAGCATACTTCCCAGAGACCCATCTCAGAACTCTGTCTTTAGAACTCCAATATTGGAAGCATGAAAGAGTGCTTTCAAAAAAAAAAGAAAAGAAAAGCTACAGGTTTATATTTCTATATGGAAGAATAAATTCAAGTCCTCCATCAAGCATATTTGCTTTGGGATCTTGGGTAAATAATTTAACTATCAATTTTTTAACATTATTGGTCCCAATTTTAAAAAGTCCAAGAAATAGAAGGAACTATAGAGTTTGATGCTTCCAACTTGCTAATTTTAAGATAAATTCTAATAAATATAGTTACTTATACATAAAATAAATGTTCTACTGTCTTTTAAAAATAATAAACTAGGCTGAGTATACAGCTCAGTGGAAGAGCACCTGCCTAGCATCTACAGGGCTCCAGTTTTAATCGCCAGCACTGTAAAACAAACAACAGAAAGAATACTCCAGAAACAATAAACTGTATCCATACAAAAATACAAAAAAGAATACTAAAATCCACTGACTATTTATTTATAAATTCTTTTGGCAAGAATTTTCTTCTTTTGATTCTCTGCAAGTATGCAACAAAACATGGATTTTATCTATTGGTAAAACTTGCAAATTAATACTGGATTTTGAAACACAGCTTTAAATAGAGCAATCAATAATTCTAAGCATGTGCAGATGTTTGAATGCTATATGGACATCTATTGAAAATAGCATACATATTTAAGATAAAAGTAAAAAAAAACAAAAGAAATATGAGATTTTACAGTAGAAAAACAAGCAGATATTCTCTATGGAGGTTTCTCCTTTCTTGTATCATTTTTAAATCCTCAAATTCCAACTGCTGATTGGTCAACATTTACATAAGCAATAGGATAATCATTTATCACTCAATCCATTAAGTTACATTTTGGCATTTTTCCTTTATTAAAAAAGAAAACAACAGGGATTTTTAAATCTCAATTTTGTTATGAATTTGAGAGGCTATTATTGACTATTACTTCTTGCTGCAATGGAATACATTACTCTAATCCAGCCTCTGTACTTGAACAATGAATTTTCTCCCTAGGGGCCACCGTATTTGGTGAACTACAAACTAGTTTGATGCCTAATCAGATTGGATCCTAAAATGAGAGCTTTCTCTTGTAGCTAAGAAACTCAGATCTCAGGAAGCCAAAGCAAGCAAACTTCTAGGCAATTCCAGGATGATAATTAAAACAGTATGCCCAAATGAGACACATGCCAAACTGCAACACTAACATAATCACTATAAGTCATTTTTTGTTGTTGTTGTTTTTCTAGTTATAAAAGTAGCTCACCATGATCTAGATAGTATCTCAATGGTAGAACACTTGCATAGCATGTCCAAAGTCCTGGGTTTGATCACTAGCATAGTAATTAATTAACTAATTAATTAAAGTAGCTCATCATATTATAAAATGAGCATTCTGAATCATCTTCTGTCTAGAATGCTTCCTGGTTGTAGCCCTTGGTTTTCCCCTCAAATAAACTTCATTAAATTGAACTGGTGTCTTTTTATTTGCATAATAATAAAGAACACTTTTAAGTATTAAAATGTTTTCAAAAACTCAGTTGAACTGTGACATGCAGTTTAGAAGTTTTCCAAAAGTTAGTCATATGAACTAATAAAAAATAAGTCTAACAATCTGGATATATAGCTCAGTAGTAGAACACTGTCCTAGCATGTATAAGGACTTAGGTTTGATTCCCAGCACCGCCAAAAAATTAAAATTAAAATAAAAAGTTAGCCATACTGTTATATTTGACTAAGTGATTTGATTCCTAGGTAAATATCCAAAATAACTGAAAATACAAGTCAACAAAAAAGCTTGTATGTAATTGTTTGTAGTATAACAAGGACTTAGAGGCTGCTTTGGCTAAATTGCTGACTCTTTATTTGGGCCTGTAAATGTCAAATGGGTAAGTAGAAGGAAAATAAAATTTTGGCATACCTGCCTTTATTTTGTATCTGGCTCCTTTATTACCTCAATCTTTGGGTCAAATTCTTGCTTAGCTCTGCACATAGACATGGCAATCACTAAAGGAGTGTCTTTATCTAAAAACTGGTCATATGAGATTGATTAGCCCTAAATTTCCCTAACATTTCTCATCTTCTTTCAAGACTGAAGGCACCAAAATAAGGGTAACTAAGATACTGTGACATCATAATACACAGATTTGTCAACTAACAGCTTTTATAATGTCCTATTCCAGACATCCAGAGTGATACCTAGAAGTCTCTGGTCATTAACGTAAGCCTGTCAGGAATAGTGAGCATTGTAAGGAAATAATCCCATGATAAAACTGCATCCCCAGGTTGGAGTAATTACTTCATGATGGGAATTGAAGCTTCCCGCTAAACAGGAGCAGTCATCTCGAGGCAAACAAATTGCCTCCTCAAGTGGTAAGACTTCTCTGGAGTCACCTCACAGAATGAGAACTGAGATAATGATAAAAGACCAGGTTGATGAAGACTAATTTTGCATGCTTCTTGTACCCTTCTTCTGTTCCTTTTCTCTTTAAACCTAATGTTCATGTTAATACCCCCCCAAAACAGGGTTGAAGACACTGGTCCTTTTACCTTCCTAGTATAGATATATGATTAAAGTTCCTTGCCTGCCTTTACCACTGCTCATCACTTCAACTGTCATCCTCGGATGTATTTTAGAAACTAATTTTTGGGAACCCCGTAGCTGGGGCCTTCACCCTAAAACTCCAGTAACAGCAGCAATATTATTCATAATAATTGGAAAGTAAAGAAAACCAAAATGACCATCAACTAATTAATGAATAATTTAACTACAGAGTATCCATGCAATGGAATATTATTTATCACTGAACAAATATTGAATTAGTGATATATGCTGTAACATGTGTGTACCTTGAAAATCTTATGCTAAGTGAAAGAAGCCAGGCACAAAATTGTCTGTATTTTATGATGCCATTTATATGAAATGTTCAGAATCAGCCCATTCATAGAGAAAGTTCACAGTGTCTAGGAAAGGAGGGAATAGTCAATGACTTCTAATGAGTACAGGTTTTCTCATGGAATGTTCTGGAATTAAATAGTGCACAAATGACACAACTTTTTGAATATACTAGAAACTACTGAATTTAACACATTAAAACAATTAATTTGTGGGTATAAAATTATATTTCAATATTAAAAAATAAGTCATGGAAAAGCACAACTGAAGCTCATTTGTTTCCACTATTAACTATCTATTGTATATAAGCAAGTTACTAAACCTCTTGGTTCAGTTTTTGTCATATGTCAAAGGGCACTCATAAGGTAAAAAAATGCACTGTTGTTGTGAATTCATAAAATATATAAAATGCCTAACATGCAGTAAATATCAAGTAAATGAAGCTTTTGTTATTATTACTTTTATTTACATCATTTTAAAATCAAAAGCTAGATAGGAGCTCAGAAATCTTCAGCTCCTTCAATTAACTAATAAAATGTCTCACCTTCCTTCCCTGTGTCCTTTCTCCCTATGTTTAATGTAAATAATGAATTAGTGAAATCTTCAGGTATTCACATACAAACATGCATACTCTCACACATGTGAAATAACATCTAAAAGATGCTTTGTATCTAATACCTGTAGCTATATTTTCTCAACAAATTGGTTCTCATAGCTATTAAGTATCTCCTAGTAATACTCTATTTATGTCTCAAAAGGCTGAGCTCCTTAAAATACAAACAAATCCATTTGTATGTATTCTAGGAATTTTGTGGTTGCTGATCAAGATTTGGTGTACTTTAGGCCAACACTGATCTATCACTACAAACTGAAGTAAAAAAAAATTGTAGATATATTTTTACATGTCTACATTTAATTATAGTCAGAGATGAAACAATCAAACTTATCAAACTTTCAATTTTAAATTAGGAAAGTGGTTTTATTTTTGCAACTATTCAATTTCTAAAAGTGTTAACCACTCTAGACTATACATAAAACAACACATTAAAGGTTATATGGTGGGCTGGGGATGTGGCTCAAGCGGTAGCTTGCTCGCCTGGCATGCGTGCAGCCTGGGTTCGATCCTCAGCACCCCATACAAAACAGAGATGTTGTGGTCCGCCGAAAATTTCTCTCTCTCTCTCTCTCTCTCTCTCTCTCTCTCTCTCTCTCTCTCTCTCTCTCTCTCTCTCTCTCCCTTTAAAAAAAAAAGTTATATGGTGAGTCGAGATTGTGGCTCAGTGGTAGAATGCTTACCTAGCCTGTATAAGGCACTGGGTTCCATCCCCGGCAACACATTAAAAAAATAAAAACAAATAAAGGCATTGTGTCCATCTACAACTAAAAAAAAATCACTAAAAAGTTATATGGCCCTTTATTCTTAGAGTAACATGATTTGAAGTTGTTTCATTTAAAATTTAATTTTTTCTAACCACTTCAAAAATTCTATCACTTCTGGAACATTTATTAGGCACTAAATGTATATATAACAATATATATAACATATATAACAATCTTAATATTTTATACACATAAAAACTATTGCTATTTTGTTATTACAGAGCCATTATATTTATTGAGTAAAGTTATCATGGATTTACTTTGCATGACTTTGCTTAATACTTTAAATGAAACAACATATGTACTTAGCAGAAATGTAAATACTACATTGTAGGGCTGGGGTTGTGGCTCAGTGTAGAGTGTTTGCCTAGCATGCAGGAGGCACTGGCTTTGAACCCCAGCACCATATAAAAATAAACAAATAAAATAAAGGTATTATGTTCATCCACAACTAAAAATTAAAAAAACAATACATTGTACCTCTGAGAAACTAATATTTGTACAAGTTTTATTTTAAAATTTTGAACTGAAGATTGAACACTAAGCAACATCTCCTGCCCTTTTTATTTAAAAAAAAAAATTACTTTTTAGTTTTAGGTGGACACAATATCTTTATTTTATTTTTATGTAGTGCTGAGAATCGCACACAGTGCCTCATGCATGCTAGGAGAGCATGTTACCACTTGAGCCACATCCCCAGCCCCCTTTTTATTTTTTATTTAGAGACAAGGTCTCACTAACGTGCTTAGGGCTTCACTAAATTGCTGAGGCTGGCTTTGAACTTGGAATATTCCTGCCTCTGGGAACACCGGGATTACAGATGTGGAGCATTGTGCCCAGCTTGGTTTTTTTGTTGTTGCTGTTGTGATGTAATAGTGAGATTATTTAACATGAGATGTACACTTTCAACAAAAATTTATGTGCACAATACAGTACTGTTAACAATAGGCATAAGTGAAGTTTTATGTCCCTTGATTATCAATTTCCTTTTCCCCCTCTCCAACACCCTAAGTGATCATAATTAAATTATCTGATTTTATGAATTTCACTATTTTAGATATCTCACACGAATGGACTCATGCAATATTTTCCTTTCTATGACTGGTTCAGTTCAATAAACATAATGTCCATTAATAGGTAAATAAACAAACAAAATGGAAATGATTAATTGAAAGCAACATCAAATGAATTTTTGCCCCTTCAAAGGGAAGTTATACAAAGATAACAGATATTATAAAGAGGGCATTATGCTGATACATACAAAAGCATGAAGATGGCATTCTAACCTGGCAGCATACAAAGCCTCCAGAATATTTGCAGGTGAAATACACCCAAGTTTAAGACATTTTTCTTTACATTAAGCATTACTCAAATTCATAGATAAGCAGTATCTTGGTTTTAACAAGTGAGATGAAAGAAAGAGAAGTTTCACTAATAAGTATATCCAGAGATTCATCTCACCAGATACAGATACCAGCTGGTAGCCATTTGAAAACCATTATGGTGAACGAGCATGAATATTTGACAGGGGAAGAAGGGTGACAGGGGAGCAGACAAGTGAGTCTTAAGTACATGATGAAAAATTCCAGAAATAAACAATGCAATAAGTTTTAAATTGCACACCATCCTGAACTAGTATGATGAAATCTAACATCATTCATTCCATCCCACCAGGAACATAAATCATTCCTTTCTCCCAGAATATCCATGATGTATAAGCTTTCCACCTATCAATCACATAATAGCTGTCTCAGTTATCAGATTGACTTTCAGAGTATTGCAGAACTTGTATTTAAGGAACCTCTGTTTTATTGAATAATGGTGACAAAACATAAGAGTAGAGATGCTGGCAATAAGGAAGGAAAAAAGATAAGCCATAAAGTGTTTCTTTTAAATGAAAATACACTAAGATATTTTCAGAGAGAGCACATTCCCAAAATATGGGATATTGTTTTAATTTTTCTATTTTATTATTGTTGTTATCTTCTTAATCTGCCAAATTTATAAATTAAACATCATCATAAGTATGCATGGGTAAGAAAAATATTGTATATGTATGGTTGGGTCTTATCAATGGAGGCATCCACTGGGGTCTTGAAATATATCCTCTGCAAATAAGGGAAGACTTCTATACTCCTTAAAGTGTATCCTGAACTACCTTCCCCTTCTGTTAACTCCAACATAATTATATGGCTAAACCCAACTATCCTCCTACTCTATATCCAAAGTTGAAGAACTGAATATGGAAGAAATATCCCAGCATATTGATTGTTTCTACTTTGACTTAGGGATACAAACCTGAAATGAACTTTAATGTAGCCTGGCAATGATATTTCTTTTCCCTTGCTGATAAAATTTCTCACCTCTTGGGGCTGGGGAAGTGGCTCAAGCAGTAAAGCACTCGCCTGGCATGCACAGGACACTGGGTTCGATCCTCAGCACCACATAAAAATAAAATAAAGATGTTGTCCACCGAAAACTAAAAAAATAAATATTAAAAAAATTAACTCTCTCTCTCTCTCTAAAAAAAAATTCTCACCTCTCAAAAGGTCACTATTTTTCACCACCTTCTTCTCCTCCAACCTCTAACACAACCCCTTTTCATTCTCAGCTCATGTTATTGCTTTCTTGTTTCTCTCATAATACAGACAGTAGAGTATTTCTTCGTCTTTCCATGGGCCCATATAGTCTATTCTGTCCCTGTTCTTGGTTAATGAATTCATACTGAATCCCATTCTCTTCTGACCCCAAACTATTCCTGAAATCATCACCATTCTTTCTTAGATTAACAATTCTTAGTTCTCTGCTAGATCACCTAAATCAACAAAAACATCTTTTAATATTTCAGACCTTGAACCAGGTGTGGTATTGCACACCTGTAGTCCCAGCGACTCCGGAGGCCAAGACAGGAGAATTGTGAGTTCAAAGCCTGACTCAGCAACGGCAAGGAGCTAAGCAACTCAGTGAGACCCTGTCTATAAATAAAAATATGGCTCGTGATGTGGCTGAGTGGTCAAGTACTCCTGAATTCAATTCCCAATACAAATATATGTATATTTCCCCATCTTTTAAAAAGCCTTTGGTTGAGAAAGGTAACCTTGTGCATGGTGATGTAAGAATAGCTCTTGGCCTGCAACATTTTACTGCAAAGAGAGAAAGAGCTTTCACAGCCTATAATAGCCAAATCTCTTTGTATGTGAATATTTTTATTCCAAGCTTGATGTGTACTTTTTTCTTTTGCTTAAAGTTGCAACATTTGTCTCCTGGCCAACCCCAAGGCTATGTCTAATCCAAGGTGGGAGGGAATGTGATCTTTTTACTGCAGCATGATGGAGAATGTATACAACCTCAGCATCCACAAAGGCTGCACTGGATCCACTAGCCATGGAGAATCAACACATTGCAAGGTACTAGGTCTTATGCATTCTACCTTTTCTCTTGATGTTAATAAATGCTTTCCCATTTGAGATTGGTGTTCACATTGTCTGTTCTCAGCTACTTTCAATAACACTCAGGTCTTTTCTCTGAGTGGCAGTTATCTATATTTTGTCCATGGTCATACTCATGTTGCATTCTATCATGCAGCACAGCATGACCACCCAGTGAACAGTGAAACACAATTTTATTTCCAGAATACAGAACCATAATTTTTTGGAGAAATATCTCCATAAATTAACTGTTCTACACACATTCTTGTTAATTGAGAAATTGTTGCTTTAAAATAGACCTTGATATCATTCTCTAGAGAAAGCAGATAAACCAGTAAGAGTATTGTAATATACTCAATAAGATTGCAGGACATCCAATAGTCTAATTAATACTAATAGAAAAAGTTGAAATATCAAAAGTTTTTATACAACAAATATTTTAACAAACATCTAACACATAACAGTGTCCTTAATTCTCATTTAATACTTTATTATTGATCCCATTTTACTGATAGTGAAAACAAGGCACTCATAATTTACATGCCTAAGATTACACACAGCTATTAAGTGATGAAGCTTGGATTTGAACCCAATAATGTAACTCTAGAGTTTTTGTTCTTTAGCCATTATCCTGTATTGTGAATGAATAAAAACTTTCACTTATCACCTTTATTTGTTCTGGCTGAGCTTGGAATTTCATCAGATTGAGCTGAGCCAAATGTAGTTCACCTCTACCATCAGTAAGTTCTCAATATTACCAGCTAAATTAGGACCTAAATCAGGCCACCTTCTTCAATTGAGATATAAGAGAAACTTTATTTACTGATCAAATAATGTGCCAATTAAGGGCCATGCAAATGAAATCCTAGAGAACACTGGAATTGTAAAAGTAGATATCAGAACAAGGCAGGTATTTAAAAGTTAATATTAGTGTCTCTTTTGCTCTAAGTTCAAAACAAGAATTTAATATCAAAGGTCCACATGATAAGACCCTATACTTTTCCACAAAATAATATTCAAAATATTGTTTAAATAGTTCAGATGCAAAGATGTTATGACAAAATACATAATGCAAAATACTAATTTTTATCAATTATAAAGATAATCTATTTTCACTAGGACCTCACCAAGATTTCTCTGAGCCATTTTCATATTTTCTTCAAAAACTTTTGGAAAACAAATAACAGTTTCAGATCATTAAGAAAATTAATTTAATTTGAGAAAATATTTTACCTGAAGACAAATGTAAGTCACGTAAACATTATTCTTGGGGTAGAGATTATTGTTCAATAAAACGTGGGTATGTAGGAGTTTTAGATATCCACTTGCTTTAGCACTTTTAAAACTGTTGATTAAGGGCTGAGGTTGTAGCTCAGTGGTGTAGCACTTGCCTCACGTGTTTGAGTAACTGGGTTCAATCCTTAGCAGCACATAAAATAAATAAAGGTATTGTGTACATCTACAGCTAAAAAAATATTTTAGAAACACTATTGATTAGAAAATAAAGCACTTCTATTTCAGAAAAACATTATGAAGTAGTTTATAACTCGAAATGGTTATGAAAGGAAGTATGTTAATAGGAACTAATGACTTTTGAAGTATGTAAAATTTTGCTTATATAATAACTCTTTGTGCTGTCTGAAGTTAGAAGTTTATTCTCCACATAGTTTAAAATACACAAGAGTTTTTATTTTATAACAAAGTACTTCATTACTTCCAAGAAATGAAAAATGGCCTCTCCATTATTGTACTTTTTTTGTGTGTATCCTTTAATGGAAAGGTTATTTTTCACTGCAGTACAAAACCTACTTATATATATATAGTATATTGCTCTCTTCCTGTTAGAACAATAGTTGGGGACTTCTAATGGCTCAGGTGTTGTATGCAAGTGTTATATTATTTGGCAGCAGAACTATGTAGTACCAGCATAACTCTGGTACTTTGATTTTAATGAATAAGACACTAGGTATGCAAGATAACTTACTTTACAGTGTTTTCAGCTTTATTGTTTGAAGTGATAGTTTTTGGTTTACCTTCCCTCTGTGGAGATTTCACACATAATTATGTGACTGTTTATGCCAATATCTAGATTATTATTCATTACTAAGTTATTAACTAAATAATAGAACATCATTATTAATGAGCCCTAGATAAAATATTTACTTTTTTTAAAAATTAGGAGAAATGGATTCCCTTCAATTTATTTCCTTTGTAATGAAAAAAAAATGATGTAGTGGAATGTTGGCATTTTTGTAAGTAATTATATCTGTAAATAGAAACCTGAATATTCAATACAATTTATGAAATATAGAATAAACACACCTTTCCAAGGCTGGCCATGTCCAAACTATCACAAAATTATATTTCTCTAAAGTAAATATCACGTCAAAGTACACAGTATGTAAAATAAAAGTATTCTCCTTGAGGTCCCTAGATTTTATTTTATCTTAAACCGCTCCCAGTCGGAGAGTAGGTAATTAATTTGCACAGTTTTTTGCATATATATATATATATATATAAGTGGCCTTATCTAAGAATATATGGGAAAATTATATCAAGAGAAAATAAAAAATCAATTAATTTAGTTGACATATTTATTGCCACATACAGCATATAAATTTGTCTCCAACTGGCATAAAGCAGTATCAACCCATTGATTCAAAGGCTGATCTGGGTGATGCAGTTTTCAAGAAATTTTAGTAAAAAAAAGGGGGGGAGAGAGAGAGAGACTGTGTTGTGCTAGGTCCACTGAGATGTTATGAACTGAAATATATCACATTGTAACTATATCTCTGGGTTTTTCTGCTTTACCATTAGAGATATACTGGTTTTTCAAAATTTGTAACAGTATTCTTTAGATTTTTAGTTTTAAAGAAAAATAAAAGGATGAAAAACTAATGTTTTATTTTAAAATGTAAAACATTAAATATTAGACATTCAAAATAAATTGGTATCCTGGAATTTTGTTTCATTTTTTGTTTTGTGTTTAAAGGCCTTTTTTGCAAGTAAAGTAATAAATATACCTCATTATTCTCATTATTGAGAAGAATAATGAGTATAATTCTAGACTTTTGATTAGGGCAATTAGGTTTACCCCTTTATCAGAAAACTAATTATTATTATAGGTAATTTAAAACACAGTGGAACATGTTTGACTCATATTCTTTTGCTGTTTAAATGTATTTCTAGTTCTTTTAGAGTTACATATTATCAAACATAATCCAGATCTAGTCTGGGTTGGAAGTATCATCACATCATGACATCTCTCAATGTCTCTCTTCTCAGTTTCAAAATCTACATACATATAAACTGATCATTTATTTTCTCCCATTTCAGAGAAAATATTTTGTCTCTAAGTCCCTAGATTCCTTCTTCTTTGCTTCCCTGATGTCAGCCTTTTCCTTTATTTATTTATAAAGACAAACAAGCCTTTAATTCCTGATTCCACCTCAAGATACAATGCTGTATTTCAATATCTTCTCTTCAATATTCTTTAGTTATCTGTTTATGCTTCCATGGCATTCAATTGCGTCTGTAGGTCCCTGTCACGTCATTCTAAATAAAATATACTATATCACTCAAAGATCACGAGCTAAAAAGCATAGTAGTCTTTTATCTTTCTTCATTTTAGTTCTTTTTGTCATTTGACCATGTTACTCCCTTGATTTTTTCTGGTTGCTGTGATTCTGTATCAGTTCTTTGCTCTCCTCTTTCTCGTCTGCAGACCACTTCTTTAAAGTCTTATGCAATATTTGCATTTTGTTTCAATGGTCCTTTTGCCTACTGCTATGAAAGCATTTTTCCCCCCTGGGAATTTTTTCTTAGCTCTCTTTTTAGCAATCTTCACACCAAGCATGATTCAAAAATATGGTTAGTGGGTCAACAATCAAACTTAACATGTATTTTCCAATTTAATACAAACCTTAACAACTCCTATTATTTATGTTATAAGTGAACTATTTTAAATATTTAATATTATCAGTAGCTTTCAATATTTTGCCCTTTAAATCTTTAGCCTTGCAAACTCTCTCAAGTACTAAGTATATATTTTTCAACTCTGTGTTGCCCTTTTCAACTTGCACAACTTATCAGCATCTAAAACTGTATGTATAAGCACCGATGTATCTTGTTCACTCTCAAATGAAATAATCTTTCTTGTTTGCTTCATTTATGCTAATGGTGCCCATACTGTTATACCTTATATCTTCCCATTGACTTCAACTTAAAAGATCAGTGTCCTCTTTGATTTCCTCCTTTCCAAAAAAAATTGTTTTTCAATCCCTGTTGGTTCTAGCACTGTAATATATTTTTGCATTGATACTTCTTTATCATTCCCAGATCAAGTACTATAGGTTAAGTTCTGAGTTACTTTCTTTTGAATCACAGCAACAGCTTCCTAGTGAAATTAATTGTGTCACATGGAAAGTCTTTGATAAATCATCAAAAGTGCAACCAGGAATAAGAAAAGTGGTGGTCTTGAAAACTACCTTTATATATCTGAAAAGCTGTCATGGAGAAAGGGAGTAGAACTATTTTGTATGGTCTCCAAGAAAGCTCAGATCCCAGAGGATTGAAGATATCCAGAGGCAGTTTGGGGAGACAAATAAAGAATCTTTTCTTAATATTTACTTCAGTACATAAACTCACTATTACTCCAGATATTTGAGCACAGGCTAGATCACAAATAATCAAAGTCATATAAGAGAATATGTTATTTTATTGTAATTTGAAGGTCTCTTATTCAAATAGTCCATGAGATTAAGACTCTATGTTAGAAATATTATCTATAATATGCAGATATATATGTATGTGTGTGTGAGTATATATATATATATATATATATATATATATATATATCTGCAAACATGTGAGATATTTAAGTCCAAATTGCCTGTAAATATTTTAGCATTATTTGTGGAGGGGAAGAGGAGAAAAGGTTAAATACCTTTTTTGAAATTAAGTATAAATATACCTCACCATTTATAATTATATTGAACACAATTGAACACATGTTGAATTATATTGAACACAATTTGATATGCCAGTGAATATGGAGGACATGGGTCAATTTCTTCAGATTCAGGTGTTTTGATAACTGTTTCTAAATAAGCAATAGTTAAAAGCTTCTAAATACCTCAAATATAAAAACAGCCCAAATAAATGAATGACAAAATATTCTTCTTATATTTATAGTAGTATTTACACTTTCAAAGGGCTCTAATTGGCATGACTTTATATGATAATCAGAACAACCACGAGGAAACCGTTATTTTACGGATTAGAAACCTGAAATTCCACAGAATTGTGTCTTACTCACCTGGCATTAGCCAAAGACCTTACTGAAAACTTTTTTTCCTGACTCCTAATTCATTGATCTTTCCACTAAAACATATTGCTTTCCTGTAAGGGACAATTTCTAGAAAAAGAATTAACATGAATTAAATAATACAGGCTTAGTGATTATATTACAGAAAAAAGAACTTTTAACTTAGAAATGAACATCCCTAGTACCTGATAGGATTTATTTTATTTACTGATGTTTAATATCATTAGAAAAAAAATTCACTGTGACTAAGGTAAAATTGGTCATGTAAATAATTACCTCATTATAATTCTCTTATTATAAAAGTATTTTGTGAACCTAATTATATCTTGAATGACCTCTCCTTTTATAGGAATTTCATCATTGCAGATTATCAGATTTTTGATAAATTCAAGTATGTATTTTAAGAGATTATTTAATCATTTCTGGGATAAGTAGTTCCTATTTTGTAGGAAAATATATTTCTTCATAAAATTCTTGTGAATCCATTAGGGGGAAAATGTCAAATTCATAACATTCTATAACTATCATTAAAGCATTGATGTTAATTAGAGCAGGATTTAAAGGGATGATTCCATTATCAGGATTATTTTTACTTCTATGAAAATATCTACCTTAACAATAGTTGTTTTACCAAAATACTTATTAATTAAAATGCACTCTTCCTTATCATTCTTATATATTAACACTATGAATATAAATAAAATAAAATTCATATCCTCAGCATGTTGCACATTTCAAGAGTAATTGTCATATCAAAGCCATCTGCTAGCATAATTAGACACAGCACTCCAGCAGTTGTCCAGTTGTTGCCATCATACAGTGCATTCACCAATCCATTAGGCTGACACTGAAATGGCAAAACAATTGAAATAGCTATAGGTGTAGTACAATAAGGTGGAGTAAGAAAGGCAGCCTTACTAACTCTTGAGTACCTTTGTATTAATAGAAAAATGTGTCCTTTAGTCTGTATGGCAAATCAGCCTATGCTACAAGTTTATATTACAATGATTATTGATTTCTTCATTTTTCACACATTGATAATTCCATCCAGTTGACTTTTATTTTATCATGTACTGGTCAACATACTAATACATGCCAACAAATAAGAAATCTCTCCAATGTTGAAACATTTTCTCTAACATATCTAAAACAAACGCTGTTTATACAACTTCCTTATTACAAAAACTTATCTTCTTAAAAAAACTTAGTAATCAATAAATATTTATTGATAATTTAGTATCATGCATGGCACATCACTGAGCATAAGAGGTCATTTTTAATTTTAACAATGTTTCATTTTATTTTTTATTGAAAGTAGATACACAAAACATTCCATGTGGCAAGCAGCATGATGATTTCTTGCAAGAATAAGAATATTAGGAGCCACAGTCAGGGATATTACTATGGCCAGGTTCAAAGTCTGTGCCATGAAAGTGCCATAAAATGCAGGCCTATTTACCTATACCTAGCCTTTCCTAGGAAGTTCAGTGGACTAATAATAGTATCTTATTCCTATGGTCATCTTCCTGTGATTGCACAAAGCAGACTTCTGCCACTGATTTATTGATGGCTGGTATATGGAGGGAAGACTCCTAGAATGATATTGAATGTCAGAGTGGCCTTTGTCAGAGTGCCTTTTTATGTGGGCTGGTGTAATATAGATCAGATATTGGAAGATTACCTGAAGTAACACACTTTATTTAGTTGACCATGGCTTGGATAGCTGAGTAATCAGCATTAGGTTATAAGATTAAAGCCTATCCACCATGAATGTGAAAACAATATAAACTGACATAGAGAAATTACTGAGCAACTAACATTATTTTCTCCCAGCAGTGTCATTCATGTAAGGAGTCATTCAGAAATGTCTACATAATAAAGGTGTACCACAGAATATTAACTACAAGTGCAAAAATAAGGAAAAACATTAAATGCAAGTGAAGTTCAAATGAGATTGAATTCCAAGGAAAAGCATTAGAGAGGTGAAACTTCACCAAGATGATTGAAGCTTAACTTTGAAGAATCTGTACAAATTTAAGTCAGGAGGGAAAAAATTTCCAGTTGAGGAAACTGAATGACATAGAAAGATGAGCATTTCAAAGCACTCAGTACATTTAGAGGATAGTGAATGGTCAACAGTTCAGTTGAAGTAGCATTCTCAGGTATTGGATTTGTAAGAAAAGGGCTGAAATAAGCACTAGGGTAAATGCTGGAGAAATTTAAATGTCAATCAAATAGTGTGATATTTATCATATACAAATAAGCATTAAAGCTTTTGAGCATGTAAAAGCCATAATCTAAGAATAATTAACAGCCAAAGATTAGTAGCAGAGAGGTCAATTCGTAGCCTTATGCAATGATTTGGAATGTTGAAAGTGGAAATAACTCCAGTAATGTGGAAAAATATATTGAAAAAAAGAATTAATAAGGATTTGGTAATTGGTTCTCATGAGACAGCAGCTGACATAAAATTTAGAGCCATCTGTAAATATCCAAGAAAATGGTAGAGACTATAGAACAGAAAGTTCAGGTATCAAATTTAGTAATGTTGTCCATATGCAGGAGGGATACAGGAGAAAGACAGAGCAATAAAGAAGTCAAATAAAATAATAAAAGGACCTGACTGGTATGTGCAGGTTATAAAAATGATAATAGTGACATTAATAATGATAGATACCATTCATTTATTGGATTCCATGAAGTATTTTGTATGCCTATTTTCATTGCCTCAATTTTATGAGGAACCATTGCTATCATGATGTAAGAAAGGGATAT
The DNA here is from genome assembly GCF_021218885.2 of Marmota monax. NCBI lineage: Eukaryota > Metazoa > Chordata > Mammalia > Rodentia > Sciuridae > Marmota > Marmota monax. Next base: position 2,887,770 of record NW_026695065.1, read on the forward strand.
TAGAAGCTTCCATAAAAGTAAGAGCTATAAGTAAAATTCAGTAGCAGAATTACTGGATTTTAGATCCAGTAATTTAGATACCTCTCTTTATTTTTGCCCACAAAGTATTTTTTGAGAAAAGAAGACATATGCGTGTAAGGCAGCCTAAAAGAGGAAGTTACATTTAGCAAAAATGTGAAGTTAGAGGAAATGGTGTCATAAGTAAATGGGATAATGTTACATTTAGAAATAAGAAGCATGTTTCTTCCCCTCAACCTGTAAGAAAAAGTATCATGAGAAGAAAAAGGTATGATGAAGAAACGGGCTAGGACAAGCCTGACTTCTATGATCTCAATAATAGAAAACATGAATAATATCTGCCTGGTGTAGAAGCAAATTGTAGAATAAAAGGAAAAGGAATAAATCTGTACTATATCCAGTAGGTCTTAATCTTTTTAATTTATATATATATATATATATATATATATATATATATATATATATATATTTAGTTCACTTATATTAGTGCATTATAATTAATCATACATAATAGAAGGATTAATTATGCCATATTCTTACATGTACATAACATAATTTGATCAGTATCATTTACAATACCTTCCCTTTCTCTCTCCTCTTTCCTCCTCTGATGTCCTAGCCCTACTCTACTGATGTCCCTTCTATCATCATCATCATCATCATCATCATCATCATTTTAATTAATTCATTATCATATATATATATAATGGGATTAATTGTGGTATATTTACAAATGGACTTAGCATGGTTTAGTAGATTTAATTTCCCAGTACATACGCATGCTCTCCCCTCATTCCTCCCTCTTGATTCTTTCCTCTATTGGTCTCCCTTTTAATTTCATGAGGTCTACCACTCTGAAAAAGAGACAGGTACACCTCGGAATAAGCTCATCATATTAAATTTTAAAAGAGAATATTAACAGAAAATTTTGAAGGATATCATGAAAATAAAAGGGAGAACAGCAGAGTTTATTCTAAGTTCTCAACAATAAAACAACTGAGTAACACTGAGGACCCTTTGAATTAAGTGTAATATGTAAGATGAAGGGCAGCCTCATTAAGTTGTTTTGTTCAAGAACCTTGATTTTGGAGTGTTCAGAAACATGGTGGTGGTGATTCAGTCTAGAGTACTGGCAGAGAACGTGATTAAATATTCAATAGCCAAAAATATAGGGCCTTAAGTCACCAGAAATACAATTTAAGATGGATAAAATATAATAGGGCTTTTTGTCATAAAAATAAGATGTCATATCTCATTTTCCAAGCTCACTCCTGCTTAATACAATGATAGGACCTAGAACTGATGGAAGGGACAGCCAAAGAAATATCAACAGGAGAAAGGCAAGTAGTTAAGAAATCCAAGACTGACAGAATATTTTATGACATTTCCACTGGAGAGAAGAAGACAACTGTAATAGAAAATTTCTCTCTCAAAAAGCTATTTACAAATGAATGTCTGAAACCTACAAATATATTGCCTTACAGGGTAAAAAGGGATTTTCTGATGTGATTGAGGTCCATGAGATGTGGGGATTTTCCTGAATTATCTGGTGGTAAAGTAAAACCACAAAATTCCTTACATGAGAGAAGCAAGACAGCCATAATGAGACATAATAGGTGATGTGACTGTGGCAGCACCAGAGGGAGAGTTGTGGGGGTAATATGTTAAAAAATGTGTCCTGCTTCTTAGAAGTAGGAAAAGACAAATAAATGGATTCTCCCCAGAGTTCAGTATAGACACTGCTGCTACCTTGACTTTTTTGCACAGTTAACTGATTTATGGTTGTGATCTCTACAATTATAAGATAATAAACTTGTATTGTCTTAAGCTAACAAGTTTTAGATAATTTTTACAATAGCTTAGGAAACTAATAAAATAATACAGTCTCAGTAATTCCAGAAAACACTGTAGCTACAGAAGACAACCCAGGTAGATTAATTATTCACCTTGATTGAATGAGTCATTTTGGCAAAACCAGGTACTTTAATCAATTTTGGGCTGCTATGGGTAATTTATAATGAAGAGAAGCTTTTGGAGCTTCTGGAGCCTGGGATGCTAAATATTTAGGAAGTATGAATCTGGCAAAGGCCTTTGTATTGTATTGTCGATGGCACAAGGTGAAAAGGCAAGTGAGAAAGAGAAAGTGAAGAGACATTTCACAAAACCCATGCATGATAAAAATTTTTAGACAAATTGGGAAAAGTGAGAAACTACCTCCCCTTGATAAAGAGCATCTACAAAATACCTACAGCTTATGTCATACTTACTAGTGAACAATTATTTCCCCTTTAGGCTCACAAACAAGCTGAGGATTATAGGAAACATCTTACTCAATTTAACACTGGATTTTCTTGCCCCACAAGAAGACAGAAAAAAAGTCTTTAAAGACACACTGATTGGAAAAAAAGAAATTATTTCATGAATTTTTAAGAATATAAAATAGGGGCTGTAGCTGTAGCTCAGTAGTAGAGCATTTTCCTAGCACATGTGAGGCACTGGGTTCAATTCTCAGCACCACATATTAATAAAATAAATGTTCATCAAAAAATTTAAAACAAGAATATGAAATAAGTAAATTGTTGTTCTCCATTATTTCTTGTTGAAAAAGGGAACCTTATTTGAAATTCTTCAAGGTTTTGCAACACAATGAATATGCTTAGAAAATTTGAAATACAAAGATCTAAACCTGGAATCTTCCATGTTTTTCCTGGTAGGAAACAGCAAAATATTTGCTGCTTTTAGCTTAATACATAGAAAAACAGTACGATTGACAAAAATGTGATTTTTAAGGATGAATGTTTCCTTGACTGGGCCCAGTGTTAAAAGAAAGACTATTTACATAAAAAAATGAAGGATACATGTTTTTCTATTTCAATAATAAGTATATGTGTAATTTGCTTAATCATATGTTTTTATATATTTGACAGAAATAATTACATATTTCAAAATAAAATAATTTCAACAATTTCATTTTCTCTAACTTACAGCTCTCTTGTACTGATCTTAAGTTGTCTTAATACTCAGGTTTTAAATAAAGACCAACTGTGAAACTACTAGAGGAAAACATAAGATAAATATTCCAAGACATTGGTATATGAAAAAAAATTAAGACCCCAAAAGCACAGGCAACCGAAGCAAAAATAGATAAAGGGGCGATATCAAACTAAGAAGCTTCTCTAGAGCAAAGTAAACTATCAATAGAATGAAGAGACCACCAACAAAATGAAAGTAAACATTTGCAAACTACTCATCAACAAGGTATTAGTATCCTGCATACGTAAGAAACTGAAACAATAATATGAAAAAATCATCAGTTTTAAAAATGAGCTTATGGTAGTAGTGTAAATTGGACATTACCCTATGTTCATATATGATTACATGACGAGTGTGATTATACATCGTGCACAACCAGAATAAGAAGTAGTTATATCCCATGTATGTATGATGTGTCAAAATGCATTCTACTGTCTTGTACAACTAACTAGAATGAATTAAAAAATGGGCAAATTATCTGAACAGACATTTCTCAAAAGAACTCATACAAATAGCCAACACATATAGGGGAAAAAAACTCTGTATTACTAAGTATTAGTGAAAATGCAAATCATAACCACTATAAGATATTATCTCAGTCTAGTTAGAGTGGCTATTATACAAAAGACACAAAATAATAAATGCTAGCAAAGATGTGAAGAATGGAGAACACTTCTACACTATTAGGGGGAACATAATTAGTATAGCCATTATGGAAAATAGTTGGGAGTTTCCTTAAAAAATTGAACAGTCATAGTACCCAAATATCCCAATTTAATGTATATATTCATAGAAAATGAAATCAGCATATCTAAGAGATAACTGCACTCCCATATTTATTGCAGCATTATAGTCTCTATATAATCACTTTAGTCACTATATTCAAGATATGGAATGAACCAAGGTGTCTTTCAATATAGAAAATGAGACATATTAACATAATTAAATGTTTTTCCATGAAATTGTGTTACTTGTGGCAGCATGGATAGAACTAGAGAACATTATGTTAAATAAGCCAGACAGAATAAAACAAATGTCACATTTAAATTGAGGAAATGATCCAACAGGAAAAAAAAAGCATAGTATAATGGTCACTAGACATGGAGGAGAGTAGTGGGGATGAAGGAAGGAGAGAAATTAGATAACTAGTATCAAAATAGTGTTATATAGAGGAATTTTCTGGCGTTCTAAAGCACAGTAGTGTAACTTTAGTTTATATTTCAAAATAAATAGAAGAGTCTGAAGTTTCCCAACATATAGAAATGATAAATGAGGAGATGGAAATGCCAATTATCCTGATTGATCATTACACTTTTATATGTTTTAATTATCATAATGTACTGTATAAATATATACATACATTATGTGTCAACTAAAAGATAAAAGTCATTCAGGACTTATTGAAGTTTAATATTCTCCATTATTCAATAAACATTTGTGAAGAAAAACTATGTGTTACAGATTCTGACGGCCATTAATGATATAAACAAAAATAAAGTACATTTTCCCACTTTGAGAATCTCATAAAATAGTACAAGAAATCTATTGAAACAAATTATTCCAACACCACTTTATAACTATAACATTAGAAATATTCGCTAACTACTGTGAGAACTGACTGAAAATTTATAGATATTTTACTTTCAAACATTCAAGGTCATCAAAGAGAAGTATTTTATATGATCGTATGTGAAATGTGTACCACAGATCTGGTCATCACAATTACTCAATTTAATGTTAAGCTTGCCTTTTTTGTCAAGGGACACTTGTTTCAAACAAAATAAAGCAAAATACAATACTCATTAAAAATCAAATTGAAATAGAATTTTTTTGTTATTTTCTACTACTTTTGATGCTTCTGTTGGTCTGGGTCCTTGTGTTAATTAGTTTTCATTACTGTGACAAAATACCCGAGATAAACAACTTAAAGAAAACTTATTTTATCTCATAGGTTCAGTCCATAGTCACTTTCCCCCATCAATCTGGGCCTATGTTGAGGACAAACAGTATGGCAGTGAGCGCATGGTGCAGCAAGCCTGTTTACATTATGGCAACTGAGAAGTGAAAGAAAACTGTTGGGGCCAGGATCCCAATATACCCTACAAGGCCAAGTACCCAATGCTCTTACTTTCTCCAACTAGGATTCACTACCAAATATTTCCACTAAATCCCAATACCAACATTATCTGGGGACCAAATCTTCAACACCCAAGGTTTGAAGTGAACATTTAAGGTTCAAACCATAACAGTTCTTCAAAAACAGAAGCCAAAATGTGATTACACATGCAAGTGATTTATTAGGGTAAATCCCTGGAGGGTTACACAAGCCTTTGGGCATCTGAAAAGCTGTTTTTGTGGGAGAAAGAAGGAAGGGAGGAAACTTGTGTTAGTTTTAGACTCCAGAGGAGTTCTAAGAAAGTTCATCAATACTGATTCAGAGCCCTGAAGCCAAAGTTACCTCTCAGAGCAGTTGCCCATATGTGGAGATTCAATTTTCCTGTGAATTGTTCTACTTTAGTTTACTAATAATCCCTAGTACATCCATCAACTTGCTGCAGCCCCTGGGGAGTATGGTCTTACAGCACAGTAGCCAGGGCTATGAATCAATTATGTCTTGCAGTTGGAAATCTGAGAATTGCATTTTCATGTCTGCAACATCTCTTTCATCTTACTAGTCAAAATGCATATGCAACCAATGTAGCATTGGCATTAGCAAGAGGAATTCTTGGTTTCCCATTTTATAACATTGAGAGCTTTTATTGGTGTTAGAGGTTATCAAGCTATATTTTGTATTTTTGTGTGGTTTTATGTGATAAGAAACATTAATGTTCTTCAATTTTATGTGTTGTATTCTGAAAGGTACAAGGTTTCTGAAGACAACTAGAACAATTTTTTTTTATTTTCAAGATATTTTAGGTTTTAAACATAAATTTTAAACTTGAAAAATATCACTAAACAACTTGTTATAGTTTGGATGTGAGTTATCACCCAAAAGCTCACATGTGAGACTATGCAAGAAGGTTCAGAGGAGAAATAATTGGGTTGTGAGTCTTAACCGAATCATTGAATTAATCCCCTGATAGGAATTAACTGACAGGTAACTGGTGGGTTGTGGCTGGAGGAGGTGGGAAATGGGGATGTGGCTTTGGGTATATATTTGTATCTGGCAAGTGGAGACCTCTCTCTCTCTCTCTCTCTCTCTCTCTCTCTGCTTTCTGATCACCATGTGAGCCACCTCCTTCTGCCACACTCTTCTGCCTTGATGTTCAGACTCACCATGAGCTCCAAGAAATAGAAACTGCTATCTATGGATTGAGAACTTTAAAACTGTGAGTGCTCAAATAAAACTCTCCTTCTTTACAGTTGTTCTGGTTGGGTCCTTTATTACAGCAGTGAAAACACTGACTAAAACACAACTCTAACATTTAAAAAAGTCCCAACCTGAAACCTCAATGTTTTTAACACTCTGTTATAAATGTGTGTGTGTGTGTGTGTGTATAATGTATTTTTCTATGATGATGGTTTAAAAAATCTTATAGGCAGTAATAACGGACCATAAGGTCCAACATTTGCGTCAGGCTGCACAATAAACTTGTTTGTATCTTGCCTATCTCAGATCATTGATAGGAACCTGCATACTCTAAGTGCATGGGGGCCAATAAGAACAAAAAAAATCTGTAAAGTGTGCTGCTGTTCCACAGGACAGTGATACAGCAAGGAGAGGTCCATACAGCAAGGATGGCCTCTACCTAAGGGAACAAGAGAAAATTGGAGCTTGGTGATGGATTTTATCTGGCTCAACTTCAGGTGCTGATATACATATAAATGTCTATGTATATCATGTGTGTGTGTGTGTGTGTATATATATATATATATATATATATATATATATATATATATATATAGAGAGAGAGAGAGAGAGAGAGAGAGATGCACAAATATGCAAACAAATTTGTGTGTATACATATGTACCTATACATAAAATTCTATTTTTCTCAGTATCATTTAATCTAAAAAAAACAATTAGCAGAGGAGTTAGTAATAGCTTTAAGTCAAAATACATCTTAAGAAAGCTATAATATTGTTACTAGATTTCTCAGCACACTTTATTCCATTATAATTTAAAGTTACTTTGCTTATATTTATGTTAAATTCATATTAGATACAGAGAATATATTAAGCGTCTGCTTGTTTCCTACAGCTCTAAAGCAAGAGAAAAAAAACAGAATTAGCCTATTTTAAAATATACCTTGGCTGATTTTTTTAAACCAGAATGCATTATGTGTTAAGCTATTTAATAAATAATATAATACCTCCTTTCATTAATTTATTCATTCACTTAACAAATGTTATAAAACCTTATTATGTGCTACATACTGTAGTATACCAAGCAGACAAAAAATGATATTTTTTTCATATTGCTTATATTTTAATGCAAAATTATTCATTAATAAAGATGTCAATAATTAAAAACAGAACAGAACAGATAAGCAATTGTTTAGGGAATATACAATACAATATTTTTTTTAAGTGTGAACTTTGAAACAAATATTTCAAACTTTGTGAAAGATGTGCAAATTTTTCTGGGCCTTTTGGAAAAAAAAACAGAGTATTAAACTTTTTTCTGGCTACAGTTTTACTTAATAGGTCATTGAATTCAGGTTTCACAGTACTTTCTAGGATTATTCTCAGAGAACACTTAAATAATATAATTTGAATGCTTATTAAATTTAGGTTAAACAAATTTCATATTTTTGATACTAGTATTCCACCTATGCTGTGAACTCCTCAAAGGTAAGGAAGGATCTCTTGTAACTCATAACAGCATAATCCTTCCATCCCTCTAATATATAATAATCACTCAAATGTGTTCTAAAGTAACTTTATTTTCTTCCTTGTTTGGATAAATTATCCCAACCTAAAGCAAAGATACTGTGATGGAAAAAAAATATTTAAAAAATTTAGTCCATTCCTATGTTTTTTAATTCTCTATAGAATTGCCTATGTCAGAATTCAAATCATTCCCCCACCTTATTTTAGTTCAATGTGAAACACAGATAAAATAATTTAATCATTTTCAAATTTGAACTTTCTATAAATAATCTTCACATTTTTCTCCATGGTACTAATCAGGCTTTTGGAAAATACAAGACCTGGCACTACAGGTATTCATGGAGCAAGAATAGAACCATAACCTTAGGCCCTCTTTTGAGGAAGACAATAAACTCTCACTTGAGATTTATTCTTGCTCTAACTGTGCTATATACCCTCTAGCCACTATTTCACAACTCCCAATTTAATCAAACTTTAACTTCCATCATCTGGGAAATTTCAGAATGTGTTCTGTTCTGCAATGGGTTTGGGGAGCTGAAAAGAACAGAAATCATCACCATAACCACTACCATAGACTCATGCAATCATAGCATCAGAATGTACTGCAAGAAGTTATCTAGGTCTCTAGGCAACTCTGTGCCTCCTAGTTTTTTACTTCTTACAGAATCAACACTTTGCCATGCTTTCCCTAACAGATGTCTATGAGACCTGGGACTTGAGCTATTCAAAAGTCACTAACAGTTTGTAAGTACTTATTAAAGCAAAACTTGCTAATAGGGAGAGTGAGCAGAAGCTACAGTACAGATAGGTCAAAATTACACAACTTCCCAGTTTGTAGCCTGGAAATGCTTCCCTGAAATATTATTTTTAAGAGAGATTGTTAAAGAGTGCTGTGCTAAATTGTTGTATTTCTTTCCTTGGCCTCCTACTTTGATTGAAATAAAGTTTCTTCTATAACAACAACAAAAAATCCCCAACTTGACCTCAGTGGGTTTTTAACACTCCTATTCTAAATGTATATATATTCTCTAAAACACACACAAACACAAACAAACACAAACACAAACCTTTAATTTTGAAAACCTTTATGTGTTTGAATTAAGTCACCTCTTAAATTTCTTTCACCAAGTATTAAAATAAAGTTCATCTTCATTTGGACATATTAAGTGATAAATTACAGTGGTAAATTACAGTCCTTTATTAGAAGATGCATATTCATACATTTTGAACTAAGAAGGAAGTTGAACTTTACCAATATCATGGATACACCCTACTCTGCCAGTACAGAACAATAAATAAATAAATAAATAAGGGCAGACCTCAATATTTGACAAAATTGGGTTTAATTTTAGTCAATTACTAGTTGAGAGAGTAAAGGTCTAATTACTCAGATATATCATATGTGGATATATTTTTTGTATTTATTTTTTAGAACTAGCTGGACACAATACCTTTATTTTGTTTATTGTTATGTGGTGCTGAATATCGAACCCAGGACCTCACATGTGCTAGACCTGTGCTCTACCACTGAGCCACAATCCCAGCCCCCATATGTGGATATTTAATGCACAGTTAATGGCACATAATAGGCATTGTTTAAAGAAGGGTGGTGTTCATTTTGTGTTCATCATTTACTGCTTACGTAGTAAGCAGAATAATTATGATACCAGACTTCACTTTTACTTTTTGTGTATGTGGGTACAGTGTCACACACTGGTAATTCCAGTCACTCTGGAGGCTGAGGTAGAAATATTTCAAGTTTGAGGCCAGCCTCCACAATTTAGTGATACTATGTTTCAAAATAAATAAATAAATAAATAAATAGGACTGTGAATGTAGCTTGGTGTTTGAGTGTCCTGGGATCAAGCACCAATACCAAAAAATAAATAATAACAGTGGTCATTATTTATTTTTCTACCTCCTAAAATCTTCTCACCACTGGCTAGTTCTCATTCTAAAGCTGAGAGAGATTTTGATAAGTGTGAGAAAGTGGCAATTTAAGTACATTAATGTTAGTAGAACAAAATAGCAAAAGATAAGAACTTGAGTTACAAAATCAAGTGATTCAGATTGAAACATTCAAAACAAAACTTTCTTAACAGCTAAAACAAAGAGTTGGACCTTGGCCTTAATTTTGGAAATGAAACAGTTGGAAGCCTTACAGTAGGTTTGACTTTTTAAAAAAACAAATGGATGCTATCAGTATAAAAATATTTTTCTATTTGTTTCATTTTGCAACTGAAATAAATGTTTGTGAATTAGATGTGCTCTACATAGCAATAGGTCATAGAGACATTGATAAGAGTGCAGGAAATAAGAAAAGATAGAGCATCTAACTTCATATTTATATACCCAAGTTAAATGAGAACTTGATTATGAGAATGTGGGGAAAGTGATATCATTTCAGGCTTTACAATTCTCTTTGATTTAATTTTGTATGAGTCACTGTATTTTATCTTTGACAGATAATAACCCAATCACATCTCTTTTATTATCCAGGGAGGCCTAGAGATTTGGGATATTAAAAATAGAGAACGTATAAAAAAAACTGGTAAGTAGATACAAACTCCCTAATGGTTTAGCTTCTCATTTTTTTTCTTTCCTTTCTGAGACACAGAGCTGCAACTGTGCTGCATTATCAAGAAATTAAATCAAAAATTAAAACATCAGGGAGTCTGAATGTCTGCTTCTAGTGACACAACACTTAGTCAATATCATTTGGTTTTGCTTAGGGAGCCTGTTTTCCTGCACTTTGTAACCATCTCTGTTAAACTACTTCTAAAATAGAAAGAGACCATATGAAGGGAAAGCTTGATAAAGTGACTTATGCATCTTGGCACTCTTTCTCAAGTTATATTCAATCAATCATCAATTAAATATGCACTATGTGTCTTTAAATTTTATCACCACCCACTCTCCACATCCACTTCTATAACCAATTAACATTGTACTGGAATTTATAAAGGCAATACAGATGTTATTATTAATAAAATTTAAAATGTTATGTTACATATAAATGCAAAAACTTGAAATAAAACTTAAAATAGGATTGGTAACTTCTATATGGAAAAATAAAAGCAATCAGTGTCAAAGTAAAATTTGAATAAGGACTCCTAAAGCTAAGGGATGCCTGATCAACATTTAGAAATAATATTAAAAAGGTTCAAACTCCAGCTGAATTGTGATCCTTAATGGAAGAGCCAACTAACCTCTCAAAACATCAGAGGCACAGCTGAGCATTTGGAAATGTAAAGGCTCTCATTCATGTTTATACATTAATTATGTTTCCATAATATTTTCTTAAAAGGAGTAGGAGAAATACTTTTATAACTTTGTACTTGAAATCAATCTTTCTCATATGTAAACAAATCAAAATAGTCAACATGGTTTCCACCATCGATTTCACCACTAAACAGAGATCAATAGGTATGCCCTTCCTTTTTTTTTTCCCCTCAGTTTAGGTTGTCTCTCTGGATAACTGACCAGCCCTACAGATTTATATTGCTTAACAAATTACATATACAAAAGTCATTTTAACTACCTTTATTATCAAAGGAGGAAAACAAAGTCTGTTTCAATTGTACTTCCACTAAACAAAAAACTTTACTTTGGCATTTTTATTCCTCCTGTACAAATTTCCCTTCCTCTCTCCTTCCAGTCCTTCCTTTCTATCACACACATTGCAAACCTTCTTGACATGAAATTTTGTAACAGAGGAAGGAGAAATAAATAATGGAGGGTTAAAACAAGCAAAATCTATTTCACTTATCTGACTGGTTAGGAAAAAGGATATTAACAAAATTAGGACACTGATAACCATAACGTTAGAAGTGTGAAAATTGCTATAAAGAAGGAAACAGAGGGGCTGGGGATGTGGCTCAAGCGGTAGCGCACTCCCTGGGCATGCGTGCGGCCCAGGTTCGATCCTCAGCACCACATACAAACAAAGATGTTGTGTCCGCCGAAAATTAAAAAATAAATATTAAAATTCTCTCTCTCTCTCTCTCTCTCTCTCTCTCTCTCTCTCTCTCTCTCTCTCTCTCTCTCCTCTCTCTCTCTCTCTCTCTCCTAAAAAAAAGAAAAGAAGGAAACAGAGTACTATGGGAGCATATGAAGATTCTACTTGATCAAGAAGCCAAAGGAAGCTTTTCACAAGGAAACTTCACTTGAGAATTAAAAGAGTAATAGGAGTGAGTGATGGAAGAAAGGAATATTACAACGGAGTGCAAAAGCCCAGTGAAGTTGACAGACTGACTAGGAGGATCAGAGTGAAGTAAATTACTAAATATAATATCTATTAAAGAACAGCTGATGGAATATAGCAAGAGGGAGGAATGTACTAAAATCAAAATTAAGTATAAAACCAATGTTTTACACACATTTATTTAAAAATTAGTTTCATAAAATCAATCAGTGATTAGTTGTACAAAGATTTTAATATTTAAATTTCATTGTTATCAAATGATTTCTTTGACTAGGCATGATTATTGGGTAAATACTGTTTAGATGATGTAAACATTGTGTTTAATATTAAAAATTAGGTATATGTCGTCAACCTATGAACTAAATGATTGATTTCCATACACATGTAAATACATCAATATAGGAGATGAATCATAGGTTTTATAACTATTTTCGTCTTACCTTTCATTCATTATCTACCTGGCATTTTTTGCTCTTATACTACTTCCAGTCCAACTTTTTCAATTAAAATAAAGTTAAAGGATGCATAATAAAAAATATTTATTGCTTAATTAAATTTTTCATAATTAGTTTGATGAAATGAAGTTGTCTCTAGCTTCTGAATAGAAAAAGATCTATTATTTTAAATTAAACAAGTGATAGGCTCTTGGAATGCCAGAAATGTCCAATGCAAAACTTTAAATATAAATTTCTGATGTGGTTCCAACCTCACTCTCCAGCTTTTCTGAGGTTTTGGAAGAACAGCTGCTAGAAACCTCTGAGGACAGACACTGTTGATTTTCCCTCTAAGGGTTGATGTGAGAGATGACTAGAAAGCATGATAGTTGTCCTCAGGATGCACTATACTCTAGCTGGCTCTTTTCCTTATATCCTCCTGGGCTTGGGAGTGACAGCTTAAACTTTTTGTGTTATTACATGGTGACTTGAACATGCAAAAGTTATTCTTTCTAAGAATTTACAAGAATATTGAACAATGATTGAATTCAGTCACAACTATTCACAAGAATCTCTTTAAATTTGAATGTCATAATGTTTAACTTCATTTTTAGATATGATTTATAGATACTTATCTTACCCTCATTGAATTGGTCTATTCCTTTTTGACCTTCCATGTTCAAGTTGTATATAATTTCATATAAAAGCTCCACTGGATGTGTATTAATTAGATTTTGGATTTACCACACTCCAAAGGAAATGTTGTGTTGGTCAAAGCCAAAATAAAGTCACCTTTTAATTCTTTGCATGATAACAAAAAAGTATCCTTCTCCTTGAAACACTGTCTTCCAAATCACATCCAAAAATAAATTATACACTAAAAACTTCTACAGATGAGATTTAAATCATTTTCTTAGATGAATAATTAAGTGGATAGCTGGCTGTAATAAATGTATGTCAGAAATTAAAAGGGGAGAACATGAATTTCAGACATAGAAATTGAATGTTTAACCAAGGTCTAATTTACAAGGCTAGAAAAGAAAGTCCCAGTGCTACAGATACAACCACAAGCCAAAATATTCTCAGTCAAAATCCTTTCCAATGCACAAAATCTGTTTTCAGGAAGATATTTGGTTTGAAGTTTAGATATTACTCCACAACTTTCAGGTTTTATGCCCTACATAGGCTATATTATTCACTACATGAATTTACCTCTTCATTTTAATATCAATCTTTTAGTTTATGGTTCCCAAGGTAGAGAAAAATTGGAGTATTGAAGTGAGAAAAATAATGAAAAAAAATATAATTTGGGAACATTCTTTATTTTCCATTGATTGTGAAGTGGCGGGGCTGGGTGATTAGCCAGACAGACAAATTACTTTACTAGTCTAAACACTACAGACAAAAATCATATGTCTGAATACAATTCAGCTTGAAAATTGCTATTTTTTATTATTTTGATATAAGCCAATGATATTAGTGGCTTGCCTACCAGAATAAGGTGCATTTTGTTTCACTTTCATTGCGTAAAAATGCATAATTCATTTATTTTTGCAGCTATTAAAATTTTCGGTGGGTTAAGCTCCAATTCTAGATGAGAGAGAATATATACAGAACAATGTAACTATTAAAAATGCAATGATTATTTTTCCCCTTGTTTTTTCTCTTGGGAGAAACTTACAGAGGGCCCTTTGCTATATCTAGATAGATAGATAGATAAACTATTTTGAAGTAGTTACATTAGATAACAGATCAAGAAAATCACACTGGGATAACAAGAAATTTATATCCATAGAATAAATGTTTTAAAATTTTATATATATATATATACACACACACACACACACACATATATACACACTTTTGAACATACTTAGTGTTTTTCAATGCTTAACACTTCAAACAAACTGTAAATAATATACTCTAAACACTAAATCAGAGAGAACTAGAGAACTAAAATAAATTCTTTAAGCATGTAATGTTTCTAGAACTTCTCATTTTCTTTTATCAGAATTAAAAATCTATCTTCTTTCCTTTGTTAGACTATAAGCTCTTTAAAGGCTAAGTCCATATCACATTCACTTTTGAACTTAGAAACTATTGGCTGTAAATTAGTTTGTATCAACATTTGACTGCACAACACATCCCAACCTTGTAAAGGATGACTTATGTACTATCATCAACATCATCACTACTGCCATGTATATCTAATTAGAACAAATTAAAACACTTTTAAAAAATCTACATACATCAGACCAATCTTTATTTTCCTTTTGCTTGTATTCTCATTGCATTATAATTTCTCAGGAATAATAAAGGGTAAAAATATGTTGAAACATATTTTTGTTTCAACATCAGTTTTTGATAGCTAAGCTGTGTAAGAAGTAAATAACTACAAATATTACTTTTCAACTCCTTCTGGCATACAACCACCCAATGGATATTATTGTGCTACGTTATTTGATATGATTACCTACTCCTTTTTTACTTCAGTCTCTTATATTAGGTTTCCTTGATAACACACTACCCTGATTCTTTTCTTACATTTTATCATTGATGAAGATGACAGGAGGCATTTCTTTCCCTGTTTACCATTTTTTTTTATTTTTAAAAATATTTTTATTAGTTGTTGGTGAAATTTATTTTGTTTTATTTATTTGTATGTGGTGCTGAGGATCAAACCCAGTACCTCATGCATGCTAGGCAAGTGCTCTACCACTGAGCCATGATCCCAGTCCTTACCATATTTTTTTTCTATTTAATGTAAGTGTTTTTAGGGTTTTACCTTCAATTCTCATCTCACTCAATATATTATCCCTGGATAAATTCACACACTATCATTGCTTCCTTTACTAGTCTGGCTTCACAACTGAACAAATTGAGAGGATAGCATTCATCCTCTATACATAAATTTTATTTTTATTTCAATTATCTGAATGTTCAAACCTCAAAATTGTGTTTGGATGAAAATGTTAATTCTCTCAACCCACTCTCCTTGCTTTGAGAAAATACTTGTAGAGAGCTTGTCAAACAATGATGAAGCATTCTTGATTATTAGTTAATGATAGTTTACGGTATTCTTAGAAATCTGATTTAAATAAAGTTATAGCATGCTCTTAGTTTAAACCTAATGAAATATTAAACTGCCACCACAATGCCAATATGTTTTGTTATAGCTTTCTAAGGTAAATACAGGCTTAGCCAATGCGTTGTCACTTAAAAGACTTACATTAAACTAGGATATATTAAACCCACTGTCTCTCTTTTTACCGATTGTTCTTCCTAAATTTCTATTATACTGGGATGTAATTCAGTGGGTAAGTGACTTTGAGTTCAATCCCTCCTACAAAGAAGAAGAAGAGGAGGAGAAGGAGGAGGAGGAGGAAAGAAGGAGGAGGGGGGAGAAAGAATACTTGAAATTTTTTTTTCAGAAAAATGTCCCATAAACAACTGTGCAAACAGAATTTTTCTAGTCTTAAGAATATGGAGCAAGTGTGATATGCAGGACACTGCCTAGTACACGGGATTCCATTTGTTAAGTAGAGTGCTAGCAGCATATCGCAAAAATGAAGTGTTTTTTAAGGGTGTAATAATAAAAGTTTTTCATGAAAAAAATAATCCAAATTAGGTTATTTATATTAATAGCATTTAAATCTACTCATTCATATTGTGCAGACAATAGTCGCTCCTCTCTCACAATAATCTTAAAACATTATTAGCATTTGTGCCTGATAATAGTGAATGAACTGACTTTCAAGAATGAATTAAGAACCTTTTCTGTAAAAAATCAGGAGCATCATAGAATTATTTCTAAAAAATACACTGACAATTTCCAAGTTGGCAGTATACCTATTATTTTATGCTAAGAGATTCTTTAGCAGCCAACTGATTAAAAAGCTTGTATTTGTTCAAAATGGTTATAAATTATTTACTGTACTTAGCAGTTGCTTTCAGTCAATGACATACTGCTAAATAAATATTTCCTATAAGCTCTATTCTGAAAGTTATAAGAATAAAAGTCATTGATCTTGGATCAGATGGACTTCTATTACTTTTTGAGGACATTTCCCAAACTTATCTACACACCCCTCCCGCAATATATTCATGCTTTTCTGGATGTTTCATTTAGAATATGAATGATTTTCAATTTTCAAACTGTTTAGAACATATTCTTAGGGCTAATTACATGACAGGAGAGGAAGAGATTCTGTACTTTGACATTTAGCTTCCTGTAATATTTTATCTTATCAAGAACACTGAAATGTTATTTATATTTTGGGTTTCAAACATAGTTTTGTTTATGAGATTATCTTTCCCTTTGCAACAATTTCAGTTTATTCTCCAATGGGAAGTGCAAATCAGTTGATTGAAGATATGCAAAAATGAATTCAGAAAGAAAAGTAGTGGTAAACATACAAAAGATTTTTTCTGGAAATATTGCATCTATTTAACTGAGAGAAAACTTGAACAGTGTAGGTAGAATAGTGTTTTCTTTTAAGTTTTCTATTTACAATTCTATCACTCATTCATAAAACAAATATTTATGAGCACCTATTATATGCCTGACATTGTTCCAGGCACATAAGAAATAGCAGTTAAAAAAAATCAGAAGTGAGACCAATAGAATAGAAGATTGATACTGAAGGGGAGTGAGAAAGAAAGAGCAAGGGGCAGTACTGGGGAACGCTGTAATATGCTTCATCCATGCACAAATATACCACAATGAATTCCATTTATATATATATAATGCTTTAAAATAATGATGATGATGATGATGATGATCAGTAGAATAGAGCAAGAGATCAGTAGACTAGAGCAAGTGGTCAGGTGGAGCAAGGAGGGAAAGAAAGAAAGGTACTGGGAAATGAGATTGATCAAATAAAGTTATGTACATGTATGGATATGAGATAATGAATCCCATTAGGTATAATTATAATGCACCAATAAAATTAGCAATTAAAAAAAACAAATGGACAAAATCTCTGTCCTCACAAAGCTTATATACTCATGGAGAAAAAAGAATATAAGCACTATATACAAGTTACATAACATATTAGAAGGTGAAAGGAGAATTTATAAAAATGAAGCAGAAGTGGCTTGAGAGGTTTAGGAAAGAGGATCAAGAGTTCAAATCCTGCTTCAGCAACTTACAAGGCCCTAAGCAACTCTGTGAGACCCTGTCTAAAAATAAAATATGAAAAGTTACAAAGGTAAACAAATACAACTGTAGTAGGATATAGCAAGTATAAATCCAGTGAGTCCTGTGTAACTTAAAAATATTCTTTTTAACTTAAAAATATTCTTTTTCTCAATGACAATGAGAGAAAAAAAAAACTACCCACAATTGTAATACCAATCAACCAACCTCATAAGTTCCACCAACTGGGAAAAATAATTAGTTCCCTTATTATGAGACCTTAAAACCACAAGGTTATCAATAGTTTCTAGTGGAGTGGTAATGTGAATTGTGTTCATTATACTTTATACCTTGGTAAAAGTTAATGACCTGCTCCAGAAATTTTATTTCACCTCATACAGGAAAACTATTCTTAAGACTCATGAAGTCTAAATCTCACACTGCTCTTGATAGGCTATTGTGTAAAAATGCCTTCAATTTCAAAACAAACGGATATAGACTTCAAATATTATCAAATAACAAAAATATCAACTCCATGTTATTTTCCTCCTCCACCAAAACAAAAAACTATACGTGGCACAATGATACAATAGACAAAAAAAGTAGTATGCAAAAAAAAAAAAAAGAAAAGAAAAGTTACAAAGGTGCCAAAAACATGTACTGGAGAAAAGATAGCATCTTCAACAAATGGTGCTGGGAAAACTGGAAATCCATATGCAACAAGATGAAATTAAATCCATATCTCTCACCATGCACAAAACTTAACTCAAAATGGATCAAGGACCTAGGAATTAAACCAGACACTCTGCATCTAATAAAAGAAAAAGTAGGCCCTAATCTTCACCATGTGGGATTAGGCCACAACTTTCTTAATAAGACTTGTATATTGCAAGAATTAAAACCAAGAATTAATAAATGGGATGGAATCAAATTATTTTTTTTTCTCAGCAAAAGAAACAATCTATGAGGTGAACATAGAGCTTACATTCTGGGAGCAAATCCCTACCCCTCACACATCAGACAGAGCACTAATCTCTAGGGTATGTAAAGAAGTCAAAAAGCTATGCACTGTAAAAACAAATAACCCAACCAACAAATGGGCCAAGGACCTGAACAGACACTTCTCAGAAGAGGATATACAATCAATCAACAAATATTTGAAAAATGCTCATCATCTCTAGCAATCAGAGCAATGCAAATCAAAATTACTCTAAGATATCATCTCACTCCATTCAGAATGACAGCTATTATGAAGACAAACAACAATAAGTGTTGGCGAGGATGTAGGGAAAAAGGTACACTCATACATTGCTGGTAGGATGGCAAATTGGTGCAGCCAATATGGAAAGCAGTATGGAGATTCCTTGGAAATCTGGGAATGTAACCACCATTTGACCCAGCTATCCCTCTCTTTGGACTATACCCAAAGAATTTAAAAACAGCATACTACAGGGACACAGCCACATCAATGTTTATAGCAGCACAATTCACAATAGCTAAACTGTGGAGCCAAACTAGATGCCCTTCAATGGATGAATGGATTAAAAAAATGTGGTATATATACTCAATGGAATTTTACTTAGCTATAAAAGATAATAAAATCATTGCATTTGCACGTAAATGGATGGCATTGGAGAATACAGTGCTAAGTGAAGTTAGCCAATCCCCAAAAAACAAATGTGGAATATTTTCTCTGATATAAGGAGGCTGACTCATAGTGGGGTAGGGAGGGGGAACATAGGAGGAATAGATGAATTCTAGGTAGGGAAGAGGGGATGGAGGGAAAGGGAGGAGGCAGGGGATTAGCAAGGATGGTGGAATGTGATGGACATCATTATCCAAAGTACATGTATGAAGACACAAATTGGATGTCAACCTACTTTATATACAAACAGAGACATAAAAAATTGTGGTATATAAGAGTTATAATGCCAAAAAATACACAAATTACATGTATAAAGGCATGAATTGGCATGAACATACTTATGTACAAAGATATGAAAAATTGTGCTCTGTATGTGAAATAAGAATTGTAAAGCATACCGCTGTTATGTATCTAAAAAAATAAAATCAATTAAAAAGTCATTATTTATTTTAGAAAGTTCCAATGTCAGAATAACAATTAGCATGTGAAAAATATGTATAAATAATAGTATTTTAGCAGATTTTCTCCTAGCATATCATTCATTTAAATGCTTTGTTTGTCCTGTTTAATCAATGGATTATAATACATGTCATTAGAGTAGCAAATAGATTACTTATCACATACAAAGAACAATATTAACCTCATCATATAATATTGACAACTAAAATCTAGACACCAAAAAATAAAATTATAGGTTAACTAGAGTCTTCACCTACAATTATATTATTTGAAATATATACTTTCAGATATATTTTTGCAAATAATATTAGGGATTTTTTTGTAGTGCAAAATTCTGGTGTGTCCCAGTTGTTCAATTTCACAATGAAATGAAAACTCCATAGAAGAGCTAGTCATAACACTTGTGGGATACATGTAGTTTCTGCCTAATAAAGTGATCTAAGGAAAAAAGAAAAGTTCTGGGGATGTGGCTCAGTTGTTAAGCAACCCTAGGTTCAATTCCCAGTATCCCCCCGCCGCCACCACCACCAAAAAGAAGAAGACGACAACAATGCAGCAAGAGTAATTGGTGGGATATATATTTATACAGTATGATCAGAGAAAAAAAAATCACTGAGATCTTAACATCTGAATGAGAAATAGGAGGCAATATGATGAACCAAATGGACATCTGGGGAAAGAGAACTTCAGCTACAAGGAGGAACAACAGCTTGAACTTGCCTGTGGAAGAACATCAAGGAGGCCAATACTGATTGAGTACGCTGAGCAAAGAAGATAGAGAAGATGAGGTCGGAGAAATAAAGGTTTTAGATATTACAGAGTCTACTTTTTGTCATTATCTCCACTGAAATGGGAAGTCATTGGAGGATTTTGTGCAGATGAATAACGATTCTACATGCCTCTGATATCAAAAGTAAGGTTTAGCAAATCTTACTAGTTAAAGTATATTTCTTGGACTCTGTGGGGATCTTTATTTCTTTTCAGTAAAACAGGAATCTCTGTTCATATCTGTGTAGGAATTGCCACTATTTTTTTTCTCCCACTGCTTTTCTGTGATTGTATTTTATGTTGTTTATTATCTCAGTAGACAAATTAAATACAAATCCATAACAACACACTAGTAAATTATGAATTCAAAACTTCATAATTATGAGCAAAAGGCTCATATTACTATGATGTTCATTACTGCATGGCCACAGGCTTTCACAAAATGTAGCTATGTCCAGAATGGAATTCAATTTTTCTTTAAATTTTATCATCAGTAGTGTGTATAAGTGATGTTGTAAGACAGAAAGAATCTTTATTTTCTTATTGCTAAAAGATTTAGACTTTCCATTTGAGAAGGAGTGGAGGAAAAGGGAAATGTCCTGTTAGTTCTGTGTTATTTTTGGAATATAAATGTATTAATAAAAACTTCATAATTACCACTGTATTTAAGTAAATTGTGCAGGAAATGTACGCTTGCTGAAGCCAAAGATATTTTCATCATGATTTGATTAATAGGATAGTGGTATGCTTGGGCTGAAGTATGACAGTTATAGTTTAAAAAGAAAAACACTATTCCTAAAATAATCTTTAAAATAAACCATTTTATGTTTAGGGGAACATCAGAAGGATTTTAGAAAAGTACTGAAAGGCTTGAAGATATTATCTTCCATTCTTGTTTTTCCTTGCTAGGATAACCATTCAGAATATTCAAATCATAGAAAATATTACTGGACTTTGACTTTCACCATTTCTGAGATGAGAAGCCATTGGACAGTTTAAAGCAGAGAAGTATATGGATACACATTAAATGTATACATCAGATTTAAATTGACACAGATTAAGAAATAAATGAGGGCTAAGGTTGTAACTCAGTGGTAGGGAGGTTGCTTAGTATATGTGAGGCTCTGAGCTTGATTCTCAGCACTGCATATAAATGAGTAAAATAAAGGTCTGTTGAATATATATGTGTATATATATATATATATATATATATATATATATATATATATATATATGAAAGATCTAAGCACTACTGTTTACTAATGTAGAGGATAAATAGTGCAACTACAATAGTAGACGAATGGAAATTTCAGGACATAATATTTTAATAAGAACAGTGGCTCTGATCTGTGTGGCAAGACATAAAGGAAAAAAGAAAATGGTATCCACATTAGAGACCAATTAAGTTCTAAATAAAAACATTTTAAAACTTATTTTCCTTATACATCACTTTTGCTAATTTACTCTCTGATTAAAAAAAATCCAGTGTGACAAAATTAATACTTTTGTGTTAAAGTAAATAACTCTATCACAAGCTTATTACTTCAATTTATAACATAATGACAGGAGGAATACATATTGCTCATTAGGAGAATGAATGAATATCATCTCAAGTCTCATTTAACAAGCCCTGACATTATTATGGTGATGGGTAATGAGCTTTGGAGTCAAACAGATGTGAGTTTGAATCCAGGCTCCAACAATTACTTTGTGACTTAGAATATTTTATTTAACCTATATTTTACTCAATGGTAAATCAGAGTTGACAATTGGATCTATCTATAATGTTAATAATAAGAAGTAAGAGAATTATATGTAAAGTCCCAGGCAAATGTAGTTTTAGTCATTATTATTAACAATATGATCATTTTCACATAGGTCAGTTCTACCCACTTGCAATAGCATATATCATTTTAAGCCCAGGGCCTGCCTAAGATAGTGTAAGGAATATTTTAAGTCCTAAGTGCTATTTAAGTTCTGGTAAATGACTAAATTAAATAAGTTGCTTTGTAAAGAAAGACTTAGAATTCATGTGAAATCTCTGGACTAATCTTTCTCTTTTATAATTAGTGTACAATATTTACCTAGTATTGTCAATAGTCTATGAAAAAATAAAGGATTTGTCTCTTTTCACCTACCTCTTTCCTATAGTCTGACTTCTTTGCTTCAAACTAAACTGCTTGGTTGTGTGCTGCTATTGTAAAAACTTGCAGAGGTACTGTTATTTAAGAAACAAGAATATTGATGACAAGCTAAGAAATTGAGATGTTGGAGGACAGAGACCATTGGTGCTATCTCTTTTTGTATCTGCAATTGTGGCATCACTTGATAAATGACTCAACAAGCCAATTAATAAATAAAACAGATAATGCAATCAATTTTGAATAGATGAGTAATAAAGGAGAGAGTTTCCAAATAAATTCTTACATTATGTACCATTCAAAGAAAACATTCTATTTCAGACCTTTCTTTTATTTATTAAACATATAGAACATAGTAGTAATATAACACTTATGTCCAAATCAATAATGAAATACCATATTTTAAATGTCTGAGATTTAATTAAGAAATATGCTAATGATGATTCTTAGAAATCTGCTACATCCTCTTTCACATTGATGTTATTCAAGGCACAAATTTAGTTTGTATTCAATTGGTAATACCAGGATACATAAGAGAATCTGTGGAACTTCCTGCTCTATTGTGAATTCCAACGTGTGAAGACATATCTATTATTATTTATATCCTCAATGTCTAGCAGAATCCCCAACAAGTAGTTGTTCTTCAAAAATATTTACTGAATAAAAGTTTCAATAGTGTCTAAATAGCCAGGCAAAATTGCCAATGACTATAAAGTACACATTGACAGTTATTTTGTTAAAAACATACCATGTAAATATCCCATTAAAATATTTAAAAATATATAATTAAGCATATTAGCATATTGGCTTATTGCCTTAGGGATTTTCCCTGTGTAAATATTTTTCCATTTTACACTGCTCCAACTTAATAAAAAATTCATTCTTAAAATAATATTTGTCAATCTTCTTCTTTTTCTGTTTTAAGATGAAAAGTGTAAATGTTTTGCTATTTCTTACAAAGAATAAGATGAAAATTCTAGGTTTCGATAATTTTCTCTTTTCCTCAGAGCTCTTTTAAATTTATATTTCACAAAATACCTCTCTTTTTGTCAACATTTCAAAACATTTTAAGGAATGTTGCCCTTCCAATTAGAAATTACTGAAAAACACGATCCTTTTGTCTGTTTTGTTGTATTGTGGATTTCTTTGAAAAACTCACTATTTTTTTTCTGTCAGTATTTCAAGTGTTGTAGCCCCCACCTCTGTCTATATACTGGAAATTATTCTAAATGGTGGCTTTTACTCATATTGAAGTACTTTCCTATTAGGTATAACCAAAACATATATTTCCACACACTAAGGGTAGTTGAATTATTTCAAACGTTCTGCTAAACAGAAAGCTTTCACATTTGTTTCATGCTGCCTCCTGGAAATGACAAGAAAGGGAATAGTTTGGGTCTAATGTTCAAATCAGTCACTCAGTAATTCACATATACCTTGCTTATAGTGTTCAATTTATATGATAAATTATGTAATGCCAAAACAAGGAACCCTCAAAGTATTTTTTTCTGTAAGAGATGAGCTGATAAAATATGATATAACCATAACATGGTAATTTCTTCAAAGGTAAAAATTTCTACAGTAATTTTCATACAATGAACTCCAGAGCTAAGTTACACATAGTCCATTATGGGCCAACTTCTAATGGTGGTTAAAAAAACAAAAAGATGCTCATCACACTATGGTATTAGTAATATATTGACAAGTGCAGCAAATATATAAAATGTATAAGCTTCAAAAGGAGTTTAAACTTATTGTCCACACTTAAACTGTGATATATATTGATTGATAGCTAGATAATAAAACTTGTCCTTCTGAACTTTATAAAAACTTTGTAAATGTTGACTTATGTATTTGAAAATGCATTATAAACTGTATTAAATTTTAAAATATGTAAGGAATAGCAGTAACATTGGAAGTCAGTTTCTCCTATATTTTTTTCTTCTTTGAGGAAGTTTCAAACAGTATCTAACCAATGCTTTGACAATTATAGAGAAAAGATTATTGCGTCCCACACACTAGTTAAAGTCCTCAGTTAAAGCATCATGCAAATAGCAATACATTTCAGTCACTTTTTAGTTACTTAATAGAGAAGATAATTTTAAACTCTCTCAAATTATATAAACCTTGCTGGAAAATATATCAATAATTTAGACAGAATTTTCTTTAGTATATACTGCACATCCATTCTTCAAGATGCAGCCAGTTCTTCTATAACATGTTTTAAAGACATTAATTTGTTCCAAAATGATATATATCAGGAAACGATTTGAGCAACAAGAGAAAGTCACATTGATTATACTCTAAAAATATTTAGGCAAACACAGCAAAACTCATACAAAGCTCATGAAACTACCAGTAACTTAATTCGCTACATACATTATTCTACCATATTACATTTTGTTATGCTTTACATTTTTGAATGTTTTCATATTATAAAATGAATATCCACAAGACAAGTGAGTATTGTTTCAAAAATGCCAAGTAGTACAGGAAAGGAAAATTTTAAATGTTGAGGAAAAGTTTAAATAACAAAAGTATTTCAAAATAAGAGAAAATATGATCTTTTCCAAGTAAAGACAGGAAAGCAATCCCATTTGTAGCCTATCAGTGACAACTTGCCAAAAACAAAAGAAATGTCTACGGCTACATGGTATATAAAAATATATTTGGCCTTTTTCCCTGCTTCCTAGCATAGAGCTCCTAAAACTCGTGGAATTTCCTGAGTGATAGGAGTGTTTTCTTATAATTCATGAGTCCGTTTTGATCACACTTGAGTTTATACTGGTCACCAGAAAGACCAAGTAATTGGAAACTTGAGAATTTTTAACCCTACTTACTGATCTCCAAGTGAGGGTACTAGGAGTTAAAAGATTTGGCTCTATGAAAAACTCAGGGAACTGCTAGGTTGATCAACGCATGGAATTCTCAAATGGTGGCATGCAAGGAGAATGCAGGAAAGTTCCATCATACCCTTCCCAATACCTTTCTTTATTTCTCTCATTTAATTGTTCCTTTATCCATTATAATAAATGAATAAATATAAGTGAACTATTTTCCTGGAGTCTGTGAGTAATTTTAGTAAATTGCCAAACCTGAAAAGAAAGCTTCAAATGGTGTCTGATGTAGGGATCATTTTGTGTACTCAAGCCCTGTAAATTTTGTGATCTGGTTTTAATGACAGGTAGACAGTACTAGAATTGAATGGAATTGTTAGACATCCATTTGATGTGAAAGAATTAGACAACTGTTTGTTGATATAGAACAACTTCATACAGGTTAGAACAAATTCAAATACTGGTGCAAAATCTGTAACAAAGCCTAAAAGAAACTGAAGATATTATCGGATTGATGAGAATTCTGATTCTAGACCAAACAGTGAAAGAATCAGAAAAAAAAATTTCTCACTAAAAAAGAAAAGACTAGGTGTAAACAATAATCTTAAGTACAAATTGCAGAATCCTACAGAAGGAACTTGTGTAACCCTGGTGGTGGCTACTTTGTCAAACATCTCCACAAATTTCAGACTTCAGCTGTCCAGAGAAGCTATGAATTCACAAAATAATTCCCACAAATGATCCATTACTTCAGTTTCAGTTTAAAATCTCAATTTTGATTAAAGAGGTGACTATTGTAAACTCATGCCCTTAAAAAAAGATCTGTATCTGAAATCCTGAGATAAAAAAAGGCAAAAGCCCAGAATTTAAGGCTGTGAAACATTCTTTTTTTATTTGTTCTAATTAGTTATATATGACAGTAGAATGCATTTTGACACTTTGTACATAAGTGGAGTATAATTTCTCATTCTTCTGGTTGTACATGATGTAGAATTACCAGTCCTGTAATCATAAATATACAAGGGTAATAATGTCTGGTCCATTCTACTATCTTTTTTACCCTCATACTCTCTCCTTTCCTTTACTTCCCTCTGTCTAATCCAAAATAACTCTATTGTTTCCTGGCCTGCCCCTAGCCTTATTATGAATTAGCATCTTTATGCCTGAGAAAACATTTGGCCTTTGGTTTTTTAGATTGTCATATTTCTCTTAGAATGATATTCTCCAGCTCCATCCATTTACTGGAATGACATTATTTAATTCTTCTTTATGGCTGAGTAATATTCCATTGTTTATATATACCATATTTTCTTTATCCATTTATCAGTTGAATGGAACTTAGGTTGTTTGCATAGTTCAGTTACTGTAAATTAACTATTATAAACATTGATGTGACTGGGTCACTGTAGTATGCTGATTTTAAGTCCTTTGGTTATAGACCAAGGAGTGGGAGAGCTTGGTCAAATGGCAGTTCCATTCCAAGGTTTCTGAGGAATCTACATACTGCTTTCCAGAGTGGTTGCACCAATTTGCAGTCCCATCAGCAATGTATGAGTGTACCTTTTTTCCCTACATCCTAGCCAACATTTATTGTTTCTTTTATTCTTGAAAATTGCCATTTATGAAAGATTCTTAACTGATATTTGGTAACATTGGCAAATCCAGAACAATCAACCATAATCATTCATCTGATGCTACAAATTTCAAATGTAAAAGTCTGTAAAAAATATAAAATAAATGTAAAAGCATGATACCATATTTATTATGTTCTTAACATTAAGGTTTTTGTGTCACTTAGAAATTAACACATCGAAGCAAGTGCTCAAAGATTTACATTTTGATGTAAGCCACTGGTGTGTGTGCATCTTCTGGCTGTACTATAGGAATATTTTAATTCACTGGGAACATGCATTATTGCTAATATTTTAGTAGTAGAAATCTGTTAATGAAACAAGCTTGGTGTATTCTGTTGCTGTTTCATTTTAAATTGAGCATTAAGGGAATGAATTGTTTTAGTTGTAACTCTGCCAATATGTCTATCTAGAGGCCTGTTGCCATTTCTGTCTTCAGTGAAATTTTTTGTCCCCAAGAAAGGATAACAGATTGAGTTGGTGTAGTGTATTCTTGGTTATCAAAAAATACTCATGTAGCTTCGGGATTTTGAATTGGTGAATATTCATGATGTGTGGAAAAGCACACACCACAATCTCAATCACACAAAATGGGATATTGTGTATATATGCATACAACCTAGAGGGACACGTCCAACTAAGCTTCTTGTGACTGGATGACTTTGTTCTTTGCTTGTGTGTGTGTGTGTGTGTTTTTCCTGTAATGTACAATTTACTTTTAAAAAATAAAAATTATTTTAAAAACCTGAAAAAAAAAAGAAATTAACACATCATACAAAATGGTCACAGACAATGTTTGACATAATCAAAGAGCTAATTATCAAATTGAAAAATGTCTGAATAAATCCACATGACACAACATACATAGATGAGGTTGTGCAAAGTATGAAATAAATGACAGGGTTGATATGAAAGAATCAATATGTAGACATGACAAATCTAAAACAAAACATAAAGGGAGAAATAGTGAAGAGAAAATGAGTGATAATATTTTTTCATATGTGAAAATAGATGGGAAGTGTCAGATTCAGGAAAGCCAAAAAATATCATCGGCAGGATGAATTAACACACGTTTATAACTCTTAAATTGAAAAACAAAATGGAGAAAATATCTTAAAAAACAAAAATAAAAAAACAAGTCTTAAAAACCACCACATTTAGAAAGATCATTGGACAAATGCAGTTCTTAAAAACAAAAAAAGAGCAAAATCTTTAAATTGCAGAGAACAGCAATGACTGCAAATGAAGCAATTTTCCAGTAATATAGCTTTGCTGTATGAACTCTCAGAAAATTATTCAAGAAAATGAATCCATAAATACAGCTGAATATACCAAAAGTACTAGTAAAT
The DNA here is from genome assembly GCF_021218885.2 of Marmota monax. Classification (NCBI taxonomy): domain Eukaryota; kingdom Metazoa; phylum Chordata; class Mammalia; order Rodentia; family Sciuridae; genus Marmota; species Marmota monax. The sequence continues at coordinate 2,916,259 of NW_026695065.1, forward strand.
AATTTACTATCTGTACAGATCTAAAGAAGCAAGGCCTGCTTGCAACACATAATACAAATGTTCAACTTAAGGGAACTGGCAACAAAGGAGAACTAAACAATAAGGCAACAAAAACTTTCAGAAAAGGGAAGACGTGATTACATATAAAATATTCCAAGTTATTGTTGAGATAAAAGTATAGACTTGTCTAGACAAAGATTCTGTAAAAATTTAAGACTATCCACCAAAAAATAGAAGTAAAATGTAGAGGATCCAAATGCCAGGGAGAAAAAAAGGATTCATAAAATATGATTAATCCATAATAGTACAAGAGGAAAAATAAATAAAGCAAAAAGACAGTGAATAAAAACCACAAAATATGACTATTAAAAACTCTAATCACATAATTAAAAATAAAAATTAACAAAATCAGAATTTGCTAAAACCAAATTAAATAAAAGTAAATAATGAAGAAAAATACAGTTTTTTAATGTAAGACACACATGAAATGTGATACAGTAAAGCTTGTTAGCTGTATTAAAACTGATATAATATATTGTAACAATTTCATATCAATTTATATCAAGAACAAATTCATTATTTGGGTAAAAATGCTATCTGTTTTTAAAAATTAATGGTAAAATATATCTAATTACAACTAAAATATATTACATTATTTTAAAATTATTGATTGGATAATCTACAAAAATCTTGAAATTTAAACTCTTTCAGAATACTTGAAATATGTGAAAGAATAAATATATGGTGAGAATTAATAAGATCGGTTTAAAGGTATGCATGCAACCCTGTACTTAACAATTGAAAAATATTTATTCATTGTTAGCACACATAAAAACATTTGCAAAATTCATTAAAAACCAATTAAAATGAATTAAAAACCAAGTCTAACCAATACTGAAAATCTAATATCGTATAGACTACAATCATAGAAATAATTCTATTCGAGTGGAAAGAATTAATAGATAGCAAATTTCCTGTAGGTTTGGAAAATTAAAATACCATTCTACCTCAAAATATCCTATGAATCAATTCTCACTTTACATTTAAAATCAAATGACAACAGAAACATGGCATTTCAACATTTATAAGATGTGCTACTTATAAATGCATAGCCTTAAATGAAAAGGGAAAAAGATTCAAAACTAATATCCTAAGCAAATCAAAATAAGAATTTTAAAAATAACTACAAAGAAAAATCCAATGGAAGTAAATGAAAACACATGAAATCACCTGAGAAACATTTTTAAATATTACACCTTTAATTCTATTTTCCCATGAGGTCTAAGCTTTGTACTGTACAATTTTAAAGTCATGTTATAGCCAAACTGACTATACTTTAAAATCTATCCCTAGAGGAATCCAGACTACCAGAGAAATGTGAGTGGGGATAAATTATTTTGAATTCACAAATACTTGCTTTCCTTCTACTGGTCTCTGGTATTAGGTAATCAACCAATACCAAAGGACATTATAATAACTATCCTAAAATTCATTCTGTTTACTGTGAGAATATTCTTGAGTATGATTTCCACCAAATTACACATTATTCTCTTTATAATGGCTCACAAAAAAAAAATTCACTCTTGTGTCAGTACTGTGGAGAGCTATGCTTCTTCTGAGACATTAGTTTGTTTTATTTTGGGGTGTACTGAGGCTTTTAAGAAAGTTTTTAATGGAATTCAGTGAATGCTTTTGAAATAAATGAATAACTTTTTTTATTCTCCAGTTTAAAATATTGAGTCAAATGTGTAAACCTACTCCAGAAAGTGTACAGACCTTCACAATGTATAATTTGTTTACTGCATCTTATAATTCTATGTTTATTGTACTTTTGTCCAGATTCTTAATCTTTTGTATTTAAATTTTTTCTAGTATCAACATTTAAGTCAATTAGAACCTCCCTGAAACAAAATAAGGCACAAATACAATAAAATTATGATGATAGCAATAATAATGAAATAGGAGGACTAAGGCATGAATCTGCTCTCTGAAAAGAAAAATAGGAACAATTTACAAATAGTTTCAAAACACAAAACAATTCTAAAACATATAAATATAAATATATGACAAAGCAAATAGAGTAAGAGATTATTGGTAAAAGCTGGTATTGTATATGATAGTGTTAATAATAAAGTGCTTCAAATTTGCTGAATGAAAATTTTCATAAAATTTTGGATCTCAGTACTATGAAAGTATTCAGAATACATATATATGTGTGAAAAGAATAACTGTTTAGTGATGCTATATAAATTCAGCATAGTTACTTTACGTGGGGGGAAGAAGAGAAATAAATTTCATAAGAGTTTAAGAGAAAGGGAGTTCAATCGTTTTATTTTTTTTTATTTCTCAAGCTGAGTGGTAAACAGAACAGAGGAATTAGAAATTTGATGGGAAACAAGGATTTAAACAGAAACAGTCAAATCTGGAAAGGAGTGCAAAGGGTACACAAAGTTGGGAATTTTACTCATGGAAATAATATTTTTTCAAGACCATATGCCTTAGATATAATAAGGTACTGTTATACACATATGTGCTTAATTAGACATCACATTAATTTGTTTCAAAGGCAAGTTTCCTGGCCTGCCTCTTAGAGGAAGGAGCCTAGTGAGCTAGAGGGAGTTAATGCAAGAATCTGTCTTTTTTCTAACATTTTTCCTCAAATATTCATCTCACACTACAATAAGATGACTTGCAGCAAGAAAATCATTGCTTTTTGTCCATTCTCAAACCCAGAAACATCATTAAAATATTCTGAGCTGAGCTCACAATAAAATCTTCTTACTTTTGTATTTCAACTATATCTAATCACGTGCTTTAAACCTTATTTGAAAATTTGTGTAATTGCTGACAGTCTAAATAAGTAGCACTCTGACTAATGAACAAGTTATAATTGTATTAAGAAATCCTATTTTCATAGATTGTGCCAATATAATAGCAGAAGTCAGCTAGAAGAAACTAACTAATGTTAACAATCCATCTGAGGTATTTTTTGAATTGACATTTTGTTGGATTAAAATTGCACAAACTGAGCAAGCTGACTCAGATGAAGCTACAGGAGACAGTAGTTTATTTATTTATTTTTGTTCTTAAATTATTCCTGTAAATAAGTAATCAAATCCTAAACAGGAGTATATAAGCTTTCAAACCATGCATGTAACAGTCATTAATTAAAGCTAGTGAAAATCATAAATGTCTTCCTTTCTCTTTCCTCTCACTACACACAATAACTTGAAAAAGTCATAAATCAGAATATTTTAAAATAAATAATGTACTTTAATGTGATTGACAGAAGCAATATAAAAGGGAAAATTAAGAGTGATTGGTCTGAAACTTTTAATAATAACCCTTCTTGAAAAATGCTTATCCAGCAATTTTTAAAAATGATATGTTTTCTAATCACCTGGCCACCCATTTATTTTAAAAATAAAAGTTTCTCACTATACTTTATGTCATATTTTACTATGTGTACTTAGGAACTAGATAAGACTTACAAAACTTAATTTTCTCTGTGACCTTTACTCCTGTCAAGTGAAAACAATTTAGTCCATTTTTAAGTTATTTAAAATACTGGTAAACATTCTCTGAGATTTAGGCTTGGCCTTGCCCATGACCTATGAAGCTGATAGACAACAACTACAAAACATCCAGTTGAAGCTATTTTAAAAAAAGAAAAAAGCAAGTCTCTCTTCCTCTAGAAATAGACAGGAATATTAAATACATTGTTAACTATTCTGAGACAAAATTATTTTGTTCTACTGAGCTAACCAAATCCCAGGAAACACAATTGAATAAAGCAAAAGAATAAACTGCTGAAATATATTTTGGTTAATTTGGACTAAAAGGCTATTGCAATAAATTAATTAAAAATATGTATGCCAGAAAGGAATAAAGGATAATTAATTAATCATTAGAAATATTTGATTACCTCATCTACAAATGAACAACAGTAATTGATGAATATGATTAATTTTAACTAGTATTATAATAGCCAAAATTATATGTAATTGATAAAACTGTGAAAATATAACTATTAGTATAATTGTGAAAATTTAAAGCACTAGTTTTTCACATGCAACAGGAGACCAAAAATGACCTTACATCCATTCTATCAAAAGATGAATACTTAAAGAGTACATCCATGTGATAAATCACTGAAATTTTCATCCTTTGAAAAAAAACATAAGCTATCTTAGGCCTAATAATTTCTTCCCAAATATATTCACCTACTAATCCCTGGAACTCATGAATGTTTCCCTACATAATAAAAAGACTTTGCAGATGGAAATGAATTATTGATCCTGAGATAGGAGAATTACCCCTAAAAATCACAAAGTTCTCTAAGCAGAAAGAAGTGTCAGATTTGGAAGCATGGTTGTGATTATGTAAGAGTTGTGAGTGTGATGCTGGACCTAATGCCAATAAATGTGGGCAGCATCTAGAAGCTGGAAAAAGCAAGGGAATGGATTCTCTCTAGGAATACAGCCCCAGCACCAACTTGATTTTAAACTAGCAAAAATTTTCTTATTACTTTATAGATATAAAATTATAAAAGTGTGCTTCTTTTTTTTTTTTTTTTTTTTTTTTTTTAAATATAGGATAGAGCAGCACATTTTTTTCTTAATATTTATTTTATTTTTTTTTTTTTTAGTTTTCAGTGGACACAACATCTTTGTATGTATGTGGTGCTGAGGATCGAACCCGGGCCGCACGCATGCCAGGCGAGCGTGCTACCGCTTGAGCCACATCCCCAGCCCAAAAGTGTGCTTCTTAAGCCAGTAAGTTTGTGGTAATTTGTGATAGCAGCATTAGAAACTAATACATAAGCATATTGAATTTACCTCAAAATGTTTTACTATTGGATCTGTAATCTTACAGAACAGTATTTACATGGGAAAAATGGAAGCTTAATAGCAATAATCAGAATGTTTCAAAACTGCATAGCCACTGATGGTGATAATGATGCTAATAACAATTAATTCAAATAGTGACTAGTCATTTAGTAGTTTGTAATAAGCCTAAAGTAATTAATTTCATTCTCACATTGTTATATATGTGGCATGTATAATAAACTAAGGTCTACATCCTGATTTCAGGAATATTTTCAGATTCATATATCCAACACCAAAGCCCATGAGTATATCCTTTTTCACCATACAACATCTCCTACCACCCCAGAATTAGTGTTATATTCCAGAGAAAGAGAGAGTGTGTGGGAAATAGAGAAAGGGGCAGGATAAAGAGAAATAAGCTGGTTTGTATGAATTAAAAATATTAATAATGCAATTAAGAAAGTGAATTCTAACACATTTCTGATTTTTATCTTGTTGACTACTGTACTATTTTTAAATGAAATGTTTCCAATAATGAACTAAAATATTGTTGAAACTGGAAAGAAAATATGAAAGTATATATATATATCCCTGCCTTACTTACACATACCTTGACTCACCAGAGATGTGGAACTCCTAATCATATTAAGATTTTTAGCTCTGGGATTGTGACTCAATGATAGAGCACTTGCCTGATATGTGTGAGGCACTGGGTTCGATCCTCAGCACCACAAAAAAATAAACAAACAACCAAAAAAAAAAAAAAACAAATAAAATAAATACAACAACAAGAAATTTTTTAAAAGATTTTTAAAATTGAGTGTTTAGCCTGTTGGTGATACTATTTCATCACTTTTCTGGACAATAGTTCTCTTAGGTATAAAATATAATATTTAGTATTTTGATGTTTCCAAAAATCAAATCAATATTTTAAAAGCAAGATATATTCTTCAACACATAACTAAAATCAATATTTTAAAAGCAAGATATATTCTTCAACACATAACTACAATCTTTTAGCTAACAGAGTTGAACCAGGTATCATACACAAAATTATTAGTACATAATACATCTTTGATGAATTTGAATAAAATTATAATAATCACAAGAACTACATTTTAAAATCAGATAAGAAAGCACATCAAAAAACTTTCAAGTCACCAAAGCTAAGATTAACATGTGTGAACAATTTAAATCAAGATTTTATTTTATTTTATTTTATTTATTTATTTATTGGTAGCAGGGATTGAACTCAGGTATACTCGACCACTGAGCCACATCCACAGCCCTATTTTGTGTTTTATGTAGAGACAGGATCTCACAGAGTTGCTTAGTGCCTCACCATTGCTGAGGTTGTCTTTGAACTTGCGATCCTCCTACCTCAGTCTCCGGAGCCACTAGGATTACAGGTGTGCACCACCACACCAGGCTAGATCAAGATTTTGCCACAGAGTGCTTGAGTTATTCAATATCTACACAAATGTGATATTATTAATAATATATCACAAGCATGAGATCTCATATTTTTTCAAATAATGATAATAACTAACACATTGTTTTTTATGTTGTGTTAAGCACAAGAGTAAACAATGTAATACATTACTTTATTTAATGAAGATACAATTATTTTTCACACTTCATCAATGAGGAAATTGAGAAATAGTTGGCAAGGACAGAGGCAGTACTGTATTTCAGGTCTACTTTATACCAAAGTTTTATTTTTCACTGCCTTGTTATACTACATCCTTAATTATTGCTGGTAAATTTGGGTGAATGACTTAAATTATTATCTGTGTTCTTACTTATGAATAAAATAGAAAAGTAAATTTGTTAACCTCAGTTAAAGATATATTCCAGAAATATCAAAATAACACAAAAGGTTGAAATTATAAATGAGAAAATATTGAAAAATGTTGATTGTTGATAACTATAGTAACAATTCATAATGTGGAGAATGAAATTCTAGTAATTAACATATTTCAGTGATAACTTTTACTATGCATAGGCTGTGTAGAATAGATAGGTATCCAAGATTAGCCTCAAGCATATTATGATTTAACATAGCATACCAATTTCTTTAATCAAGATCAAATCCAATTGTTTTAAATTGCTAAATACCAAAAAAGTCATTCTAAATACTAGCTTTTTCCTTTAATTCAAATAGGCTGTTTGAATCTCACTGAAACAGAATTTAAAAGCTCCTAGCAAGTTATATTAAATTAAAAATAGGGGCTGGGGTTGTGGCTCAGCAGTAGAGCACTCGCCTCGCACTCACAAGGTCCTGGGTTTGATCCTCAGCCTCACATAAAAATAAATAAGTGAAATAAATGTATTGTGTTCAACTATAACTAAAAAATAAATTCAAAAATATTTAATTACTATAATTTTCATATAAAGAGGATAGATTAATATTTACTTACCTGAAGCTCACTGATTCGCTAATAAAATACTTTAGTAATATATTTCAAACTATTATCATCATTATTACTATCTAATTTCCAATAGTTTTTATTATGTGCTTGAGGTTGTGATGGGCATTTTCTAGCCATTATCTTATTTAATGATCACAAAGATTCTGGTAGAAATAATGCTGTTATCAGTATCAGTTCTATTGCTCCAGGAAATACATATTTTATAAAACAAATAGAATAGTGTCCAACTTCTTATAAAGATTGTAATCTGGTATAGTCCTCATAATTTTTCTAGATGTAATTATATTACACCATATTTAATAGTGTTTTGGGTTTTTTTTCTAGGTGGAAGATATCTTATTTTATTATATTTTATGATGCTGTTTGGAAGAAGTGACTACTGCAGTTATCTTTCAATGCACAAGTTATGATGTAACGCATATGTTGCTATAGTTTAATGTCTTTCCTTCCATTTCTCTCTCTTCAAGAAGAAAAAAATCCCATTTAACATTTATTTTTGAGACCACTGCATTCTTGTTTATGTTCTTGTCATTCCAATTAAACTACATTCACAAAGATCAACAGTAATAGCCTAACTGCTAAATATAATTGAAAATTCCATTTCATTTCTCATTTCACTTAATGTCATTTTGCACATGACATGCTGACCACATTCCCATTCTTTAATTATCTCCTATAATTTCTGAGACACTGTTCTCTCTGTAGTCTCTTCCTAAATCTCTAATTACATCTATTGAAGTTATTGTATGATAGATCCTCAAAACTTAAGATCAGAGCTGAAATTAATGAAATAGAGAAGAAAAAAAAAAACAATGCAAAATGTCAATGTAACAAAGAGTCGGTTCTTTGAAAATATAAACAAGATGGATAAGCCCTTAGCCAAAGTAATGAGAGGAAGGAAAGAGAATATTTATATCAACAAAAATAGAAGGAGATGTCACCACAGACACTTTTCAAATACAGAAATTATTAGAGACTATTATAAATGATGTGTATTCCATAAATTGGAATATCTAGAAGATATTAACAAATTACTAGACACACATGACTTACCCAAATTTAACCAGGAATATAGAGAACCTAGACAAACTAATCTTAAGCAATAAATTTAGAGGTAATAAAAAGCCTTCCAACAAAGAAAACCCAGGACCAGATTGATGCTCATCAGAGTTTTATCAGACTTTTAAAGGAGAACTAATGACAACACTATTTAAATTATTCCATAAAATAGGAGGGAACACTCTGAAACTCACTTAGTGAAGCCAGTATCACTTTGATACCAAAACCAGATAAAGGCACATTAAGGAAAAAAAAAAAACTTTAGACCGATATCCCTGAAAATATAGATGCAAAATCCTTAATAAAATATTAGCAGTCTACATTAGGTCCAAAACACATTAAGAAGATTATACATGATCATGAAGTTGATTTCATCTCTGGGATGCAAGATGGGTTCAACACAAAGAAATCCATAGATAATTATTCAAACAATTTTCAATTAAGGAAAAATTACATGACGATTTCAAAAACATCCCCCCCAAAAGCAGCTCCCATTAATATTTAAAACATTGAAGAAAACTTATCTCAACATTATAAAGGCTACATATATCAAAACAAAGCCAACATCATACTGAATAGATACAACTGAAAGTATTTCCTCCAAAATCAGGAACAAAACAAGGATATCCACTATTACCACACCAATTCAATGTTTTTTAAACTCTAGCCAAAGCATTCTGGCCATAGAAGAAAATAAATGTGTACAGATAGAAAAGTAAGTCAAATTATATGTTTGCTGATGACATGTTCCTATATCTAAAAGACTGAAAAACAAACAAACAAACAAACAAACAAAAAAAAAAAAACCTGCCCCAGAAGACTTTAAGAGCTAATGAAGAAATTGAGCAAAGTAGTAGGATACAAGATCAATGTACAAATTCAATAAATTTCCTATACTCCAATAATTAATCAGATAAGAAAAAAATCAGAAAAACAGTTCTATTCACAATATCCTAAAGAATTTGTGAATAAATTTAACCAAAGAGGTGAAATACTTGTACAATTAAAATTAGAGAACATTGAAAGAAAGAAATTAAAGATGAAAAGATCTCCCATATTCTTGACTAGGCAGAATTAATATTGTTGAAAATTATTACATTACCCAAAGTGATTTACAGACTCAATGCAATCCCCATCAAAATATCAATAACATTATTTACAGAGCTAGAAAAACAAAATTCTAAAATTTAGATTTGGGTTTGTAGCTCAGTGGCAGAGCACTTGCCTAGCATACATAAGGCACTGGAGTGTTCCATCCTCAGCATCACGTAAAAATAAATAAATGAAATAAAGGTATTATGTCAATCTACAATTAAAAAAAACACAGATATGGAAGAATTAAGTACCCACAATACCCAAAGCTATCCTGAGTAATAAGAGCAATGTTTCTGCCATTACCAATATCCAATTTGAAATCATATAACAGAGCTACAAAAACACCATGGTATTAGCATCAAAGAAGACATAAAGACCAACATAATATGGTGAAAGACAGAGACAAATTCACATAGTCGTCCAATACTCAACAAAGATGCCAAAATCTCATGTTGGAGAAAAGGTAGCCTTTTTAATACATGGTGCTGGGAAAACTGGATATCCATATGTCAATAAGTGAAACTAGAATCCCTGTCTCTTAACTTGCAAAAAAGTCAACTAAAAATGGATCAAAGACCTATGAATTAGACTAGAATCACTGCAAGTGCTGAAAGAAAATATAGAAGACGCATACCAACATGTTGATGCAGGCATCAGCTTCCCCAAAATAAAACCAAGAATCAATAAATGTGGGCTGGGGATGTGGGGATGTGGCTCAAGCGGTAGCACGCTGGCCTGGCATGCGTGCGGCCCAGGTTCAATCCTCAACACCACATACAAACAAAGATGTTGTGTCCGCCGAAAACTAAAAATTAAATATTAAAAAATTCTCTCTCTCTCTCTCTCTAAAAAAAAAAAGAATAAATAAGTGTGATGGCATTAAATTAAAAAGACTGTGTAGCCAAGGAAACAAGAACATGGAAAAAGAGCCTAAAGAATTGGAGAAAATATATGTCAGTTACTCTTCTGAGTGGGTATTAATATTCAGAATATGTAAAGATTTCTAGGAAACATAACAAAAACAACAACAACCAAAGGGAAAAAAACAATAAACAAAACAATAATAAGGCTAATGAACTAAACAGACATTTCTCAAAAGAAGAAATACAAATGGCCAGCAAATATATAAAAAATTTTCAACATTTTTAGCAACTAGAGAAATGAAAATCAAAAGTACATTGAAATTATCTCTCTCTTCAGTTAGAATGGCAATCATTGAGAATAGAAATTACAATTGCTAATAAGGATGTGAGAAAAACGCCAACGTATACTTATACATTGTTGGTGGGTCTGCAGATTAGTATAACCACTTTGGAAAGAAGTATGGAGTTTCCTCAAAATACTTGTGTTTTCAATGTCTATGACAGTCCTCAAAATGGATTAGGAATGGAACCCCCATATGACCCAGCTATCTAATCCTTGATATTCTTCACAAAGAAATAAAATCAGCATATTATAGTGTGAATGCATACCAATTTTTACAGCAGCACAATTCATAATCTCCAAGTTATGGAACCAAACTAAAAGATTAATGGGTAAAGAAAATGTGATTTTATATATATATATATATATATATATATATATATATATATATAGAGAGAGAGAGAGAGAGAGAGAGAACGCACATACATATGTCTGTGTGTGTATATATATATAGACACAAAAAATGGATTTTGGCTCAGTCATAAAGAAGAATAAAATTATATCATTTGTTGAAAATGTATGGAACTAGAGAATATCATGTTAAATGAAAAACACCAGACTCAGAAAGTAAATGTCAAATGCTTTCTCTAATATATGGTGAATAGAAAAAAAAAGAGAAAAATAAAATATGGGATCTCAAGGAAATAGAAAGGAGACAAACAGAGTAGAGGAAGGCGATCAAAAGGGAGGGAGGAGGGGAGGACTAAGCAAGTACTCAGGAATGAAACCTTGCAAATTATGCTATGTCCAAGTACCAATATACCACAATGAAATGTAAAAATATAAATTATAGATATACAGCATAAATAATATATACCTGTAATATATATAATAATATATACCTATAATATATGCAATAATATATAATGCATAACATGTGTATATAATATATATTATATTATAATAGCATTATATTATAGTAAATATATTATAGATATACATTATATACATTATGCAAATATATTACACTAATTAAATGCATATATGTATTTATATTACACTAATTTTATACATACAATAATAGAAGGGAGATCAATAGAGTTAAGCAAGAGTATCAGAGAAGAAAGGAAAGAAATATAGGGAAGGCATTGGAGAACAAGATTGTTCTAATTATGTGAATGTTCATATATGTTATAATGAATCTCACTAACATTCAATAAAAAATTGAGGCCCGTGAATACAAAAGGATTAATACATTTAGTTTCATGGGCCTATGCATTCTCTTCCCCAATAAATTATGAGATTTTAGGGCTGGTGTTATGTGTTATTATTCTTTTATTCTAGTATCAAATACACCATCTACTACATATTAGATGTTCAACAAATATATATCAAACTTATGAATATCAAGAAGTAGACATTACAAACTAATGATCTATTATTAATGCAAATTCTACAAAACATTGTAGTTGATTTTGGAGAATAGAATTAAACTCAAAGACCCAACTAAAACAATCAGTTGGCAGTTTTCCTGGTAGGATATAGAAATTACATATATTTCATTTAGAAAATAACAATATGTCTGTATTTGCAACTTTTTGAGAACTGTGATAGACACTGAAAACACAAAAATGCAAACATGTTCCTAGCCACTTTACAATGTAGCTGATGCAACTAGATTACTAGTGAAATTATAAGAAAAAATATATATAATAAAAATTGTATGACAAACCAAAAATACTGTTGGTGGGTTTGGAAAAAAAAAAAAGATACTTATTTAAAGATTGATGTAGTCAGGGAACCCTCCCCCATCCCCCCCCCAACACACAAAATTATGGAACTTGCCAAGGAAGGTATGTTTTAAAAATCAGGGATGGAAAGGAATTTCTTAGGACGTGCATAATATTAGCAAAGCTACACAGGCAAGGATAAGAAGAATATACATGAAATAGTTAGGGTAACTGATGTGCTTAGAATGTTAATTGTATATTGCATAATGAAGGATGATTCATTATATTAATCTTATTACCCAGTTTCACCTTTGTTCCCAGATAATTTTTTTTAATTATTACTAAAGTTTTTTTATGTAGAAGCTTTTATATATTATTATATTACATATACTACAACTGTATATTGAATTATTAATATAAATTGTTTAATTAGTGTCTTAAAAAGATTTATTAAAATAAATGTAATTTTCAATTTTATTATTAACTCATATTAATTATACAAATTAATGAGATTGTAAAATTTTCATACAAGCATATATCATACTTTGAAGTATCACCTTCCTTTTACTATCCTTTGTTGCCTTCCTCTCCCCACCTTCTCTTCATTCCCTGCTCTTATATTCACCTTCTATTTTCAACTCATCTTTTAAGAACTTATTTTCCACATATGAAAAAAAATATGAGATACAGGTTTTTCTTTGTGTGGCTTATTTCACTTAATATTTTATGCCTCATTATGCCAGTCACTCTCTCTTTAAAGACATGAATGGAATCATCTGAGACTAGTTATTTATATTCGAAGATGTCATAGTATTTAGTGACTGTATTAGTTTTGCATTGCTGTAACAAAATAACTGAGATAAGCAACATACAAAGAGAAAAGGTATATTTTGGCTCACAGGGTAGGAGGAATCAGTCTAAGGTCAATTGGCTTTGTTGCATTGAGTCCTTTGACAAGGCAGCACATGATGGTGAGGAGCATGTGAAGGAGCAAAGTTGCTTATCTCATGGCCTGGATGAAATAAAGAGGAAGAGAGAGGAGCCAGTTTCCCTATATTTCCTTCTTTACTCTGATCCTCATTTTTTTTTTTTGAGAGAGAGAGAGAGAGAGAGAGAGAGAGAATTTCAATATTTATTTTTTTTAGTTTTCGGCGGACACAACATTGTTGTTTGTATGTGGTGCTGAGGATCAAACTTGGGCCCTACGCATGCCAAGTGAGTGTGCTACCGCTTGAGCCACATCCTCAGCCCTCTCTGATCCTCTTTTCCAGGACACTCTTTCAGATACATAAAAGCCCCTCCTGAAAGGCCCCACCTCTTAATGTTTCCATCACCTCCCAATAGTGTCAAGCTGAAGATCAAGCCTTTAACATATGGGCATTTGGGGGATATTCCAGATACAGTCTACAACTGTCAAATTCCTTTTTTTCTTTCTTTTTTCTTTCTTCTTTCCTTCCTCTTTTTTTTCCTGCTTAGTTGTTCCAAGAAATGAAGTAAGGAACAAAAGCAATTATATTTCCCTCCAATATTAAAAATGAGACAATATATTGTTCTTGAGCTAGGAATGTTTCCTATTATATTGAACAAATTTTATTTTTTAAAAGGTTTATTTTTAATTGTAGGTGGACACAATATCTTTATTTTATTTTTATGTGGTGCTGAGGATTGAACCCGGTGCCTCATGCATGCTAGGCAAGCACTCTACCTCTGAGCCAAAACCCCAGCCCCCCAATTTTTATTTTATTCACTGAAATTCTCAAGATTTTTTTGACTTCTGAAGAATACACTGCCAGTTTTCTTAATAATATTTATTAAGTGATTAAAGGCATATTTACAGTTTTCTAGAAAGTATAGTTCATAACTTTAAATCTCTTGTCCTAAAAAGTAAATCTGCACTTGACTTTGGTATTAATGGAGGCATTCAATGAATATGGTTCACTCACTAATAATGTTTCTTGCTTATAGTATATGGCAATATGCTTCATGTTAGTTTGACACATTGTTCCTCTATCTCATTATTATTCCCATCATGATCATTTAATAGATGGGAAGACTTTTAATATGTAATTTCAGATGAAGAGACTAAAATACAAAGAAGCAGGTAGAATTCCATAAGTCTCAGACCAAGTCTATTAAATAAAAGTGATGACTCTAGTCAGAAAAAAAATGAATAATGATAATTTACCCAGATGATGAATTTGGAGTCAAAGGCACAACTTTGAATTTATTTATCCTTTTTTCATATGAAGCAAATTTAATAATGGGGAAAATGGATGCTTAAAGTGGAATTTCAGAATAAGCAAAAGATGTATATTAGTTACCACTAACATAATTTGCTATCATTCTTAACTTATGGAAAACATAAAAAAGAAAAAAAAATAGATGAAGGAAGAAGGGGAATAATTTACCCTCAAGGTATAATAAATTACTTCAACTCAAAACAATCTTATTTATTGTGTATTAAATCCAAAACAAAATTGTCACAATAAAAGGAGAAAACCCAATATTTACATTTTAGTGTATCCAAATGTCTAAGATAAATTTAATAACATTATGTTGGAGTATAAATTTTTTAAAAAGGAAAATTAAAATATATACAGCTTTTCTAAATTTTTGTAGTTCAATCTTGTTGCTCCTGAAAAGACTTAGGGAATCTGATTTGGGGATATCCAATCCCATTTAAAATGAAGCCATTATTGGAAAATAATTGATTCAATTAAGGGTAATACTTTTGATTGTCCATATCACTGAATTGTGTTTTACTTACCTGAAATTGATACCATTCTAAAGGTGAACTGTTGAAGTGGTATAATAATAGTACCTCAAACTGGGGATTTACATCAGTTATATGTTGATATATTTGTTTTTTATTTGTTCTTTTTAGTTATATAACAGTAGAATGTATTTTGGCAATTTATATAGAGCGTATAACTGTTTTAGTCAGCTTTTTTCCCCAATGTGACAAAAAGATCCCACCAGAATAATTGTAAGGGAAGAAGTTTATTTAGAGGCTCAAGGTTTTAGAGATCTTGAGCCATAGATAGCAGACTCCATTTTTCAAGAGCTCAAGGTGAAGCTGCACATCATTGGAGAGTGATGCAGCCCACATTACGATCAGAAAGCACACAGAGAGACTCCACTCTCCAGATACAAAATATATAGCCATGCCCTAAATGAACAACTTCCTCCAGGCACACTGCTCTTGCCTACAGTTGCGACTCAGTTAATTCCATAAAGAATTATTTCACTGAATAGGTTAAGGCTATAACCCAGTCATTTCTCCAATATATGTTTATGGCACCATTGATGTTGATAAATATAAAATATTATAGTAATGTTATAATTTTATACTACTGAAATATATAAATGAGATGTAAAGAGACTTTTCTAACCTTTTAGATAAGAGAAATTACCAGGAGTTACTTTACTGATCAACTCAGTGAATTAATTTCAAGATTATAAATAATACTGAACATTTTGTAACTCTAAGGAAGTATGTTTATTATTTCAAGGAATAGAAATGATTAATCTATTGATAGCATAGATAATCCCAGAGTTTATTTTTGTTGCAATTTTAATATACAAGTTTATACTATTTCATTTAATTTTAATAAAGAAATAAATTTATTAAATATATAACCATTTTGTTTATATAATCAACTCTTGCTGAAACTTCCTACAAAAACTTGAGAAAGAAGTCAATTTTATGTTTTATTTGCATTCTTGATGTAATTCTGAATATTTGAAACTAAAAGTTAAACAGGGGATTGCTGTCATTAACCAAAAATAAATTAATTAATTAACCGAAAATAAAGATTCATTAACCAAAAATAAATAAATAAAGGCACCAAAAAAATAATGGTCAAAGTAGAGCTATTTCGGAGGAGGAAACTACAGTAGGAACCTGCAGCAATAATACTAATGTCATGGGACTTTTCCAAATTAGATACATTATTTTCTTAAGGAAATTAGATGAGGAGTCAAATCAATGAAGAATCAATAGGGAGCGTTACTTGGCATTGCGTAACTACATCCAGGTCAAAAAATGTCATGTGTAGTAAAAATCATTATAGAGTTCATGGGAACTAAAGTAATAGAAACAAGATAAATTAATATATAGTCATCATTTGACAAGTCTCTTTCAGTAATGAGCATAAAAATCTCCATGCACATTCATATATCATATACCTGCCCCCCACTCTGTGTGTGTGTGTGTATATATATATATATATATATATATATATATATATATATGCATTTCTGTATATCAGTGACAAATCCTCAGAAAGGGAAACAAGGAAACCCCCTCCATTTACAATAGCCTCAAAAAAAATAAATAAAATACTTGGGAATCAACAAAAAAGAGGTGAAAGATGTATATAATGAAAACTACAGAACCCTAAAGAAAGAGATCAAAGAAGACCTTAGAAGATGGAAAGATCTACCTTGTTCTTGGATAGGCACAATTATTATTGTCAAAATGACCATACTACACAAAAGCACTACACAGATTTAATGCAACTCTGGTCAAAATCCCAATAACATTCTTCATATAAATAGAAAAAGCAGTCATGAAATTCATCTGGAAAATTAAGAGACCCAGAATATCTAAAGCAATCCTTAGAAGGAAGAGTGAAGCAGGTGTAAATGCAGTGTTATGACTGCATTTAGAAATCAATTTCAAATTTGTTATTAACTATTTATGTTATTTAAAATTTTCAAAATTGATTAATATAATAACATAATCTAATATAAAGTACAGCAGTATTATTTGCAGTAATTATGAAAGATGTCCAAGAAAACTGGTGATTGCAATATATGAACTTGAAGAAAATAATGCAAGAGTCAGTGAAATTCTTTGGACATGTGACACAATATTCATAAACTAGTCAGTGATTTAGAGAATTTCAGTGATGTAACATAAGAGTTTTTCTTTGTTTTTAATCTAATTTCAGTTTTGCTTCTTGTCATACTATGCTCACTGACTCAATTTATTCACCTTTAAAATATGGATACTAAAATTTTTATTTTCCATAGGGTAGTTATGAGTATCTGATAAAACAATAAAATGGTTAAAAGTATCTTAATTGATACAAACACTAATCACTTTTGTTAACATAACAGTTCTAATTAACCAGGGATTCTGATTAATGCAGTACCATATAAATGAAATGACTCCCAAGATTCTCTAGAATTGTGTAAATAATGTAAAATTTATGTTTTACAAGAATACATTCATCTAAAAAAATTGCATTGCAATTCGGTGATATCATCTAATATGAAAATATATCTAAATCACACTTTATGTATCCATTATAAAGAAAGACACTATAGGACACATAAAATTTGGGCTTAGTGCTGCTTAAGGGATAATAGAGAAGTAAGGAGATGTGAAGAGGAGAAAAAAAACATTCCATTTGTATTTTGAAATCTTGGCTTTCTATAGGTTTCTAAACCTTTCTAAAGTTTAGTCTACACCAACTCAGCCATAAAATCTTTCTTTCCGTCTATTTTCTACTTCTACATTTTCCATTTGTTGAACTTTCAATCCTGAAAAAAGTTAGAAATGAAATTTATGGAAAAAATAAGGACAAAGTAAAACTGTTCAATTTTTATTTTCCCATGCTGGTAGAATGTACTACATTCCAGTCAAATGCAAGAACATGGTATCTCCTTTTTTGTTTATTCCTCTGGTTTAGAGGTAATCATGATTATTCAGTTTCCTGCAAATTTCTTACTTAATAAACAAAACTACATTACATTTCACTTGACTGCAGATAAAATTAAAAATCACTACAAAAAAATTGATCTTCATTGACAGGCCCCATAGGTATTTGAAAACGAAATGGAAATTGAGAAACAACTGAGAAAACTTGAAATTAAAATATTAAAAGTACCATGAAATACATCATTAATGAAGGAAAGTTTCCTAGTTATGTATTTTTTTAATTTGTTTTAGTTGTAGATGGACACAATACCTGTATTTTGTTTATTTATTTTTATGTGGTGCTGAGGATTGAATCCAGTACCTCATATATGCAAGGCAAGTGCTCTACCATTGAACACAATCA
Source organism: Marmota monax (assembly GCF_021218885.2). Taxonomy (NCBI): domain Eukaryota; kingdom Metazoa; phylum Chordata; class Mammalia; order Rodentia; family Sciuridae; genus Marmota; species Marmota monax. Next base: position 2,934,618 of record NW_026695065.1, read on the forward strand.
CAGTTCCACAATAATGTATTTTTACTAAGAATAATTTTCCTGTTTTACATGAACCATAGCTTGTATATGATCAAAAGAAACAATGGTAAATGATTGAAAATGGTAAAAATTCTGAATGTCTACAATAAGAAAAATTAAATTTCCACATTTCATAACAAAATAGTATTTTAAATGTGAAATCAATGACCCTAGTGTAAACTTTAAAATACATGGACATTTTAAGACATATAAAGAGAGATAGATAGACATATAGATAGATATTGATTATTTTTATACACATTTAATAAAAGCCATGGTTAAATATTCCAGTATGAATGAGCTTATAGTTATAAATAACATGCTGAGTGGTTTTGTGTGTTTTATATGATAAAACATCTAAACATTAAAATTATTAATTGCTTTAAAAGCCAAGTGTATAACAAAAAAATTTATTGACTTTAAATGACTATCATATTAGACTTAAAATTACTAAAGTAAATCCATTTCTATCAGTTGCAAATAAAATATTTTTTTCTCTCTGATGATAAATATACTGCAGATTAGACTTTTTAAGGAAATGTTGAACACATTCTTTGAGACAATTTCTGAACAATGGAAGAAAGAGAATCCAGAAAACTGAAGAAAAATCATCTTATTTATTCCCAAAGAAGATGATGTTTTAAGAGGCATAATAAACCTCTATATAGTGAATTACAAGTGCTACCAAGGCCAAAGATCAAGCAAAACAATTTTAAAAGATAACTATAAAACTGATAATACACATGAAATTAAAGTTTGGTCTATTACTATCTTTTGATACAATCATCATTTTTTAAGGTTCTAAGTGCCTTATTCTCATTATAAAGATATGTTGGATAACCTCTCATCTAGTATGCAATCTTAACTGTAAATGTTCTTTTGATACACAAATAAATATATATAACATTATTTAATTTTTTTTAAAAACCATTCAACTAAAGACAACAACTGCCTCCTTCAAAAAGTAATCTCTTATCTTGATACCCAAAGGCATCTATGAATAGTATCATTATGTAGTCTTATACTGTTTAAGAATTTTGGAAAGTCAGGAAACTATAAAAGAAACATAGTCTCAAGTTGTTAGAATGAAGAAAGAAAACTATTTCTTCTATACATGAAAAGGAAATTCAGTCTTCAACACTGGAACATTTTGTTTCATATATGACTTAAATAGCCTTTCAACAGCAAGCTAGAACTTGAAAATTGACATCCTGAAGAAATCATTTGCAATATTTTACATACACATTGTGACATGAAAAACCTAAATATTAGCACACAATTGTGATAATTTGGGGGAAATCAGATGTAAATAATATAGATAATATATGTAGGGCCTTTAATATATGCTGGGTATTTATTTCAGTGTTTCATATGTAGTAACTCACTTAATTCTCACAATAAACATATGAGATTGATACTTGTCATCATGCCTATTTCTCAACTGGGAAAAATGATGTTAAACTTTGTAGAAGGATTCAAACTGGAAGTCTGTTCCTCATGCCATTTTTTCCTAGAAACTGTAACTCTATTTAAAAATAATATTTGCTGAAAATTCAACAACTGAAACACTTATTTAAGATGTATAATATTTACAATAAATATATTCAAGTATAGCCCTTGGGAATTTTTTATAAGTGTAAGTATAACTTAAAGAATGGCTTAATATATTCTATTATATCTTTAATCATAATATTCATTCACTGAATTTCCACATCAAATTAATCTCCAGAATTGTCTGATTTACTAAAAATAACCCTAAGCATTAAAGATTATCATTTTTTTCCAAAAGAGAAGCCTTTAAAGGAAGTACCCTGGTTTATATATCACTCAGGATATTTGAAGCTATTTCTTTTTCTTTGTTTTTCTTTTTTATTATACTTTTAGAAATCAGAAGCAGATTTCAAAATTGGCAGAAATACAAAATCCCATTGGCTTGATGCCTAATTTACTTCAAAAAAAATGAATGTGCCCTAATCAGATAAGCAAAGTGCTTATGACACTATTTAGAAAGGCACTAATTGCTTATTTTCTCACAGATAGGGTCAATCAAAATATAACACATTAAGGTCACCAATACTTTTCTTAATATAGATCCTATCCAAGGACAAAAAGTATGCAAGAAAGATGTAAAATGTGTTGTTCTCTACACCTAATGAACCCCCAAATTTCTAAGACTGGTAGAGTTTTAATAACAATCAATCAGACAAATGTTCAACCAGGAGTTAGTATTAAATTAGTAATACTAATTATACTAAGAAATATTCATTAAACTATTTCCATGTGTCAAGTGTTCTACTAAATATTTTGCATTTATTCACTCATTTCATTCTCATAAAAACCCTGTAAAGTAACTATTATCACCCTTACTGTTCAAATAAAAATAATGTTAAAAGCAGTATGTTTACTGGTATATTGCAAGGTATATAAAATAATAACCACTCTTTATGAAGTCTAAAATACATTATTTAGTCTGATAATAATTATGGCCTTTCCCTAGCTTTCACATTCCCAAATGAAATAATTTAAATTTAAAAATGTATCCACCTTAAGAAACTTAGCAAGACCCTGCCTCAGATAAAAATTTACAAAGGCTTGGGATGTGGCTCAGTTGTTAAGAGCCCTCGGGTTCCCACCCTGGTACCAAAATAAATAAATAAATAAAAATAAAAATATATCCAAGTACTCAAACTCACTGAACCTGGTTTATAACTTTACATGGGACTTCAAATTCCTCAAAAGCATGAACTTCATCCTGCATTTTAACACAAGAATTCCATACTCCAAGTAAATTGTTCATTTACCTGACTCAGTGTTGACTTGAGTCAACACTTGTTCTCGTCCAACTAAAGTCTTCCATTGTACTTACCTTATTTGTCTCAACTTTCATTTTTTCTTCCTACTGCTGCTACTCAGGGCTATACATTTTATTTAATAGCCTCAAATATTATCTCTTTGAATCTTGTATCTTCCATCTTATAATTTGCTCATTCAAGAAATATTAGTTGAGCATTTACTAAATACCAGGTATTGTAGATACAGTGAACAAAAGAGAGACTGATTCCATTGACTCATGGTCTTATAGAGCTTAAATACTGAGAATGCCTCTAATTAAGAACCTAAAATTTTCCAGGCACATTGGTACATGCCAGTAATCAGTGACTCAAGAAGCTGAGGCAAGAGGATTGGAAGTTCAAGGCCAACCTCAGCAATTTAGCAAGATTCTGTCTCAAAATAAAAACTAAAAAGCAAAAAAAAAAAAAAAGGCAAGGGTAGAGCTCAGGAGTAGAGTGCCCTTGGATTCAATCCCCAGTACTGTAACAACAACAGCAACAACAACAAAACTCTGAAATGGATCCTACTGTTTTGACACAATTTCAAGTTCTACAACTTAGTATTTAAAGTACTTCAAAATATGGCCCCAAGCTCATTTTCCATGTATTTATTTTAATACTAGCCAACACAAACTCTCAAATGGTAAGGAAAATCTCATTATCCTAAGGAAAATGTGGTATATTTACACAATGGAATATTACTCATCCATAAAGAGAAATGAAATTGGCACTTGCTGGTAAACGGATGGAATTGAAGAATAATTTGCTGAGTGAAATAAACCACCCCCACCCCCAAAAAAAAAACAAAGTTTAAAAGTTTTTTTCTGATATGTGGATGTGTGGATGCTAAATCACAATGATAGGAGGAGTAGGGAAGATTAGAAATTCTTTGGATTAGACAAAGGAGAATGAAGGGAAGGAAGGGGAAATGGGAATAGGAAAGGTAGTAGAATGAATTGGACATAATTTTCCTATATGCATATATGAATACACATCGTGTACAAGAAGCAGAATGGGAAGTTATACTTCTTATATGTATAATATGTCAAAATACATTCTACTGTCATATAAAACTAATAAGAACAAATTTTTAAAATCTCATTATGCTTCAAATACAATACATTTTTCTTAAATCTGTACTATTTCTCAGTGTGTTTCCTCCATCTGAATTTTTCTAATATTTACTTCTTAGTTGTATTGGGCACAATACCTTTATTTTATTTGTTTATTTTTATGTGGTGCTGGGGAATGAACTTAGGCCCTTGCCCATGCTAGGCGAGCGCTCCACCATTGAGCCACAACCCCAGCCCCATTATTTTCTTGATAAGAAACCACTATTCATTGTCCAACCACAGTCAGTAAGAAATCATACCTCTGCTCTGTCATAAAATTGTCCCTGATTTTTACAGATAATGTGTTTCTTCTTTGAACTGCTATGAACTTTGATTTTACACCAATGTTTCTGAATTTTGTCTTCAAGGGGCATAAAGGTACATTGAGAGTACATCATAGCACATTTAAGACATCTTGATTACAATTTTTCTCTTTAAGCTAAAAGAAAAATTATAAAAGATTGCATTTCACAGAAATTGATGCAGGTATTGGCAACATTCAAATTCTTGGGGTGTAAGACCTGTTCATTTAATTATTGATTAAATATGTATATATAGGGTTAGGGTTGTAGCTCAGTGGTAGAGATCTTGCCTCACACATGTAAGGCTCTAGGTTCAATCCTCAGCACCACATAAAATAAATAAAATAAAGCTATTGTGTTTACCTACAACTAAAAAATTCTTAAAATGTGTATATATAATGATATATTTTATATAGTACATAAATATATATACAAATAAAGTAAATATCATAATATATGAAATATGTTAATTTATGTAGCAAATATTTATTTAAAATGTAATAAAATTTTGTTATACAAAAGAAAGACAAACACAATGAATCTGTTCCCTCTATTCACTCCAAATTTTTATTACAATTAATAATACTAAATATTAAAAGTTAAGTTAAAGGCAGCAGAATTCTAAGGTGGCCCACAGTATTTCCTGCCCTTTGATGTAGACAAACTCCATAATCCTTAGGAGAGTAAATTTGATCATTTCTAATTAATTTTATTGACATTATATATATATATATATATATATATATATATATATATATATATATATATATATATATATAGTGTGTGTGTGTGTGAAGTATAATGTGATGTTTTGATTCATGTGTATATTGACTAATGATCAATTCAGGGTAATTAACATATCTATCACCTTAAACTTTAATCATTTCTTCATTGTGATTATATTCACATTTTCCACTTTTTAACTGTTTTAAGAATGTAATGCATTTTACCCCCATGGTTAGATAATTTGGCATAGGTAATCGTGAAATAAGGAGAATATTCAGGTGAGCCTGATTTAAAAGCAGATGATATTCTAGTCATTAAGGAGGATGTCAGAAATGTGAAATATAAGATTCAACATGCTGTTGCTGGAGCGGGTACATCTGAGAAAGAATATGGGTGTCCTCTTTAATAGAGAATAAATAGCCTGTGACTGACTGCCAGTAAGGAAATTCAGTCTAAACTGCAAGGAACTACATTCTCCCAACAATGTGAATGAGCTCAAAAAAAGATGTTTCCCCAGAACCACCAGGCAATGACTCAGCCTGAATGACACTTTGATTTTATTATAAGCAGAGAACCCAGCCAGGTCATGTTGTATTTCTGAACTACAGAATATTTGTCTACAAAACAGATGCTATCTTAAGCCACCAAGTTTGTGCTAATTTGTTACACAGCAATAGGTAACTAATACATAAACTTTTGAAGGAAAAAAATGAAAGTGGAAATATGGATGAAAAACTTCACATGTTTCAAAAGCCAATATTTGAAAAAAAATACTTAAACTTAAATCATGTCTTCCTCTTAAAATATTGTACTCTGAGCTGACATGCTAGTTTATATGATGTCTAAAATATCCTCCTATGACCTCCACTATCCAAAACTCTCAGAAACTTTAATCTTTTCAATCTTCTCTGACTTTTAGAATACATGCTGAGAAGCCCTATTATTAACTCCTAAATGTAGCCAGACAGGAAAAGTAAAGTAGTAAGTATTAAGAAAGATACATATATGGTATGAAGATAACTCAAAGCACTGAAATAGCATTCATTTTTAAAAGAACTCATTTCACACATCATCCATTGTTATAGGTTGAATTGTTATCTCCACAAAAGATATGTTGAAGTCCTAAATCCCAGTACATCAAAATGTGAACTTAATTGGAACTAGGGTAATTGAAAATGTAATTAATTAAGATAAGGTTATATGGTTGGTATCCTTATAAGAGGATCAGGGACTGATTCCAAAGGCAGACAGCCATACAAAAACAGAGGCAGAGATTAAATTTATGCTTCCACAAGACAGGAAACACTGGGGCTTCCCAAAGCTGGAAGAGGCATGAAAGGATTCTCCTGTAAAGGATTTGGAAGGAGCACAGTCCTGCAGATATTGAATTAGACTTTGAGTCTCCATAACTGTGGAAAAATATACTTCTATTGTTTTAAGCATGCAATTTGTTGTACTTTGTTAGAGAAATCCTAGGAAACCAATATACATCCTGGTAATGATAGGCAGAGTACAGCTGTAAGAAGTAATTAAAGAATTGGAGGTGGTTTTTGTAATGAGTAATGAGTAGAAGCTGGAATGAGTTTGAAACAGTTAATAAATAAAATAATTGACTTGTGGAGACTGTTGATATAAATAAGGTTATTGTAGGATGTGTTAATGAGGTCTCAGAAATAAGAAAGAAGAGCCTTAGAGAAAGTTGCTATCATCTTTGTGAATACATGTGTAATCATGAACAGAATGTTGCTAGACATATGAATTCAAGGTATTCCTGAGGTGTTCTTTGATGAAAATGAAGACCCTGTTATTAGACACTGGAGAAGAGGTGATCTGTGTTATAAAATGCCAGATAACTCATCTGAATCATGTTCTCTGTTGAGTGCAAAACATAACTTGTAACCATAAACTTGTATATTTGAAGAGATTTCCAAAGTGTAAATTATGCACCCTTGTATTTCCTTGCCATATATAATAAATGAATGAGAGGAAAGAGAAAAATTTAGGAAGGAACTGCACAGCAAAAAGTACAAAAGAACAAGTACTTTGTGTGGAAATTCTGAACTCAACCAAATAATGTGTTCTGGAAATTAACCCAAGAGTGTAGCAGAACAAGCATTTCAGAACAAATTATGCATGTGATTTATGGACAAAAATACTCATCTCAGAAGCATCAAGTTATACAGATGTTTTCCAGGAAGTTTCTTTGTAAAATCTTGTGTTTAATGAGGAAGACCTCTTTGATATCCAGGGAAGAGTGACAAGATTTTTGAGGATTTTGTATCAGCAGAAAAACTGCTGGCATTAACCAAAATCAGTAGAGACAGAAGGAATGAAGGTCAAATCGTTCCAAAGGCAGAAATATGGATGTAGAAGATGGGACTGATAGTACCTCATTGAAACTCCACCCCAAGAGGCCAGAGAACTAAACGTCAAGTCATAGGTACTGTTTCTCAGACTTTGAAATCTCATGAAATTTTTCCAGGTAGATTTTGGACATGTTGATATATAACCTCTTTTTTTCCAAGTATATTCCTTTTGCATTAGTAGCATCTTTCTTATGACTTTCCCATCATTGTATGATAAAAGCAGATGGCTTTTATTTTCCAGGTTTCACAAGGTCACAAATGAAGAAGTTTGCCCCAGAATGGAACATAAGAAGAATCTCCACAACACCTGATTTATATGATTTAAAGATGATATTTGCAAAGTATTTAGTTGATGCTGATAATGGAATTGGTTGTAGCAGAAGAAATCAGGGATAGAATTTTAAAATACTGAAAAGTAAATGAGAATATCAACATAACATATCACCAGCTCTGGGACACTACGAAGGCAGTTCTAAGAGGAAAGTGCATTACAATGAGTTCATTCATTAAAATAATAATAAATCACCAAACAAATAATATAATATTACAACTCAAAATCTGAAAAATGAAGAACAAACAAAAACCAAAAGAATAGAAGACAAAGAATAATTAAAATAAAAGCCAAAATCAATGAAATTGAAACAGAAGAAATAATTTAAGAAATCAACAAAAAAATTTTTCTCTTTGAAAAAATAAATAAAACGGATAAAATCTTAGCCACACTAATAAAGACAGAGAAAACTCAAATTACTAAAATTCATGATGAAAGGGAAATATGACGGGCATTACTGAAATACACACAATAATCAGAAATTACTTTGAAAATATATACTCTATAAAATAGAAAATCTTGAAGACATCAAAAAAGTTCTAGAGACATATGACATACCCAAATTGAATCAGGAAAAGCCCAAGACCATACAGATCCTCAGCTGAGTTTACCAGACCTTCAAATAATTAACACCAATACTCTTCAAATTATTCCATTAAATAAAAAGGAGGGAACCATTACAAACTTATTCTATGAAGTTAGTATCATCCTGATACCAAAACCAGACAAAGCCACATCAAGGAAAGGAAACTTCTGATGAATATCACTGATGAACATAGATGCAAAAATTGTTAATAAAATTCTAGCAAATCACATACAAAATGTATTAAGAACATAATGCACTATGATCACGTGGGGCTCAGTCAAGGGATGGAAGATGGTTCTACATACAGAAATCAATAAACATAATTCATCACAGCAATGGACATAAAAACAAGAAGTATATGATTATCTCAATAGATACAAAAAAAAAGCATTTGACAAAACACAGCACCCACTGAGTTTAAAACACTAGAAAAACTAAGGATAGTAGAAACATACCTCAACATTGTAAAAGTATAGATGCTAAACCTAATGTCAGCATCATTCTAAATGGAGAAAAATTGAAAGCATTTCTTCTAAAACCTCGAACAAGGCAAGAATTCCCTCTTTTACCACTTATATTTAATATCATCCTTCAAACTCTAGCCAGAGCAATTAAATAGAAGAAAGAAATCAAAGGGATATGTTTAGGAAAAGAAGAACTGAAAATATACCTATTGTCCAATGACATGATTCTATATTTAAAAGACCCCAAAACCCCCAACAGAAAACCTCGAAGGGTCATAAATAAATTCAGCAAACTAGCAGGATACAAAATTAACACCCATAGATCAATTGTGTTCCTATACAACAGTGATGAATCAACTGAAAGAGAAATTAGGAAAATATTGGGAGATGGAAAGCTCTCCCATGTTCTTGGATAAACAGAATTAACATGGCCAAAATGGCCATACTACTAATGTGGTATACAGATTTATTGCATTCATATTAAAATCCCAATGACATTCTTCATAGAAATAGAAAAAGCATTCATGAAATTCATTTGGAAAAATAAGAGACCCAGAATAGCCAAAGCAATCCTTAGCAAGACAAGTGAAGCAAAAGGCATAATAATGCCAAACCTAAATTATACTACAGAGCAATAGTAACAAAACCAGCATGATATTGGCACCAAAACAGACATATAAACCAATGGTACAGAATAAAAGACACTGAGACAAACCCATATAAATACAGTTATCTCATACTAGACAAAGGCACTAAAAACATTCATTGGAGAAAAGATAACCTCCTTAACAAATGGTGCTGGGAAAACTGGAACTCTATATGTAGCAAAATTAAAGTAAACCTCTATCTCTCACCCTGAACAAAACTAAACTCAATGGAGATCAAGAATTTGAGTACCAAACCAGAGACCTTGCACCTAGTAGAAGAAAAAGTAGGCCCAAATCTACAGCATGTTGGCTTAGGAATTGTCTTACTTAACAAGACTCCTAAAGCACAAGAAGTAAAACCAAGTATCAACAAATGGGGTGGAATCAAACTAAAAAGCTTCTTCACAACAAAGGAAACAAGAATGTAAAGACAGAACCTATAGAATGTGAAAAATTCTTTGCCACCAACAACTCAGATAGAGCCTTAATCTCCAGGATATATAAAGAACTAAAAAAAAAAATCTTAACATAGGAAAAACAAATAACACAATTAATAAATTGACAAAGGAACTGAACAGGCACCTCACAGAAGAAGAAATATAATCAATCAACAAATATATGAAAATTTGTTTAACATCTCTAGCAGTTAGAGAAATGCAAATTAAAACTACACTCAGATTCATCTCACTCCAGTCAGAATGGCAATTATCAAGAATGCAACTAACAATAAGTGTTGGTGAGGATGTGGGGAAAAAGGTACTCTCATACATTGGTGGTGGGACTGCAAATTGATGCAACCACTCTGGAAAGCAGTATGGAGATTCCTCAGAAAATCTGGAATTGAACCACAATTTGACCCAGTTATTCAACTCCTTGGTCTATACCCAAAGCACTGAAACTCAGCACACTTCAGTGACACAGCCACATCCGTGTTTATAGCAGCTCAATTCACAATAGTTAATCTATGGAACCAGTCTAGGTTCCCTTCAATGGATGAATGAACAAAGAAAATATGGTATATTTACACAATGGAATGTTATTCAGCCATAAAAAGAAATGAAATTAAGGCATTTGTTAGTAAATGGACAGATCTGAAGGATATCATGCTAAGTGAAAAAAGCCAATCCCCAAAAAACAAATCCCAGGTGTTCTCTCTGATAAGCAGATGCTAATTCACAATAAGGCAGGAGGTAGGGAAGAATAGAAGTATTTTGGATTAGACAAAGGGGAACAAAGGGAAGGGAGGGGAAATGGGAATAGGAAAGATAGTAGAATGAATCAGGCATAACTGTCCTATATACATATATGAATACATGATCAGTGTAACCCCACATCATGTACATCCAAGAGAATGGGAAGTTATACTCCGTATATGTATAATATGTCAAAATACATTCTACTCTCATGTAACTAATAAGAATAAATTTTAAAAAACAAAGGTCCTAATAATCTGCACATCTAAATAGCCAGTCTCTTTTTTTGCAATGGTCAGCCATTCTACATTATGATGCTAATGCTTCAGGAGATTTAAGATTTTGGAGAAAAATTAGTTAAACATTGGCAGGAAAATAATAATATTTGAGAGATTCCTTATATAGGTCAGACTCTGAAGTAGTCATTTTCCACATATTGTCTTATGTGTTCCTCATGATAATAAATTATATCAGGGAGAGGTAGGTTATTATACTTCATCTGTGGTTCCAACAAGTTAATTATCCTGCTCATAGTTGTTCAATTAGTATATAGCAGAGATAATTTTCAAACCCTGGTCTTCATACAAAAAAAACTTATAATTTCTATATTTGATATCACTTAAAATAAGAATAGTTTGGCCTCTAGATTCTCTGACAGAAGAAGTGATAATTTTCAAGCAAACTTTAATTCCCAAATATATACTGTGACATAGTATTTTAGAATTTAACCCCTAAGTAAACTGGAGTTCTAAATAAAGTCCTGAAATTAATTAAAGTAAATAATCAAACCAAGTCTAGGAAAACAATAACTTTTATTCTCTGCAGTTCAAAAGGACATAGACATATAATGACCCAGAACATGATGCCAAAGGTGCCATGAAAGAAAATGATTATTCATATGGGGCAGTGCACTTATTCTAGTTTAAACATGTATAATCTGTAAAGTACCTCCTTCTTCACATGGCTTTACTTTAAAAGTTTACTAACACAAATTACATGGTCCTATCAAGTTTTGTGTTATTTGGTGTTCAAGTATCTTTCCTACTTAGAAAGTATCAAATTCCTTTCCATATATTGTGTCTTTTGAAAGATAGAATTCAACTAATTTAGGCAGTATTTTTTTATAACCTAATGTAGTCCCTTCTTAAGCACAGTTTTACTTTCCATAGTTTCAGTTATCAGTGCTCAACCAAAGCTCAAAAATATTAAATGGAAAACTCCAGAAATAGTCAATTCATAACTTCTATTACATTATATTATTCTAATTTTCTGGTTTAATTGTTGTTGTTGTTAATCTCTTATTGAAGACTATATTATAAATTAAAGTTTATCATAGTACATGCATAAAGGAGAAAATATAGTGCTAATATAGAGCTCTGTATTATCTGTAGTTTCAGGAATCCCCCTATAGATGTTAGGACATATCTCCAGAGGTAAGAAGGAACTTCTGTATTTAAATTATTAAAGTCTTAGTCTCTGAATCCATGAAATATGAGTTCTTGTTCTATGACAATGTCGCTAATGAATCATTACAGACACTATTTAAACTTAAAACTTAGGTCAATAAATCCCCAGATTTAATTCACACCTCACAATGTAAAGAATTTACTCTTGCATGTAGAAGGAGAAAGTATGGGCTTTCAGTGTTTATTCTAATTTATGAGGTAAATTATACTTTATGGAAATGTATTTATGTATATATCTTTTTAATACAGAAAGTGAATGTTGCAGCCACAGAAATACAAAAATGAATACTTACTGATTATTAAACTTAATCTTTAATTCATGCTATTAATAGAAATAACCACTTTAAAAATTGCAAAAAGATTTAGAATATAGTTCCTACTTTTCTTTTCAAGATAAGCTAGAAAACTTAAATGATATGTTGTAGATAATATTTAAGGCTAATATTTTACAAAATTTAAGGCACTCAGATTTATTTTAACATTTCTAAATTTAAAATATATAGCTGAGATTCTTTTAAGCCTTATGGTTTGTTTGCTTTATATTTGTTGTTAGTTGTATTCATTAAATCTGATGTGTCTATGTGCTTTACACATTCTATTTTTTGTTTTAGATATTCAGTTTATGTGGGGTTTTGTTTCATGTGTTCCATTTAATGACTTGGTACAACTAAAGTGTCCCTGTAAATGAGATGAAATATCTCAGATGTGTGCATCTTAGTAAGATATATTTAATAAATATGCAAATTAATCAATTTATCTCTCTCCTCAGGCAGAAAAGGTGTATGAATTCATAAGCATCACTTGAAATTCTATTGAATGCACCAAAAGTATTTCTAGGAAGTATTGTGGAGAAAATTTAAATTTATGTTTGTCATATGGACATACAATATTGCTACCATCACATTCAGTTACTTATTCCAAATTCAGAAACAGCAAGACAGATCTGAAATCTAGCATTATTTACTGTTTCCAGCCAAGTTTCATAAAGCAGAGGATGAGCGAATTCAACCAGATTCAGAATTATAATATGCTATTCTGTTCTGGTCTGACACATGAGGTAAACATTTTATATCAAATCCCTTCATCTGATTTCAACAGGCAGAACGATATCTGTCTAACTTGATACAACTGGCAGCATTACACACTTTGCAACATGTACAATATGAAAACATCCTCACTTACTTGTTAAAATTCAAAGCAAAACAAAATAAACAAAATAGATTCTGAAATGTTATTTGTGACTATGTCTATAAGAGAAAATTGAGGCAAAACCTGATAAAACATATACAAAGAAGTAAATATTTAAGCACAATTCTATAGATATTTTAAATCATGGTTTTCATATGGCATGGAATATCCACGTATCTAGGTATTTTTCTCAAGTCTTTTATTTAAAAAAATACTGTATAAGTATAGCACACATTTCATAGAATAGTTTGTTTATTCTAAAGAGTCTCTCAATCATCTAACCTTTATGTTCTCATAAATTTTTCAGTGATTTTTGAATAATATGAAGATTTGTAAAATTAAGCCAAGAGAGAGGAAGTTTCCCTAAAAAAAAGTTTTAACTCTATCACTACTATAGCTGTCTAAACGTTCATTTAAATTATTCTATGTGTTCTTTTTGTAGTTTTCACCAAAAATACAAAGCCCAGACACTATAACTATTTTTTTAACTTACCTTGTTTTTCTTTTGTCATCATAATGTTCCCAGGTTTCATTACTCCATCATGCTGTGAAAATGTCTACACTTAGTTGGTATAGATATGTAGAATTTAATTATAACTCTTCTCAGCTTTTTGGTTTTGTAAAATAAAGTTATACTTTTTATAGTCAATCACCAGAAACAGCTATATTAATTGATAGTACCATGAATAATTATTGTTTTAGGTTTTATCTTTAAAAAGCATCAATATATTTATCCATTTTAATGATCCAATATTTCAAGAAATAAATTATTCTCACTAATCTTTGAAAATGTTGGGAGAAAAAAATAATTTTTCTATAGTACCTACTTTGAGCTCCAAAACTTTTCTGCAAGTAGTCAAATAATAGTAATTTCATCATGTTAAAGAAGGATGTTGAAAACTAACATGGATGATATAAATGGACAACAAAGAATTATTCATACAATTATATGAGGAAATTAAAGCAAATAATTCAAGCCTTTATTTAAACAAAAAACTCTTAAGATGCTATACAAATAATCATTCTACCATTTTCACATATAAACCATAAATGAGCTCAATAATTACTATCTGCTGACAGAAGAATTGAGAGAGGAATTACTGTTATAAGTTTAAAAAAGTAAGACACACAGACATTCACCATTTTTCCTGCATCTTTATTCTCCATGAGATCATTGTTACTATTTTAACATTAAATTAGAAAAAGACAACAATTTTAATATAAGAAAAACATAATTGGTAAGGTTTCTGATAGTTGCTTTTATAAGATAACTTGTTTTATTACAAATAGTTTGCAGATTTCAAATGTTGTTATTAATTACCTTTTTTTCCTGGAAAAATTAGTAAAAATTATCAAGCAATTGATCGTCCTTTCATTCATTATATAAATATTTGTTGAATTTACCTACAATCCAAACACAGTGACAGTAGCTTGGAAACCTTGCAGGGTAAAGAGATACATGTAATGTACTAATATAATAAAATTTGGTGATAAATAATAGAATATCATAATATTTAATAAAAATGCTATTGTAGCAAAGATACATGTACATAAAAGAGATGTAAAAAAGATGATCAAAGTAGAACCATTTTTAATAGATATAAGATGAGGGGTACAAATATTCATAAACAATAGATCAGAAAAATATATTGGAATTTGTCCACACAATGGATTAATATCCAGGTATGAAATAGGAATTCATACACACATAAACATATCGTGGAAGATTCTCACAAATATAGTATTAAATGTAAAAAGTCAGGCACCAAAGAAACTCTAGTATATAATGCTAATTATATATTTTTACATGCAAAAATAATTTGGGGCCCGGTGCAGTGGCACAGGCCTGTAACCCCAGTGACTTGGGAGGCTGAGACAGGAGGATAGAAAGTTTGAGGCTTGACCCAGCACCTTAGCAAGGCCCCAAGCAATTTATTGAGACCCTGTCTCAAAATCTAAAATATAAAGTGCTTGGGATGTGATTTAGTGCTTAAATGTTCTGGGTTCAATTCACAGTATTAAATACTAATTACTTTAGCTATACAATCCAGAATTATTACCTTGAAGTAAGACAGATGACAGGTGAGGTGTAGGGTATGAAAGAAGCTGATATCTTGATTTTGGTGTTTGTTGGTGTTTCATTTGGAAAAAATCATCAGTCTGTGCTCATTTGTGTGGTTCTGTTTCTCTGAAGAACTCTGACTAATGCAATTAAATTTGAAAGTTTTAAAACCATATTATGGCAGTAATAGAACAAAGCAAAGACCAGATAAAAGAAGAACTAGTTAACATATTCGTTATGTGTAAATTAAAATGTTACTTGGCATATGGAGTGAATTTAAAGAAGCTTAGCTATTATTATAAGTTTAGGCTCTTCAGGAAGATTAGGAATTCTCCCAGAATAGAAGCCTGGGGAAGAGCTTTACAGGTATTTTATCTGGAATAACACCAATAAATAATACCAATAAGAGTGTGGAGATATGAAAGTATATAGCACATTTGGAAAATCAAATACTGGTTTTAATGTCTAAGTTCTATGTCAAAAAGCCCTAGGTGGAAAGTATTGCTGTGCTACTCCCAATATGGTCTTCGAAAGTCCTCTTAAACTAAGCATTCTAAGCATTTATCTAGAAAATAAAAATTATATTAGTTACTATGTCTAATTTGAATTTAGATGGTTGGTCTCTAAAACCTGAGCTATCAATTCCATACTCTTTTACTTCTGCCTAGGGCATAGCAGCTCTTGATTTAATTTTTAATTAAGAATGTCTGTTTAACAGATATTATTAACTATTACCATATTTGCTAAAAGTCAAAATTAAAACTACTACTACAACTGTGCTTCAAAGTTTACTAATTCCTTGTAATCATTTATCTCAGTCACTCACATCTTAGCAGGGAAATAGCTACAATCACTCTACAATTCCTCTTCCTGGAAGTAATACCAACATTGCTTACAAGTGTTTGTTCCCACAATTTTTCCTTACTATTTTGCGGAATACTAGATGCAAATTATTTGTCACAAAGAAATTCAAGCTATTAAGCTGCATTACTTATTTTCAAACCTCTGTGCACCAGTAAAATACTAATTGTATTTGCTCAATTGAAGTGTATTAGTGACTTTATTCATGTGCATAAAAATAAATACACCTTTTATTTTTATGAACAAAATAGTTACAATATCTTGAAATACCGAAGATTACTTCGTTTTATAGACTTTCAGGAATTTATTTTGTTAATACTTAAATATAATGTAAAAATTTGTGGTTTGCAACATTTAAATCCTTTTTGGTTATAAAATATATTTTTCCAATATTTGTGAAAGTGAGATAATATGAAATGAAATAATACTTCAAGTCTCCAAAAAGGGGACAAATTTCTTATTAAAGTATGTGATGGAGAATAATAGTAATAGAAATAATTCTTAATTCCATAAAGAAATGTTCACTTGCTAAAGAAGTTCATAGAGTCAATAATGGTTTCTGTCTTATTGGGATAAACTGTCACATAAAAGAACTTGTAGATGAAGAAGAAATGAATAAACATTTGACAAAAACTGACAATATTTAGCTCTGTTTTGAACGACTATTAATAAGTGAGGAGTGTGAGAAATAGGAGTCAAGATTTACTCTAAAATTTTTGGCATGAGTATCTGGAAACATTGCCATTCGTGATATGAAAAAACTGGAAGGATGCTTTAAGAGCCCTCAGCTTAATTGAAGTTCCATTGCTGGAGTAGCTAGCAACTCCAGCATAATGCAAAACGAAAAGGAGCTGGATGTGGAGTTTAAAGTGTGCCTTTCATGGGGTACTCCTTTTACCCGACAGATAGCCTAATGCCTTGTTGTTTGCCCCATGCTCATTAATAGTCTGTCACACAGGTCGCTTGTTTATACTGGCAGAAAGAAAGCATCCTGGAATTTGTATAAATCACATGTCCAGTTTATGCCAAGCTTATCATGAGTTCAGTGCTGGGAATACAATAACGTATGGTTCCTAGCAACCTGGGGAAAACCCATTCTGGTGCAGACCTTGGTTCTTCACAAATCAGTACACCAAATCAGTGTTCAGCAAAAATCAATACACTAGCAAAACTAGAAACATTTTCAAAGACTTTAACATACAGATCCTACATATGCTAGGCCAGGAGGATACAATGATTTCAGGAAGGCAGTCTTCCTTCTAATGTGCATGTGAGAGAGGAATGAAGAGTTTGGGGAGACAGAGAGTAAAAAATCTAGAAGTAAATATAATGTAGATTCTTAAAATTTGGGGGTGAATGACCCATTTAAAGAAGTGACAAGAAAGCAGGGAGCTCAGTTTGCCAGGTGAGAAAGATTCCCCTAAATTCTTTTTTTTTTTCAATCAGGTATTGAATCCAAGGGTATTTAACCACAGAGCCACATACCCAGCCTTTTTAGTTTTTATTTTTTTATTTTGAGAAAGGGTCTTGCTAAGTTGTATAGGGACTTGCTAAATTGCTAAAGTTGTCTTTGAACCTGAGATCATCCGCATCAGCCTCCCAAACTACTGGGATTACAGGCATGTTCCATCATACCAGCCTCCATTTTTATCTATGGCTTCCAGCTTGAACCATTTGGATGTACTGTTCTACTACTGTTGCCTAGTAGCAATATTTATAGTTTTTTCTCCATTACAGGCAGAAGCAAGTTTGAGAAGAAAATTCAAGAATTGAGATTATCCAGGCACCGTGGCACATGCCTGTAATCCCAACAGCTCAGGAGGCTGGGGCAGTAGGATCATGAGTTCATAAATAAGCCTCAGCAAAAGCAGCTCAGTGAGACCCTGTCTCTAAATAAAATACAAAATAGGGTTTGGGATGTGGCTCAGTGTCCAAGTGCCACTGAGTTCAATCCCCAGTCCACCCCCCCCCCCAAAAAAAAAAGAGTTGAGATTAATGGCAACATTAAAAAGAACATCAAATGCACAGTGTAAGAGGATGTATCAAAGAAATTAATGGTTACTAGGTGACCAGAAAGGATTGAGAGTGAGGGAAATCAAGTTAACTTTTTTCTAAATTTGCTTATAAACAGATCAGATCAAGGTTCAAGGCATTACTTATTGTCTTGAATAAAGAAAAATAATAATACAAAAATACGGCTTACATAACAGAATTAAGGGGATTTTTAACCTAGTTTATAACTCATATTTACAACATTATTTAATCGACTATTGACACTATTGGAAAAATACATCTAGAGTAAGTCATAGGCCTTTGTGCATGGTCTTTCCCTGTTCAATAGAAAATAGCATACACTGCAAATCACAAAGCAGATACGTACAGTAAAGATAAACAATTTAAAAAACACTCAAGTAAAATTGAGAATTAGAGAGCTTTAGACCTTTGTTTTGCCAAGAAAAAAAAAGGACTGGCTAGATTAACTTTATAGATGCTCTGAAAAATAATTAAAGGACTGTATCAACCACTCAAATGTCTAGTCAAGAAAAGAATACATGGTAAATTATGGCATTTGGATGGAGTTGGAGAATATCATGCTAAGTGAAATGAGCCAAGCCCCTAAACCAAGAGCCAAATGTTTTCTCTGATTTGTGGATAATGATCCATAATGGGGTGGGGAGGGCAAGGGAAGAGGAGGAGACAGTGTGAAAAATAGGGGTGGGAAGGATGGTGGAATGGGACTGTAATTATTACCCTGTGTACATATTTGACTGCATGAATGGCATGACTCTGCATGGCATACAACCAAAGAAATGAAAAGTTGTGCTCCATGTGTATACAATGAGTCAAATGCATTATGTTGTTATGTGTAACTAAATGGAACAAATTAAAAAAGGAAAGAAAAGGATATATGGTAGGAAATTTTATGGTAATTTTGTTCTTCCTTGTCCTACCCCTCCTTCATACAATATGTTCTTGGTCTAGAAAAGTTTCCAGATCAGTTCTCAGTTACTGCCAAACTTAACTAGAGGGCAGGTCAGACATTATGTTCAATGTTCCAACCTGTCTGGGAGCAGACTGAAGAAATGACCTACATTTTATTTAATAATGAGCTCAGGTGTGGAGAAGCAGCAAATCTAAGATCTTAGGTAAGGTACAAATTGGGTAGCGCTGATTGTTAAGAGCTACATAAGTGCAACAGATCTGTATGGTCAGCTAGAAAAATTATATTTTTATGCATAAGATGGCAAAAACTGGGCCCAAATATTCTGGAAAAAGAAGTACACTAAATCATCAAAGCCCTGAAGAGAAGCTGTGGTAAAACTCTTTAAATGAAGACATTTAAAAGTGTCAATGGTGTTGGGGGTATGACAAAAAAATAAATAAAAATAAGTCATACGCAAGTCAAATAAAAATCCCTGGAAAAAAAAAGCCTGAAGGCACATTAATTTTCCTATTAGACTGGTTTTAAGTTTCATAATCAACCAGTTAATTAGTGGATGACATACCAGACACAAGGCTTCTGCTTGTTTTTTCCAAAAAACAAATTTTCAATCAAAAATTATAATACTATAATGAATATAATATATTAAAATATAATAAATATAATCAAAGGGTATGCAAAGAAACCAGAAAACAACTCACTCAAAAGTAACAAATGCCTGCTCAAGACAAGTCTCATATATACAACAATTTTCAAAGAGAAAGGGCAGTACAATTTTCCATTGTCCCCAGAAAGAGTAATGAAAAATAATTGTGAGTAGTATTAATGTCTTCCATAAAAATAAATGGAAATTATCCTAACAATTGTTGACTATTAGTAATACATTTGCAATTATATATAAAATTTATGTAAAATATATGTATATATTTATATAATAGCTATTATTATTATCTTCCATAGTCCATTTATGTTATTATAAAAGAATGCCTAAACCTAGGTAATTTTTAAAAGCAGAAATGTATCACAGGTCTGGAGGCTGAAAAGTCCAAGATCAAGGTACTAGTAGGTTTGGGTGTAGGGTCAGGACTGCTCAGTGTTTCCAAGATGGAACGTTACTGCTACATCCTCTGGAGGGGTGGAATGCCGTTTTTGCACAGTTTTTGTCATCTTATGCATAAAAATGTAAGGCAGAAAATCTAACAGTCATAATGCCTACTAAATCCTCTTTTATAAGAGTTTTTAATTCCATTCACAAGGGAAGGGCCCTCTTGACTTAAACACCTTATAAAGGTCCCATTCTTAATACTGTCACATTGGCAACACCTGAATATTGAAGAGCACACATTTGAGCCATAGCATCATATCTGCTCTGCCTAAGCATTCTATACATTAATCTCACTTAAAACTCAGAATAATTCCTATTATTATTTTCATTATACATATAAAGATAGTGAAGCTAACAAACATTATAATGTTTCCTCAAAATTAAAATAGGAATGGCAAAAAGGACTTGTCAAGATTATCAGCAGCATACACAAGGAAGATATTAACAAACTAAGAAGCATGTCAGTATTTTTCACATCATGCCACATAGGTAGCTATTTATTCATAAGGACAGGCCGTCTGGTCCAAATGATGAGAGAATAAAATGGACTATTTCTTCCTGATGAGATGAGTAGAATAATGCTAGAAATATGGAAAATGTGCTTAAAGTTCAGCTAGGAAGAAAAGTACATCCTCCCCTAATCACGCTCTATTTTCCACATGTTAATTTTGAGAAAATGCCCTTAGTTATAGAAAATTGCTTTGAAAAGGCCGACACAACTGGAAATACTATTAGAAGGAAAAGATTTAAGGGTGACATTCCTCATCGAAACATGATCACAATTTTCAAAACATATATGAGGGACAGAGAACCTTTTTCTTGAAATATTCAAATACAGATTTTTATATTTTATGTTATGTTTCAGCATTCCTTAGTCACAATCCTAAAAGCATGTTCTTTATTTCAATGTATAACACTTGACCTTACATTCATTTGTGTTGGTATCAGTTTTCTTTTATTGTATATTTTCTATCTCCAGGGGAAAATGCATTTAAAAAGGTATCTCACAAAAACACAAGGGACACCAGTAGTAGAGTCAGCCATGTGACCAGCATGCTAGCTTCATAATAGAGGTTCAAAACATAGAAATTAACTAGTGAGTTCAAATTAAAGAAACATGACTCTCAACTTACCTTTCTTCCCAGCTCAGAGACGGCTCCTCCCAGCTCCTGTGTCTAGCCACCTGATGCGTTAGTGAGGTTTACACAAGAGGCCAGCAAGAGAGAGAGAAACACGCCAGGGAGTGAGCTTTTATTGGGGAACAAAAAATTCAGGGGAACATTCCATCCACTGAAGGTCGAGGGGGGCAGCATTCCAAGGTCAGTGTCAGTGATTGGTTTTCAGGTCAGTGGTCAGTCACACCCCCACACAGACAAGCCCTTGCACCTGGGGAAGGGTGGGGAAGGCTCTGACACAGCTTGTCTGAGCACCTCACACCCAGCTAGGGTGGTAGCTCAAATCACGTGCAAGGTGCAAGAACGGCTTCCCACAGTTCCCTGCTGAGATATTCAACCCTTAAAATAAAATCATTCCCCTAAATATTTGTCTCCATTTTTATTTTTTTTATTTATTTGTACATATATATTGAGCATTTCTCTTTCAGGCTGTGTTAAATACCATGAGAACATCTAATGCTGCAACAAAAGTGTGAACATGGAGCTTTAGGAGGGTGAAGTAAAGCATAACTGCTTGGAGGAGTCAAACAGGTATTCCTAGAGAGCACTGGGTATAATGGTGTTCCCTGTAATCTCAGCGACTCAGGTGGCTGAGGTAGAAGGATCACAAGTTCCAGGGCAGCCTCAACAACTTAGAGAAACCCTGAGCAACATGGTGAGAATCTGTGTCAAATAAATAGATAGATAGATAGATAGATAGATAGATAGATAGATAGATAGAAAAATAAATAAATAAATTGTCATTCCTAGAGAAAATTAAATTTGAGTCTTCAATGATTAATAACCATCTCCCAATCCCAGTAAAGTCATCAGGACATAAAGTATGCTAAGTTTTTAAACATACTCACCATACAGAAAGTTGAGGATGTCCCCATTTTTTTTTAATGTAACAAGGAATATACATGAAATGATAGCACAAATACAGTCTGTCTACTTGAAAGATACCTATCTCTTAAATTATTTAGGACAAGTCTTTAGGAATCTCACAAAACAGAGTACACAGTTATCTAACTGTTACCTACCCATCAGATAATTTCAGTGATACAGAGAAAATGAAAAAAGAGAAATGCCAATTTTTATGGGTCTGTTAAACAATAAGGACAATAATATGACTATTTGAGTTGACACAAAAGCATTTGAAAAGTTTTTTTTTTTTTTTTTTTTTTTTTAATATTTATTTATTTTAGTTTTCGGCGGACACAACATCTTTGTTTGTATGTGGTGCTGAGGATCGAACCCGGGCCGCACGCATGCCAGGCGAGCATGCTACCGCTTGAGCCACATCCCCAGCCCCTGAAAAGTTTTAAGAAAAGTAAATATTGTCCTTTAAGGCATCAGAACAGCATTAGGTCACAGTTAATTATAAATTACTCAAAACAACAATGCAAAAAAGGAACTTTACTTAATCTGGTATTCCTGAATACTATAATGGTAGTTTTGTTACACTTACACTACACTAAATATGGAACTGCTACTGTAGAACTAGAAACAGAAAAAGAAACCATTAAAGAAGAGCATGTCATGGAATTCAAAAGATGCTAATTATTGTTTCTCCATAAATTAAAATTCAAGAAAAGACAAAGAACAAAATAAAATTAAAGTGTATTCCTTGATCTTTCTTTTCTTTTCTTTTCTTTTTTTGTACTACAGATTGAAGCCAGGGTTGCTGAGTCACATCCCCAGCCATTATTATTATTATTATTATTATTATTATTATTATTATTATTATATTAAGGCAGAGTGTCAATAAGTTTCTGAGGGCCTGGCTAAGATGCTGAAGCTGGCTTTCAACTTGTGATCCTCCTGACTCAGTCTGCAGAGTTGTTAGGATTACAGGCATGCACCACTATTCCAGACTAATGCCTTGATCTATGAAAGAGGAAAGAGGAGAAGGAGAAGAAGAAGAGAGGGAGGGGAAAGAACAACAACTAGACCACTATAATTTAATATCAGGCACTTTCTTCTGAACTTTACATGTATTACCCTAATTCAACTCTACCACATAAAGTAGCTTTTTAAAAATTTTTTTGGTTGTCAATGGACCTTTATTTAATGAATTTATTTGTATGTGGTGCTGAGAATCGAACCCAATGCCTCACACATGATAGGAGAGTGCTTTACCACTGAGCCACAACTCCAGCCCCATGAACTAGACATTTTAAGGTATAATTCACATATGAGAAAAATAAAAATACTTTGGATAATCAGTGACAGCTACATAAATACAAACCTCCTCTGTTGTTATGTTAAATAAGAAATATAATAAAAGATAACATGTTCCTAACTAAATATTTTAAAGCCTTTATAAGATCTTATTTTAGAAACTGCACATAAATGTTTTATTTTTTTAATTAAAAATAAATTCACTAAAATAAATAAGTAAATTTAACATGATTTCAATGAAATCAAGTGGTTTTAAATGTCATAGGTAAAATACATCTTTAATTTTTATTTCAGTATAGCTAATAAACAAATGCAGGGATTGTTATTGTCAGTTGTGTATTTTCCTTCTTGATTTTCCTGCATTTACACTTTCTACACAGCTTTTACATCATGCTCCCAGCAGTGTTTTTTCACACTGATAAAAAGAGCCATAATTACTTTTCCTTTTAGAGTATGCAGACATATCACACCATTCTATCGCACAAACTGCCACAAATCTGTCATTCTCTAAAAGTTTATATTTGTGATAGTCAGCTACTGCTTTCAATTCTCATAATTTAAATAAAGATGAATATTTTTGTATTTCTACACATGCAGTTGTATGAATGTAAATATATTTTATGGTAACGACATGATAATTAAGGCAACCATTAGAAGGATGTGCAATTATTTTGCATTTGTATATTGAGAATTTACAGTGTGCATGGCACTGTGAAAATGCCACTTCCTTCCTTTTTTCTCCAATAAAAAGTCCACCTTTTCCAAGAAAGAAATGAGATTGACAAGTAAAATGGAAGCATACTCTGGTTCTTGTCCTTGCAAGAATTATCAATGAAATCACTTGTTTATAATAGGGAAACAATCTGTAAATGAAAGTTTTGGTCACCATCACCGCTTTGCCAAGTTTGAAATAAAGAAAGACTATAAAATATCTTGTCTGTTATCCAAGTCTAAGAAAAGTATCATTTCAACTTTTACTTTTTTTAGAAATGTCTACATTCAAACTGCATATCATATTAATAGAAAGTTTAATAGATACATGAGGCTGAATAACACATGTCTGAAGGCTCAAATTTTGATTAAGTCAATATAAATAATTTTTACATGAGAGTAAACCAGAGCTGAAACTTCAATTCCACAAATAAAATGAAAATATTTTGTTTACAAATATGAAATCTTAGTTGAAAATAATGTAGTATGTTTTATAATACATGGCCAGATATTTAATTATTTGAATACATGCCTTACATGTCCAAACATAGTTTTTTTATTTTTAAAGTTTTTTTAATTACTTATACATGAAATTAGAATGCATTTATGCAATTTGATATATCATACATAAATGAGGTATAATTTCTCATTTTTCTGATTGTACATGTTGTTTGTAGAGTCATATCAGTCATGCAGGCAGTCTTATATGTACATATATGTTTCATTCTACTATCCTTTCTTATCTATCTGTATATATATATATATATATATATTGATCTATCTATACATAAATTGGTTATAGGGAATAATTTCCCTTTTTTCACTTTCCACAATCAAATGGCATAGGCACACAACTGGTTTTACACATACACACACACACGCACTACACACACACGCACTACACACACACACACCCAGGAGATTGGTGAAAAAAAAGTATTCTCTCATTTAAAAATAAGATCATTTACTAGAACAAAAGGATAATAATGATTATTGTATGTGACAATGTAATTAGGACAAATATCTGAAGAGCATTTTATACTTCACAAGGCATGTTCATGTATATTATCATATTTGGTTTGCCAGTAAACCTTTGAGAAAGTAGTATTACCATTTCAAATAGGACTGAGAGTCCCTGCCTGTTCTGGCTTAAACTTTTGTTCTGTAATAATTTGATTTGCCATATGATGGGTACCAGAGGAGAACAGTTACAATGCTTTATGTTAGATATCAGATGTGCAATTTCACAGAATCTGTTATGTTTCCAAATGCTCCTGATATTTTATAGCATCTTTCATTTAAAACACTGACTAATTGGTGGATTGTAACAGGAGCTGAACTACCCCTCTGAAACAATAACTACAAATAAACAATTCTTCATTTACTCTATTTTCTCTAACCCTTCTTTAAAATTGAAGTACCTTGCAAAGAATTTTCCACTGAGGCTTGAGAATTTATCAGTAAAAAAAAGTCTTTTATTAGTCTGCATAGAAAACATTGAGTATGCTTGCTTTGGAAAAATGAAAACTTCTTTCTGAAGGATATATGTGGTAACTGATAAAGGTACCTTTGAGGACTCCAAAGCTGATTCACCTCCTATTTTATATTCATCCCATAAAATTGTAGCTCCTTTCGTAGTGCTACTATCTAGTAGTCAAGAACTGTGTTTTACAATAAATCACTTTCAAACCCTTTTTGATATCCCTTCCTTTGCCTTGGCTACAGTATACTGAAAGTGCAAAATTAGAATATATCTCTCTGAGAAGGCTTCTCATTGTACAACTACAGGAATATCAGACAGGGACACTCAGGTTACAAGAATTCTTCTCAGTCTAGCAATTCTAAATATGTCCTACTTTAGCACACTCAACATTTCCTTCATCAAAAATCAGTTAAAGAGATAGAAAAAGAGAGAAAGAGATGGAATATGGATTCAAGCATATGGATTTTAAGCCTTTATATACAATAAAATCTATTTAAAATTTAAAAATACAGCCTACTAAATCATCTTACAGTTTTCACTACAAGAAATAACTATGTAACAACCACCACAAACATGGTCCCATTCTAGATGTAATGAATTTCTTTATACATTATGGTGGCCCTCAGAACTCTCAATGGCATTACAAGTACATTCATATTCTCTTCTAATACAAAGAACTCAGAGGAAAGTTTGAAAATGTCTTCTAAAAGAGGCAGTAAATAACAATTCCAAGAAAAACTTATTTTCTTCACAATGAAAGAGTCCTCTATCTTGTTAAGAGTTTCCATCTATATGCAACTTTACCTAGAAACATTGGTCAACTACAAAAATCAGTGGTTACACTATGGTAGAGCTTGTGGTGTCATACAAAATGAAACAATATTGTATTTTGGATTTTGAAGAAATTGCCACAAATTCATACACATCTATTGGGATGATGCCCTAATTTTTTAGTTAAGCATCATTCCCTGTTCAATAAGAGTCATTTTACTTTTCACAAAGGACTACTCCATTTGTTCCCAAGGGATGGAACCTCAACTGGTCCCTACCTATTTTTTCTTAACCCAGGAGTGCTTAACCACTAAAACACATCCATAGCACATTTCATATTTTTATTTAGAAACAGGGTTTCAGCAAGTTGTTTTGGACCTCACTAATTTGCTGAAGCTGGCTTTGAATCTGTGATCCTCCTACTTAAGCCTCCGGAGCACCTGGGATTACAAGT
The DNA here is from genome assembly GCF_021218885.2 of Marmota monax. Lineage (NCBI taxonomy): Eukaryota > Metazoa > Chordata > Mammalia > Rodentia > Sciuridae > Marmota > Marmota monax. The sequence goes on from NW_026695065.1 coordinate 2,961,574, forward strand.
GTGTGCCACCCATGCCTGGCTACACTATTTTTTAATGTTGTCCTCAATTATAGGTTAAGCTCCCATATCAGCACCTTTTAAAACTATGCTTAATTTGATGAACTGCCTGTAATCAGGATCCCTGTAATTTGGGGAGTTGGGGTGTCAGAGCTCAAAAATGTTACATTAATATTGGTTTTATATTAGCTACATCAAAGATATGATTTATTTTTAATGTTCTAATAAATGTCCAAGTTTTCTTTTTGCTATATAGTCACAGTTCGTTTAATATTACTCAAAGGATGGAGCTGACAGCAATCAATGCCAGGAAATTGGATTAGACAAATTTAGCAACATATTGCTTCATTTTACAAAAAGGCCTAATTTCCAAGTGCAATGGCTAACATCTGCTACGCAAACCTCTAAATAATTCAACATAAAAATGGCCTTGTGAAACATTTTCTTCAAAGCAAAAAACCTTTCCTAATTCAAAAAGTTTAATATTTGTTCTCAATTCTATGCAACAAAAATTTGTATACAATCTCGTATATGTCAGGCACTAGACTAGACTTTGTGAATGCAAAGTTAAATAAGACATTGATCCTGAATTTCAAGAAGTAAAGGGTGCATTTTTCTTTCCTGGTCCCTTAGCGCCATTTCCCTTCAAAATAATTCCTTCAGTTTCTATCTTACCTGAGTTTGCTTTCCTCTTCTTTTATCAGTGTGTGTCTTTATATTGAAGATAAATCTTTCATGGTCAATGGGAGCCTTGAACTGATGTAGCCGACATTGTGAGGCAATTTCATTTTGTTCACTGCTGATTTGATGACTTAGACCCTTTATTCTTCTAAGAAGATTCAGTGAGTGTTAAGAGGAGGAAGCACTCTGTACTTTTATATCAAATCCTTCTAAGAAACATTAGGCTTATTATCATCATTCCAAGTATAAAAAGAAGCCAGGAAATGTGAGGTGATGTTCACAAAGGAAGCCGGTGGCATAGATCAGGATTAATCTTCATCATCTTTGCTCCCTAATTAACTAAGATTAAAATGATCTTATTAGTTTGCCATATGCATGCACAATTACATTTTGTGAAACTTCTAACAGTAAGAAATTGATTTTTGTTTAATGCTCATGGAAAATTTATCCTTTTTAAGATATCCACTCCTATAAATTTGCACCATAAATGCTTATCTTTTAAAATAATATACAAATGGTTTATCATTGATATAAATATGATGAATTGATGTCTAAAAATAGTGGCAAATTAATAATTTACAAATACGTACATTTTAATAAAAGTAAACAACATGAGAAAATTTTAACACATTACTCTCAATTGTGTATAGTTAGAAAAAAATAAGTATTTGCATGTCAGAATTGGTGCAGAAACATCTATTTCAGAATCATTCTCTTTTTTCCTCCCACCAGATGGATCCCACTGTTACATTTGAATCTGGGACAATTTAAAAGCCTATCTCCTCTTTCCATCTGACTGAGATCTTTCCAGGAGGGAAGACAAATCTATATCAAGAACAGTAAGGAATCTTTCAAAACACTCTGGGGTAGGTGAGCAAAGGAGCAGTTAGGTAAAAACAAATTAGTTCAGGAGACTGAATATATTTATTATGAATTCTTAAATACAAAAAGAGGAGTTTACTTTTCACTTTAGAACATATGGAATATATAGAAATCTTCCTATGTTTTTAAGAATGCTTTGTGCATGCCATTATATGAGTAGATAAATACGGAAAAGTAGATCATCTTGGTATACAGACATTTGCCCTCCTAAAGATAAAACTATCACAGGTAAATATAAATGGGGGAAATGGAGTATGTTTTAAAATCGGAGATGGGGATTTAAATATAAATATATAGTGTATTCATTGATTTTCTAGAAATATCTAAGATTAGACCTTTATAACTGCTGTTTCCCAGAGTAACAGCAAGTTGATGACCAAAATACCTTTATATAATTAATACTCAAGGACATAACCCTTTATTATGTCTGAGAGATTTCCTAATCATTTAGGTTTTTAAGGAATTTCTTTTTCTAAATGTACAAAACAATGTTCACTCAAAACATATCACTCAAGGGGATGTGTTATGGTTGATTAGAAATTCTTGACTTCATTCTAGAGAATACTATAAGTCTGTAATGAATCTTTCCAATGACATTTTAAATAATTGAAATTACAAGAGAAAACTAAGAAGAGCCCATTTACTTTTAGTCTTTTTCTTGATTTATCTACCATTACAATCTTGGTGAAAGACAAAACTGACTCATTGGTTTCATTTACTTCTATGATCCTAGTACATCAGAGAGAGAGAGAGAGAGAGAGAGAGAGAGAGAGAGAGAGAGAGAGAGAGAAGGAAAATGCATAATAGACTACAGAATAACAAGGAGACAATTGTCCTTGTGCATCTGTTGTCCTAATACTAATTGGCAATCTGCTTCATTTTAAATAATAATTATATGAATGAGATGTGTTCTAAATTGTATGCATTGTTGCCAAATGACTGAAAATGTGCTTTTTAAGTGTCAAGTAGAAGAAAACACTTTCTCAGGTGCAGGAAGAAGCAATGCTGTGCAGTCAGTTGAAAGAAACATTCAAACAATTACACACCCTACTGCTCTAAGTCATATTAAAACAATATGTAAACTAATGCAATACTAACACAATGCTTCATAAATGGCAAATAGGCTGGATGAACAGCTACCCTTCCAAGTTGAAAAATATCATATCATTGATTTGTTCTGTAAGAGTTTATAAGCCACATATGATTTTATTCATATTATGTATAATCAGAGGTTTGTATATGAATATGTCTGTATAAACAAATATATGATAAATATGTCATTTTCACAAACATCTGAAAACAATTACAATGGGAAGTTTGAAGCACTTATAAAAATGCCTACATTAAATTTTCTGACATTCAGATACCTTTAATTTTCTTGTGCCTTGTAATATGTGAATACAAACCAGATATGTTAAGTTTAAAGCTATAGTTATTTGAAGTGTTTTAGTTTGAACTTCTAATTTCTATTTTAAATCTCATAAATTTATCACCTACATTCTTCCTTCTACTTAGAGTGTGCTCCTCAGATAAGCACCATTTAAGTGACCAGGGAACTTTACTGAAATGCACAATCTCAGGTGCCATCATGGATGAACGAAATCATAATCTGTATTTTAACAAAGTACCAGGTTATTTCTTTGCCTACATTTGACATAACAGGAAGAACAATAAACAGGTTCTAAACCTATTTCTACTCCTTTGGGTTTTCTAAGTCTCCATTTCCTTCCTTTATAAATAGTGATTATAATTCTGATAAGACTACCTCAGAGTTAATATATGGGTCAAATTAGCATTTATTTGAAAATATGAAATAAAACACATTAAAAAGTTTTAAATGATATGGTGGTGGATCATAGAAAAGATTCAAGGGTGAAGAATTAAAGCAAAGAAAAAACAGGTAGGAAGGTGAGTAATGAATCAATGCTTACCAAAAAGCTAAGGGAAAGCAATATTGTAAAAGAAAAAAGTGTGAAATCACACAATTCTACTTTCCAAAAAAAAAGGTCCTTTCCCACTAAAAAAAATAATAATGTTGAAGATGATCATTATAAGAAAATAATGATTTTTAAAAACAGTGAAATATTTAATGTGAAATCTAAATTACTTTTTCTTTGTGTATACTGATAAATTGATACTGAAACTGGTTCCCTGTACCCAATCCGTAAATGTTGTAGTAGTCAATAGGGAAGAGAAAAAAAGGTAAAATATGAGGAGCAATATGTTAACAACAATAACAAAAAAGCCCACCCTAATGCAACTAAACAACATGCCACTCTATAATAGTTTCCTACATGTCATAAATTTTTTCAAAAAAATGGTGATTTAAAACAGGAAATATTTATTTTTTTTCTTAGTTCTGAAGGCCAGATGTAAAAAAAAAATCAAGGTGTCATAAGGCTACACTTCTTCAGAAGTCTCTCAGTAATAATCCACCCTTTTCTTGTGGGCATATCAATACTTCCATGTTCACATTGCCTCTTCTTATTAGTTAGGTCTAATGTCTCTCTGCCTGTCTCTTATAAGGATATTTGTCACTTGATTTAAGGCCCTTAGGAATAATCCATAATCTCCACTCAGAATCCTTATTATACATCTTTTGCCATGGAATATAGTATTCACTCTTTTACCATATAAGATAGCATGTAGAGTTTCCAGGGATTAGGAAGTGCACATGTATTTTTAGAAGCCATTATTTAGTCCAAAACACCCAATTAGCATGTTGGTCTATGTCCAATAGATTCATATTTAATAAAATGAAGCATTTGGGGTATATTGTAATAGCAAATATTTTTAAGCACTTACTATTTTCCAGGCATCAGAGCAAACTTACAGGCCAGATGTAAAAAAAAATGGTGAAAAATTCTTTATTTTCAATAACCTCTTAGAATCTAAATAAAAATTAGTGATACTTCAGAAAACCAAAATATTATGAACAAAACCTGTAACTTCATCACTAATAGAAATCAGATCATTTCATATCAATTATAATAGGTAAATATGTTTCAAAATACATTTAGCATCTTTATTACTTTAATATTGTTTATTAAACCTACTAGGTATTGTTATTTAATGTGTCAGTAAAAAGAACATATATTTGCTTACAACAAATGCACATTAAAATATTTTAATAACCAATTAAATGTAATTGTTTTGTGTATCATTAATATTATATACATTATACACTAAAATAAGTATTGTAGGTACATAACTTTGTTTTATAAAATGTGTACATTATATATCATATACACTCACATATACAAACAACAAATAATTAAGATACATAATTCCTTAGACTTCACTAAAGTAACAGAGGTGATTTTTTAAATATTTTTTAAATTTTTAAAAATATTTTTAGTTGTTAATTGGCCTTTATTTTATTTATTTATATGTGCTGCTAAGAATCAAACACCATGCCTCACATATGCTATGTAAGCACTCTATCAATGAGTCAAAATTTCAGCCCCACAAAGAATTTGATGGAATAAAAAAGGATAAGAACCATTACCTCTAGCCTACATTATTTTCTCTTGTGAGTTTGTGCATTCTCTCTGAATCATCTCATTTGTTCTCCATGACTTCATTAACCATCTCTACACATTGATTACCAAATCTCCAGTCCCAATCTCTCCTCTAAATTACATATATACATATACAAGTAGTTACCTCACATTTCCACTTAGATGCCTCAAAGCAGATCTAAAATGGAAGATGATGATCCCCATTTCCCTCTCTCCTATAAAAAATGTTTCTTTTTTGTGACTTTCTAATGAGATGAGATGGTATTACCAACAACCTAGATTGCCAAGCTAATAATGGTGGGGGAGGGTCTCAAACTCTTCACATTCTTCTATCCACCATAAGTTTTTTTGTTGTTGTTGTTTTGATCTCTTAAATATGTCTAGAATCTGCTTCTGTGTAATTTTATTTCCTGTTCCCTAGTATGGGGTACCATCATCTGTCACTTTAACTACTGTAACTGCATTCTAAGTGCTCTGCCCACTTCAAGTCCTACACAACTGTTTTACACATTAGAGGCCAAGTAATATTTTCAAAAAGACAAATCTTATCACCTCATTTCCTTTCTTAAAACAGTTAACTGATTCTCCAGTTTCTCCCTTGAACACATTATCATTGCTTTCAGGACCTTGCTGTGATCTAACTCCATCCCTATCTAAGTCTCCATTCTCATTCTTCTTCACTTTCCATCATATACTGTATGTCCTAACTATTCTGAATTTATTTTATTTTCTTGACTTTCTGTGCTTTCTCTTTGCTCCTGAATTCTCTCTTCTAGCCTTCATACTCTATCTTGACTCCAATTCATGCTTTTTCTTTCACACTAAATGAAATCTCCTCCAGGAACCTATCTTTGGGCCACTGATCTCTCATCATACACTTATCATTCTACTTCTCTGCCCTCCTTCCGTTCACATACACAAACAGGATAAGTAACTTTTAAAATGCTGCCTGAAAACATTACATATCCAACAGCGTATGATTAATGACATCACAGAGTGCTTATTTACTTGCCTACTTACCCTAATAGACTATATCCTCATCATGTGGAAAACATAGCAGGGGTACAAATGGTATTTTAGGATAAATTAACACATGAATAATCTTGAAAATATCAAACATAAAATTATAATAATGCCTAAAACTTAAAGTGTTTCTGGTCTGCCAGGGACTGTTTTAATACTTTATATACATTAATTCATACCCTTACAAAAAAACCATACTACATTCTATTGATATTCCCATTTTGTAGATCAAAAACTGATGTGAAGAACATAAACTAAGGGCAAAGTAATATAGGAAGTAAATTTTAGAACCAATTTGTATCCATGCAATCTCACTCCAGTGTCAAGTTTCTTAATTACTATTAAAAACATAAATACATAATACTGACATAGAATATATCATTCATAAGTCATTGTTCTAATTTATGTAAATATGTTAATGCATTAAATCTCAAAACTATTATTCAACAACTGAATGATGTAAGCATAACAAACACTAATAATCCCCACATTGCTAAGATTTTGGCAGAAGGCATGAACCAAGAAGATCTCTTTCTTCCTGAGAAATAGATATTGCTTAACTAATAAAAGGCAATGCTAAAAATTCTCATTTGTCAATCAATTGTATTCAAAGAACTTACACATACAAGGTGACTCTTTTTTGCAGTGGGGCCCAATAATTTAAAAAAAAATTAACAATATTACTTTCCAGATATATTTTACATAGCCAACCAAAGGATACCAAGGTAATAACTCTCAAAGACATCCTTTAATCACTAGAATGTTTCAGTAGGGTTTTATAATGCATGTGTAAAATGCTTGATGATACAATATAGTTTTGTTAAGTCCTAGGATATTTTTAATAATGTTTTTGCAATTTTTATATCTTTTTTTTTTATTTTTATGTAGTGCTGAGAATTGAACTCAGTGCCTCACATGTTGGGCAAGCACTCTACCATTCAATTACAACCACAGCCCCTTATCCTTTTTATCGTCAAAGAGTACCCTTTTGACGATAAAAACTTAAGTGTTTCATGTTGAAAAGTCTTGATTGGGGTCAGAAGAGCTGACTCCCACCTCTAACTACCTGGAAGCCAACTTTCAAGAACCTCAGTTTTTGCATCTGTAAAAGTGCATAGTGAACATAGCTCACATACATGTGAGCTTTATATAACTCTAAATGCCTGATTCTGCAAAGCCAATAACCAGCCACAAAATACAGTCTAAATTATTTTCTAATACCTCATCCAACAGCTTGACAAAATGAATAAATGTTAGCTTTATTTTTCCTGTTGGTGGGACGTAAAAGATTAAGATATATGAATTATTTACCACCTCCCACCCCACCCCTGCCATCACAGATTTGACTAGTAAGGAGGATCTTGTCTCTAAAAATAACAGCATTGGATAAAAACTCCTCTGAGAATATCTATATTGTTTCATGTGTGAGGAAGAAATTACCATCGTGATACAAGTGTGTTCACAGAGTTATTAATTATGAAGCAGTGCTAATTGAATAATACATGGCAGTTATTAAGAAATGATTTCTAAGAGCTGGTATGCTACAACTCAACTGTCAGTAATGAGATGGTACACTGCACAGCTCAGGTACAAAGAATCACTGGCACCAGTGACAGGGATGTGTGATTGCTATTTGAACCCCCCAAATTATTGTCTACATAGGGTGTGAACTAAGAGTCTTAAAGCATTTGCAGGGAGAAAGAGCTATCAAGCAATTAAAAACCACACATCTGGTGAACTGTTTTTCTAGATGTTGGTTGCAAAGCTAATGAGGTTAGGATAAAATCTCCCCAGGAGGTCATCCTATAAGATTTGTTCTTTGCTATTCAGGCACTGTGTAAAATAGTAGTAAACATCAAATTTCAACAGAATTACTAAACAAGCAAAGAGCAGCTTACCTACCTCCTGAGTGAAGGAGACAATAGGAAAAAAATAAAAGAAAAAATAATCTGTTTTTAGAGCTTATTACAGGGAAATAGAGTTTTAATGAATGTGAGTAAGAACAAAGAAGTCAGTCATGGCAAAAACACAGGAAGCATCAAATTTACTAAGCATTTATTTTTAGCTCTAGCAAGACTGAAGTGAATGCACTAAAATATTACCGTGGCAAAATATGAAATTAAAAAAGATATCACATTTACGTGCTTTATTTTAACAAAATAAAATTCCATTAACATTCACTTATTGTATTTCACTGAAATATAAAACATCTCTCTTTTCTTAGTTACAGGTCTTTTAACCAGCAAAGCCATAGCCTTTAAAAAAAAAAAGTCCAGATAATGCTATTAGGGAACTTGTACTCTAGTATGGATTGGGGTGGAAACCATAAATAAGAGTTCTTAGTTAATAGACCTGAGAAGTTCAAAAAATATATATTCTGAAAAATTTCAATTAATATAATTTCTTTATTGCATATTTTGTTAAAAAATTTTTATGGTCTCAGTAGTAATGAAAGGCATTCAAAGAAAAAAAATATAGCCAATTTATTAAGCTGCCTCCAGAGAGTATTCTTCTTGTTAAAGGAGATAAATTCAAATAAAAGAAAGATTATACTAAATGTAGAATCCAGGTCTTTTTGAAATCAAAGGGACCTTAGAGATCTCCCAGGAGTAACCTGGAAATTTTATGAAAGGAACAATTTTGTTTCACTGAGCAATCTGCTCTCTAACATATTCCAGCTGTCCAGCTTAGGTAAGCCAGGGCAATCAGGGAGAACACAGAGAAACAGGATCAACAATAACAAAAAAAGAAAGAAGGAAAGGAATAAATCACTGTCAAGGATAGGTTCCTGTCAGGTAATTTAGACATTGCAATATGAGAATTTAAATGTGATAAAGGTTCTGACAAAATAACCTGCTGCCATTTATCACAAATGTGTTTACATAAACTGACAAACCATGCTTATTACTACAGGATTTCTATAGCCTTTGTTTAGAAGGATATTAAAGCAGTAGTTCTGAGCTATCCAACATTATTATAATACACAGATTTTAAAATGGATAAGCTAGCTAACAAAAGGGAGCACATTTGTTTCATAAAATATCTCTCCTGTCAATGTACCATATGCATGGCAGAAACAGAGCAAGGAATCCCACAAAATTTATGACTGAGGATGCACTCTTGTCCTTTAAAACAAACTTAATTTCTGTCCCAGACCTTCACACTTCTCTGTGGAGCTCTCTTCCCTGTCTTATTTCTACTTTCTCTGTTTTAGCATTCCTTCTTCCCCAACAATTAAGGGATTAATGAGTACAGGAAAACTAAAACTATGTAAAGTATAAAATGTATTTAATTCTTTACCATTATTATGTGCCCAAATACTCATGATTATATCTGCCTCCCCTACAACATCCCCCCCACGCACACAAAAAGGCCAACCAAGAACTATTTCGAACACTCAATGTTTTAGAAGGCAAATTTATATCTATGTTGTTTTGTTTTGTTGTTTTTTTAACTATATGTGAGACTTTTATGACTGCCATGTATTTTGTAAAAAATCCAATGATAAATTAATAAGCAATAGCATTCTAAAACAAAATGTATCTTAGTCCTTTTTGGGAGATAACAGAGAGTTATGGATCATAAGAATTATAGTGACATTTTGGAAATTTTACATATAAAATATTCCTTTTATGATCCCAAGCCTCCCATTAAAGTCTGGATATGATGGATAGAAAAACATTTAGAGGGGCTGGGGCTGGGACTCAATGGTAGAGCACTTGGTTAGTACATGTTTGGCATTGGGTTCAATCCTCAGCATTACATAAACATAAATAAATAAATAAACAAATAAGTAAATGCGATGTTCTCATCTACAACTAAAAATAATTTTAACATAAAAAGAAAAACATTTAGACCTTCACTCTTCTCTGTGAAGCTCTCTTCCCTGTCTTCTTTCCACTTTCTCTGTTTTAGCATTCCTTCTTGTCCCAACAATTAAGGGAGAAATTACTACAGGAAAAATAAAACTATGTAAAAATAAATCTATGTTTGATTATCAACATACATGTGACACACACTGATGTTGACAGGAGTTGGGAATACATATCTAAAAGAATAATCTAATTTATAGTAACTAAATATGAATAAAAAAAGGTTTTTGTAGGTTTGCAAGATAACACAGATTGCATCTGTACCTGGATTATGTGCTTCTCAAATAAAAATTGTAATAAGTAGCAAAGTATATTTGACTGTGTCTGGTATCTTAACCAATGTAATGCAAAACTGCACCTTGTACAAGGATATAATATTCCAAAGAATCAAAATGAAGTCTTTTATTTAGGAACTGCTAATCAGCTGAAATTCAAGAATGGCAACGTATTTCAGAATTGAAAATGAGAATGAACAGGAAAAAGGCTTTACATGAAACAAATTGAGTGTACAGAGTCAATTTCCTGTTATTGATATCACACAGAAAATTAATAATTTTGGATACTAAAAAGTACCTCAGTATTGGAGTTTGATTTCTCTGGATCTAGATTTGTATAGTAATAAAATTTAGCATGCATTTGTGCATCTACTATAAAGAAGCTGACTTACCTATTCTTCTGGTAATCAAGTTTAGAAAGTTAACCAGCTTCCAAATTCTACTTTCTTCCTTTTCAAACCATATGGGAAATTATTATTTGGATTGATAGTTGCTTTTTTGCCAACATTCTTAGAGCGAAAAGCTAAATTCTTTATTTAAAAAGCACTTTCTTCCAGATTTCTGTATTTGGTTAGAAAGAAAAAACTAAGTTCTTCCTTTAAGCTCTCACAGTATTTAATTAAACCGGGAACAAATGAAAAATTCAACAAAATTGTGAAAATAATACTGTCTCACAGCAAACCAAATGAAAACAAAAATAGCATAAAAAGGTAAAAATTCAAGATCAAGTAGAGTAGCAAATATTATGGCTAAAAGAAACCATATATTTATAAACTATATACCCTTTATTTTGTGGATAAAGAAGTTACACTAGTGAATTGAAGTCCTTACTATCCCAAGTGTAGTCTGTGGACCAAAATTATAAACATCAACTGGGAGGATTTTAGAAATGCAGAATTTCTGGCTTCACCTCTGACACAAAATCAGAATATGCATTTTGAACAAGAACCTCATCATAGATGATTTGTGTGCATGTTCAAGTCTGAGAAGCACTTCTTAAAAAATACTCCTCCAAGCTAAGCATGGTGGTACATGCCTGTGATCACAGTAGCTCGGGAGGCTGAGGCAGGTGGGTCATAGGTTCAAAGCCATCTCAGCAACTAAGGGAGACCCCGTCTTGAAATAAAAAATAAAAATGGCTGGGGATATAGCTCAATGGTAAAGCACCCCTGGGTTCAATCCCCAGTACCAAACATACACATTACTTAATAAAAAATTATAAATAAACATGTCAGGAAACATTGTTGCTTTTTTTTTTTTTTTTACTTTTGAGAGTAATTCAAGTATACCAACCTATTATCCAATAAATAAATCATTACTGTAAACTAAATTATCTTTGAATTCTACATCACTCCTTCAGACCTTCTGTATTAACATTAATAAATTATAAATTATTATTTTAGTGTGAATAAGCATTGCCATAATTTTGATATTGGAAGAAGCTGGTTTGATCCACAATAATTTCTAGAAATCCTTATTTCCAATAATACCCAGAATCCATTTCCAGGTTCTTAGAGTGTTCTAGTTATTTGTCCACCCAAAGTCAAGGATACTGTGTGCATTTATTCAATTATTGGGCTGCAAACAAAGAATTTAGTTCTTCAGAATATAAATAATGCCTTCAGTGTGTTATATAGTTATTTTACCATGAAGGATATATTTAAAGGACATGTTTTGGCTCCTGTTTATTGTAGGTAATAGATGAGACTGCCCCACTCTTTGTCTTGATATTCACTCAGTTTACATGATGCTGCACTATCTTACTCTATCCCCCATCACATTGACAAGCCTTTCTTGACTCTTTTTCAGGCCCACCTTCTGCATCAACATTCTGAAGATATGTCTGTAAGTATTCTACAGTTCTTCTGCTCTTTTTTTCATATATTTCCTTACAGATCTCGTCTTAGTATGTGACCCTGGACAAATGTCTTAACATTCTGCTGCCTCACCTTTCTCATATGCAGGATAGGAACAATAATTTTGTAAAGACATCACTATTAAAAAATTTTAATTAGGTATATATATATATATGAATCACTTTTAACAGTGCATGGCATGTTGAAAGCACATGAATGTTTTGCAACTCTGTGTTTATGTTCTTTCTGGAAATTCTTCCAAGCTCCAAACTATTCAATGTTATATTAGACACAACAACATAAAATGACTTGCTTTCACCAGGCATGTGAATCACACCAGTGTTCTAGTTATTTGTTATTACCACTGTAATCCCAGTGGCTCAGGAGGCTGAGATAGGAGGATTGTGAGTTCAAAGTCAGCTGCAACAATTTAGGAAAGCCCTAAGCAACTTAGGGAGACACTATCTCTAAATCAAATACAAAAAGTGTCTAGGGATGTGGATCAGTGGTTCAGTGCCCCTGGTTTCAATCCCCACTACGAAAAAAAATGACTTGTTTTCCTCTTGTATTCAACAGTAGGAAGCCAGAATATGCCTCTGCAAAATATGAAGAATTACTGAGTTGAAGACAATAAAGAGGAAGCAGATGCAGGAAAGCTTTTTTTTTTTTTTCGTACCAGGGATTAAACCCAGGGGTGCTGAACCACTGAGCTACATCCCCTGCAAACCCTTTTTTATTTTTTATTTGAGACAGAGTCTCACCAAAATGCTCAGAGCCTTCCTGAGTTGCAGAGGCTGGCTTTGAGCTTGTGATCATCCTGCTTCAGCCTCCAAACTGCTAGGATTATAGGCATATACTACCATGCCTGGCTCTCAGGAAAGCTTTTTGTCTTCCCTCTATTTGCCTAAAAGCAAGATACAGATTTACAAAGACAGAAGTAATCTTTCTCCCCTGAGCTATTCTCCCAGGAGAAAAAAGAAATGTAAATCACTGAAGACATCTTTGGATGCTTATCATCCTGGTGATACCATATAAATCTAGTTAAGAAGTTATTGCCTGCCCCAAATATGTCCCTGTAGAGACTCCAAGTCCCTTTTCTTTTCTTTCTTTTTCTTTCTTTCTTTTTTTTTTTTTACTTTTAAAATTTTACTCTACTTTCTGAAAATTTCTACAACCTGAAATGCAAAGCCACCCTTTTGAGACATACTCTCATCCTGGCCATCTCTCAGGTTTATAGGAAGTATGCCTAGTAGTAAACTTTTGTTTTCCTTCTATTGATATACCTTTGTAACAAGAGTCCATTTCAACTAAGAACCTATGAGGATTATTATTTTTCTTTGTACTAATTGACCATAGATGCCAGCAGTTCCCTCCATTTCAACTCCCCTTCCTAGAATTTTCCATTTTTATTAGTGGTATCATCATTAATTAGACACTTGAACTAAGTCACAGTAAATTCTTTATTTTATGACTTCCCAGGCCTTATAAATTTTTCTTTATTGCTTCTTTGATTGTTTATCTCTTTTTGACGTGCATTTATTATTACTCTATAGCACATATCCTTTTATTCTCACCACTGGATCCCTATAAAAATGCTCTAACTAGGCTTGCTTTCTGCAGTCTCACTCTACCACAGATTCATTATGCTAACCATTATTAAATGAAGCTACTGAAAAATAGATTCATCAAATCATTCTTATACTCAACATTTTTCAATGAATCTATGCCATCTGGCTCCAAAATCTGGCCACTTATTTTACAGTTATAACTCCTAATTGAAGCATGAATTGCTATTAATTTTGTAATTAATCAATTATGTTTTATCTTCAAAATTTTATATTATTATTATTTAAATTTTATGGAATCACACACATCTTAACTGCCCCCCATAAAAAATTTAACTTTGTTTAGATAATTATAAAATATTGCACAATTTTTCTATAGTAACTCACCTTATATATAGTCAATAAACATTATTCTATTTTATTTTATGTTGCTGCTTATGCATTGATAGACTGATGTTGATTTACCATACCAAACAATCAAATTAACTAGTAACTGTACCTTTACTTTTGACTTTACAATGAATATCTTATCTAACAAATGTATATTGTAGTAAAACATAATTAATCATTGCTATAAATAACATTTGTGTCAATATCTATTCAAGGACAGATACTAGAAAATTTTAATGTATTTTCAGTGGATTTTTTTTTATTAATAGTCAGAAATTTACCCTTTCTTTCCACTTCAAATTCTAGCCAGCCATGTGGTCAGGATTGACTCTACAGTAGACTAATTCTTTCCTCTACTCTAAAAAATGATTCTCGATCTAAGGCAATTTTGATCCTCAGGGAATATTTTCTAATGTCTAGAGATATTTTACGCAGTCAAAACTGCAGAGAGGGGAGTGCTATTGGCATCTGATACAGGCCAGAGATCTTGCTAAATATCTTATCCTTCCCTATATAGTCCCCCATAAAAAAATGTTTTTCCCCTTTCCTCAGATTCAGTTGTTGCCCTCTACCTGCTGGCTTAGCAATTTCTCAATTATTAAGCTCAATCTCATCTTTACATAGTTGGGATCCAACTTGACTTGATGCCCTGATAACTGGGTTTTGCTCTACATTTTGTGGCAGAGTCTTAAATACTGCAGTGATGCAAGAGCTAACAGTTTATGTTATTCCTGTTTGTTGTCAGTTCCTACATCTTCCTCACAATTTTCTACAACTGGTATCCATATTATCTATCAGACTTCCCTTACACTTACCAGGTTCGGGATTTTCTAATTTTGTTCTCAACCTGTGTACAGAGTTACCTGCATTTTCTTGAAGTTGACATTGTGATTATGTGGAAAAACCAATTCAAAATAAGCATTCATTTTAAAAGTCCTATCAGTTATACTCTTGGGAATAGTTCTCTGACATAAACAGTGTGGTAACAAAGACTCTTACAAATTCTATTTAGCCCAAATCTATGATTAATTTGTGAAAATAATTATAATATCTTTTTTTAGTATCTAAGCTTCTTAAATGATGCAGAAGAAAGTAAATGCAGCACTTGGAACATGTAGATTGGATTCCATTCACTATCTGACATTTCCCAATTCAGCATTTCTGTTTTAAAAAAATAATGACGAATAATTACTTTGGTATTTCAGCTCCGTTGCAACTAAGGGGTAATTTTAGAAAGAAAAAATGGTAAGCATAAGCAAAAAATAAACCAAAGGGTAAAAAATAAAACAAACTCTTAAAAGTTCATTAGCAAAATGAGCTACAGAATTTTCGAGATCTCAGAAAAAAGATTATATGTAGATTGTATCTAAATTCAAGCATGCACAGTTTTTTGTACAGTTTTATTTGAAAGCCACAAACAACTTGTTTAAAGCAGTTTATTTTAGCTGTTGTGACTGCCCCACAGTGGTATATCTAAACATAAAAAGATACAACTTCAGAATTTTTCATTTTCTGTTCATAGAGAAAAAGAGGAACCTTTATCAGTTTTTCACCATGTCATATGAATAATCAATATTTATAGTCCAAAGTAAACATAATCCAGAATCACATTTATTTTGAGAGTGTTTATTAAAGAGATAAAGCATGTTTTCTTACATGTTGTTATATTTTCCATTTCTAAGAGGTAGTTTAGATGAAGTGGAATGGAGGCCCACAAATTAGATAAAGGAGACTGATTCAAAGGACAATCCAGTCATTAAATCCTAGGAATGAGAAGTGATGCCTAAACAAAAGTTCATGAATGGAAAAAGTGTCAGGGTAAGCACTTTATATGCCTGAATATATGTATTATTTTAAACACTGCCAGAGTGCATCCAGCTTGAGTACAATATTTTTGTACCATCATCCCTCTGTTAAGATGTACTATTATTTAAATATAGTGACTAGCAATTACTACATAACAAGACTAATATTGCTTTTGCCATAATAACACTTTATTTATAATAAAATTTATCATCTTGTCATAGAATATCTGATTCTTTCATTTTTATCCATTTTATTAGAGATTATAACATTAGGTAACAGAGATTTTTTTTTTCCTCAGAGTATATTAAGAAATGAAAGTCAGTGAGCTATGCCTAAGCATGTGCTCAATTTCATCATAAAATATTAAACAAATATATGGTAACTTTTAAGATATATTCATAAGTTAAACATGTTGCTGGTAATTCATATTTCAGGAGTTCATATTTCAGGAGTTCAAATTATAGTGGCATTTTGTCAGAAAATCTGAAATCACTAAATCTGACAAAATATTAATACAATAATTTACACCAAAAAAGCAAAGAAATCTGCTTATAAGATTCAGCATTGGGGCTTGAGATGTAACTCGGTAATAGTACTTGCCTAGTATGTTGACTGTGCGTTCAATTCCCAGCACCACAAAATTAAATAAGTAAATTTTTAAAAATATTTTTAAAGATATGGCATTACACTCTTCCTTTTTTATTTGGTTTCATATAATTTTATTTTTGCAATAAAAAAAGTACTGAGAGAGAAGTGGAACTTGAAGGTTAACTTTCCAGCTAATTGAGTTAACTGGAACTCTTCTCTAATTTTCTTCTTATATATTAAAATTATGCCACTTTGTGAAAAACAAAAACAAAAATAGCATAGCCTATCAATGCACAAAAGACGTGATGAGTCACAAGTATTCAACTTTCCCTTATTTCAGAGTCTATTTAGCTGTAAGGCTTGGGTTTTTTTAGTTGACAAGGTCAGGTGTCAAATTTGATACCAACCAAAGCCCTAATGAATTATCACCTCTTTCTAATAAGCAGGATGCTAGTTCTAAGAATTACTTAATGACATTCACAATTATAAATCTTTCCTTAAAATCTGTTTATGGAAGTATTAGCCTCATTAACATGTTTGTTATGAAGACATTCTTAATGATGTTCTGTGGAAGAGATTAAAGGTGAAGCAGGAAGTAAATTTAAAAGAGAAAAATGAAGATGAGAACAAATCCTCTACTTTTGATTGAGATTTTTAGATCAGTAATTAAACTAACAATTGTCACAACTGTCTCTGAAAATAATGCTACTTTAAGTGAGAAAACAAGAGGAAAACACAATTGGCCACCTCTAAGATTTTCCTCTGATAGTCTGAAGAGCTTTGTCATAAAGCCATAGAAGGAACTACTACTAGGAAATAAGGTTTATTTAGGTGATTTTTTAAAAACCACCTCTATCAGTTTTCTATTACTATCTTAAGAAGTTGTCGGAAATGTGGAGGCTATACTACACTACAGAGCAATAGTAACAAAATCCTCATGGTATTTGGCACCAAAACAGACTCATAGACCAATGGTACAGAATAGAGGACAGAGACTAACAGAAGAAAAAGTAGGCCCTAATATTCATCATGTGGGATTAGGACCCAACTTCCTTAATAAGACTCCTGTAGAGAAAGAATTAAAACCAAGAATCAATAAATGGGATAGAATCAAACTAAAAAGCTTCTTCTCAAGAAAAGAAACAATCTGTGAGGAGAACAGAGAGCCTACATCCTGGGAGCAAATTTTTACCCCTCACACACCAGATAGAGCACTAATCTCTAGGGTATAAAGAACTCAAAAAACTTTTTAATTAATTAATCTAGTAGAGATTCAGAAAAAAAAATAGTTGTTTAAGTTTCTTTGTGTCCAAATTTTCTGGTAACTAAAAAGAATTTTACCTTTCAAGGGAATTAAGCCTTTAGGTAATTCAACTTAATCTAGAAAAGGAAAGGATTGTATCTATATTCTGGACAGGAAAGTAAACATTTACTTCATCACTTGTAAGCTCTCACAGTAATGGTCAAGAAAACTATAATTGTTTGCACATGTTAGATGACTATAATTCCTCCTCACACAATGAACATTCAAATCTTCTTTTGGGACATTGCGGTTCATAAAATAAGTTTATCACATCCATCTCAGAAATTTTATTAAGTCTACTACTGCAAGGTTTTTGACATCTAAGACAGAAAAACTAGTTAATTAAAAGCATAGAGAACACTAGCATGAATGTGTGTTTTCACTACTTAGCATATATTACACATTAATATGCAATGCAGTTTGGTAGGAAAAAACAATAATTTTAATTTAAAATATGAGGATCTTAATTCAAGCCCTGTTCTAATTATAAACTCTTTTATTTAGCTTGAGTCTCAGTGTCTTCATCAGTAAAATGGGAATGCAGGCTTACATGTTTTTTAAAGGCTCAGTGATTAGAGATTCTATGGTGACAGCATCATTCATTGATTGGTGGTAAGTATTTTGACACACTTTGGCAAATGTGGCACATTCTTAGTGAAAGACATAAGCAATCTCATTCTACTTGGGACTTCATTTTGCTCTGAAACTTAACCTCTGACCTACTGCAGTCCTAAAGTCAGAAAAATACCACAGAAAAGCTCTGTGGAAACAGTTCTCTGAAAAGCTGCAGATGGTGATCACCTAAGATAGGCCAAGATATTGAAATATCTGAAATTCCAGATGGCCCCCACCTAGGTGTGGTGACCAATATATAAACTAGAACCCCTGCAGCTTGGCACGTACCCCCCCCCCTTTGCAACATCCTCACGATTTAAACCAATCAATTTTAAGTGTGTCAACCCCTTAAACTAACCAATAATTCTTTCCAGATTCTTTCCCACCACTTGATATGCTAATCATGTTTTAGAGTTGTTATTTGATTTTCCCTCTGTGTGTGATGATTTGCTAAGAGATGCTATGATGTATGTGGGGGTCCCTGCCTTCTCCAAAGAATGTATAAAACTGCTGCAAATCCTGGGCTCAGGGCCTCTCAGGGTCACCAGTTTCTGTGTGCACAAAGGACTGAGCTAGCTCGCAATAAACACCTCTTTGCTGCTTACATTGATTTTGGTCTCTGGTGGTCTTTTGGAGGTCCCGAATTCAAGCATAACATTAGTAAGCTATTTATAGAACAAGCTGTAGTTTAGGACAATCTTCTGGGAGTTGAGAGAGAAGAGTGATCAATCTGAGTTTACCAGTAATATAGTATAACCCAGGTGGTGGTGTTCTTTTCAACCTCATCTCATCATCTCTAAAATTGGGCTAAGACTTTTTATGTATGACCACTTAAAATTGTTATTTTCTGAGGATAAAATCAAATAAAAGACATGTTATTGCTTTGAAAAGCTCAAAAGCATGTATAAATATAAAGAATAATAAATATATCTTGGCAAGATTCTTTGATGAACAATTTGTTCAGCTATTCAGTAAATTTATATATTTATGAATTAGTCATTTAAATCCACTATGCCTCAGTGTTCTCAAATGTAAAATGAAGACTATAGCCTAGATCAGTGATTTTCTTAAGGTAGTTTTTGGTTATTAATGGCAGAACTCTGACTTCATAAAACATATTAAGCGGGACCTTACATATATATCAGCAAAAATCATAGCAATTTTACCTGAAGATGACCCAGGGCTTTGTCCACCCATTTTTTTCTTCACTTTACCCCATATTCTAGTTTCTAAGGCACATACATGAAACTCTAGCACTTTGTGGAATACAGTGTGAAAATGTCTGGACCAAATGATCCTTCATATGTCTTCCAGTTTCAAATACCCTTTTAACATTATGAAACTAGTTTTCACATGAACAGTTCTTGTGTTCTAATAAAAAAAGAAGTAAATTTAACAATCTTATAGCAACTTTTTTGTCTTTTGATTTTCATACTTTAAAATACCACAGTGTATTCCCAATTACTAATGAAGCTTGTTGTCATAAATGTATTCACTATTCCTACTCCAATGGTTAGTAATTAAAGCAGATAAATCAATTTTTCTTTTAGAACATCATCATAAAATGGCTAATTCTAGTGCTGTCATCACAAGAAGTTATTACCAGCTCCAAAAATGACTGTGAAATTTGTGTAGCACCACTGATGAATTCCACAATAAATATTTATCAAGAAAAGTTAATACGATAATGATGTTGGTAGAAAGTCCTAGAAACCATTAGGCTTACCCATTTAATACGCAATATTTTATTTCTTTCTAACTTATAAAAACTAAATTCATGACCATGGAATTATACAGTTGTGGAGTACTCATCTCAAAAATATATTGAAAATATTTGGTTATAAGAAAACTATGTATTTTTAGTAAACTAAAAATAAGTAATGCCACTATCCAAACAAGATATCTAATTAATGAATAAGCACTTTTTTTAAATCAGCACATATGCTTCATAGGTTCAGAATTACACTTGAAAGAAGAACTGCATTTGTCTTTAAACATATGACAAAGTTTATCACAGGAGATACCATTTACAGCTACATGGGGATATTATTCTATCCAATTAGAAACATAATTCTAAAACTAACCGAAAGACTATATGCATATCTGAGTCAGGTTAATTTTAGAAAAGAATTTATCTGATGGGTTTAAACAGGAATGCAAATAGCAATAACAAAGTTGATACTATAAATTCCTTTGTAATATTTCAAGAAAGAATTTGGTTAACAGAATGAAATTCCAAATGTCATTGATCTATTAAGTATATTATTTCCTGTGGAGAGTTTAATAAAAATACTAAAAATAAGTGTTTTGCTTCAATATCTCTGTGATGGTTTGGATGTGAGCTGTCCCCTAAAAGTTCATGTATGAGACAAGGTAAGATGATTTAGAGGAGAACTGATTTGAGTCTTAATCACATGATAGGATTAACTGAATGGTACTTAGAGCAATTAGACAGATGAAAGAAATTAAAGGCATAAAAATAGGAAAAGAAGAACTTAAATTATCACTATTTGCGGATGATATGATACTATAACTAACAGACCCAAAAGGGTCTACAAAGAAACTACTAGAGCCAATAAGTGAATTCAGCAAAGTGGCAGGATATAAAATCAACACACATAAATCAAAGGCATTCCTGTATATCAGTGACAAATCTTCTGAAATGGAAATGAGGACAACCACCCCATTCACAATATCCTCAAAAAAAAAAAATACTTGGGAATCAACCTAACAAAAGAGGTGAAAGATTTATACAAGGAAAACTACAGAACCCTAAAGAGAGAAATAGAAGAAGATCTTAGAAGATGGAAAAGTATACCCTGTTCATGGATAGGAAGAACTAACATCAAAATGGCGATATTACCCAAAGTTCTCTATAGGTTTAATGCAATGCCAATCAAAATCCCAATGGCATTTCTTGTAGAAATAGATAAAGATATCATGAAATTCATATGGAAAAATAAAAGACCCAGAATAGCAAAAGCAATTATAAGCAGGAAGTGTGAATCAGGAGGTATAGCGATACCAGATTTCAAACTATATTACAGAGCAATAGTAACAAAAACAGCATGGTACTGGTACCAAAACAGGCAGGTGGACCAATGGTACAGAATAGAGGACACAGAGACTAATCCACAAAGCTACAACTATCTTATATTTGATAAAGGAGCTAAAAGCATGCAATGGAGGAAGGATAGCATCTTCAACAAATGGTGTTGGGAAAACTGGAAATCCATATGCAACAAAATGAAACTGAATCCCCTCCTCTCTCCATGCACAAAAGTTAACTCAAAGTGGATCAAGGAGCTAGATATCAAATCAGAGACTCTGCGTCTGATAAAAGAAAAAGTTGGCTCCAATCTACATATTGTGGGGTCGGGCTCCAAATTCCTTAATAGGACACCCATAGCACAAGAGTTAATAACAAGAATCAACAAATGGGACTTACTTAAAATAAAATGTTTTTTTTCTCAGCAAGAGAAACAATGAGAGGTAAATAGGGAGCCTACATCATGGGAACAAATTTTTACTCCTCACACTTCAGATAGAGCCCTAATATCCAGAGTATACAAAGAACTCAAAAAATTAGACAATAAGATAACAAACAACCCAATCAACAAATGGGCCAAGGACCTGAACAGACCTTCTCAGAGGAGGACATACAATCAATCAACAAGTACATGAAAAAATGCTCACCATCTCTAGCAGTCAGAGAAATGCAAATCAAAACCACCCTAAGATACCATCTCACTCCAGTAAGATTGGCAGCCATTATGAAGTCAAACAACAACAAGTGCTGGCGAGGATGTGGGGAAAAGGGTACTCTTGTACATTGCTGGTGGGACTGCAAATTGGTGCAGCCAATTTGGAAAGCAGTATGGAGATTCCTGGGAAAGCTGGGAATGGAACCACCATTTGACCCAGTATTGTCTTTCTCGGACTATTCCCTGAAGACCTTAAAGGAACGTACTACAGGGATACTGCCACATCAATGTTCATAGCAGCACAATTCACAATTGCTAGACTGTGGAACCAACCCAGATGCCCTTCAATAGATGAATGGATAAAAAAAAAATGTGGCATTTATACACCATGGAGTATTACGCAGCACTAAAAAATGACAAAATCATGGAATTTGCAGGGAAATGGATGGCACTAGAGCAGATTATGCTTAGTGAAGCTAGCCAATCCCTAAAAAACAAATACCAAATGTCTTCTTTGATATAATGAGAGCAACTAAGAACAGAGCAGGAAGGAAGAGCAGGAAGAAAAGATTAACATTAAACAGAGACATGAGGTGGGAGGGAAAGGGAGAGAAAAGGGAAATTGCATGGTAACTGAGGGAGACCCTCATTGTTATACAAAATTACATATAAGAGGTTGTGAGCTGAATGGGAAAATAAACAAGGAGAGAAATGAATTACAGTAGATGGGGTAGAGAGAGAAGATGGGAGGGGCGGGGAGGGGGGAATAGTAGAGGATAGGAAAGGTAGCAGAATACAACAGTTACTGATAGGGCATTATGTAAAAATGTGGATGTGTAACTGATGTGTTTCTGCAATCTGTATTTGGGGTAAAATTGGGAGTTCATAAGCAACTTGAATCTAATGTATGAAATATGATATGTCAAGAACTATGTAATGTTTTGAACAACCAATAAAAAAAAAGAAAAAAAAAAGGTAGATGGTGTGTGGATGGAGGCAGGGCATCCGGGGCATGGCCAGTTTGTATTAGGCAAGTAGAGATCTGTCTGGCTGCTTTCTCCTAGAGCCCCAGGGAATGGAGCCAGCTGTCTATGGGCTGAGACCTCTGAAACCCTGATTCCTCAAATAAAAGTTTCCTCCTCTGCAGTTGTTCTAGTCAGGTACTTTAGTGACAGAAGCAAAAAAAAAGTGACTAAGCCTCAAATTGTTACCTAAAAGTCGGGTCTTTTCTGTGACTAACCTGACCTTGGTTCAGAAGATTTTGGAATTTTTCAAATTGGTGGGAGTAATTTTGAGATGCTTAGCAGTGCAAGCTGGAAATGCTTTAGGTTGTATTAATTGGAGCTTAATGGCCAATTAAGCTGGGAGTTCAGAAGACCACAGTGCCAATAGGACTGTGGACAGTGAAGACAGTCTCAAGAGTGTTCAGAGAAGGAGGACACTATTGTTGATTGAACTAGAGGCCATTCCTGTTATATTCAGGCTGAGAAGTTGTCTACATTTTGCCCTTATCCTGAGAATTTCTTGAGGCTGATTTTAAAAGAGATGAACTTCTTAATCTGGTGGAAGAAATTTCTAGATGACATAGCATTCAGGCAGTGGCATGAATTTTGCTGGTGGCATTTAGCCAAATTTACTTTAACAATGAGAAGAAACCAGAGCAGAAAGATTTGAATAACTTGGACTTGAAAGGTAGACTGGGCTAAGGAAGTTGCCTTGCAGTTTTCAAAGACTTTACTGTCACTAAAGAAATGCTAAAGACTTTACCTAGAGACAATAGGAAAGACAGCTTAAGGGCATTTCAGGAATTAGCAAGATCATATCCATCTCAAACCCAAGGAAGTAAAGGTGAAAATTCTCTTGAGAAGAGTTAAGTGGGGGACTCTTCTTGCACAAGGGAGCCTAGAAAGTTTTTTCAATGTGCTCAGTTACCCAGGCACTCAGAGGCTGCTGAAGCCAGGGTCTCTAAGGCATTGTTATTGCTCAAGGTGGCAAAAAACTTTGGCATCAATGACGTGGTGCTGGTTTCCCCAGAATGCAGGATACTGGAATTAAGGGGTCCTAGATGTTTACACCAAGATTTAAAAAGAAGGCTTAGGAAGCCAGGCAAAATGCAACAGGGTCAGAATCCCTGGAGATACCCCCTGAGAGGGCCATGTATGGAGATGTGAGGAAGAAGCTGAAGCAGCAGTGGAGACCCCCAAGATTAAGAAATGATAGTACCATAGAATGTCCGCTGAGGAAAGCTGCAAGAATCCAGCTGAGACAAGCCAACAGAAAGGCCAGTTGGGCTGCATCCCTCAAGGCCCCAGGGGTGGAGCTACACAAGCCCTTTGGACAGAACTTCACCATATGCTTCAGAAGCCATATGCTTCAGAAGTTCCATAAATACAGGAGTTGTTTGCCAGCTATGTTTCAGCCTTATTTTGTTCCATTTTTTTTTCTTTCTATGCCCCTGTTTTTTATAAATGGAAATGTTTATTCCATACCTTTATATATGTGACACTCATAAATAGCTTTTGGATTTTATGGGAGCTCACAATGTGAATTTGCCCTGGAGACTTTGGACTTGAACTTTTGGGCAATCTTGGAATTGTTGAGATTATGAGAACTCTTGGAAATGGACTAAATATATTTTCCATTGTGAGATGGTCATGAGCTTTTTGGAGCCAGGAGTAGAAGGCTATGACTTGGAAGTGAGGTGTCTCCCAAAAGCTCATTTATGAGACAATGCAAGAAAGTTTAGAGGAGAAATGATTGGGTTAAGAAAGTCTTAACCTAATTGGTAAATTAACCACCTGATGGGATTAATTTAGAAATGATTGGAGGCATGTGGGGTGTGGCTAGAGGAGGTGGGGTATTGGCGTTATGGCTTTGGGGTAAACTTTTGTATTTGGCAAGTGGAGATCTTTCTGTCTGCTCTCTGATCATCATGTGAGCTGCTTCCCTCTGCCACAGTCTTCTACCATGATGTTCAGCCTCATCTGGAACGCTGAGGAATGGAGCTGGCTGTCTATGTACTAAGACCTCTGAAACCATGAGTGCTAAAATAAACTTTTTCTCCCCTACAATTTTGCTGGTCAGGTCTTTTGGTCACAGCAGTGAAAAAGCCAACTAAAACAATCCCCTATGCTAAAAATTATTTTTCGCCTGAATCCAAAGAAGCAGTGGTTTAAATACGTGGCATGTTTGACTGGTGATGGAGAAATTGATATGCCACACCAAATATCACATAGCATGTCAATAATCTCAACTGAAATTAGTTTATGAGAAATCACTGACCTCATCTTCTCAACTACATATATTGGAATATATACCAGCTCCCTTTCATGTCCTTAAAAAATAATCTCTTTAAGAAACAAATATAAAAGAAAATTAACAAAGAAATTATGACCAAGTAATGAGTTTCACTTACTGCCACGAGGGGGTAAAATTGCAACATATATGCAGTCAAGGGGAGAAATAAAGAATGTCCACGTGCTTCTGCCCCTTTCAATGCTTTATTCACTCAAGTTACTCAATACATTTTCACTCTATAGGTTCTTAATCAAGAAAACAACAATCCTTAATGCTAGGCACTGCAATAGACATACTCAATTCATAGCAAATAATTCTAGACTAATTAATTCACAGCAAACAATTATAGATTAATTCTAAGCACTGAAAACACACTTAATCGTGATAGGCTAATGACAGACATTTCCTCTGCATGCTAAGTTCAAAAGTCTTAAACCTTAGGTTTTATGTCCAGCAGATGCACACTCACTGAGACTATGGTGATCAGGTCTGGAACCAAGGCAGGCTTTGCCTGGTGTGGAGTGGATGACCAGTTGAGGAGAGGGTCGTAGGGAGAAGTTGTGGCTCTCACCAAGGTTCAGATGAGGCGGTAGAGTTTGAGAGAAGTGAGGATCACACAGAGGATCAGGAACGATGACAAGTGATGGGATGTAAGGTCCGCATTAGGCTCTCCAGCTTGAGTACATCCTTGTTTCCGCTGGCTGAATCCCTGTTCATCAGCTCTATTATTTATACTAAATGTTGGGGGCTTTTGACGCCCCTTTCAATCCTTATCAGCTACCATCAGATTTCTCAGTGACATCATTTACCTTGGGGTCCGAAACATCTGGTCCGATGGTCTCTACCCTGATCTTCTAGCCTTTTCCTCTTATCAGGCAAGGACAATCTGCCAGTGGCTTCACTCTGTGTATCAGGGTGAGGGGAAGTAACTTGTTTGAGGCCATACTGGAGGGGTCTGTGGGTGTGCCTGGTGAGACTGCAGGTTTCAAACTGGAGTTTTTAAAATGGAGTTGATTAGGCTCAGGCCTAAGGCCATCCTCACACTTACACATCTGAAGGAGATCAGAAGATGCCACCCCCAGATATGATATTTTTGTATAAAGATTATTTTGAGCTAAAGACAATTGAGAAATAGCAGACACAGGAGGAGTTGTCTGCCCTCCCTCTGACAAGAAGCAAGAAATAAATTTCTCTTTAATAAAGGCAATTTTCACTTATAAATAAAATTTCCATTCCTCTTCTGTACCAGAAAGAAGAGAAAGACTGTTATCACTAGAGATGGAAGGAACCAAGATACATTAGAATAAACCCACATCTACTCTTAGTTCTTTCATATATTTCCTAGTCACTTTCCCACAATTTACTCTCCTGAAAGCCCCTAAACTTTTTCCCTTTGTGCAGTCAATTCTCCCCAATTTCTATTTATCACACATTGTCTAAAGGGCTTATAAGCACCTTGTTCTAATCACCTCTCTGAATTTTTTTTTTCTTTTCTTTCTTTTCTGTGAAGCCTTAGTCCATACAGAACTATTAAAATCAATAATCCTTTCTCCTTTTAGCTTGTCTTTTGTCAGTTTAATTTGTGAGGCCCAGACCCTGATATTGAGAGCATAGAAGAAAAGATTTTCCTTCCCTGTTAGGGGACAGACAGATGAGGATGGTGGAAACATGAGGTTAAGAGAATAATTCTATAAAATGGTCCCACTGTGCTGACCCTAACATGCTTTCTTTTCCAAGAAGCAGTTTAACCTTTGGGAGTTAAGGATAGTTCCTCTTAACCATAAAATCTGTAAAAATGTATGGTTAAGAATCCAATTAGAACTGGTCAGCATTGTCCAGGTGACATAGAGTTGACATGATAGTGGGGACTTGAAAGTCTAATGTCACCTTGCTGTCAGTCAAAAGTCAAGTGGTGAACCTGGGTGGGACTTTCTGGAAATTTCTCTGGAATCCCAATAAAACTGGAGTGCAGAAGAGAATAAGAAAACTCCTGGTCAATTTAGGGAAACTACTGGCGTTGGGAAGCCTGGCTCTTGTCCTTGGCAGGAACCCTTGTTACAATACTTGTAGGCCTGATATTCAGGGTTCTTTCATTTAAAACTGCCTGGTCTAGTTTGTTATGTCAAGAGGCAATAAAACTACAGATGTTCTTGACTTCTGGACCCAATCAGGCAATACAACAAGAAGACTTTAAATATCCAGACTGAAAAAGGTTTATGCCTTATATGATATTAACAGGCATCAAAATAGGAGAATGAAGAGGGAACTATTACTTTATAGCCTTGATTTTTTATGAGTGTTACTTAATTATTGGTCTCTGTAAGAGTGTTGTTTAAGTGCTTGCTTAAATTGTAACATTTCTATACTAGATCTGTATTTAAGAGTGTAAGCATGCATTTATTTGAGAAACTGCTGCCTGTGGTAAAGGCCACTTCCTGATATAATTTGCAAATGTTTCTCTGCCTTCATTCTTCTTTGGTAAACTGCTTATCACAAGAATTACTGCTCATGGTCCTTGGTATCATGGCCAATAATTCAAACCCACCAATGTTGTAATGGTTAAAAAAGGAAGTAAAATTTCCTATAAAAGTCCTTTGTAACCTCAGACCAGGACCCAGAAATTCAGAGCACTAGCTCATCTGGGTCAGTTTCCATAATAAACATGAGTTTTCTAATCCTCTGAGTGGTGTCTGTTCTCTTGCTGAATTTGATTTGCACAACACTCTTACCCATCTAAAGTTACTTTACAAACCAACCAATATTACAATCATCTGTAGTACAACTTAGCAAGTAAATGACATAAGGTGATACAATATAAAGGTTTACGGCAGCAAGTAAAAGACAAGGGAATTTTATTAGACAAAATGTAATTTGGCAAAAACTGAAATTTGACAAAGTAACTAGAGTTCATTCACTTATACTCATGAATGTGGAATGGGGATGTAGCCCAGTGGTAGAATAATTACCTAGTATGCACAGGCTCTGGGATTGATCCCCAGCATAGGGAAAAAAATCTATACTTGTCAAGTTTTTGTTGTTTTTAATGTTTTTATTAGTGTATTATAGTAATATGAAGATTCTCTAGTCTCTGCCTAGAAATTTAAAGATATTTGAATTACTTTCATCTAAACTGTATTAAATTATACATGTTAAAATATAAAAATATAAAATTTATAGACATAAAGAAGTTACTCTAAACAAAATTGGGCCTCAATTTCTCTCTTGTGATACTTCTACAATATAAAAGTAATTTTCATTTATTTTTACATGCTTTCTCAGTAGGAATACAAGCACATTTTACGTCACCATCTCTCAAAGTGGGTTTAGAAGTACAATAATAGTTGTCACTGATAAAAAGAAAAAAAGACTCCACAGGCAATTAATTTTGGTAAATTCTGGGTTAGAAAATATTACACAGTTTCTTTACTGGAATACATATCAAGGTCTTTAAAGCAAATATTAATTGCAAATCCAAGGGACATGCTTCAGAAAACACCATTTTATTTAAATGCATCACTTAGCTAATGAGTAATGGGCAAAGGATTCTATGGTTGTCTGGATGAATCCTTAAGGTAACATAATAAGCAAAATGATGCATCTGCTTCAGTCTTCTTGCAGTGGGTATTAGGATCTCCAAATTGATCAATGACTCAAATAAATTAATTACTCAGTTTATTTGATGATCTCCTAATACCAGATTTGGTGGTTTTATATTCATTTGGTCTCAGATTCTGCACCAAATGAGTCACAAGAGAAAATATATTAGATTTCATGAGTGCTCATTATTTGTGGGTACATGCACACATAGTATTTTAGCCATATCCTGCATTTCTGATTTGTCTTCCTTTTTTTTTTATTTTTTCCTATCAGCTTTTACATTTATTGTTACTAATAACACTTGGTCAGTAGAATACAGAATACCAATTTATGACATTCTCTGCATTTATGAACAAGAATAGGGAGAAAAAATGACATTCTCTCTATTGTCATTGTGATTTCAGAAATTATTAGCACATTTTTGGCATCCTTGCTTAATAGTCTGCATCAGTTTTAACAAGCCAAGTTAAAGAAGAACCTTCTCCTTTCAAAAAGAATTTGTCATTATTTTGAGATTCATTAGTTTAATTAGTTAGAGCATTGTACTAATGAGTCCAAGGCCATGGATTTGAGTCACATTTAGGCCAGTTAATTGTGTAGAGAAAAAAATATTTTGTTTCCACCCACACTAGGCCCTTTGCCATTAACCAAGCCTCTAACGAATGTCTATTCTTTGATCATAAAGGAAACCTATCACTGATGTTAAGAAAAAGGGAGCAAGTTGGATCATATGCATATGTGGGTAGTACATTTGTTCATCATTATTAACAACAGCTCTTCAGCCATGCTTCTATATCTCTAAACACCTTTATTACTCCTAAAGCCACTTTCCCAAAGGAAAAAACCTTAAGACTGAACCAGCTTTTAATCAAAAAAATGTTCCATTTTAGCTAATAAATTTCAAATTATTCATTTTCTTAGACAAGACAAGTATTAACATTTGTTTCAAATATAAAAATGCAGGGCTGGGTTTGGGGATTTAGCCCCAAGGCAGCATGCTTGCCTAGAGCAGAAGGGCCTGAATTTTGTCCTGGGCCCTGAAAAAAATAAAAATAAAAAAAAATAAATGCAGTGTTACAACAAACATAAAAACAAGTGTGATATTCATAGGCTATTATTACTCTCTAAAGTCTAGTTATTCTATATTTTCTTAAACAAATCCCAATCATTTTAATTTGGTCTGTAAATTATAATTCCATTTTATGATAATTATAATTCCATTTAATATATGTCTATAGATCTCTATATGTACATCTACACACACACACACACACACATACACACACACACATAGTAGTCTTCCCTTATCCATGGTTTCACTTTCTGTGCTCTATTAACTATAGTCAACTGCAGCACAATATGATCTGAAAATATGAAATGGAAAATTCCAGAATCTAACAATTCATATGTTTTAAATTGTGTGTTGTTTTGAGTAACACAATGAAATCTTGCACTCATAGAATATTATAAGTAAAAGCACAGAACTTCAACTGGAATGTAGAAAAACATTGCAATTGCTTTCTATCTCTTGTCATTTAAAAATAACAAAACTGATAACTGGTTTGAAAAAAAAGTTTTGAAGTTTGACTAATGATCCTTTTGTGTGAAATATAATATACTTACCAGTTCAAAGTCCAAAAAAATCTAATCCGAGAGGATTGTCATCACTGAACTCACAAGATTGATTTGATAGTTTTATATTTTATGTTCAATACAAAATTTCATTTCATTTGATTTCTTAGGAATTTTATAAATCCTTTAAACATGACAGAAGATAGTCTGAGAAAAAAAAATGTCTTATGACCAAGAGTCCAAAACTTGAACAGATTCTATAATTTCCAAATTGATAAAGGCCACTTGTAGTTTACAGAGCTCTATATGGTAACATATTGTATATTTATGTGCTTTAATTAAAGGACTAAACTCTCTCCCACAAGTTTATGGAGATTTTGTTTTATTTTCCATTTTATTTCTGATGTGGTTTACAATCATATTCCAGCAGTGTACAGAAACTACTAAATTTTTTTAGAATTAAAAATAAAGTTATTTTGTAGGCCTAAATTACCCACTTACTATAGGCACTAATTTATAACTTAACTTTCATTTGAAAGATACTGTATATTTCCTCCAACAGAGTAAATAAAAGTGTGTGTGTGTGTGTGTGTGTGTGTGTGTGTATATATATATATATATATATATATATATATATATACACAAAAATTGACAAATAGGAGTGAATCATAGTTTTTAAAACCTGAGGCTTAGGGCTGGGGATGTGGCTCAAGTGGTAGCATGCTTACCTGGCATGCGTGAGGCACTGGGTTTGATCCTTAGCACCACATAAAAATTAAATAAAGAGGGGCTGGGGTTGTAGCTCAGTGGTAGAGTGCTTTCCTTGCATGTACAAGACCCTGGGTTCGATCCTCAGCACCACATAAAAATAAACAAATAAAAACAAAGTTATTGTGTCCATCTACAACTAAAAAAAATTTTTTTTAATTAAATAAAGAAAAAAAATTAAATAAAGATATTGTGTCCACCTAAAACTAATGAATAAAAAAATAAATAAATAAATAAATACCTGGGTTTTTTAAATTTAACAAAAAATAAATTATTTTGTAGAATTTTTTGTAAACAACACATTTATTGACTTCCTCTGTTTTTAGTATATAAATGTGTGTTGTAACTTTCCTGATATAACTATCTGGTACTATATGTGGTTCCTAATAACCATTGGAGGTTTTGGAACCAATATCTTCAAAGTAAGGAGAAATAAATCATTAATATTAATCATTAGTATTAATCTTGGAATGTATTTAATAATGCAATAATTTCTCAGGGGAAATGCAAATTATGGAGCTGAGCAGTGATATTTAATTTTCTTCAAATTAGTAGATGTTTCCAATCCTTTATCCCTGCCTATGTCAATTAATGTGGGTATACTCAGCAGTATATAACTTATCACGTAGAGCTATAAAACACATATAAATAGAAAGGTTATTTAAAGAATTAATATGCTTTGAAAATTCCTCAAATTTATATTCCTCAATCAATATTTGTTCATAAATGAATAAGTGAAATAACAAGAAACTGAAGTATATAGTTATTAATTTCTTCCTCCCTTTTTTCCAACTTCAGAGACTACATGTCTAATAAATTCAGTTTTTGGGATGTTAAATTACATTAAAATATTTATGTTGAAATTCCATCAGCAATTTTTTGTTCATTAACCATTATTTTTCACAACAATTGTCAAAGAAATTTTATTCCTCATTACATAGCTGTTGAAATTGGAATTTAGAGAGTAAAACTAACTTACAAATGTTCTACAGATAGAATGTCATGGAGTGACAAATTGGATCCAGGCTTTATAGATTCTCAATGAATATACATGTTAACTATTCCTGTTCCCTTCATGCTATACTATAAAAAGTTAAGTTCAAAAAAGGAATTTATTAAATTAAGATTGTTATATATCACAAATTCTTGGAAAATTGGGAATGGAAAAATAATATGTCACAGATTGT
Organism: Marmota monax; assembly: GCF_021218885.2. Taxonomy (NCBI): domain Eukaryota; kingdom Metazoa; phylum Chordata; class Mammalia; order Rodentia; family Sciuridae; genus Marmota; species Marmota monax. The sequence goes on from NW_026695065.1 coordinate 2,994,073, forward strand.
TATAATGAAATCTCCTGATGTATTACAATGTACAGATTTCTTCAATTTATTCACTTTCATTTTCATGTCAATAAGTTTCTCTTTGTACCCCCGGTTTTGAAATTTAATCTGATCTGTTTTGGAACGCAGCACATTCAGTGTAACATGAATGTTAATAGCCTGACACAGCTATGTGGGGTACAGTTGACCTCATCATAATGGGGCTGCCAAGTTTAAAGAGTCAACAGTACTTTTACAACTGCTTAGCAACATTTTCCCTACTACTTCAAAAGGGTTCCATGGTTGAATAAACTCTTCAAATGCCTCACAGAAAAGTTACAACACATATTTACATATTAAAACAGAGGAGGTCCTCTACATAAACCTGTTTCCCACCTCTGTATCAATCCAACCTAACTCCAATTTGTTCCTCTACTGCCCCATAGAGCTTTTGGACCACAACACACCCATCATCATCATTACCTTCTCCCCTCATAATTCCTCTTCATATCTCAGTCTTCACTACCTGAAGTAGAGTCTGGCAAGTTGAAAGAAGTTAGGAATTTTGGGATAGACTTTGAAGATGAGTTTGTAAATTTTCACCATTGTCTGACTGCTAACATCTTTCTTGTCTTTCTAGAATTTGCAGGTTGGAAATTTTTTTGAAGGTAATGGTACCTTTAACTCCCTTTTTTTTTGCTATCACTTTAGCTTCTCACCCTACTACTCTTTTTTTTTTCATTTTATTTATTTATTTATTTTGTTATATATATGACAGCGAAATGCATTACAATTCTTATTACACATATAGAGCACAGTTTTTCATATCTCTGGTTGTATACAAAGTATATTCATACCAATTTGTTGTCTTCATACATGTACTTTGGATAATAATGATCATCACATTCCACCATTATTAATAACCCCATGCCTCCTCCCTTCCCCTCCAACCCCTATGCCCTGTCCAGAGTTCATCTATTCCTCCCATGCTCCCTCTCCCTATCCTGCTATGAATCAGCCTCCTTATATCAAAGAAAACATTCAGCATTTTTTTGGGGGGGGGGATTGGATACCTTCACTTAGCATTATCTTCTCTAACTCCATCCATTTACCTGAAAATGCCATGATTTTATTCTCTTTTATTGCTGAGTAATATTCCATTGTGTGTACATGCCACATTTTTTTATCCATTCATCTATTGAAGGACATCTGGATTGGTTCCACAGTTTAGCTATTGTGAATTGTGCTGCTATAAACATTGATTGGCTGTGTCCCCGTAGTATGCTGTTTTTAAGTCCTTTGGGTATAGACCAAGGAGAGGGATAGCTGGGTCAAATGGTGGTTCCATTCCCGATTTTCCAAGAAATCTCCATACTGCTTTCCATATTGGCTGCACCAATTTGCATTCCCACCAGCAGTGTATGAGTGTACATTTTCCCCCACATCCTCACCAATACTTGTTGTTTGTATGCATAATAGCTGCCATTCTGATTAGAGTGAGATGAAATCTTAGAAAGGAGCACTTTACCATACTGAAGTACATGGAGAAAACATAAAAGAAAGTGAAACGCAATAAATTGTAAAATTAATGGTAGTGATGTTGAAAGAGAGAAAAGAAGTTTAAAAGAAGAGAGAGAAAAAATAAAGAATTCCTACTGCCTTCCCTTCCTCAGGTCCTTAATTTTCAATTTTTTTTTCTATTTTTAATGTTCCTTCTTCTTCTTCCTTATCTTCCTTCTATGAGATCCCAGGTTACTGGTTCCTACATAAGCCTTAGAGACAGAAGATTATCTTTTGTGATTTTTGGTCTTTGTTTATTTGTGGTACATGGGATTGAACCCAGGATCTCTGGACTGCTATAAATGTGTTTTGTCACTGAGCTACATTGCTGGTTATTCTTTTCCTAGTAGTTGAATAGAACTCTAAGTTAACTTTGTTAAGATTTTATTGGACTATAATTTATAGCTTCTTGGGACAGCAAATCTAATTTGACAATAAGATATTGTTTATCTGAAAATTTCATAGTTGTAGATTCCATATCAGGCCCAAATGGCTCTATAAATTTCAACAAACAAGCACTGCATTTCAGAGAAATTTATATTATTTTATGAATGGTTAACTCAGAGACACTTTTGAAGATGAACAGACTAGGATGACACAAAATTAAAAACAATAGTTAATTTAGTAAAGACTTTAGTAACACTTAATCCTTCATGAAATGTTAGTTCATAATATTCGCTGACAAATTCAGCCTAATGCTTGCAATATTTTCATGATAAGTATATAATTCTTAAGATTGTTAACTAACTTTGAAGATACATGCTTCACTGTCTGTTATTGATAAGCTTTAAGTTATCATACATCTTGTCTTATAAATGGGCTTTTAAAATATTATAGCCTTTTCAGAAATCCATTCAAGCTCTTCTCCAAGTGATCCTTGTTTTAAAAAAAAAGTAGTAAATTCAATAATTCACAGGATTTTTTGAAACCTGGCTACTTAACAACTATGACAAAACTAATTTCATATTTTATAACATTTTATTTAATATATAAAAATGATTGTTATATCCACATGTATTTTTTAGAGAATAATTTATAATTGATGGAGGTGGAAGTGCAGGTATAAAGAAATTCAGTTGCACTGTTCAAAATAATAAATTTCTTTGAATAACATATCATTTATTGTGATGAATTTCAAAACGCTTATCAACATAGCCTATCCACTTCTGCAATTTACATAGAAAAACTGGTACAAGAATGTAAAGCATAAAATGTAAAGTTAAATTCATGATATTTTATTATTATTAAGACAGTGCTAAGAATGTTGTCCTTTTCCAGCAGTGAAACAGATGATATTTCACTGATAGTAAGCCTAGAGACACAGGAAAAAGGATTGGTGAAAACTAAGCAAGGTTCTAAGTATCGGAACCTGACCAATGGCACTAGCAGTGAGTACTAGAGTGTTCTCAGATAACTGAGGTAGATGACTGATTGTACAAACTAGGCAAGTGGTTTGGACATACAGTAAAACTTAAGATTATTGGAGTCACCACAAGAAAAACTGAACACCAAAAAGAGATTGAGTTTTAAAAAGTTCAGTTGGAGCTGGGCATGGTGGCATACACCTGTAATCTCAGTGGCTTGGGAAGGTGAGGCAGGAGTATCACAAGTTCAAAGCTGGCCTCAGCAGAAGCAATGGGCTAAGCAACTCAGTGAAACCCTGTCTCCAAAGGAAAAAAAAAAAATAGTGCTGTGGATGTGGCTCAGTAGTTGAGTGTCCTTGAGTTCAATCCCCAGTACCAAAAATAAAATCAGTTGGAAAGGTGGAGATGTTTGAAAGATTCTTTGTACTAGAGAAGATGGAGGGTAATAATAATATTCACAGCAGAAAGGATCTAGATACAATATTTCATTTTTATTGCCTGTTTTGGTAATATTTTTATTCCTTAAAAGGAGAAACTTCTATGCTTCAAACCCGTTCCCTTCACTATCTAGCCTGTCAAAAAAGATAACTCCAATTGGATCAATAGTGTGCAAAACTGCAATTGTGGTTTCAATTTATTTATAAGATACTCAAGAAAGAACAATTAATTAAAAATGTAAACTATCTTTCCTTTCACTGGAAAGTACAATGGGTCAGTATTCTTTACCTTATGTGAAAGGAAATCTAAACGGAATAGTTGAGAGCAGATGCATTTTGGCAATTGAGAAGAATCCTGTTTATATTTTACCCAAAGACAGAAACTGACATTTAGCTAAGTTTTGGTGATGATGAAATAAAAACTGTTCAATCTGAAATAAAAAACAGAAATCCTACATTTATTATCTAAATGCAGGTCTAATCAGCAGTAGTCCAATCAATGAAATATGGCTCAAAACAGTCATCCATTAAACACTTTGCTGACTAAATCACAACCATCATTGTTTCAAAAAGTTAAAGTAGTTTTCTTTCATTTCAATAAATTACACAGTGTGTTTGTTATCATACATCAGAAAATAGAACTGATTTCACAAACAATACAAAAGTTAAATTGGCTTAGCTCATAGTTATATCTTAGAAATAAACAGGCTTAAAAAGTAAGAAAGGCTCTGAATAGTATGAGATTAGTCCAAGATTCCTGAAAAAAATGTATATTTTCATCAATCTCTATTTAATGTTTTGGAAATATGTGATTATTTTCATATGCCTGTGTGTTTTCTAAATTTAGGGCGGTGTCTGATATACTTTTCCTAAAGAGATGACTAGATAAGAATTTTGGTAGGATCGAAAAATTCATTCTAATATTTAAAAAAACAACAAGGAAATTCTGCTTTTCTCAACAATCAAAATCTCTGGGAACCTTTTACCTCACCATGCAACATCTGGAAAACTCTTGCCAAAGCCTGCCCCTAAGGAAACAAGGACAGAAACTGTTAATAGCATTCTGATCTTTCTGTTCCTTAAAAGACAATTATTTCCCCTGCTCATGTGCTGCTACCAAAATGCAGGCAGATACATAGATGGAAAGCCTCATCTGATACAGTCTGCAAGTACTCATCTGAGAAAAAATGATAGTACAGTAGGAGTAACAGTCTGTACTAAAAAACAGCATACTTATTGACAACACCATATACCCTTATACATTTAATCGCACTCATCAGAGTTCAGTATTTTAGCCAAGTTCATCCATAATTTCCGAATTCTTATGAAAGAAGCTTGGCTTCAGCTTCTGTCTACTACAAGTGTGAAGCTGTTCATGTCTAGAGGGGAAAGAATCTTATAGGACTTGATTACCATATGATTGCCCCCACCACTATGTAACTGCAGAAGTTAGTTGCTTGAGTAATCAGGCATTTCTGAAGAAATACGTCCTCCTTGGAAGGTCCTTTTTCGGGTTCTTTTATTTTTTTATCTCATCCTCCCCTCCTTGAGCTTTTAAGTTTTTCTCAAAGCAGAAAGCCATTTCAAACTTTTCCCAATTTTTCACTCAAGCACTATAGCAAACTTCTAACAGTCTTTACTAAAAAACACACGCTAGGCGAGTGCTCTGCCACTGAGCCACAACCCCAGCTCCGCCAGCAGACACTTTAAAGTGTTTATTATTTATTTTTTAGGTGTAGATACTAACACAATGCCTTTTTTTTCAGAAAAATGAGAAATTATATCCCATCTGATTCAAATGTATGATGTGTCAAGGTCATTGTACTGTTATGTGTAACTAATTAAAACAAAAAACTGAAAAAAAAAGTTTATTAAAATGTTTATTATTTTGGTAATGTTTTAAAGCTAATACCAGTACCAGAAAAAAACTAAAAAGAAAATTTACAAGTCATATCCAGGAGGAAATGGAGAAGTGTTAGTTTCATTTCACAGGTATGCCCTTTTCAAATTCTTATAATATATAGTAGTGGAGAGAGGGAAGGATATTGAAGACTTTATTCATCTTTCTAAGCTTTCACTAATAGCACCCTCTAGTGTCTCCAGGAGAGCTATGCATTGGTTATCAGCTAAGTACAAAAACTGCAGTTGAAACTACTGACAGTTCAGATCTCTGTAAATACCAAGCTTTCTCCCATCTCTACATTTTTAGTTTCAGCAGAAATTTATTTGCTGTTTTTATACCTGTATCAGTTTCAGACTTACTTTCAATTGTGACTAGAGTGCCTAAACACTACAATTTTCTACCAATTAAATACAAAAGCACCCACACTAATGTTAGTAAAGATGCTTGGAATTGAAAAAAGTCCTTTTGACTTTCAAAGTACTTGCTTATCGTTTACCATTTTTGTATGTCACAATATACTTTTTACCACAAATATATGTTTGGTTTTACTCTTAGAAAAATAGAATGATTTTACTTGAGATACAAAGAAATAAATTCTTAATTAAGATTTTCAGTTTAGGCAGTCCCTATCCCAGTTAAATTTTATATTATCTTTTAACCTTATATAATGCTTTATTTCATAAGTCTTGCAAAGTGACAACTCTTTAACTTAATACTGGTCATTGTGCTAAGCATTTTAGGTACATTATCTTACATTTTGAGGTGGATAGGTCACTACTCTCATTTTTATTTTATCATTTATTTTTTAAAGAGAGAGAGAGAGAGAGAGAGAGAGAGAGAGAGAGAGGATTTTTAATATTTTTTTTAGTTTTCGGTGGACCAAACATCTTTATTTTATTTTTATGGGGTGCTAAGGATCGAACCCAGCATCCTGCGCATGCCAGGCAAGCGCATTACCGCTTGAACAACATCCCCAGCCCCTATCCTCATTTTTAGATGAAGAAACTAAAGCTTTTTAGGACATCTTTGTCCCCAAAGTATATAATACAATCTAAATGTGTTAGCTTTAAATTTTCCAGCAGACATTTTTTTAAACCAAATTGTCTTTTAGTTGTAGTTGGATATTTATTTGTTTATTTTTATGTGGTGCTGAGGATTAAACTCAGTGCCTCACGTGCTAAGCGAGTGCTCTGCCACTGAGCCACAACCCCAGCTCCACCAGCAGACACTTTAAAATGTTAAAAAAACAGATGAAATTAATTTGAATAATATATTTATTTCATTACCTACAGAAAATATTATCATTTCATCATGTAGGTGATATGCAATATAAATGATATATATAACATATGTGTGTGTGTCCATGTGCTGTCTTCAAAATAAAGTGTAAATTGTATACTCCCATCGCATCTCAAGTGGGGTCAGCCACATTCCATGTATTCAATAGCCACATGTGTCTAGTGATTATCTTATTAGAAAGTAAAGAACTAGAGGTCAATTTATCTGTAGTCACACACCTAGAAAGTGGAAGACCTGAAAGTCTAAAGTCCTTTTCTTAACTATTAGGTACTATAGCCTCTACTAATTATAATTATCGTTGATAGTTTAACATAAAACATAAAAAATATATGGAAAGTATTGTATCCAGTCTTACCTACTTTCTCAGTAGCAATTATGATCTACTGATTACAAAATTTATGCACAATATACACTGCAAGTTGTTATGTACAGCACAAAAATTAAAGGAATTTGGTTTAATGCAAAGTTGTATGATGGATAAAATGTACTTGTTATCTATTCCCTTAAGGGTATATTCTCTCTGTGTAGGTAAATCACAATCAGATATAGATTGCTTGATAAGAGGTGTTTCCATGTAAGGACAATTGAAATAATGGAATGTTTGATTGGCCTTATCAATCTTATTTTCAAAGTGATTTTGCCATAGAGATAAAATGTACATGGAAAAGCAGTTCCAATGCTCTTCTCTTTGTGTCTTCCTTTACTAGTACACAATCAATCCTTTTTCAGATTAACACATTATTTCTCAGTTTTAATCGATTTTTACAGGCCTAAAAAACATCCTTACTCACATAAGTTTGTAAAAATCTCTGTTTTGATCCATTATATAATCATATAATGGCTTTTTAGCTTAATCCTAAGAGAGTAGGCATGTTTCCATGTTTACGGGATATATATTACCATAATTTCACTTTTATGATCATAGCAGAATCAAGGTTCAGATTCCAAATTGACACATTGAAAAAAACAAAATGCAATAAATATCATAGTTATTTTATAGTAGCTCAAAAAAACAGATTCTCACAGTATTTTTTTCTCTAATTACAATTTTTAATGCAAAATACATCCTGAAAACATGTAACCACACAATCTGATGACCATATGCTGAGAGACAGCAAAATGGACTGGAAATAATATGAGTTTGAATTTCCCAATCTATTTATATAGCTATAAAATCTTAGGCATTTTACCTAGTCCCTGCATCCTGATTTGCTTAAAAAATGAAACTAATAATATCCACCTCATAAAAATGATTACAAGAATTAATAGGACAATTTATATAATGCAGATGGTGCACAAATGCATTCAATAAAGTAAAGTCCTTCTCTCTGTAAGCAGAACAGAGTCTTCATCAGTCCTTTTAGAGTTATAATGCCAAGAGTTTTTGCAAGGTGTTCTGGCTTTTGGCTATTCCATTGCTCATTGGTGCCACCATCAGTCAGAACACAAGAGAAGAGAAAATAGGATTTTTTTTTCCATTATTTTCAGATGTGGAATTCTGTCAGTCTTTTCAACAAACTAAATTTCTTGAATGATTTTCTAGGTTACTCAGTTCAACTAGTAGAATCTCCTTGGCCCATAAATAATGATTCTACTCTAGAGAAACTATTTTTTTTTATTGTACTATACACTTAATACTAAAGGTTGTAGTCTAGGCTACTGAGGAATCCAGATTATCAAGGTCCCTGTAGTTGCATTTAGGATTTATACAGTCTGAATAGAAATGAAAAGTCTGTACTATTTAGCTCCACATTTTTGTGCAAATTTCCCAAACACTATGAGCGCTTCAGTTTCAGCAAATGTCATATGAACATAATTCTGTCATGATTATAACTTCAAATTCTTCAGAACAGCCACTGAATAGTTCTCTTCCCTTGCCCCAGATTGGGATGAAAATCCTAAGAAATCTACTCATTGGGGTCTAAAGTGGGTGTTGTGAATAATTAGTAGAACTCTTAAAGTAATCATGGTGTGGCTTTGCCACACTGGGCTAGATCACTGATTTTATTTTCTTTGAGTATCTGCCATCCCCTATGACAGAGTCTCATCTAGCTGTGCAAATCCCAATAGTCAGAGCAGCAACCATTTGACAGCTTCTTATTTCATTACCCAGACATTTCTTTGCTCCCAAGAAGAAGGCAATGCATGTACTAGATATTATGAATAATAGAGGTAGAGTTCAAAGGGGAATAAAATGTAATGTTAAAGTGTCTCCCTAGACCTGTGCAAGCAAATACTTGCTTTTGTTTTCCTTCATGCAGACTGCACAGAACTGCAGTGCTGATGTTTCTCCCTGTAGTGGTTTTAGGTGTAAAAAATAATGCTGCAGAAAAAAAAAGTGATGTGAGGAAAATTTAAACCAAGATTTTAGCCTTTAAAAATATCAGAAATTGGAAGGAAGGCAGTTAAGAATATGGAGAGGAACATGCTGGGGGAAAAGTCATAAAGATTTTCCCTTCAATTAAAAAAACTTTCTGTGAAAAAGCTCTTAGAGAAAATCAACTCATAATAATTAGAAAAATATTTCCTTCTTGATATTCTATCCCTATGAAGATGTTATTTCTCATTCCATTCACTAAGCAATAAATTTTAAAAATGGATCCTGTGCTCGAGGTGCAGAAAACAGTCTACTTTTTTCTCCTTTTATTTCTGGAAAGAAAGTCTCCTTTCAAAATCGAAGCACAGCACCAGAAAAAAATTAAGTTTTTCTACAGGTTAAACACAGAAGATGAATTATTCCCCCCAAACTCAACACCTTTGGAGAAGGTAATTTAGAGAATTTACCTGTATCGTTCTCTGGCCTCTGGGTCAATTTAAAGACTTGGATAGTGAAACAACAATCAGAGCAGACAAGCTGGGCAGGTTTTGATATTGCTGCCCTTGATTCTTGATACTCACCACACATCTGACCCATAATCCATAAACATTGTCCCTAGTCGCTCTTATGGTCTTGGGAAAACTGGCACCCTGATGCCCGCCCTGGTGTCGCCCACTAGGCAGCGAAAGTGTGCGACAAGCACCAGCCTTGAAGCTCTGGGCTGGGTTCCTAACTCTCTTGCATCCTTTTCTACCTTGAAAACGCGCTGTCCACACCCGTGATGATTCCTCGTCCCCAGCAGCGAAGCGACCAGACCCCCACCAAAGCATCCCTCAGGCAACATACCTGCATAAGCTCACTCTTACTTGCCCTCTGGGGTAGCCAAACGCAGATCTCTCCCTCAAATCCCTCTTTTTCACCTCCAGACAATGAATCTGGAAAGGCAACCAAGGTACAGACACCGCTAACAATTGAATACAATATACGCAAAAATAGCCTGTAGGTTCAAACTGCGTCTTTGCCTGGCTCCTGCCCCTACTTCCACTATTCTGCCTTAAGTATCCTTTGTATGAGAAAATGGTGCTTGTTCTCTATATGGAGTCAGGGCGAGCAGGGGGATCTTGAGAAAAGCACACAAAACAGAAAAAAATCAAACTTCTCTAAGATAATGTCAATGAGTGAAACTTAAAGGGATGACTAAGAGAGCAATGAGCGGAGGACTGAGGGAGCAATGAATGTCCTCGTTTTTTGCTCCTGAAAGCATGTTCCCTGAAAGCGGCGCATTTTTCCCAGCAGCTCGTCCCGCACGCGAGTGTGCCACCAGCACGCATTCCGCCTTTTTCCCAGGGCAGCGAGCAGTAACTTCCTAATCTTACCTCTATCTCGCCCCCGCCCGTCTCCCTGGGTTCTCCGTCAGCCGGGAGGGGCCGCCTCCAGAGCGACGGGGTATGTTGGGTGCTGGGAGTGGGGGCCAGAGGGGGGTACCCGGCAGTTGGTGCTGCGCCATCCCCTCCCAGCAGGCGGCCCGGGCACTGGTTCACTTTTTCCTCCCCACTCCTTCCACTCGCTCACCCCCTTTCCTTCCCCCTTCTCCCCCTCTGTATAGTCCCACCCCCTCGCCAATAAAAAGGGCTGGCTCGGCTCTGGCTCCTTGCAGTCGGCGAACTGTCAGGGCGGGAGGATCCGTGAGCCTGAGCAGCACGCAGTGGCCCGCGCGGCAAAGCAGAAAGCAAGCCTAACAGAGTGCACTGAGTGGCAGTGGCAGCGGTGGCACAGGCAGCCCAGGCAGTCCGGGCAGCCCAAACAGCCTCAGAAACAACCTCTACTACTCCAGCTGCTCCGCGGACTGCGAGCTGTAGCGGTAGAGCCCGCTACAGCAATCGCAGTCTCCGTGGAGCGGGCGGAAGCCTTTTCTCTCTTTCGTTTACCTCTTCATTCTACTCAAAAGGCGTCGTTCACTGGGTAAGTATTCTGTCTGGGTGCCAGAACAGACTGCGGCCGGGGAGGCATGACATGTCCCGCATTTAGTGCGTGGAGATTGCCTGCTGCCTATGCCTGGGGTCTGGACTATGCACACAGGGTGGTTTCAAAGATGCTACTGGTGTCCTCGCTTCCCCCTTTCCCCTTCTCTTCCCTAGAGGTAAGAGAAAGAGCAAATCCAGTAGGTGAGCTCAGAAAGAATCTTTTTTGGCACTGCCGCGCTTGGTTTAGTTACTTTGTGACAACTCTTACTTTTGTCAGAAAAGTGTCCACACATTAATTTCCCTGCATTGGCTGTGCAAAAATGTCTTTCACTTTAACAGATATGGACAGTTTCGGCTTGGCTGAATGAAACTCTAAGATTGGGGCAGGTGCCTAGAAAAGATCGCTCCCCAGAGTCCTGGGGAGCGGTCCGAGCTGAAGGGCAATGCCAGAAGCTTGGCATCAGACTCGGACTTTGCCAGGCCAGCCCCTTTGCGCTCCTTTCTCTGGGCGCTTGGGTTTGGATCCCTTACACACTGGCTCTAACCCTTGGGTATGCGACCCTTGGCGCAGAGCTAAAGAGTTCTGCATACCATGTGGCACATAGGATCCCTCTGACCATTCCTTCCGGTGCTCACCTCCTGGCCCTTCCTTCCCGCCCTACTTGCAAGGCCACACCTGCTGGATATGGAGAGGGTAGGTGTGGAAATTTCTGCCTCTTATTTCTAAAGCAACTTCTTATATTTGCATCGCTGAAAAACGGAGTACTGTTTCCATTTTTTTAAAAATGACTTCTAAGAGTGTAGCTGAACCATAAAGGGTTCCTCTTTCTCTAAAGAAATGACTTGTATTCCCTTAGCCAAAAACTCCCACCTATCCCATAAACATGACGTTTTCTAAGAGACCCGAAAAAATGTTTCTCTCTCCACAAAGGGGTTTCCAGAAGCGTGTAGCCAAAAACCGTCTCCTTTTCACAAAAAGAAATGCCTCTTAAGAGCGTCATCGGAAAAAGGTGACTTAAAAAGCAGGTACCTGGAAAAGAGCATATTTCTTTAGAGACTCAAAAAAGCAGAGCGACAAGTCCTGGGTTGAAGACATGACTTACAGATGAGCACTTGGTAACAAATTTCGCCTCCCGGGGGCAGTCACTATCCCAGACCAAATAGCAGAAGCCACTTCTTTGCCTCCTCCAAGGAAGGACTTTCAGAGCTTAACTGATGAAGGCTCCTTTGCTTTCAGAATGATATATTGCAAGGTCGCTCTTTTAGACGCCTTTGAGGCTTGAGGTGCAGGGAGCTGGGGTGTGCCTGTGAAGTATGAGTGTGTGCGCGTGCCTGAGGGCTATCCCTCATGTCTGTGAACGGAGTGCCCTTCCGAAATGTTACCTTGGGGCCTGGGAATACAAACTTGCGCTACTGCGGCACACATCCACAAAGCAAAGTCAGGAGAGAAGAGAAGCCAAAACAAAAGAAAAAAATAAAAGTACACCCAAAGAGTAACAAAAATTACCCAAAAAGTGTCCTTGCTTGCGAAGAAACATCCCCAAACGGGATGGATTTAAACCTAGTCTAGGAGCTGTTTCTGTACAAAGGATATTTGAGTGGGGGTACAAAAGTGGTAAAAAAATCCGGCTAGACGGGAAAGATGGGAACAGAGCAATTCTGAGGAGCCGCATGCATAGTCCTAGCGCAGCGACCAGAAAACAACCTGAGGAGCTTGCGGAGAAGAATTGGGAACGCTGAGCACAATACCCAAGAAGGTGTCAGCGCTTTGTAACTTAAAGCGACCATCTTCCTCCACCTCCCTAAAAAGTAAAACGGTGTGACTTAAAAAAATGGGGAGGGGTTTACTTGCAGGCACCTTTGTAACTTGGTAAAAGACTAAATGGAATTCCACTTTTAATCTTGTTTGAGACAAATTCTCAGAATCAAGGCGGGAAATCTAAACCTCTGTGTTATTCTTTCGTGTGTGTGTGTGTGTGTGTGTGTGTGTGTGTGTGTTGGGGAAGGCGCATTTGAATGCAAGTCGAAGTAACAGTATATGTACGTTCCCCCCTTTCTTGTCTTTGTCTGGTTCATCTGAGACAGCATGGACTGTGTGAGGGCGGTTTTGACGAAAGAACCGAGAGATGGGCGTGCTAAGGTCTAAAGATACCTTTCTTCCCTCTGCTAAATTAAGAACTGCCGCGCGCAGCTCGGTGATCCGAGTCCCGCCGCCACTGCCAGGGCGCTGAGCTTGCCAAGCAGCACTGGAGCGCCTCCGCGAGTGAGGCCATAGAACCCTTTCTCCAGTCGCCTTTGCTCGGGCAGCCCCTCCTTCTGGCAATGATGTCAGCGGCAGAGAGGCTTGGCGGGCAGAGAGGAGGCTGAGTGGCGAGTCCCAGCTCTGCCCCGCGCGCTCCCTGCGCGCAGCCGCCCTTGCTTCCCTTAGTTCCTTCCCGCGCTCCAGCTCACGGCCCCTCCCTCCAGCTCCCTGACTCCCCAGAAGTGCGCTTTGGTGCTGAGGATGGGGGCTGCCACTGTGGGCCACCACGGATTTCGAACCCCGGGATCACACCGAGATCAGGGTCTTCCCCCACCCTTTTTCCTCCTTCTCCTAGCGCTCCCTTTTCTCCCCTTCAGCTCGCACCTTCACTATTCACAATGAAAGTACATTTAGCGGCATTTTAGAGGGCAAGTTTTTCAGATGTAATAATAATAGTTACCAGTGCTAAATTTCCGCTGTTTTCTCCCCCGCCCGCGGAAAGGAAGAGGATGTGAAGACTACAGCTTCTTTAAAACCGTGCGGCAGTCTCTTGTCTTCCACAAAGCAAGCTCCCTAGAAGGGGAGATTTGTCTTCCCAAAGAAATGGTGCGGTGGGGGAGGGAAAGATCGAAGGCAGACGCTCAGGGTTGGAAGTCCCCTTAACTGAAAGAAGGAACTGAAAATTGGAAGTTGAGGAGAGAGAGGCTCCAGTCCCTGCTGCTGCTACTGCAGAGGAGAGGCCACCGTGCTCTTTATTGTAAGACTGTGCAGTCACTTCTACAAACTGGCGAGCCAAATTGGGAAGATTCCGGAATAGGTTTACAAGACACAAGCCCGCTGCGGCTTCCCTACTGAGCTTGCCCCTGTCTTTTTAAGGAGTAACCCCCCACTTTCCTAATTTGACGCTAATCCGTTTTCCCTGATTGCGGACAATTCATTCTTTATAAAGCTCCCAGAGAAGGGCCATAGAATGCAGTGGGACAAGGTTGCACAGGGCCAGAGGGAGAGGATGGAGGCTGGGCGCGTTGGGGGCATCTGGGTCCTAGAGCTGAGTTACTTTACTAAGGAAATTACATTCCAGGAGGCTCACAACAAACTGCTTAGCTACTGTATTTTGGTTTGGAGGCAGGTGGGAGATGTGGGGGTAAAGGGAGCAGGAGCTAAAAATTCCTCAGTTCTCCCCACTTATTTTTCCTCTCCCTTTTGGAAGGCTTCCTTTGCATGATATATCACTGGCAGCAAAATTAAAGTTGCTGTGCGTTTGAAATACATAAATGGGAAATAAATTCAGACCAAGCATAAACACACATTTTCTAGATTTCAATCATTTTCTAAGGATCTAAAGGCCCGCCCCCCTTTTATCACCAGAATGCTATTTTGATGGACTTCCAAGTGCTGTTGGGTATTGGCAGCTGGAAGCTCTGGAAGAAGGGATTGCAGATTTCACATTATTCTTTCTCTTGGTATTCAAAACTTTTTATTTATTTATTTACTTATTTACTTATTTATTTGTGTGTGTGTGTGTGTGTGAGAGAGAGAGAGAGAGAGAGAGAGAGAGAGAGAGAGAGAGAGAGAGAGAGAAATTCCTGATAGAGAGCTATCAGACTGCTAGTGGCAGGAAGGGATTTAGAAAGCATAAAACATTTCTTTTCTCTCTTCTCTCTGTGCAAGCAGCCCACAACAGCCTTCAAGCCAGGATTTATAAGATTCTTGGGGGAGCAAGGGGAGGCACACAGACGAGGAGACTTTATATAAAGAATGGCTTTGAGTTACATTGACAAAATAGGTATGGTGGCCACGTTTTCTATTACTAGGAAAGGAAATTTTTCAGAGGATGAAAATTTGATTGCTCTTTCCAATAATCTTGCTTCACATATTTTAAAGAAGGTCTCATCCTTTATTTATTCACCAAAGAATCTACAGACATTAATTAGTCACCTACGGCTGTGCCAGACAATGTGATAGGTTCCAGGAATAAAAAAAAAAAATTATGAAAATAACGTGGCATGGCTCTCTTTGATCCAGAAGATTACAGGAGCCAGGATACAATGTGATAAATGTTCTAGCTGAGTACAGTGGAAGGAAGAATTAATTTTTGTTAAGAGGTTTAGAAGAGATTCATAAAATCTGTGTTGCTCTGACTTTAAAACACAGCTACTCTAGTTAGTGGCTAGCCAGGAAGTAAATTTGGAAGGTTGTGCTGTACACATACTAAAGAAGGGTCTGTGTGTTGTCCAGAGGGGCTTTGGAATTAAAGAGTATCTGTGCTTTATAGATACAGGCCACCTTTACAAAAATTTCAATCAGATATGTATTAGCAGCAACAAAACAAAGTGGGACTCTTCCACAGTAGGCGGCACACAGTAGAAATATTGTTTTTCTTTTAATAAATAATTGTATAAACTGGTGTATTGAAATAGGCCACCAAGTTAAGAAGATTTTATAACACCAAGCAAACAGGGCAAACACTGAGAGCCTAAATAAATCAATGAAGGAGAGAATGATTCTTTGGGGAAGAAAATGTTTCTTTAGTCAGCGACATCTAATTTTATCATTTTACTTATCACAATTTCCTGATCCAGCCTTCCATATACTTCCTATTCCACCAAAACAATAAATGCATTCTTGCACTCCTTTAGGCATTTTGAAGCATACTTATTTCCTGCGTCACCATTTTGCACACATATTCTTGCTTCATCCCTGCACCACTCACTTTAGATTTCTGTCTACCATAATTTTAGAGCTTGGATTTTTCCTACTCTACATACTAACAAAAAGCTCTATCTTGCTTCTTTTTCCTTTCCTCAGTCTTCCCTCACCCATTCTTCCCTATATAAATTACCCCACTAATTTTTCCATTCCTATCCCCCTTTTATAACCTCCTCCCCATTAGCCAATTGGAGTCTTTTCTAGTGACTTCAAAGAAACTTTAAACAAATAAAAACAGCAACATTTATTTCAGAGTTGCTTACAGATTTGTCAAATTTTCTTTACCATGAAGATTTGCTGTCTTTTGCTGTTTTAATTTCAAACAAGATATTTAGTGGAATTCCTCTGTTTTTTTTTTTTTTTTGTTGTTATGCCTGTGAATATCAGTTTTCCTTTGGTTTCAGTCATACTCTGGGGACTATTTCATACTTTTCTTGAATTTCTCACCCCATACTCCTGACATCGTTTTTCTGCAACCCATCCTTTCTGGTGTGCTTTCTTCCAGTGGGTCATTCTGTTTATGTTTTCTGTAAACTTCTTTTTTTAATCCTTTTTTCTTTTTACTTAGTTGAAATATTTCGAGAGGGTGCCCCTCCCCAGCAGATCCCTCCATCTGCCCTCACACAGAATTTTAAGGCCTTTGTCAATGTGTTTATACCAACATACACAGTTAACATGTCTTCAGAGACAAAGGAACCCTTGCTTTTTTTAAACTACATTCTTAGAAAGTTCTGTGTGTGTGTGTGTGTGTGTGTGTGTAGAAAAGACATGATTCTCACATTGTCCTTTTCTCCACATTCAGAGAGGTTGACTCAACATTGTGGGAATTGGGGAAGAAATAAAGAATATACATAAAAACATCAAAGATGTGAGTTTTACCTATGGGAAAAAATAAAATATATATGTACATTTAATTGGATTGACTTTATAGCATTCCAAATCATATGTTATTATCTGAGCAGAATTCTATTGTCTGAGGACTTTATTGATCAGTCAGTATCCAGAATGAAGAAAACTAGGTAAGATGCCTTGATATTCTAGACTGATCCACAATGTTAAATTAATTAAATTAATCTAATAATGTTTGAAAATGATGTTATTTTTCTATAGAAGTTCATAATGAAAGCATCATCCCTAAAATGTGGCCCTCTTTTGTTAAAAGAAAACATCAATTGACCTATGTGCCATGGTCCTGCAAGATTTATGCCCTATGCAATGTTAATTATAAAACATAGGGTTTAGTGATAGAGAAAGCTATTTTAGGGTGAAAGGAATCTTTTGAGATTCTTACATGTGTGGAAAGTCTGCATTTTCATTATCAAACGGTAAAAGAATGGAAAAAAAAGAATCTTTTAGAGTTAAGACTTTGAATTGGAAGAGTGACTTGCCAGAAATCATAAATGTTTCTATTATCTTTTACACTCTAAAAATCCTCAACTGCTCAAAGATTTAAACTGCCCTTTTAATTGTCTCTAATATGTTAAACATCAGGTCAATATAATACATTTTGAAAGTAAGAATGGTAATGGTTATAATCATTTCCAGCACAAAGCAGAAAGAATGATTTTGTCCACCTAATCTGCTAATTGTGACTGCTGTGATTTGTGTAAACAAATAAAAAAGCAAAGAAAAAAAAGAGAGAAAAAAAATCCCTGCAGAGAATTTTTCTCTGTTAAAAATGTTTTAATCATCTAACATTTCTTTTATCAAGGCAATAATGAAATTAATTTGCTGATGTATTTTAACTAAATAAAATGATAAATTCATTTTTAAGGTATTTAAGTGATTAGAATGCAAATTTATATTTGAAATTGATCTTATAATTCGGTTACTGTTATTGTATAAAAAAAATCTTACATTGTTTTCTGCCACACTTTTGTTTGATTTATTATCCTAGTTAGCACCTTCAATATGTATTCTATATTTTTTTAGGAATTAATTATATTATTATAGTCTCATAAAAACATTGAATAGAAAAAAAAATACTGTATGGTTACACCTCTTCGACCAGTGGAGAGACTGAAAGTCAGGTGGGTGAAATCAGTTAAAGCTATGCAGTTAGGAAAGAGGGAATGCCTTAGGCTTTTCCTAACATCCTCTCTTGTTTCCTTTAGCATACTTTTTCAAAGTTCTGAATGTGAAAAGGGAATAAAATGCAACTTGGATTAAAAACTAAAAATCTCAAAGATGTGTATACTTAAGATTATTAAAATAAGTTTATCAACTGATTGGCTATTTTCATTATATTCTTAGATGTCTTTATCATTTAAAAACTATGTAGTGAAATAATAGACTATTGAAATGTTAACTGTATACATATTCATCCATTCCCTTCATTTTATTTATAAGGATAATTCAAATCGTAACCCATCCTAATGCCACTTTATAATGTTGGAGTTAACTTAATGTGGCAAATATTTAGTGCTTTATCCTAATTTATATTTTTAAAACATCTATTTTTTTACATGTGATTTATTTTAGGAGATATTGGTCACTGTTTTTAAATAGCATTTTTATTTTGACATATCATCTTTGAGACAACATGATTTTGTAGCCAATTGTATGTAGATTTGTATCATGTTGACCAAAAGGATATGAAACTTCCAATACGGAAATCATTGTTTGTTGTCTTCAGGATTATAAACTCTTCTTCACCTGTTTTGAGGTAAATGGTAAATGAGAGCAAAGGGTTTATTTAAATTGTGTGAATATCAGACATTTTATTATTTCATTATATCTAGAAAGTGGTCTTGGGCAAATAATTTCACCTCCTTGGACTAGTTTCCCCAAAAGTGAAATGAAAGAGTTGTAAATTATTTCAAGGCTCTTTCCAGAAGGGGGGAGGGATCATGTAATGGTTTACAAACCGCGGTACATAATGCATTTTTTCCTTGTCCTTTGTTTGGCTTTGCAGGTATTACCAGCTTCACTGCATTGTTTCATTAAACATTGATAACTAAAACCTACAGCTTATCCAGCATTGCAATACTTTAGTTGTGGGTGTTGGACAGGATTGTGAAGAATAGATCTTAAAGAAATTTAAGAAAGAAACTTCTTTAAGAAGTTTACATTCCAGTAGGGCAGGAGCAAGAAACAACAACACAATAATATATAGTCACATTAAATTGAATTCAAAACATATTTATTGTGCATCACTCTATGCATTATAGTTGATAGATTCTGGAAGTGGAAGAGACCAGAAAGATAATTTATTCTAAACCCTATAGTTTACAGAAAAACAAAACAAAACAAAACAAAAACTAAACTAAAGCTCACAGATGTGTAATGAGTGCCCAATACTTAAGGTATTGAGTAGAGATTGATTTGCTTCCTATGTATATGTACTCCTACTTTCCAATATGTCTAGAAATCCAACTCTATCATGTAGAGCTTTTTAATTATGTTTTGCTAAAATGCAATAATAATTTCAAATCTTTTCAGCAAGTTAAGTATATCCAAGATTTGTTTGTCTGATTTTATTAAGCAATTTCACCTTCAGATTAAGATTTACACTATAATGATTTATATACCTTGTTTCAAATTGAGATTATTAAAAGCCTCTGATTGGTGCATATTAGGTTATGAAATATACTAAATGAGGTCTTGACTTTCAGACTAAGTAGATAAAATAAATTATCAATGCATTAAATGATATAAATAATTTAAGTTTAAAAAATGACTGGAAAAGCCATTTACTGAAGATGGCTAGAAATGTATATTCCTGGAAGGATGGTATTATTTTTGGAAGTGCCTATTTACCTTATGGACAAAATGTACATTTTCCTGAAGGTTTAAATTTAACTTAGTGAATATTTTGAGTAAATTTCCTAAAATTTAATCTATTTACTACATGATCTTATTCCCTATGCCAAAGTGTGTGTGTGTGTGTATGTGTGTGTGTGTGTTAGGGAGTATAGGTCATGCAAAGGTAGGCAGGCAATATATGTTAAAGCAAAGCATTCCTTTTTTTTTTCCTGAATAACCTTACACTGCACAGTGCTTTAATTTACTTAAAGAAAGAAGGGAAGCGGGAGGAGAGAGGAAGTCAACTGGAGAAGAAAGAGAGCTGCGAGAGTGTTATGTGATAGGGCCTGGATTTCAGTTTAGAGTGAAACATGCAACCTTTTTGAAACCACCTATGCTGGCTTCTCTCTTTCACTTCTAATATTATAGGTTTAGAATGTATTAAGTGGAATTGACGATTTTCACTAATTTACTAGAATCAAAAATCTTCCATACCATGTCAATACATTATTTTTTAAAAAGAAGCTTAAGAATGGGTAATAAAACACACACACACACACACACACATACATACAAGAGGAAACCTTTACATGTGCTCTGACCTGGCTCTGTGGTCATTAGGCAATATTTCCATTGTTTTTCTCTTTAAAACAGAAAATAATTTGCATAGTTTAATACTAACATTTTAGCCTTCACTCAGGCTTCATAGTTCTTATAGCTCTCCTTGTCTGCAGCTTTTCTTAGTCCATGACCTTAGTTTTAATGTCCATGAGATAAAGCAGTTACAATATATCTGGGCCATTTCATAATGTGAATGAATGCAAAGCCTGATTATTTGGAGGGGGAATATGAATCTCTTAAATACCACTCTTTCTGAATGCCTCAGGTTTGCATATTAGAATATGGAAATGTGCAAAAATAAGGATAATGGTAAAAAATTATATAGTTTAGTAGCTATAACAGAATCAAAGGACATTCTAATCAATCATCATCACTGCTAATGATGTGTTAAACTCCAATTTATAGGACGTTAGACTCTATTCCTGTGCTTCTAAAACTTTAATGTGCAAAGGGATCCTCTAGAAATGTTGTTAAAATGCAGATTCTGAATTTGTAACTTCTATTTGAGGCCTCAAATTCTGCATTTTTAGGAGCCAGCTCATAATCTGGTAAAGAATCATGACAAAGGTGAAATAAACCAACAGTAACAGATTTTTTTTAAAAAAAGATTCAGTTTAGGTATTTTGCAAAAAAAAATAAATTTAAGAGTTCGAATAGATATATAATTATCTGCATTTGGATGTTAAAAATGATTTTTAACCTTTGGCATAACTATATCAGTCACAGTTGTAGTTCTGAATAAAACCAGTTACTTTCCCATTTTATTGTTATCTCTATTTCATAGGCTGTATATGAATACATTTATATTGTTTAGAAAATGAAAACACTGGCTGGCCACACAGTGTCACCAGTTTACATATACATATGTCTGTCTGTCTGTCTATCTATCTATCTATCTATCTATCTATCTATCTATAATCTCAAACATTTTGAAAAGCTTTGAGCAGTTTAAGTATAGTACAGTTCCTTGAAGATCCTAATTTGTAAAATATTGAATGTTAATATTTCAGTTAATAATTCAGATTCAGAACAAAATAGGCAGCTGAGTTTTCATTTACCTTATTTGAAAATTTTTTTTCTTATTAGTGTCTCACATTTTGCAGGACAGCAGCAACAACAACAAAAGCAGGCAAGGAAAGATGTTATTATATTGTACTCACTATTTGCCTAAGGATACTCCTAAAAGCAGGAAGAAATTTTAAATAGACATCATGCTTATTCCTTTCATCATAACTGGATTCTTATATTAGAATATAGCTCCTTAATGTAGGTGAACCATTCATTCATAATCAGTCTAGGACAACTTCCATAGTTCTATTTCTTTATATATATTAGTTATGAGTTGACACAATACCTTTATTCTACTCATTTATTTATATGTGGTGCTGAGGATTGAACCCAGGGCCTCACATGTGCTAGGCAAGCATTCTATCGCTGAGCCACAACCCCAGCCTCCATAGTTCTATTTCTTTAAGTGCAGTTCATCTCTGTGTGGAACCAGACTCAAATTAAAACATGAAATCTAGCTACTGAAATGAATCAAGTGTGGATGTTTAAACTATTTTTTAGGAGGCACATTTTAGTTGTGGCAGAGTTAGAGAAACATCTGAAATAGTTATCACTTCAAAAATGATATTCATGTCTTAATTGTGGCATTGGGATTCAGAAGCCAACACCTTCCCAGTGAAACTGTATGTTTTTTGTAAGCTCTGATAATTTAATAGCAACAGCTGAGCTTGTTTGGTGGCAACATAAGGATCTCAGTGAACTACAGGGCCAATTGGATAACAGTGCTTTTTTTTAAGTGCTAAATGAACTTGGGTGTCTGCCAAAATTGCCTTGGATTTCATTACTCTTAACATTACTTAGTGTGCCTGAGGAGGGGTATATAACAACCAAAATACCATATAGCTTTTTTTTCCCAAAAAATATACAACAAAGGAAAGAAATATGGGAAACAAAATAAACATAAAAAATAACAAACCATCTTCGACTCTATTTTCAAGGAATAAAAAAATCCACCCCTCTAAAGGTAGAAATATTATTTCTATGAACTTTTCACATGTTATTCACATTTAAGACATACTGAGAAAAAACTAATTTCAATGGCAATTAAAATATTAAAAATTTTCAAATTGAATAAAATGAAAAAACAGATTTTCTCAGGATTATAACTAGAAAAATATGAGACTTATCTAGCAAATATTAGAAATGTTAAATATATTAAATAAAATGCTATTATTGTAATCCAATTCAGTTATGTAATATTGAGTCAGTTTTCCCTTTTCCTGCTTCAGATTCAATATAAATATAACTTAATGGTATGAGATTTTTTTAAATAGAGGAAAATACTGATAATTATGGGATTTTTATTATAAATAACATAATTTTAGTATATATTTTTACAAAACAGTGAAAGTTGAGAAAAATTAGCCAGATGATACCATATAATGTAAATCAAATGTCAAAGTACAAAAAATAGCTAATAATATGACAGGATTACAAAAAATCTGTAGTTGTATTAGTAAGGAACTGACTTTATTATACTCATTAGGAAAAAATTTGAAATTCCACATTAAAATCAGATTGAAGGATAAGGATTGAAAATTCAGATAATCACCATGCTTTAAAGAAATGTGAGATACTCTGAAGATGTAATATTAACATTTCCTTTAAAATATTATTAGACTTTATAACTTCTTTAAACACTAAAACAGTGATAACAATGAAATCACCTAAGAACATGCTTTAGTGCTAACTAAAGCTTTTGTTTTCAAACATATGAACTAAAAAAGTACATTCTCATGAAACTTTCTATTAAATCAAAAAATGTATACACACACACACACACACACACACACAGTAGATCTCTCTTATGAAAAGATGCCTGAAACTATGTGTAGAACCAATCCCTATATGTAGAGTGATATTTTATATTTTTCCTGTATGTACATACCTATGAAAAAGTTCAAAATATAACTTAGGCACAGTAAGAGGTTAACAGTAATAATTAATAAGAACAATTATAATATATTCTAATAAGTGTAATTTAAAATTTATGAATTATCTATTTCTGAAATTTTTTACTTAATATTTTTGGACTTCAGTTGGCCATTGAAAACAAACTACAGAAAGCCAAATCACACATAAGGGGGGCTAATGTACTCGAAAGAGCACTTCACAATAACAAGAAATGGCAATACCACAGGTTGGTTTTAACTATGTGAATAATTAATTACAATTTCGTTGTAAAATTGTTTTGCTTACATTTTAGGATTTTGTGGATTTGATCTCAAAACAATCTTATCAAACAGCTATTATTGCCATTATGTCTTTTGACACATGAGAAATGAAACACAGACAACTTTTTTTTTCTAAAGGCTATATACCTTTTAAGTATCATAGACAGTACTCAGTCTTGTGATCCCTGAAGTAATGTTCATTTTATCAATCAATGTATGCACTAATTTTTAGGTCCACATATGATTAAGGATATATATATATATATATATATATATATATATATATATATATCAAAGAAAAAATAACAATGTATTATATTTAATCATTTAGAAGTTTTGAATTTGTATTTAAAAGTTTTGGAGAGCACTCATATAATTTTATTAGGCATAATTAGGGTAACATAGCTACCCTGGAGATTTAAAACATGTGATAACATAAATATATAACAATATAATAATCATAATGGAATAGAAAATAAGGCTCTGATCAAATTAATAAGACATGAGTACTAATATGGAGAAAAATAAGATTTAATTTCAATTTAAAATAGGCCCAGAAAACAAAGACAAACTCTTTAAGAGTTTTCTTCCATGTGAAGGTAAAAATATTTGAGAGAATAGGCCTGGAGGGAGAGTATGTGGGAGAAAAAAGAAAATCTATTACTGCTATAAATTCATATACAAAGTGTTAAATAAAAAACTAAAATACATTACTTTAACTCAGTCTTAGCAATGCTTGCAATTATTACCAAATTCGGGAGGTTTCAGGTTTCTCCTTTTATCTGAAATATATTTAAGCATTTTCACAATATAAATTTTTTTAATAGTAGTTAACCACATGGGGTGAAGTGTTTTACCCACTAGGAGACTCACACTTCTTTTTCCCTTGGAAGAACTAGATTATTAGAAGGTATTACAAAAATATCTTGTTGTCGGAGAAACAAACCTTGTTTAGCTTTCCTAATGAATCTCCTGAGAAAATTAGAAGACTTAAAAGTATAAGTGATGACATATATTCAGTCAAAGGGCTACTGAATATAAAAGATAAAACCTATCCTTTTCATAAAGTTTCCTTAAAACTACTGTTCTTCTACAGAGCATTGGTATTTATTTGTGAGCCTATTCTTAACAAATCAAACTAACTTGTGAGTTAGGTGGGGTAGCCATACTTAATCCTCTCCTTTTTCTCTTTCTAATTTCCTTTTTACAAAAGGAAGGATCAGGTTTGTCCAGATTAGTTTAATGGTTTATCTCAGTCAACAAGTTAGTTAGGAGTAATTTAAAATTCCTTGAACTGTTTACTAGGTCATATAGTTTGGGTTACTACTTATGGATAACTTAGCTTGGGAATTATTTGGTGACTTGAATTTTTCAAAAAAAATGAAGTAAAAGGAAGAAGATGCTTCTTAGGTAGGGAATCAAAGTTAGAGTTAACTTTTCTCTATACAAAATGGAAATTTTGATAAGATACTCAAGCTTGACTGAATTATAGTATGCTGAA
Organism: Marmota monax; assembly: GCF_021218885.2. Classification (NCBI taxonomy): domain Eukaryota; kingdom Metazoa; phylum Chordata; class Mammalia; order Rodentia; family Sciuridae; genus Marmota; species Marmota monax. The sequence continues at coordinate 3,018,955 of NW_026695065.1, forward strand.
GTAATTCACAACTAGCAATACTTCCAGGAAACTATATTCAATTTGTTTGCTGCTAGGCTTTTCTATCTGTTCTTATTATTACTGGCTTCATATGGAGATTCTAGCACTATTTCATTGAAATGCATGTTCCTAATCATGTAATTTCCTGGAATTTCTAAATTATTTGATTTTTTTAAACAAACTTACAATGTTATAGTTTTTTGTTTGTGCATAACTTATGCACTTTCTGAAGTAACTTACTAAAATGCAAATGCTATTTAAGTGTAAGTTAAGGTCAGTTACACCTACTTTGCTATAGGAAAAGTGATAACAAAATTAAAAAAAAATAAAAGTATGATGACTATGTAGCCTGAAATGTTTTAAGTGCTACAATTCATTTTGTAGATTTGAATAGTAAATACCAAGTACAAGTGCATTAAGTAGCAAAATGGACTCTTTTTGTACAACTAAAGACTTAAAAATACTTACTCATTAACTTTCTGAATAAAATCTAAATTACATAAGGTGATAATACATAATTTATAGCATTTGCCATCTTGAATGTAAGATATATGTCCTTAACCAGGTTTTGAATTACAAGTTAAAATGTATTGAAATTGCTCTACTTCAACATATGTCTTGAATCCTAGAAATGTGTTTGAAGAAATACTGACAATTTTATAGTAGACTCAACTTGAATAGCATGACTCTGTGAATTAGGACTTCAAAATACATTGATGTAAAGCTTTAAAGTTCCATAAAAACTACTAAATATCCAAATTATGGAACTTACTTTTTGCTTATTTAAAGAAAATTGAATATTTTCCATGTTTATTCTAAAGGTGTTTGCTCTCCTGCTAAAAATGTCTAACACATTAGGCTTTTAATAGATTAATGGAAAAGAGTTGCAAACTTTTGCTCAGCAAACACACCTTTAAAGGTCATGCTGTTTTAACAACTTTTGGTTAAATGTAAAATCCAGCAAACATAGTTATATTTTGCCCTACTAGTTATTGTTTGATTGAAAATTAATTTTATGTAGTTGAGATTCTATCTGTTTTGGTTTCTCAAAATTTAAAGGATTTTCATTATGAGCAGAAAGCATTGTATCTGTAACACGTATTGATTTATGAATTCTCCCTTCTCCTTTTCCTTTTCCTTCCCTTCCTTCCTTTCCACTCTACCAGAAATATACATTCTTTCTCATAGTATAAGTTGTAAGAGTAAATTAATAATTGATTTGAATATCTTTAACTAAATTTCCACATAAAAGTTCTTGGTGTAGTTTTGTTTCCTTTAAAGAAAATGACTGTTTTGAAATTTTAGCTTGAGATTTATTTGAGATAAATTTTTAAATTGTAGTTATGCGGTGGAAAAGATTAATGGGGAAGAATTTCTCAGAAACTACTGAAGACAGGTAAAGTTTGCAACTGTTAAAGGACTGAAGAAGGAACAAAAATTGTCAATAGCATTTTATTTTAGCTGTTTTTCTAGAAATAATTTCCTTGATAAGTTAATTCTCAAAACTACTAAGTTCACAGAAACTGAAAAATCCAGAGTTATGTAGCCAAAAGTTATGGTTAAAATAGTAATAACTAATTACCAAAAAATTGTGTTTTGCACAATTGATAATCATATATATATATATATATATATATATATATATACTCATATAATATAAATATATAATATATAATATATAAACATATATATATATATATATATATATATATAAATATATACACACACACAGAGACACACACACACACACACACACACCAAAAGTTGGTCCAGTCCAAATTACTCACAAGGTTGCTCTGTTCTTTAGTTACTTATACCTTATATGTCCATATCTGTGCCCCTGTGAGTAGGAGGTATTCTAATTATCTTCATATTATAAATATGAAAATTGAGATTTGCCTACAGGTACAAAGATAGCAAGTGGCCACATCAGGAATCATTCATATATTTTTGTCTTCATAGCCCCATTTTTAACCAGAATGAAAAATATAAATTTATTTTTGCCAACGTTTTTGAAATCCAATTTAACTATATTAATAATGGCTATGCACATGGACATTTTATTTTATTTCTCTTTAGATATATGTTTCCTATTATTTTCATATCTCAGTTGTATATAACTGTGCTAGGGCTATACAAAATCATAACTTGAGGAAACAAATAAACAAGTAAACAAAAACTACAGTAGTTAAACTGAATATTAAGGCTTTCCTTTCTTATGGACATCTTAATTGTAAAAGAAATATATTTTCTATGAAATCACCTATCATTAAAAATTCAGTAACTGTGTGAAAAAATATAAACACACACATTAAGTGTCTAACTTAAAACCTAGACTTTTTCCTTTGATAATTCTATTTTTGTTGTAGTTTATATAATCAGTGTAAGCAAATTAAAACCAGAGCTGCCTTCTGATCTTTCTCACCAAAGGTTATTGCATTTTTTATTTCATTTTTATTAGAAATTTGACAAGGTTTATCTAGGGCTTTTATGGATTTTCTTGGACAATTTCAAGTTAAAATAATACCTTTCAATTCTAGTGTATGTTCAGAAATCCTGACACATCATATCAGATAAATACTAGAGGGATAAAATATCTCACAGCATTTAATAACTAAATAACATTCTCTTGAACCACAAAGAGAATTGAGCTTATTTACAATTCATCTGCACAGTATCACATCTAGTTGAATCAATCAATTATTTTAACTGATTTTCTTTCAAATTAACTGTTAGTTTTATTTTTATGTGGACATTTGCCTTATTGTCTAAATAACAGTCTATATTTCTGATTTAAACAAGTCAAAGGCAGGGATTTCTTATTCATTAATCGTATCCATAGGGCTTATCAGCCAGAATGGAATATTGTGAGTCACAGATATTGATCAAAGACCAGGCAAATGTTTAAATATTTTCTCTTGTACTTATATTCTTAACTAACACAATTATCCTGCAATTATAATAAACATAAAGTGCAAATATATTAAAAAAAACATAGATGAACACTAATGCTTTTGCTTGATAAGTACAAGGCAAATTAGCATGGCAGAATTCTAGTAGGTAAACATTATGTGTTCTTTCCTAACATATTTTAAAATTCTTGAAAAAAATAGAATCGATAGAATTACTTTTGTAAAATACAGGTACAAATACATAGTTTTTGAAATTTTTGATACATAATGGCCTTCAAATTAGGTTTAAGCAAATGCTTAAAAATTGTATTTCTTGCTGGGCATGGTGGCATACTCCTGTAATCCTAGAGGCTGGGGAGGCTGAGGCAGGAGGATCATGAGTTCAAAGCCAGTCTCAGCAAAAGTGAGGTGCTAAACAAGTAAGTGGGAGTCTGTCTCTAAATAAAATACAAAATAGGGCTGGGAATATGACACAGTGGTCCAGTGAGCCCAAGTACAATCCCCTGTACACACACACACACACACACACACACAGTATATTTCTTTTTTAAGTATGCAGTGCTACTTTGTTACTTGAGTATTCTAATTTTCACAGCACAGAATATATTTTATAGTACTTAGGCTGTCTTCTTGTTGTTAGTATATTTTACTGCCAAACAGCAGAGATGTTGTAAGAGCTAATCCTTGTTGGAATGTATTTCACTAAGGCATGTATTATTTCTTCCTTTGTAATGTGTGTGTATATATAAATACATATATATGAAATTATATAATAAGCAATATAATGTATATATCCCAAGCAGATATGTAAAAGTAATTATTCAATCCCAACTTATTATATTTTCTTATTTTATATCATCAGTTAATACATAGTCAGATGCTATTCTTCCCCAAAGATTTTTATTAGCTTATTTTTTATTTACTCCATATGTAGTATTTTCTTGAATTATCTTTTCAAAATGATCTTACATACATGGATATTTAAAATTGAAATTTTAGAAGAATATATACAAAATAGAATGGAGATTTAATCTTGACCTTCTACATTAAAAAGCTATGTCTACAATTAAATTTCTAGCATCCTCCCATTAATGATAAATCATGAAGTCATGTAGCTCTATTAAATGAAAGATCCTATTTCTATTGAGATATCATACTAGTCTAATAAATACCAAAAGTGTATTAAAAGAAAGTTCTGGGGAATCAAACATTTAACATTTTTAGTATAGTATAAAAGATGCTATAACTGAGCTGATTGTTTAAAGAGTCATAAGAGAAGGTAGATTTCTGGCCTTGCACTTGATTTACAATGAATTTCTGCAGATCTTTTCAAATAGTTTCCTGCCTGTGAAATAAAAATAATGGCCATTCAGCTATTTTTCTGTGAGCCTGTGCAAATAAGTGATAAAGCACAAAAAAATGTGTTACTTAGAATAATAGAATTCAGAGGTATGAGTCTTCAAATTTTATGTGTTTATGTTCATAAAATTACTATAAATACTGATATATGTTCATGTATCAGTTTTTAAAATTAAGCATTGCATAAAACTACTTATAAAACCAGATGATACAGTACATAATTTTATTGTATATTTTTCTAAATATTTTTGCAAGTGCATTTGTGTAGTTACAAAATATGTATATTATTCACATTTTAAACATTATTTACATTTTAAATATTATTATTTATAGAAAGGCTTATTTACAAAGACAAATGGCAATATGATTACACACGTGTTCCTAAATAAGAATTTGCAATCATCATATACACTAAGAAAAGAAAACAAACTAGATCTTTTAAGTTCTCATCCATTAATCAATTACAAATATATTTTTGTTGTCTCCACACTAGTAGCACTTTAATCCCTTAGTAGTAAGCTCCACCACATTCCATGTCAGGGGAGTGAGAAGACCAGAGAGAGTTGCCAAATTCATAATGACTTGATGACTCCCCGAAGTTTTTGAGCAACAGGTTTAATTTACTTCCATTTTTCCTTTTCTTTTCCTTTCACTATACTGTATTTTTTTCCCTTTACTCCACTGAGTTTTCACCACTCATTCTTCATAAAATGAGTTCTTGAAAGAGTGAATATTTTACTACAGGTCACTTTATTTTCTACTTCCGTTCTACATGTGTATATCTATGCCAAAAAATCAACTTGAAAATATCCTTTCTAATCCTGTTTTTAAGTAATTTTTTTTTCTAAAAGTAAAAATAAAATTAACAATTAAGACTACATGCTTAGGCTTTTTAAGGCTACTGTTTGCATAACACTATGAATTTACTTACCTGCTGATTCTTAGTTGCCTTTGAAATGCACAATAAGAGAATAAGGATTTGATATATACACAAATACTGTCTGAAAAAAATCAAGACAAATATATAAATAGTTTTCAAATAGCACTTTGAACAAAGGTGATATGAAATATATACTTTTGCTGTAATTAAATGGCTATGTATAATTTAATGTTTATGTAACCCCCTTTGTTTTTCATCTAGCATGAGGCAGTAATTGCTTTCTTTTGAAAATGAATACCTGTCCTGGTGCTATCAATGACTTGAAAAAAGACAAATCTAAAACTAATCCTATGATAAGTACATTCAATTCATCATGTCTTTTAAGGCACATGGTGTTATATTTAATTTTAGGAATACTTGATTTAAATTTTAGAAGTTATCTTTTTATTAAAAGTAGAAATGCCTGTTCTAAAAAAGTTTATTATTTCATCTGAGTCTGAAATAAAATAACCTTAAAAAGTAGAGGTGTTTACTTATTCAGCTCTGAATAATTTAAAATAAATATTTAAACTAAATTTAAAAAGAAGAATTTATTTTCTACACTTGTTAGTCAATAAAAAAGAGTCTCTAGAGTCCAGAAGAGGGCTTCTAGATTTTTAATTCATTAACAAAAATTAAGATGCAGGTATGTTATACCTGAAGAGAAATTTCTTCAAATAATCAGATTAAAAATCATTTTCATAGAAATAGTTGATTTATCCTTGATTATATTCAGGGGGAAGGAAATAAACAAGCATGATTTTCCTGAATATCAAAAAAAGCTTTCATTTGTGAAAGTCACATTTACCTTTCATTTGGAATGAGATGAGTACTTTTTAAAACTATATCTACAAAGTAAATTCAAAGTAAATTTGCATTTGAAAACTAAGAAAATTTGGACATTGAGAAAGCTAAAACTATATGGACATTAACATTTTATATAACATTAAATATCAAGAACTAGTTTTGATAAAGATTCTTCATTGTGTAAATGGATTCATCCTAGACTCAATATCAAACTTTCAGACTGTATTAAGAATGGCATTTGTCATCAATCCTCCAGGTGTTACAAGTGACTAACAGTCACGCTTAGACAGCTTTATAAGGAAAAGATGCTAAGGAGAGGCAAATATCTGGAAGGCCAAAATATGTTAAAAAGCTTAAAATGAATCAATAAAATTATGATGACGTGAAAGCATATTGATTTGGTAAAAATGGGCTTCTTTGAAGTGCTGGTCACTTACGAAAACATGTAAGTGAGGAAACTCAAAAACTGGTCTTCTTTCAAGTGGGACAGATACTTTTCTTGTTCAAATTTATAGGACACTGTATGATAACGCAGCAGTGCTGACAGATATACACATGGAACTGTATGCATACATTAGAAAAGATGGAGAAACATTGTTATCCTAGTTGTTGTTGGCATGCTGTGTTCCACAGAAACTCATCCAAATTAAATATGTTTTTTTATGTATAAAACAAGGATGCTTTTCAGCTTTGCTTTGTATTTATGGTTTTGTCATTTCTTCTTTATAGTTACCTATGCTAGTATACCACAGATAGTTTGAACCAATTAATTCTGTCTACTAAAGCATATCTTTTTTGGTTCTCTTTTATTTCTTGCTTCTCATCACCACACCTTCTATTTTGACTGCTTATTTAACAGCTCTCAGATAAGTAATTTCACTTTGCTTATTTAAGCATCCTGTTGCTCACCTCACTTCAAAGTTACATTATTATAAAGGTCCACACAGTTTGGTAATTTCTATCTGCTTGAAATAAGTTTTCCTAATATCTGATGTGTGTATTCCCTAGGTATTTAAAATAAATACTTTCTAATTAATGTAGTGATCTACATAGAGAATTGAATATTGATAGAAATTCTGACTAAATATCTACACAGAATATGTGACTTTGGACCATGTGACGTTGCTCTTTTTTACATCAAAATTTGTTGAATATCAGCAGCTTCATATGATTCAACCTAATAATCAGAGGTCACAGTCCAGAAGATTTGTTGAAAGAGAGTAAAATTATACTTTTACTATAAATAACCCCCAAGTATGATAAATTATCAGTAAAGATATTTTTTAATTCCTCCTCATCTATGCAAATTTGTCAAAACCATTACATAAAGCTTAAGTAAAAATTAGTGCTGGAAACGTGTTTATGCATAATGCATATCTGGAGAAAATGAGATTTGTAAAGTTGGGACTTCTGATCTAATTTTAACATAAGTTCCCAAAGAAAATGAAATATAATTCCATTAAATGTCTTTAGTGCAAATTATCCAGTTATGCAACATCAAGTTCAATGAGATGTGGAATCTAGTAAGTTTATTTTCCAGCTCAATTATTTATTGAATGAGTAGACATTTTTCTAATAGGAAGATATACATTTGGACTATGGAGTATTACTCTGCATTAAAAAATGACAAAATCATAGAATTTACAGGGAAATGGATGGCATTAGAGCAGATTATGCTAAGTGAAGCTAGCCAATCCCTAAAAAACAAATGCCAAATGTATTCTTTGATATAAGGAGAGTAACTAAGATCAGAGTAGGGACGAAGAGCAGGAGAAGAAGATTAACATTTAACAGGGATGAGAGGTGGGAGGGAAAGGGAGAGAGAAGGGAAATTGCATGGTAATGGAAGGAGACCCTCAGGGTTATACAGTGGAGGGGGTAAAGAGAGAGGAGGGGAGGGGAGGGGAGAGGTGGGGAGGGGGGAGGGTGGAGGATGGGAAAGGCAGTGGAGCACAACAGACACTAGTATGGCAATATGTAAATCAATGGATGTGTAACTGATGTGATTCTGCAATCTGTGTATGGGGTGAAGGTGGGAGTTCATAACCCACTTGAATCAAAGTGTGGAATATGATATGTCAAGAAATTTGTAATGTTTTGAACAACCCACAATAAAAAATTAAAAATATAAAAAAAAATTGTATCTAATCCTTTCTGCAGAAGATATATTTGAAATTTATCTTGGGCAATACAAACACATAAATGAGACTTCCATGTAATTATTTATCTCATTATTTTTAAAAAGTTAGAAAATTTGATTCCTGGGAAAAAGTTAAACCTATCAAAATTGTTTGCCATCATGTGTCTTTCTTATTTTTACATTTTCATGCAAACAGCTCTTCACTGGTCGATATCATTTCCAATGCCAAAACATTGCTAGTTTTTTGTTTGTTTGTTTCAGTATAAGTGAACACAAAAACATTGTATGTTGTTTAAAGTGTGTGCTGTAAGTAAAAGCTTAAGCTTTGGAGTCAGGTATATCAGCTTTTAAATTCTACCTTCACACCTTAATAGCTCTATGACCTTGAGCAAGTTACTTAAACATTTAGATCTCAGTTTCCACATATGTAAGTGGAAGTGACAATAGCAGCACATGTATCAGAGGATTGTTGTATTAAATTCATTTAGCACAAAGCTTGGTATATATTAAGAACTCAATTAATGGTAGCTACCATCATTTAAATAATTGACAACATACTTTGGAATTAAAATTAATTCAGTTGCTGAATCTACAATAATATTTGACCATAGAAATTTGCAGAAAAAATGGATTTTTATTTCTTTTTTCTTTTTTGTTTTGTTTTGTTTTTTGTATTGGGGATTGAACTCAGGGTCACTTAACTACTGAGCCATGTCCCTACCCCTTTTTAGTATTTTATTTAGGGACAGGGTCTTACTAAATTGCTTAGAGCCTTGCTAAATTGCTGAGACTGGCTTTGAATTTGCAATCCTCCTGCTTCAGTCTCCTAAACCACTGGGATTACAGGTGTCCACCACCATGCTGGGCTTTTATTTCCTTTATATTTCACGTTAATAAGATTATGACTTTCAGGACTTTGAAAATGTGAAAATAGGTAGTGCAAGTGGAAGTATTGTATTTTCACAATTTTTCTATTACATATTGATAGTGTGATGAGTGGTAAAGCCTACCTGTTGCTAAATAATAAAAATTTAACTCTTCTTAAATAGGAGACAATTCTGGCAATAGTAGTGAATGCAAATAAAGAATAGTCTTTCTTGAAAACTTAAGGAATGTTAATTTAATGTATTCTCTCATTTTACCAAGTGTATTTTTGAACTTTTAGCAAAATTAATCTTCAGTCTTTTATATATGTATGTATGTATGTAAGTATGTATGTATTTTGCAGTACTGGGGATTGAACTCAGGACATTCTACCTCTGAACTATGTATCCAATCTTTTTCAGTTCTATTTTGATACAAGGTCTTGTTAAACTTTCTCATGCTGGCCTAAAAATTGGGATCCTCTTGCTTCAGCTTCCCAAGTAGCTGGCCTTACAAGTAAGTACTACCTGCCCAGCTAATTTTGATTTAAAAGTAATCATCAAAATTATTGTTAAGCTGGGTGCAGCATGCATGACTATGATCTCAGCAGCTTGGGAGGCTGAGGCAGGAGGATTGTGAGTTCAAAGCCAGCCTCAGCAATGGCAAGGCACTAAACAACTGAGTGAGACCCTGTCTCTGAAGATTAACTAAGGATGGGGATATGGCTCAGTGGTTAAATGCCCCTGAGTTCCATCCCTAGTACCCCCTAAAATATTATTAAGAATATCTTTGAAATATGCAATTTTAGTTGAGATATTTGTTGTGATTTAGAAATTATTTTTAATAAGAATGTCACAAAACATGAAATGGCAATGTTATATTTCAAGTTGCTCTGTGTTTTATAATGAGCCAGTAGGGAAGTAAAAAGAAATTAAAGACCAATTATAAATGTCATTAATTCATTAGATTAAAATTTTAAATATATATATAATAAAGGCCTTACTAGAGTGATATATTTATTGCTTGTCCGAATAAATTCTATTTTAAAATAGATGTTACTTCATCATTCTCAAACAACCTACAGACAACATGTATATGGTGGAGGATTTCCTTTCTTTTATGCCAGTATCTGATCAAAACATATAATTTAAATTATATTTGTTGTTAAATTGCATATTTACAAACATTTACATTTGAACCACCAGACATTTAAGTAACTTAAGGATGCAGATTTTTCTCATGACACAAAACAACCAAAGACATATAAATTGATCCCACTTAGAAAGTCTAGTTTTCCTGAGAAACTGTTCAGTCTTCAGTAGAAATCCAAGAAAAAATGCTGTTCTTTCATTTATTAAGCTTTTTCTTTTTTAAATTCTGAGTGTTTTGAAAACTAGTAAATATAACCTACAGTAAAATGGTTAAGAAAAATATTAAATTTATATCTTTGATAACTGAAATGACACAAACATTGTTAAAATCATTTGCTGTCATTATTCTAAGAGGTTGCATTTTACCTTGGTGGTGTATTAAAAATGATCAAAATTTCAAACTTCATTCTAAGGAAGAGGGGTTTTTTTTTAATTTAAAGGATAATATAAAGCTTGTTGAGAGCCACAGCCGAAGGGGCCCCAGCAAACTTCCAGCTGCCAGCAAACTTCCAGCTGCCGGCTGACGATTGGCTCACAGCAGCCCCAGCAACATCTAGCTGATTGGCTCCTCTGCGGTGATGCTCAGTGGACTGTTTCCCTGCCCTTTCAGACCACGGAGCTGCTCATTGGGGGACTTTTTTGGCTCCGCCCACATGACCCAGCCAATCGGCCTCAAGAGCAGGAGGATTGTGGGAGGTGGAGAGAAGCTTGGGGGGGAGAGAGAGGCTTGGGGAAAGCCGGTGGTGGCAGTTGAGGCTCTGAGGGTTTTTCCTGAGAGACTATTTTGTTTGTAGTGTGTGGTTCTAAAAATAAAGTTAGTTTCTTTTGACAAGTGGCTCCTGATTGTGCCCAGCCAGACTGCGGCAAAAGCTTAAGTTTATTCCCACCACTTCTCTTTCTATTTTCTCTGTTTAAAAATGCTTATTGCAGCATATTTAAATGTCATAGTTATTTTGCAGAACTTCATCCCCCAAGGTAAAGAAACATATAGAAGCTGAATTTTTGAGACTCAGAACACTTTTTCTCACCAAAATCTTATTTTATCATCAGATCTCTAGCATTCTTTAAAACATCTTGATATTGCACGATGCACATATTATATATTTTTTTTGATTATCATATTTTTTTATTTCTTTTCTTTATATATATATATATTTTTTTATTGGTTGTTCAAAACATTATAAAGCTCTTGACATATCATATTTCATACATTAGATTCAAGTTGGTTATGAACTCCCAATTTTACCCCAAATACAGATTGCAGAATCACATCGGTTACACATCCACATTTTTACATAATGCCCTATTAGTAACTGTTGTATTCTGCTACCTTTCCTATCCTCTACCATCCCCCCTCCCTCCCCTCCCATCTTCTCTCTCTACCCCATCCACTGTAATTCATATCTCTCCTTGTTTATTTTCCCATTCCCCTCACAACCTCTTATATGTAATTTTGTATAACAATGAGGGTCTCCCTCCATTACCATGCAATTTCCCTTTTCTCTCCCTTTCCATCCCACCTCATGTATCTGTTTAATGTTAATCTTTTCTTCCTGCTCTTCCTCCCTGCTCTGTTCTTAGTTGCTCTCATTATATCAAAGAAGACATTTGGCAATTGTTTTTTAGGGATTGGCTAGCTTCACTTAGCATAATCTGCTCTAGTGCCATCCATTTCCCTGCAAATTCTATGATTTTGTCATTTTTTAGTGCTGCGTAATACTCCATGGTGTATAAATGCCACATTTTTTTTATCCATTCATCTATTGAAGGGCATCTGGGTTGGTTCCACAGTCTAGCAATTGTGAATTGTGCTGCTATGAACATCGATGTAGCAGTATCCCTGTAGTACGCTCTTTTACTTTTCTTTTGGAAAAGTAAAATAAGATTTGTTTATATGAAAGTGACATTGAGTAAGTGAAGTGCCTAGGAGTTTTTCCTTGAATAATTTAGTATATAATATGTGAATAATTTAAAGAACTATAAAGTTGGGAGACAACAGGACCGTAAAATAAGACTGGAAAAGAAAGGATACTGTTCAAATCTGATATAAATTATCTGTCTTTGTAATGATGTGTGGGTGAATATTTTTACCTACTTATAATGAGTATTCTAAGGGTTTACTAATTTTTGAAAATTGGGAGAAAATACTCATTTGTTTTCTGTTTTGAGGTATACCGAAATTAAAACTTGCTAGAAAAAGAAAACGAAAGTGAAGGAATGGCTTGTGTGTGCTAAAACAACTACTTAAAGGGTTTGTTTTCCACTAGAGAATGTTGTTGTGAAAAAAGAGAATGGGCGTGTAATGTTTCTAAACTTTTCGTGGCTGTGGCATTTCTCTTAGCTGTCTTAAATTTTCTAAATGTTTTGTCATAATCTTCACAGTACATGTGTTTAAAAATTATAGTCCACATAAATCTACAACTATAAAGGAAACTTTTCTTAAGATAATAATATTTAGTTACCTCTTATTTGTCAGAATATCTTGGTACTGAGGATTGAAGACTGGGGTGCTTTACCACTGAGCTCCGTCCCTGCCCTTTTTATTTAATTTTATTTTTTTTCTTGATATAGACTCTGGCTAACTTGTTTAGGGACTCACTAAGTTCTGAGGCTGGCCTTGAACTTGGAATATTGCTGAGATTATAGGTGTGCACCATAGCATCCAGCTGGGAATTGCTTTTCCTAATACTTTTCAAATAACAATTCACCCAGATTATGGGGAATTTCAGTCTCACTGAAAAAGTTTATTTCTCTATGCAAATTTAACCTGCAAAAGTAAGATACACTTGAGTTTAAGCTTAGGCCTGAACTGACTGAGAGAGAATAGGCGATTTAGAATTTGACACTTGATCACACTGAGTGCAGAATAAAGAACAATAACAATGATATATTCAGAAACTTTTATTTATTTATCTATTTTATTTTTATTTTCTGGTAGCATTGGATTCTCTCACCAGGGAATCCACAACTCTGCATGCTAGGCAAAGATTCTACTGCTGAGTTATAATTACAGGAAAGGAACTAACTATTGTTAGAGGCCAATGTTTTTATACTTAGTAGTTTTCTCTCAACTGTATCCAGGCTATCATGCCATTAATCATGTCCAAGAGCAGATAATACACAATATTACTCCAATGGGTGTTGTAAAACCTGAATAGAAGTGAATATATTATACTATTAGTAACACCAAAGGTGTCCTCTTATACAACTATGCATTCTAAGGAGAGGCAATAAGATAAATACTCTGAACTGAACAAAGTTCAAATAGTTTAAATAATATCAGAAATGTCTCCACAACCCTTATTGATGTAAAGGGTGCAGAGAATTAATAACTAAGTCAGACAGCAACTTAATTTGATAAATTAATTTCATAAGCTTGAATCAACCAACGAGGATGATTGTCTATAGAGAAGATGATTGTCTATTGAAGAGCAGTATGTTTCCTTTAGCAGATATGTTAGTTTCCTCTCTCCTCAGTAATCATTTTCTGACTTTATTTGTACTATTAGCAAATTCTTAAGTCAGATTTTTCAACCTCTTGATTTTGCAGTTGGTTTGACTTTCTTAACCTTAAAAATCATTACTAGTACGTTTTCTTACACACAGAAATTCTTATGATTAATTATTTTAAAATTGCTTTATATATTTTAACACAAATAATCTTTAGTAAATTCTCAGAGTCTTATGAACAGAAATTGAGTAATTTCATTATTTGACACGGTGAAAAAAATTTAACCAAATAAAAGAATGTAACTTACAAATGTAACATATTATTTGAGTTAAACTTTCAAATATCTTTTAATATTACTATAGTCTTTTTTTCATACACTGAAAATTTGCATCATCCCTTGCTATAATTCACACATACTACAATAACTATTAGACACACTCTTGACAGGTAATTCATTGTAATAATGTCATACCTGAGGTTTGGTATTCTATCCAATATCCAGTGTTACACCAATAAATGTTCTTAAACAAGTAATTTTGCTTCATTTTACAGGCATATTAATTTCTAGTAAGTCAACCAGCTAGCAGGGTTAAAACTAAAGAAACTAAAGCATAAATATTGACCATCCCAGATTTATTGTAACAGGACTTATCAAGAAGAAATCTATTTTCTGAGAGGAAGTCAACTATAGTTAGTTATAATTTGGCTGGTATTCAGGACAAGTGTTGTGCAAATACATATTGAATTTCAGACCAACGGGTGTTAAAATATACATATTCTAAATATGCCCCTTTGAGTCAATTACTGATTAAAGTATTCTCATAGGTATATATTCAGCATCTAGTTTGGACTGAATTAGTCACATTGGCCTGTTTGCTTATCAAGAACCAAACATATTTATATGGGTAAAAATTATTCAATTCTCAGACGTTTGTCATTTATGTCCTTAATAATAAAAATATTATTGTGCATGAAAGAGAAATATCAGAAAATAGTATTTTAATTCACTTCCCAACATTCTATTGAATGACAAAGCATGTAGAGATTTTTTATTAAGGGTCAGAAATTCCAGAATTTACGTATACACAACTAGTTTTCTCTCATATATCATTGCAGGAGGAAGAATTACCAAGAAAAGAAGAGCCCCTAAGTAAGAAAGTGCCACTTCTGACAGGTTCACACAATATTAAATGTAGTGGGCTGAAAAATTCCTTTATTTTTAATTTTGTTTGGGGATTAGCTCCAAGGGTGCTCTACCACTGGGATATACCCCCTGTCTTTTTTAATTTTTATTTTGAGACAGCATCTCACTAAGTTGCCCAGGCTTGCCTCCAATTGTGATCTTCCTGACTCAGCTTCCTGAGTGGCTAAGATTTTAGATATGTGCCACCATGCCTGACTAAGGGCTACAACTTTTTAATTTTATAATTTTAATATAAACATTAATGAAAAATGCAAACTCATTAATTTAAATATCTGAAATTTATAATTGCCTCAACAGACTTAAACTCATACATTAGCTTCTTAAATCCACAGTTGAAGTTTACATAGGGAAATCAGTTTAGCACATTCTAGGACTATTATTAAAGGCAAAGATCTAACACTGCCTATCTCCCCCACTTTGACATATATTCAAACTGTTAATGTATTTTGTATTACATATGTAATTGTGTAAACTCATTTGCTCAGACTATGAAGAAATTCTTCAAATTGATCTATATCCATACATTAATAAAAATAGTCAAAACTATGTGTTATGGATCTGGGATTAGTACATCATTAAGATTCTATGTTTATGGCATTTGATTAATTTTCCATATCACATTATAAGGCTCCATATTTCCCCAAAGTGTTTTGATCCTTGCTTTTAGGTTGATATGAAATGTCATAGTAGGTGAAGTACTTAAGGCACTCTCTTAGGAAATGAAAAAACAAATAATAAATCTTGGTTTATCTTACACTTCCCATTAAGAACCTAAACAATAATTAAGAGGTACAGAATATTTCTATAACTGAAGAAACTTCTATTGGTTACCCCTGATCTAGATTTTTGATGGAGTAATTGATATGAAACTGACATATATATATATATATATATATATATATATATATGACATAGGGATTCCATTTCCTACATTAGAAAGCATAATTTATAGGCATTTACACTATAAGCACCTATTCCCCAAAAAGGAACATTTACATCAGCACCTTGTCTTTTTAAAAATTGTAATCTATACTTTTTGGCAAAACACTAATAATATAAAACACAACATATATTTAAACAAGCAGCAAGCTATCATAATTTATATATAAATATTCATTAAATGCTTTACCAAATATGACTTAATTGGAATTGAGAATTCAAAAATATAGCCTGGATTTTTTCAAAGATTAAAAACACTTCTTTGTTAGATTCCAGAAATACCTTTCCTGCATACCCTACCTCTAAAAGGTATTGCAGAATTTTTTAAATTAAAATGGTGTCTATGATAACATATTTAAAAACACAATCTGGGGCTGGGGTTGTAGCTCA
This sequence comes from Marmota monax, assembly GCF_021218885.2. NCBI lineage: Eukaryota > Metazoa > Chordata > Mammalia > Rodentia > Sciuridae > Marmota > Marmota monax. The sequence continues at coordinate 3,035,091 of NW_026695065.1, forward strand.
GCAGTAGAGAGCTCACCTAACACATAAGAGGCTCTGGATTAGATCCTCAACACCACATAAAAATAAGTAAATAAAATAAAGGCATTGTGTCCAACTACACCTAAAAAACAAATATTAAAACAAAACAAAACACAACACAACATAATATTAGCCAGGTGTAGTAGTGCACTATTGTAATCCCAATGGCCCGGGAGGCTGAGCCAGGAGGATCACAAGCCCAAAGCCAGCCTCAACAACTTAGGAAGGCCCTAAGCAAATTAGTGAGACCCTGTATCAAAATAAAGTGGTTCAGGGGTTAGGTGTCCCAGGTTCAATCCCTGGTACCAAAAACAAAAACATAATCTTTATAATCCCTGTTTCCCCTTATCCAAGATCTAAAATTGTGCAGAAATTTATAAATTTCTTATTCATAGTTATACAGCAAATTGGAGGATCCTACCATAAAATGATAGACCTCTGTCATATGTTATTTGCATGTTGAATTTAGATTTGCAGTTTCTTGAAATCCAACTCAAAGTGTTTGACCTATCACAGGAAAATCCTTTTGTGAATAAGGATTCCACAGATCACATGCCAGAGAGGTCTTGCCTCAACTGCTCTCAACTTTGTAATCTTGTGAAGAAGCTGACAAGCTTGGGTGAGACAATGTTTTGCTATCCTCCTTAAAGAATTAGAAATTCCTCTCTGAGATAGTGTGCATTGATATCAAGAGACATTATAGTTAAGATCATTTTCATAACTAAAGAAATTTGAAATTGATAAGTGGGTAATTAATAACTCTTAGTGACATAATATGTGCTTATTATTTAAGGGCAGCATGACCATTTTCCTCAGAGTCAGAAAATAAATACTATTAGCCAATGAGGGGAAGATAGTACCAACTAGTCTATATTTATAGTCCCTTGAATCTATGCTTTTTACTGCTTCACAAAACTACTGCAAATTCCCAATTCTGTGTATCAGATTTTTAGAACTTGTATCATTATCCAAAGGATAAAATCCATTTAGTAGAAATGACAATTTTTATTTAAGCTTTCCTTCATAGACCAGTGAGGATAGAAGATATTTCACTACAGTTTAAATTCATGAAATATTTTGTGCTTACATAGAATCTTGGATAATTTGCTGCTAATGGCACTTCATCTTATCCATCAGGGAATACAGAATCATTGCATCCCTGAAACTAAAGTAACCTTGGAGGAATCACCATGCAACCTCCTATCTAGTACAAAATTTGAGTTATTGAAGCCCTTTCTTTTCAGTGGATCTATTTTATTTAAGTTACAAATGATTACATTGTACTGGAGGCAAAGACCTTTTTCTTTCTCCTCCCTCTTTTTATCCTCCACCCACAGCTGATTGCAGAGCACTATGGCGACTATACGAAAGTGGGTTTTAATTCAGATATTTCAAGGTGAGTTTTATATATGTTAAATATCATATAAGTATGCTTTCTTCTGGTTATTTTCAGGAGTACTAACTTTATCTGAACTCCAATTTTTGTGGTTGAACTTTTCCTTGTGTTATAAGATTTACTTCAAGGTTAAAATGTTAATAGTGAGTGAGACTGGGTTAGAAGAAAGGGAAGTCTTTATTCCATTATGCTGGTTGATATAATGTGTGGAGATGCAAAACAACAACAGAAATCCCACAAATTATGATAATGCTCCTTTGGCCTGAATGACTACATGTATCATAAATGAATTGTCAATTCCTAAAGAATTAATTATGAGAAAAGACAACACCAGAATCCTACTAATTGTAAACAAGGAATATACAAAGTCTTTCTGGGTCGTGCTGAGATATGATTAGAATCATTAGTTATTCATGTATTGATAAATCAGGAAAATGCTTATTTTGGGAAAAAATACTTCTGCGGATTATTAACACCCAGAGTAGAGGGACCATTCTTCCCATTTCCAATGCTTGACTTATAAAATGTACTCAACAAATATATTCCAAACTAACAAGTGAGGGTGTTCTAATGAATAAAAATAAGAACTTTATTTTTCTGACAGGAGGATGAGTTGGTTAAATAAGTTTTAGTACATCTCCCCTAAATCTTCATATGTAAATGAATGAAAGCTATTCAGAATTTTGTTGTATCTAATAAATTTTGGGAATAATGTTCAGTACATCTCTCAAGGAGATTTTATTTATTATTATAAATATTTTGGTCCCAGTTATTGAACTCAGAGGCACTCAACCACTGAGCCACATCTCCAGCCCTATTTTGTATTTTGTTTAGAGACAGGGTCTCACTGAGTTGCTTAGCACCTTGCTTTTGCTGAGAATGGCTTTGAACTCATGAACCTCCTGCCTCAGCCTCCTGAGCTGCTGGGATTATAGGCATGCGACACCGTGTTCAGCTCCATGGAGATTTTAATTTTCCCCCCAATCATGTACATTTGTGATTATTGTGCCAAGTGCACCCCCATAACCTTGTTCCAATATCCCTGATATGATACAATGTATTTTTGAATAATATATTGTCACAAATAACTATTCTGAGTTTCTTCTATCCATGGAGCTAGAAAAAAAAGGATATTTCTCTGACCCTGGCATTGCTGAAAGAAGAAACATTTTAATAGATTTATTCAACATTAAATTTCTCAGGCATTTCTAATTTTATTTAAGAAAGAAAAGATTTAAGTAACCATCTTTATTTTATATGTCTTTTTTTTTTCATTATTCTCTCCATTACTTGCCTCTTAATCCCATCATTCAAATCCACATTTCTGGTGCCCAGAACCTGCCATATCCAACAAATCTCCCCACCCTCTCCTTTCAGTCCTCAGGTCTTCATTCACTGAAGTCATGCTCATTTCCATTAGTTTCCCCAAATACCTCCTTTGGTTTTGAGTTTTATAATTCTTTAAAGTCTCTACACAATCCTTAAGTTTTCCATCTTTGTTACCTGAAATACTCCCACTGAAATTTCTATCACTCCTTGACCTGTCTATATTATATAAAAATTTATTCTTTCTCTTAGTCCCTCCCAAATGCTCAGAATCATTCTTTACCTCTCAGTCATTCCTTCCCTCTTCTCAGTACTCTCATTCTTTCTTCCATAACTCTCTTACTAGTCCTCTGTTCCTCCCAGTTTACCCTAGTGGGTCATGTCCTCCTCAAATTACTCAAGACCCCTACAAGTAGTTGGAGCATAATTCATCCCATTTTACTATAATTAGAAATGGTTCAAATTTACAACTGCCATTAGTTTTTTAAGATGTTGATGGACCTTTATTTTGTTCATTTATTTATATGCCATGCTGAGAATGAAACCCAGTGCCTCACACATGCTAGGCAAGTGCTCTACCACTAAGCCACAAATCCAGCCCCACAAACTGCCATTATTGAAAGAGTTTGTAGCTCAATTTTTGGCACCTTGATTTCAGTTTTTTTTTTTCTTTATTGCTACCAAATATGCACACAGCATTTTACAGACTTGACATTTATAGCATGTTCACTTGAAAGAGAACTACAGATAATCAAGGGGAATTACAAAAAAAAATTAGAAGGAACAGTCCTTGTCTTCTTAGTACTGGTTTATTGTTAATATAGCAAAGCCAAATAAAAACAAGGTAATTTTTGTACACAAAGAAATTAAGTTCATTCAGATCAAAATGATGTTCTGTGCACTTTTTTCATGGGGGGGGGGAAAGAAAGAATAGATGAGTAAGAGGATGTTCTATATGAATGCACATGATGCATAGTAACTATTAAAGAGATTCTGTTTCCAAATTTAAATTAGAAAAAACAATTTTCTCCAAATCTTTGCTGACTGCCTTCACCTTAAATGTCTTATTTTAACTATAGTCCCTTATAGATTTATATTTAACATTACCTTTACTCTTAGGTTTATTCCAATAATTCCATGTGATATTAATCTCTGAAAGTCTTTTAGAGGAAATCAATTCTGAATTGCTCTGAAGCAGATGATTACCTTGGATGACCAAAGAAGATGTGGAAAAAGTAATGGCTAGAGAATAGGTGCTGGCTTGACTGAAGAGGAGAGGTCATATGTAATGAATTTAAGAGAAAGGTGTTTGTTGGAAGCAGATAATTAGGACCTCAAATGGTACACCTCAGAGTTTAGAACCTATAAATTTCAATAGGTAACAAAGAGCGATAATTGTTTTTAATTTTTGTGGTTGTTTTGTTTTGGTTATTGCATATAATGTTTTCCAAAATAGTTTTATTTATTTTTCAATACTTTAAAAATGTAAAAGTAATCCTGGGTGGGGTTGTAGCTCAGTGGTAGAGCACATGTCTAGCTAATGTCAGGTATTGGGTTCAATCCTCAGCACTACACATAAATAAATAAATAAATAACTAGATAAATAGATAAATAAATAAATAAATAAAGGTATTGTGTCTATTTAAATCTAAAAATATTTTTTAAAACATAATATATAAAAACACTGTTTGCCTGGGGCCTGGGTTGTGGCTCAGTGATAGAGATCTTCTTAGCATGCATGAGGCACTGGGTTCAAACCCTGGCACCACATAAAATAAAATAAAATAAAGGTATTGTGTCCCTCTATAACTAAAAAAAAAATAATCAAAAAATACTGGTTGGATAGATAATATATTTGGCCATGGTTGTTTTAAAAAACTTTTATTCTGAAATTTTAGAAAGAGGTTAAGAAACATTGCTTATGTCAAATCTGACTCACTTTAACAGTTCCTCTTGAAAATTAGCAGATGAAATTAGTGAAAAATTTTAAAGGTGCAATGTTGTAGTGTTATTTTTTAATTTTAAAGTGATCAACTTTAGAGAAGTTAATTTTTTTTATTTTCAGTACAAAATATTGAAGACATAACTTACATATTTTAGTTGCCAATACTACTTCAAAAATCACTTATTTTGTGAGATTCATTTGCTTTAATATTTTCAACACAGTGATGGATGACACAGAATTGAGAAGTTTTAGAATCATGCTATTAAAACTCCTTATTTTCCCTAACTTGTTTTTTAAACATGTAATTATCAAATAAAACCTTCCAATGAGTCAATGTTTCCTATTGCATCAAAATAACATGTTGGTCAACATAAGCATTTGGAAATAAAAAATAATAATATCTGAATGAAAATGTCAGTGGGATATATACTTTTTGAAAATGTTATCAAAAGTTATAAAGTTTTAAATGGAAAGTTTGTTAGGAAAATATTGTCAAAAATACATTGCAGTTGGAAAGTAATCATTAAATTACTCTTTTTTATACATGACAATAGGATGCATTATGCCCATTACAAAAGCATGGAATATATCTTGTTCTATTTCAGTACCTAGTATCTTTCCTTCCCCTCCTCTACTGTTCTTACTCCCCTACTCTACTTTCCCTACTCTATTGATCTTACTGCCATTTACCCAGAGTTTTCTTTTTTAATTAATTTCTTGTGGATGTACATGATAGTGAGACTCACTGTGATATATTCATATATTTATGTAGGAAATTTGTGTTACATTTATTCCACTGTCTTTCCTTTTCCCATCACCTCTCTCATCCTTTCATTCCCCTTTAGCTATTCTGCTAATCTCCTATACCTTTTTAAAGTACCCTTTTTAAACAAAGGTTTTCATTTTAAATTATATGAGAAAATTATTTGTTGCTAAATTGAAAAAAACTTTAATATCACTGTTTTCCAAAAACAAAACACATGGTCTTTAAAAATTACAAACATAATTTAAAATCAATTAAAATTATATGAAATATGCAATTGAGAATCAGATAGTCTGGCTTTACAAAGAGAATTTTGATGCAAAAACTTTTACAACTGTAGCATTAATCATAATTAAGATCAGTTACCCTAATGATTACAGATTTATGATTGAAGTTTATTTCAATCATGGAATGCTGAAACCAGAAAGAAAAGAAAAAATGAGCCCCAAACCTACTCACCTTCAGGGAGGTTGGTGAGTCATAGAATGATTAAATTACTTTGCCCAAGTCTGTTTTTTTTTTTTTTTCTGGTACCAGGCATTGAACCCTGGGGTGCTTAAACATTGAGCCACATCACAAACCCACTTTTCTTTTATTTAGAGACAAGGTCTCCCTAAGTTTCTTAGGGTCTCGCTAAATTGTTGAGGCTGGCTTTGAACTCATGATCCTCCTGCCTCAGTACACCATGCCCAGCAAATCACAACTTTCTAAATGCATAATTCAAAATAATAATAATGTATAATTCGAAATAGTAATAATTCAAGTCTAATAATTTTTACCATGGGATTAGAAATATTTTTGTGAGTAGAGATATACAAACATTTTATTTATTTTATATTTCAGTTTAATAATTGCAGCACAAGTTATAACATGTATATATGTTCCAGGAACTATTCTATGAGCTTTACATATATTAATTCACCTAGTTTTCATAGTAACAATATGAGGTAGAAGCTATTAATATCCACATTTTAAACAGTCACAAGAAATTTGAACAGCTTACATAAAATCACCTAACTAATAACTGGTACATTTTGGATTAAAAATTAGGAAATCTTGCTCCATAATCCATTCTACACTGTTAATAAAATAAATTCACTTTTGCAGAGTGGTTTATATTTATGTATAACAATATCTTGTGACAAATTTTGAGAGTACTGGAAATAAAGATTGTCTTAGTTTCCATGTCAAATACCTTTTGTAGGTCTGGGGTTATGGCTCAGTGGTAGAGTACTTACTTATCACACTTAAGGCACTGGGTTCAAAACTCAGCACCACATAAAAATAAATAAATAAATAAACAAACAAACAAATAAATAAACAAAAGATATTGTGTTTATCTACAACTAAAAATTTAAAAAGTTAAAAAGACTTTTAGTAATAGTTTTAAATGAATGATTCTGCAACAATATATGTGAATCTTTAAATGAATGATTTCTCAGAAGTCATCAATATTCATCAAGACAGTTGCAAAAATGGATCTCTATGGAGTTCTGCATTTCATTCTGTAAGGAGACATTTTCACTTATTTTAAAAACTAAATTATCAAACCCAAAATATATTGAAATAATGCTTCCATGAAATGGCATCTTTTGTGACCATGGTAGATTTAGCTATCAACTATGTTTTTATGTATCTGATAATAATATAAACATTTTACATTTTCTCCTCAATGTGATATACAATGCAGAAATAAAAGCCCTATTTTCTCTCCCTTGTTGTAGCCTGTGGACTAAACAACTAAAATGAAAGTAATATTGAGAAAAATGATGCTCCATAAAAGACAGGATACTTTGATATGCTGATGTGGCATATGGGAAAGTAACTGTAAATTAAAAACACTTGTAGCAAAATTATATAGTGGATATGGAAAAAGCAAAAAAAATCAATTTGTAATGTACAAAATATCTATATAATTTTACCATTTTATGCACTAGGGTTGTGGCTCAGTGGTAGAGGTTGCCTAGCATAGCACTGGGTTCAATCCCCAGCACAACATAAAAAAAAAAAAAAACTAAATAAACAAAATAAAGGTGTTGTGTCCATCTACAACTAAAAATAAAAATTTAAGAATCACCATCTTATGTGTAATGAGATAATAAAGTCTAGAAATTACCATAATAAAAAGCTCAAATATTAGTAAATGTTATAATATTAGATCTTTCAGTCATTACCTCTATTTGCTCATATTTTCTTCAAATAATAATAGAAAATTAAATAGAAAATAGTTGATTCATAAAACATAGGAATGGAAAAAGTAAAATAAAATATAAGAATGAATCCCTCTGTTACTTTTTCTAATATTATTTTTTAAGGATATAAGTGTGGAGAGGGAAAACTGAAGGATTCCACTTCCATTTCAGTGCTTAATGGCTTAATTAGTTTTTCTAAGTTATTTAAACTCTCAGAGTCTTTTTCTTCATTAACTATTATTTCCTTAGAAAACACACACACACACACATATGATAAAATAAAAATAACAAATTATCAGCATTCATTAAGACTGTATGCAGCACCATGGAGAATTTGGAGATCAAGGCTAAATCTGAAAAAAAAAAAACAGAAATATGAAGAAATTTGTAAACTGTAGCAGTCAATATATATCAGTGCTGTGGCTGTATATTCAGAGAGGGAAGAGGCAATAAGGACCTGGGGACAAATAAAAGGATGAACGTGAAGTCATACTTGAATACATCAATAAAAATGTCTTCCATTGCAAGGTTCTGCATCATAGCTACTTATTTGGAGTATGCATGTGTTTTTGATATTACATAGAGCAAGATGGTGGTAAAATTATACTAATAGTCGTCTGTTACAATATTTTCACTATTTCCTTTACTTTCCTGTCTGACGTTTTAAAAGAATTAATATTTTCTATGATGCATCATATTTTTCATACTATCCATGTAAGGATTATGATGGTAAATGAGAAGAACATGGTGAGTACACACATATCTATTAGCCCTACCCAATATACTTGAAATTATCTGGTGGCTAGTTGTATTGGTATGTTGCTTTTTGTAATGTTAACATCTAAGATATGGTACATTTATTTATATAGCATCTCATAGGTTTTACTGGGAACATATTATTTTTATGAAAATAATTCTATTTTAAGAAACTATTTACTCATATGTATAAAATGGTGCATTAACTTTCTCTTAGAGAATGTCAAGTAATGCAATTTCAATTTAAAATGAAGAGGAATTCTGTTCATTTTCATTGAACTAACAAGTTAACAATTTCTTAAAAACATTACCTATTATTTCAAGATTTAAAATCTCATCCATAAAGGGTTTAATAATAAATCTCACTGTACCATCTCATTTTATGCTTTTTTGTCTCCTGCATATGAATTGAGTACACCAGACATCATTTCACTGTCCCAAATGCACACACAGCTCAAGATTATTGACTTCTTATACTTCTTGATCTAGATCAGCACTGTCCAATGGAATATTCTGTAATGATGTAAATGTTTAAATGCACCTGCAGTGCCATAGCCCTTAGCCATACTAGTTATACTTCCATTATTACATTTTGAAATGTGTCTACTGCAATAAAATAATTGAATTTTTAAGTTAATTTTTTATTTCCACATTTACATATAGTGAGGGCTACTACATTGGACTGAATGGGACTATATTGTGGAAATTAGACTGTCACCTTTGCTTCTAAACTTTTGCTCTTATGTTATCTATACTATTAATACCTGCACTATGGAATTTATTTTTTATCATGAATAGCACAGAACTTTATTTTCCAAGGTTGTCAGTTTATAAGAGGAATTAATAATACCACAAATGATTAAAATTTTCATGAGTGCAAGTTATAGCAAGAGTAAAATATTTCTCATTGTGATAGCTTATTCTGATTTCCATTAAGAAGTGGAATATTCCTGAAAAGGAAAGTAGAACCAAATTTTTATTATTTCTAATATTTCTTGTAATAATATGAAAATACAGGATAGTATGTTTTATCACTATATAGAGATAATAATTTAACAAGAATGAGAAAACAGCAATTTTCATCTATTTCATATATATTTGAAATTGATAGGATTACAGTGCATGTTGCATTTCTACATACCAAAAATTTTGAGAGATAAAGTATCACAAATAATTTGAGCATCTACTACCTACTAAAAAGAATGTTAATTTCATTCTTTCTTGTAATTCTTTTTTTTTCCAAAGTCAATGTGAAATCGAATTTTGAGAAGATTATATTTCAATATTTTTTCAAACTTTTATGTTGAATACAGTAAAAACACTACATTATGTAACCAACTTAATATGAGAGTAACCCTTACCACACCACTTGCATTTCAATTATTTTTAAAAATATGTCTTTTCAATTGCCAATTTTCCTTAAAGTGATATGTTTGTGCATGCCCAGGACATACATTCACAGTGAAAAATAAAGATTATTAAGATTATTATTTTAAACATGAAAGCAAAGCATATCATATATATTCCATAATTATGGTTTGGCTATTGTTTATTTGTCCAAATATCCAGCTCTGTAGAGGAAGAACTTGTATGTTCTTGATTTCTCATTTGACACTACCTAAGGACAATTTGAGGTTAATATATTGCTTCTTTTATAAAGAAAAAAAGAAATAGTAGCATATAACTCTTCTTTTAGTTTGATAGAATATTACCTCATACAGGGAAGTGTCCTTTTTACTTGTGGTGAGAAACCATAGAGTATAAGGAATGAAACTTAACTGTAAAAGGAATCACTTTTAATTATTTTATAAGAGGAATTAATAATACCACATGGTTTATGGTTATCCAAAGTGGTAAACATGAAAAAAGAAAATAAAAATTTTAAATAAGAGGAACCTATAAATATTTTCAAAAGGTGCAGGACCACATAATTAATTCAAAATTTTGTTTAGTGATAGGAAACTGTTTTCCCAAGGACAGCTTAACATGATTTGTAATGAAAATAACTGCAAGTAAAGGTATTACATAAAATATACTCCTAGGAAAATTGAGATCATTGAATAAAAGAGAATTCATGAAGTAATGAACCCTTTGAGTTTTAGTAAACAATTTCTTTTGTTTCTTGAAATCTTTGCTTGTCTCTGTACTGATACAATCTGGAAGGTAGGGGTGGGAAGAGTTCAAAACAAAAGAATTGGAGACCAAAATCTGCAGGAAACATTTCCTAAGTACTTATATATTTAGCACAGTGCACATATACTACTAAATTAAATATAATGGTTTACTAATTTTTGATATGTACTTAAAATAATTAATTTGCTTTAAGAGTGGATAATTTTAGTACAAAATATGGATCTATGTAATTATTCAATTCAGAAATAGGTGGAGTAATTTTAAACTCAAATTTCTATTTTTTGAAGAGAGGAATCTTCAAGTACTTTGTAGGATTTTACATGTGGTAAAGAGAGTTCCGTTGAAAAATGTTTATATTTTACTGTTGGTATTTGTACACTTTCAAATATATTAATAATATTCAAGAAGTACCCAATAGACTTCTAAAATTAGAATTTCTCAAATTTGTCAAGGTGTTTTTGAATACCCAAATTGATGTTTGAATGGTTAGTATTGCATTTGTATATGAAATTAAAATCCATTAAGACAAAACTAAAATAATAACTTATTATAGATTTGAAAAATATTGCTCAATCAACAAAATATTTTCTTAAGTATTTTTCCTTTATAATAAAGGAATGATAAAGGAAAAATATAAAAAAAAAACTTTGTCTTTGTGTGAGCAACTTGTAAATGCATTTGACTGGTATCTGTTACAGACCTTATATCTTTGTGAAAACCAGTCTTAACCCTGTATATGAACTTATTGCATAAATGAAGAAATCAAGAAGTAGTGTTTAACTTATAAGTTCTGATTCCATTATTAAATATGATTCTGAATCATTGTTTTTCTTCCTTAAATGTATCATAAGTTTCAAATGTGATCAGTATGTATGTACCTTTTACATACAGTTCAATTTTTTTGTATTCATTTATTAATTAATGTTATTTTATCTGGTTATCTAGTTTGTTTTTGGTTTTCAAGTGAAATGAAACCAAAATCACAGAAATAGCATTAAAGTATATGTGAAACACCATTTCCAAGATTCTGCTGGTGTACATCATTTTCTTTTAATTATTGATTTTATTGCATCATGATTTTGATAAATTAGCAACTGAGAAAAACAAAATTGTATATTAAATCATGCTGGTATATGCATGTAAGTAGCAGAATTGTCTGATATAATACTTTGAGCCAATATTGTATTTAGTATATAAGCATAGGGAACTTAGCAATCAATAACAAGTTTTAAAAAAAAAAAACAAAAAACTTTTTTGATCTTGGAGATTGAACCCAGCAGCTCTTTACCAGAGAACTACATTCCCAGGCCTTATTTTTTTTTTTTAATTTTGAGACAGGGTCTCACTAAGTTGTTTAGGGCCTTGTTAAGTTGCTGAGGCTGGCTTTGAACCTGTGATACTTTTGCCTCAACCTCCCTAGTTGCTGGGATTACAGGTGTGTATCAACATACCTACAATATTAGAATACCTATTAATTTTTACTCATAGTTAATTTAAATATTAATATGACAAACATAATATCACTTATTTTTTTTCTGCTTAGACCTGTACTTTTTAAATAAATCATGGGAACAACAATTAATAAAATTTATCACTTACCCTTACATATCTAAAACTCAAAATAGACTATTCAACAAATACCCAGTGATATCACAAATTTATTCTAAGACTATATATTCCTAGAAACTATATTTTGTTAAGAAATAACCAAAATGGTCATGCCTAAATGTTACATTATTAAATAGCACCTCTCTGTACCCCTCGATGTCTTTGGTATTTATGATGCCCTATTACCTCAATCTTTTTACTCCACATAATAGATGCCAAGTCCATTTCTTTCTGCTCCATCTCTTTTCTTTTACAATCTCTTTATCTTTACACATGGGGATCATGTAGCTAGGCAACTTTTACTTTCTTAAAGCATGATCATCTAGAGGATATATGAAGTATGAGATTAATGACTTGTTCATAGTTTTATACACTGTTTATATGCTTAAGATATAAATTAATGCCTGAAGATATTTATGTATATAGCATAGTTGTTAATAAGGATTAAGTGAAATAACCGACCTGAATCATTTAGAGCAATTAAAATCATAAAAAAATGGAAATTATCCTTTGAACTTAGTTGAATTTAGGATTTATGTGTTATGATGATCTGGTACTTAATTACCAACAGCATTAAAATAATTATTAGATATTGAAATAATCATGATTAAATTTGCCTCAATATTGCAGAGGAATATATGATGATGGCAGAGCATTTTATTTTTGCCATGAAGAGCAATCTTTCTAAATTATTATAAGTGCTGTCTGAGCATTGTTTATTCACTGATTTTGAAGCTCTGGTAGAGAACGCTGAACTAACTGTTGTGAAGTGTTAGAATGACTCAACAGTAAATATTTTAGAGAAGAAAGCAGCAATGATGGAATCCACTTCTCAGATAAGTTCAGACACAGATGGGAAGATTAGATACATCTTGAAAGGAGTACAATAAATAAATCCTTTGTGTAATGACATTTAGTGAAAATACTATGTATATAATTTTAGTACATTAGTGAATCTTTCATTTGGATATTTCAATATTCAAAGTATATGGGAAGGAGTCATGTCAGATAGGTCAACAAATGCATCTTCCCCCATTCTGCTTGCTGTGACCAATCCCTTGGAAAGATTTGCATTCATCAATTGTTCCAGTTTGTCTTTCTCCCAATGTTGTTATCTTTTTTGCAATGGTCTAGTTTCCTTCCTTTCATTGTGAGTATTATCTTATTGTTTATCCAGGATGTGAAAGAAGTTTTGCTTGTGCATGAGAACACCAATACAGAAGTGACATGAAATATTAGGGATGTTGAATGGTGTATATATTTACTTCATGAGGCATTAAATTAATTAGAATGGTGAGAGCCAAGAGGAGTTAGGATAATGGACTGCATATATATATATATATATATATATATATATATATATATATATATATATTAGTTGTAGATGGACACAATACTTTTATTTTATTTTTTAATGTGGTGCTGAAGATAGAACCCAGTGCCTCATGCATGATGCATGACAGGCGAACACTCTACCACTGAGCCACAGCCACAGCCCCTAGCTGACTTATTTTAATGTAATACTTATATTTGTACTATTTTAATAATTAGTTTTTGTAGTCTATGAACCAGCTATTGACATGGAATTAATTTAAATATGCCACAATGAAATCAGCACTATAATTAATGAAAATGTAACAAGAACTTGAAGGAAATCATGCCTTGGGATTCTTCTGAAAAACTATTTGAATTGTCAGGTGTCTTGACATGCGGCTGTTGTCTCAGCTACTTGGAAAGCTGAGGCAGGAGTATTGCTTGAGCCCAGGAGTTCAAGACTGACTATGCATCAATCTAAGAACTCTGCCTCAAAAAACAAAACATAACAAGAATAGCAACAATAAAGGCAAATCATTTAAACATCGCTTTTGTGGATTGAACATGCTAGAATTGTATACATGAGGTTTACATTCTTTGCCTAATTACATTTTAAACTAATTTATTAGAGATTATAAAATGGCTTCCATCTTTGTTTATCTTTAAATTTTTAAGGTGTTTATGTTATTTATCCTTTTGCTTTCTCTGGTTGTCTATATTCTGTCCTTCTGAGTACAATTATTACCTACTCAATCACTATGTATTGTTAAAAAGAGGCATCACTGAAATAATAAAGGCTCTATTGGAACTTGTAGAACTTTTTAAATTCTGTTTATTTATTTTCATTTATTTATTTTCATTCAAACTAACCATAGTCTATAGTAAGAATGGTTTGTGAGGGCAGGAAAGGGAAAGACATCTAAACTTATCATTTTGAGAGAAAAATTAGAGTCAAGAAAAGTTACGTGTGTAGACATATTTTCCTTGGATGTCTGCGTTAAATTTATAATGCTTCCATAAAACTAAGCAATGACTGTTCATACCCATATGTAGTAGATAAATTTCTTTCTTTTTTTTCAAGAGAGAGAGAAGAGAGAGAGAGAGTTTTTAATATTTATTTTTCAGTTTTTGGTGGACACAACATCTTTATTTGATTTTATGTTGTGCTGAGGCTCTAACCCAGTGCCCCACGCATTCCAGGCGAGCACATTACCGCTTGAGCTACATCCCCAGTCCAAGTAGCTAAATTTCTGTAGTGGTCATTAAAGAATTAAATTCAGCATTTTCAAGGAAACTCCTTTTAATATTAAAGATAAAAATAAATTTTCAAGTAATAAATATAAGGGTTAGAATAGAAATCTAGATGTGACTTTATTTAAACATGTATATTTACATCCCAGAAGAGGCAGAGTTAAACTAATTATTCAGTAGATTGTAAACATAAATAAAGACATGCTAGAATATTTGCATTATCATATATAAGGTCTAAAAAACAGGAATTTCATCTGTTTTGTTCACTGATGATCTCTTAGTGCCTATAATAGTGTTTGTTTTAGAATTCGATTTATAAATATTTGTTGGATAAGTGAATACACCCTCATGAATTCAATTCACCCAAAACTAATTATAAAATAGAGGGTAAATATCCTTTTTAGGTGTTAAATGTGTATCCACTTAAGCTTTAAAAATATATTTCTTTTTCTATAACATTTTTTATTGATTTTGAATACCCCTGTAATAATTTAAAGTGATGAAACACATTTTAAAATGTTTGATTAGATAATGTTATTTAAGGTAGTGTAGAACAGAGTAGAAGGGGACTTCTAGGAATTAAGTCAGGATCTTAATTCTTTTTCTTGTGTAGATACTGCAACATGCATGTAATGTTTTTAAAAATGGTATGTAGTATTCTACTACCAGTTGTAATAATCTGTAATACCTAAGGGTAGAATAAGAATAGTGATAGTTTCAATTCCAGTTGTCACCATCTCATTTTTATTTTTCCTTATGTTTGCATGGTATTTATAAAATCACACAGTAATTAAAATTTTAGAGGTCCTAGATTCATAGTGTATAAGACATGCATGGATGTGTGCATATGAACTTATAGCATCAATGAGATATTTAAAATCTCACATTCATAACAGAGTAGAAAACTAATAATTCACAAGAGACCAAGTCTTGAGAACAGGTTTCTATATTATGTAGTCCCTATGCTCATCATTGAGCAAATGTTGCTAAAAATATACTACAGTCTATTCACGTTGTTTACTATTATAGAGAATGTTTTCAGCGTTAGTATTTTTTTTAATTACCATGATTTAATCAGTATATATTGTATCTACTGAAATATCATATTTTTTTTTTAATTTTTTTTATTGGTTGTTCAAAACATTATAAAGCTCTTGACATATCATATTTCATACATTAGATTCAAGTTGGTTATGAACTCCCAATTTTACCCCAAATACAGCTTGCAGAATCACATCGGTTACACATCCACATTTTTACATAATGCCCTATTAGTAACTGTTGTATTCTGCTACCTTTCCTATCCTCTACCATCCCCCCTCCCTCCCCTCCCATCTTCTCTCTCTACCCCATCCACTGTAATTCATATCTCTCCTTGTTTATTTTACCATTCCCCTCACAACCTCTTATATGTAATTTTGTATAACAATGAGGGTCTCCCTCCATTACCATGCAATTTCCCTTTTCTCTCCCTTTCCATCCCACCTCATGTATCTGTTTAATGTTAATCTTTTCTTCCTGCTCTTCCTCCCTGCTCTGTTATTAGTTGCTCTCATTATATCAAAGAAGACATTTGGTATTTGTTTTTTAGGGATTGGCTAGCTTCACTAAGCATAATCTGCTCTAGTGCCATCGATTTCCCTGCAAATTCTATGATTTTGTCATTTTTTAGTGCTGCGTAATACTCCATGGTGTATAAATGCCACATTTTTTTTATCCATTCATCTATTGAAGGGCATCTGGGTTGGTTCCACAGTCTAGCAATTGTGAATTGTGCTGCTATGAACATCGATGTAGCAGTATCCCTGTAGTACGCTCTTTTAAGGTCTTCAGGGAAAAGTCCAAGAAGGGCAATAGCTGGGTCAAATGGTGGTTCCATTCCCAGCTTTCCCAGGAATCTCCATACTGCTTTCCAGATTGGCCGCACCAGTTTGCAGTCCCACCACCAATGTACAAGAGTACCCTTTTCCCCACATCCTCTCCAGCACTTGTTGTTGTTTGACTTCATAATGGCTGCCAATCTTACTGGAGTGAGATGGTATCTTAGGGTGGTTTTGATTTGCATTTCTCTGACTGCTAGAGATGGTGAGCATTTTTTCATGTACTTGTTGATTGATTGTATGTCCTCCTCTGAGAAGTGTATTTTTAACTATTACACTGAAAAGGTTTTATAAATGACACCAAGTAATCAACAAGAAGGTACCTATAGTATATAATTTTCAATATACCTATAATATATATTTATCAAATTTTGCCAACAAAATTCATAAAATGAGAAGTTTAACATTCATCTACTTCATCTCTTGGTATCATTCATGACCTAAACTATCTCAATTGTTGCAACGTATCCATTTATTCTGTTACTGATTGCAAAAAGAAGGATTTCTTTTTTTCCCTTTTCTGTTTTTCAACATTTCTGCATGCCTGTTTTAAAAATGCAGATGTATATCTATGCAGTGGGGCATTTTAATATAATACATTTTCTGGCATAATCATAGCACATTATCCTTAGCTATATATATTTTGTGATATATATAATCACAAATCCTCCTTTTTTAGAACCATTACTAAAACTTTGTTAATATTATTGATTACCAATAAAAATTGAGAACTCCCTTAATTAGATGTTTGTATGCATTGATACTTTTCTGTAATGGAATCTCAAAGGACCATCTTTCCACACCTATCTTTTAAAACTATGGAATGCTTTGATAGCTGCATTAACCCTTGTTTATATATATATAAAATCTGATTTGGTTCAGTGCAGTGGAATACAAATTTTATTTTGTGTTACCATTTTACCTACCACTAACATCTGGAAGCACGTTAGAAAACTTTGTGATGCTAGAGATAAAGAAATTCTAATATGTCAAATTAAGATTATATGAAGCTAATCAAACTGAAAATATGAATTGGTAATTAAGAAAGGAAAATGAAGAAAATAATTTTCAAATTATAAGAAAATTAGAATTCTTTATTGAATTTGACCATAAGAATGAGAACGAAAACAATCTGGAATAATTCAGTGAATGCAAACAATAAGCAAGGGGTTAAAAAAAATCAACCAAAGATATTGTTTTGATTCACTTTGCCCTGGCCAAAATGATATTAAGTGCCTTATTTTTAATGTTTTTTAAAAATATTCATTTTTTGACAAATAATTATGTATATTTTGGGGAACAATATGAATTTTTAATATATGTAATCATTTTAGAAAGATTTGATCAAGTTAATTAATATATATATGACACCTCATCAATATGTGTTTTGTAGTGAGAATATCTAGCTATTCTTTTAGCAGTTTTCAAATATACAAAACAATGCCTTTAGATTTTTAACCCCTAGTTGAGGTGTTCTTCGTATTTGGTCAACTCCTGTCAGTTTGTAGATGTGAAATTTCACTTTCCTATGGACTATCTTCTATAATATGAAAACATAAATTCTCAGAATAAGAATGTTGTTCAATTCAAATTCCTTGAGTTGTAGGATGTCACCTACCAAATCTATAATCTAATCTCAGTATGTAGACCTAATGCCTAAATTAGACTCTTGCAAAATTAGACATAAATACCTATGCTTCTGTGTCATTAATACCTGCAAAGATAAGGGATTTACTATCACCTCAAAAATGTTTTTTTTTCCCACAGAATGCTTGAATAAGCAGATGTTTATGTTGTTAAAATGTTGCCTGTTTGTAACTTATATCTATTTTTGTTTTTCTCATCCAAAGAAAGCAAGCTCCAACACCCTTGACATATAATGGTTTCCTCCGAGTTTAGCCATTGGCAAATTAACTCCTCTTCTCTTCCCAAACACTTTTTTTTTCAATTCAAATTTCCTGAGTCCTTCATTTGTCATTGACTACTTTTATGGAAATAAAGTTTTACTGTTTGGAGCCTAAATCTTAAAATATGGACTATTGCATAAAATACATATTGAAAATAAAATAATTGAATTTGAAATTCATATTATAACAAAAAATATTTTTTGATTAGTAACAAATATTTTATTTTCAATAACTATTGAATTAAATATTTCAATTATTTGTTTTAGCTTTAAGTATTTTGGTAAATTAAAATATCTTTTATGTATTTTATCAATAATGGACACTTACAAATACCTTATGTCTCTTAATTACTATAGATATCTTGTTTCCTTTATTTTTCTTGTTAATATAAAAATGTATATTTGATTTAAAACAATTTGTTGTTAATTTATTTAACACTTTTAATTTTGCTAATATTTTATTTAATCATTTTTAATTTACAAAGAAGTCTTCACATAACATGCATTTTTATGATTGGCTGCCTAATAATTTATTTTTCTCCCTCTTCTTTTTTCTCCTCTCCTCTTCCCCCTGCCCCCCCTCCTCCTCCTCCTCCTCCTCCTCCTCCTCCTCCTCCTCCTCCTCCTCTTCTTCTTCTTCTTCTTCTTCTTCTTCTTCTTCTTCTTTTCTTCTCCTTCTCCTTCTCCTTCTCCTTCTTCTTCTTTTTTTTTCTTCTTCTTCTTCCCTCTCCCTCTCCCTCTCCCTCTCCCTCCTCTCTCTCCTCTCTCTGTCTCTCTCTCCTCTCTCTCCTCTCTCTGTCTCTCTCTCCTCTCTCTCCTCTCTCTTCTATTTGTCAGTTTTCTGTGGGTTGATACAGAGAACCATCACAATCGTGCCTGGTATGGACTTGTTGTCCGGGACGTATATATTTGCGGTCCTGTTAGCATGCGTCGTGTTTCAGTCTGGCGCCCAGGAGAAAAATTACACCGTCCGAGAAGAAATGCCAGAAAACGTCCTGATAGGCGACTTGTTGAAAGACCTCAATTTGTCGCTAATTCCCGACAAGTCCTTAACGTCTCCAATGCAGTTCAAGCTCGTGTACAAGACAGGGGATGTGCCACTGATTCGTATTGAAGAGGGTACTGGTGAGATCTTCACTACTGGCGCTCGCATTGATCGTGAGAAATTATGTGCTGGTATCATGATGGATGCCCATTGCTTTTACGAAGTGGAGGTTGCTGTTTTGCCGGATGAAATATTTAGACTGGTTAAGATACGTTTTCTGATAGAAGACATAAATGATAATGCACCGTTATTCCCAGCGACGGTTATCAACATCTCAATTCCAGAGAATTCGGCTATAAACTCTCGGTATGCTCTCCCAGCGGCCATTGATCCTGACATAGGAATAAACGGAGTTCAAAATTACCAACTAATTAAGGTACGTTTTTAAACCACTTTTTGTTGAAGATGTTATTTCATTTTTAAAAGATAGAAAGGATCTTATTATACTTCAAATTTTGAGTAAGCCATCACCCCAGTTTTTCAAAGTTTAAGCAAAGCATACTCGAGAAAATTCATCAATACACTTTGTGCAATTACATGGGATTTATTAACTTTCTTTTAAAAAATATATATTCTAGTTGTAGTTGAATACAATACCTTTATTTTACTTATTTATTTTTATGTGGTGCTGAGGATCGAACCCAGGGTCTCACATGTGTGAGGCAATGGCTGTACTGCTGAGCCACAACCCCAGCCCAAGGGACTTATTAATTTTCATTGTACCTATAATCATTTCCAAACATTTGTATTTCCTTAAATAATTATAGAGGTTAGACAAGGAATTAAGCTCGGCTACTTAAGCTTGCCCAATATCTTAATTTTAATCTGTATAGTCATGACTCTGCCAGAAATTTGACCAAAATAAGCAAATCAAAGCATTAAGAATGAATCAACAAAACTATCAAAAATTTTTTTTTGGTTATGTTAAATAGGAACTATATCTTGTCATTTGAAAAGATGTCAAATAATCTATATGAGGGGTGAATAAAACATTTTTATCACCAGCATTTCTGAATATGTATAGATTAATGAGACATTTTTGATGTGATTTCAAGTTGACATAAGATCTTTAAGTATCTTTTGAATCATTAAAGTAAAATTAAATTTTAGAAAATTTACTATTAAAATATTTTCATTTTGTTTCAATTCCTTGAAGACACATTATTCAATTAATACAAAACGTAATTTTTCCATTTAGCCCCAAAGATTCAGTTTTGACTAGATTTCAGCCTGGGGAGGGGAAGAATAGTAGAATATGTGGTATCCTTCAATGTAGGTACAGAAGGGCCACATTTACTAAGTACATGGGAAATTACTAAAAATTATCAATAGACAATAGTAGAAACCTCAGATTTGGGTATGTGAAATACTAGAATTTACTTTATTGTTCTTGGAAAATACATATAAAAGAACAAGTGTACAGCTTTCATACTGATATAATGAGAGGATTTTTAAAATTTATAAATATTCTTTGTTTACTTAATGTAAGACTATGATTGACATGACTGTTTTAAAGTATTCAAAGAACACATAACTATGATATTCTGACATGTATTATCTTAAGGTTTTAGGCCTGTAGTATGTATATTATGAGAAAACTGATCAACAAATGACAATGTATATTATAAAGATACATATTTGTTTATATGTACTGTATTAATCAGCTTTTTGTCATTGTGGCTAAACCACCTTCCCAAAGAAAACAATTTAGAGGAGGAAGGATTTATTTTGTCTTATAATTTCACATCTTTCATTCCATGATCTTTGGGCTTTATTGTTTTGGCCTGAAGCAATACAGAACAATATGGCAGAAGAGTGTAAAAAAAGTCTGCTCATAAAATACCCTTAGAGGGCATGTCCCTAGAAACATACTTCCTCCAATTAGGTCCCACCTCCTACAGTTTCCATTACCTCCAAATAGTCTGTTGAATTATTAAATCATCAAATGGATAAATCCTCTGACAAGTTTAGAACCTTCAAGATCCAATCATTTCCTGAAAGCCTCACCTCTGAACATTGCTATACTGACAAACAAGCCTTCAACACATGAGTTTTGGGGGGACATTTCTATCCAAACCATAACAAATAAGTTCAGAAATTGAAGGCTACAAATCTCTTGAGTGAATTATTCAAGTAAAAGACATATTTGTCTGAGTATATGAGGTAAAATTAGAGAAGGGTTAGAATATCCATAAATAAGCTTTTATAGGTCAGAACCCTACAGTCCATCTCCTTATCTCATGAAATGAAAAGTATATGTGGAAGTGAGAAAGATACAGATCACAGTTTTGTGCTAAACTCTTCCTAAATATGCTACCTCCTACTTAATCCTTCTGATTTTTAATTTCTTCAATTGAAATATGTGAATGATGACATAATTCTTATAGAAGCAAAATTGGGAAGATAAGCACTAATTATAGAGTAGATATATCAGCATTAAATGTTTTTGGAGATGCTTTATAATATTAGACTACTTATAGAAATGTGAGGCTTATCACCTTAATTTATAAATTGTGTATCAGAATGGATACCCCTATTAGCTATATGATTTTTGGTCATTGATAGACATTCTGTAATCTGTGATATCCAAAATGGTAGCCACTAGGACCATGTGGCTACTGAGTAGTTGAAATATGGTAGCACTATTAAGGAATTAAATTTTAATTAAATTTTGTTTTAATTTTAATAGCCATAAGTAGTTACTGGTTAGCATGTTGGAAAGCAAAGCCTAAACAAAAATAATTTATTTTGAAATTGTAACTGGAAGGCCAAATAAAAAAATGGGACCTTAGCAAATTGAAATCAACTATTAGCAAAAAGATCTCTCCACCTGATATTGTGACAAACATCTTCTTAAAATTCATTTTTTTTGTGCAAGGAATAATTTTGTTATTTTTCCCTCAGATTAATGAACTTTCAAGAAAATTCTGATTATTTTTGAAAGCTACTAAACAAATTCAAATATAACAAGTCAACCTGCTGACATAATTTCAGCTTTATTAAAAAGTATTTTCCTTTGACTTATGTTGAAAGTAAGTCAACTAATGACAAAAAGACAGGCTCACTATAGGTTTTTAAGATAAGTAGAAATAGTAATGCTCTAAAGTTTCTTTCTGCACTAGAAGGAGTAACAAGCCTAAAGTAACTATACAGTATACCTAAAACACTGGGGCATCTCCATGGCCTCATGGACAAATGAACTTTTCTGAGAGCTTGTTAAAAATAATGAGAATAGAACACAAAGCATAGCCCCAGGTGAGCAGAGGGCCATGATATGGGTTACATTCACAGAATGCACTTTGACTTGCAAAAAGGCCCTATCATGAAAGTGGCATGTATGCTGGGGAAAGGAGAGTTAAAGAAAAAGAAACATGTTTTGATTCATCAGTAAACTTTACTAAATTTTACAATTTGAAAGTAAGTAGGCCAACCATAAAAATTTATTTTAAAAGACCCCCTGTCTTGAAAGATAGGATGAGAATTTAATTAATATTAATTAGCTCTACTTTTGTTGAATAGATAAGAATAGCAAAATCACAGTTTATGCTAACTAGGGTAATCTAAAATGTATATGAAAAGTTCAAATAGCAAAGGGAGAGAAAGGGGGAAAAGTAGAGAAATATTCGAGGAAAAATTAGGTCAATTCATAGATATAAAAGGGTTCTGCTACTGACAATATTATAACTCACTGAAATTAAAATTAGTGGTAGAAAAGATTTATTAAATATCAAAACTGTACATAATAAATCATAAAGACTTAAAACAGATAATTTATTTCTAAAATTTTAATTAATATATAAATATTTAATTTAGTTTATATTTTGTTACTTTGGGTATGCCTTATTGCCTCAGTCTGGCTGGGCACAATCAGGAGCCACTTGTCAAAAGAAACTAACTTTATTTTTAGAACCACACACGCCAAACAAAACAGCCTCTCAGGAAAAACCCTCAGAGCCTCAACTGCCACCACCGGCTTCCCACAAGCCTCTCTCTCCCACACAAGCTTCTCTCCACCTCCCACAATCCTCCTGCTCTTGAGGCCGATTGGCTGGGTCACATGGGCGGAGCCAAAAAAGTCCCCCAATGAGCAGCTCCGTGGTCTGAAAGGGCAGGGAAACAGCCCAATGAGCATCACCGCAGAGGAGCCAATCAGCTAGATGTTGCTGGGGCCGCTGTGAGCCAATCATCAGCCGGCAGCTGGAAGTTTGCTGGGGCCCCTTTGGCTGTGGCTCTCAACATCTCCCCCTCTCTGTTTAAACAACAAGCATGTGGCTTAGGGACCGTGCCTGCCTTAGGTTGTCCAATAGTACATATGGTCCTTAGGTTGGTACCATTGCAATTGGATCTTACCCGTCACTGACTACCGGTCCAGTATACAGCCACACCTGTGGAGAGGTCTTTGTACCAGCGGGGGGGTGAGGTTCTTTGCCTCACCTCTGTTGGCCCCCAAATTTTAGCTGGACGATCATGACAAGCAGAAGGGAGGAAGATACACCAAGCCAATTGACGGCTCCTTTTGGAAAAATTGTACCACCAATGACATCATCAGCAAAAATACCCCAACACTACCACAAGTCGCTGCACCAACAGATAGTTCACAATGCATACAGGTGAGCTCACAATGTGTCCAGGCAAGTTCTGCAAGCAGTTCAGTGATGGCTATTGTAGAAGCTGTAGATTGGTTTTATCTTTGACTTCACCAGCACTGGGATGAAGATAGGAATTCTGGCAATAATGGCTAAAGAAACAATTATGTAACATTACAGAAGGCACTAAAAGAAAACAATTTTCTTAACAATTTACATTGTCTTCACCGGCACTGGGATGAAGATAGGAATTCTGGCAATAATGGCTAAAGAAAAAATTATGTAACATTACAGAAGGCACTAAAAGAAAACAATTTTCTTAACAATTTACATTATCTTTAAGGGAATTATTAAATATAATGAAAAGGAAAGGTGAAAGTAAACAAACAGATCTGTTAACCTTCTTTTTTGTTTACATATTAAAACAATCCTCAACAGTTGTTTACCCAATTTAAATTAAACCATATAAATCACGTGAAAAAAAAATATTTGGATCCATTTTATCATGAGCGCTCATCATATATGATATATGGACATACGTACATTCAAACATATAACACAAAACACAAGTGTGCACACATAATATAATATATACAACACATAACATTATAGTAAAGGCCTTATAACTTTTTACAGGTGAAATCTCCATTGCAATGTTTAAAAACTCTATAGTCAAAAAATAGAACTGATCAGCAAAACATTAACCTAGGTCTGTATGAGCTCAAAAAACAAAATAGAACTTCATGATATGGCAAAGGGCAATAATAAAATAGATATTGAAAAAAGCATCCTGGTTCTGTTGCAGATGTAAGAATAGCCAAACTGGAGTTTTGGATATCAGTTGTTATGGATTTGAGCCAAATCATCTTCTTTTTGGTCTGTAGAAATCGCTTTAGTTAATCTTTCTGGAATCCAAATCGGCTGCTGTTCTCCCTGTGGGAACACATAAACAGACCCCCGACTCCAGACAATCACTGGGTCAAGACCTTGGTTAATCTCTCTGGAATCCAAATCGGCTGCTGTTCTCCCTGTGGAAACACACAAACAGACCCTCGACTCCAGACAATTACTGGGTCAGGACCTTTCCATTGTCCTGTTAGAATATCCTTCCAAAGTACCTTGGGCTTATGCACATTTTTTGGACACATATGCCTTTCCGCAGCACTAAGTCCTGATGAATCCAAATTTAAAAAGTTTAGAGTAAAAAGCGTTATTTTACGTTTATCTTTGGGGAATATATACCCCTTCCCAATTCCTTCTTTTTGCTTTAATAAGTACATTTTAATAGTTTGATGAGCTCTTTCAACTATGCCTTGTCCCTGTGGATTGTATGGGATTCCTGTTATATGAGTAATGCCAAATGTTGAGCAAAATTGTTTAAAAGAGGTAGAAGAATAACCAGGGGCATTATCTGTTTTTAACTGTTTTGGAACACCCACAGTGGCAAAATTTTGTAAGCAATGAGCTATAACATCTTTAGTTTTTTCTCCGGCATGAAGGGAGCCCATCAAAAATCCAGAAGAAGTATCAACTGTAACATGCAAATATTTTAATTTTCCAAATTCTGGCAAGTGTGTGACGTCCATCTGCCAAATATGGTTAGGTATCAATCCTCTAGGATTGACTCCAAGATTAACTTGTGGTAAAAGGGTCACACAATTTTGACATTGTTTTATTATTTGTCTAGCTTGTTCCTTAGTTATTTTAAAGCGCTTTTGTAAAGTATTAGCATTGACATGGAACTTTTTAAGAAAATTTATAGCTTCTTCTAGTGTAGAGAAAATATGTATGTCATGTGTAGTTTTATCTGCTAAATCATTGCCCAAACTAAGGGCTCCAGGCAATCCTATATGTGCCCTGATATGTCCTATAAAGAATGGATCTTTTCTGTCCCAGATTAGACTTTGTAAACCTCCATGTCCTTGTAAAGTCTTCCATGCCTTAATTGCATCTACAGCAATTTGTGCATATACACCAGGATCATATGCAATTTGTTGCTGCTGATCCTCATAAGGTCCCTTTCCTAACAACATATCTAGATTTCTCTGAGGATAACCAGCTGCTGCATTTCGCCTAGCCGTCTCCTTGCAAAATTCCTCATTGGCAACCTTCCATAACAGGTATTGTCCTCCATTTAGCACAGCTTTACACATATTAGCCCAATCTGCTGGCGTCATGTTCAAGTTGTTAATGGATTCGACCATGCTTACAGTGAAGGGTGCTTGAGGACCATAGGTTGTTACAGCCTCTTTTAGCTGCTTCACTGTTTTGAAATTTAAAACTTGGTAAAATCGCTGCCCTCCTGCCTCAAATACAGGGCATGTTAATATTTGAGATCTTGTCTCAGGATCCCAACTATCAACTGCGGGGGTTGGGGACCTCCCAGCATATGGAGGTGACCTTGTTCGTTGGACACTTATGTCCTCTGGTGATAGAAAGGTGTTAGTAGCAGTCTCCTGTAGAGGTGGTGCTGTTGGTTGGACACTTACACCCTCTGGTGATAGAAAGGTGTTAGTAGCAGTCTCCTGTTGTAACTTTCCCCCTGATGGCTTTTTCTGTTTTACACTTTCTTTCTCTGTCTGACTAACTTGAGAGACCTTCTCTTTTACTTGAATCATTATGTCTTCTCCTTCCTCTACCATTGTCTGAACTGAAGGCTTTGGACTAAGCAAACAAGATATGAACGTCCACAATGGCAATGTGCCATCTGGCAGAGTCCCTGGGCTTTTCTTTTCTATTCTTTTTAAATCTTCACCATGATGGTTCCATTGTGATATATTTAACAACTCCTCCTTAAAAAACCATGGGCTACATTTTTGTATTGTATCAACGTATGCCCTGACTGCTCTTGATTTTACTGAGATGCGTCCTTCCTCTAACAATTTACTTAACACTCTTTCAGTTTGTTTTTTACTAATTTCTGATCCCGTATTTCTACTATAATACAACCCAACAAGATGACGCCAAACAAAACCGAGACAGAATGAAATAAAAAGGGAACAACAAAAAGTCATTATAGCCTTTCTATCCTCCTGACATGTGCATCCGTCCTTTCTCCCTATCTGTTCCTCAGATGTAAATAGTTTTTCCTCAGATGTGAGTGGTTTTTCTTCCGTCTCACTCATCTCCAGGGACAGGCAACTTAAAACAAAAGTGAAGCAAAATAAAAGAGGAATCTTAAAATGGCTACCCATCCTCTCGCCCTGCCCTCAGGGGCGAGCAGTTTCACTTACCCTCAGTCGCTCCCCGTGCGAGCCACCAAATGCCGCAGTCTGGCTGGGCACAATTAGGAGCCACTTGTCAAAAGAAACTAACTTTATTTTTAGAACCACACACGCCAAACAAAACAGCCTCTCAGGAAAAACCCTCAGAGCCTCAACTGCCACCACCGGCTTCCCACAATCCTCTCTCTCCCACACAAGCTTCTCTCCACCTCCCACAATCCTCCTGCTCTTGAGGCCGATTGGCTGGGTCACATGGGCGGAGCCAAAAAAGTCCCCCAATGAGCAGCTCCGTGGTCTGAAAGGGCAGGGAAACAGCCCAATGAGCATCACCGCAGAGGAGCCAATCAGCTAGATGTTGCTGGGGCCGCTGTGAGCCAATCATCAGCCGGCAGCTGGAAGTTTGCTGGCAGCTGGAAGTTTGCTGGGGCCCCTTCGGCTGTGGCTCTCAACACCTTATCATAAACAAGAGATGTATTATTATTCCACATTTAAAATAGTTGGAAAATGAAATTCAGAGTATTAGTATGTTTTGCTTATGATCATAAAATATATAAATGAAAACAGAATACGGTAGACTCCTAGATTTTATTAACAGATATCCCTGAGAGAGGAATCATAGCCAATTCATGATACAAGAGGAAGACAGTGAAAGAAGAAAAAGAACAGAGAGAGTGTGCAATGAAAGATTAAAGTTATTACTAATTAATTCCAAATGATAAAAGGAAAAATAGGTTAAAACAAATGTATCGGTTTGACCTTTGTAAGGATAATTTTGACTTTAAAATGATATCATATTATTTTCTACAGAAAAAAAGTTATCTCTAGGAATTCTTGAATTGGCAATTTTAAATAAATTTAGTTCTGACATATCCTTTTCCAGGATTTCAAGTAAAGTCATGCTGCAATGAGATGAGAATCCTCCATGATATTTGGTATAATTTCCCTTAATTTGCACTCTGTTAATAGTGATATCTACATACATTTATCTAGGTATTCACATACACACACACACACACACACACAAACACATAAGTGTATATGCATATGCACTTGAGTGTATACACATAAGTCTGCACATACATACATACATATTCATAGTACACTGTACATATTGGTATTTGAAGGAGTTATCAGTCAGGAATAGGAAATTACAGTACTTAATCTCTAAAAATGTTTAGTATTCCAATGCCTTGTTATTTTAAAAGCTCTTTTTCATATTCTAAGTTTTATTGACAAGAAGCCAGCATTTTCACTAAGATAAATATACTTAAAGCACCCAATCTGACTTAGGATATGTATATAAACCACAGAGACGTCGTACTTCTTTCTATGATTGGAACTCAGGGGAAATTAGTTTGTGTAATGATGTTACATACATCTTCATTTTCTGCTTCAGATTTCCATCTTCCCTGTCAGGTATCAGCGGTTAAATTCCCATACTGGCTCAGTGACAGTATGCGTTTCATTGTGAGAGGCATGAAAATGTTTCCAAGACTGACATTTGGGCTGACAGAGCATGAAGATCAACTATTTTTTCCCCAGATTAGTGATTTCACCCAAATCCCCAACGTGTTTCTGCAATCCCATAAACAAGCCTCATCTTTAACATTGACCTCAGAAGATAATTTAAACTGGCATAGTCCTTTTACCTAGACAAGATCTTCAGGCCGCTTTTTTCTATTTTAATTAAAAATCTTCAGACTTGGACTTACAATACTAAATTTGAGTTAGATTTGTTTTGAAATCTTGGGTTAGAAAATACAAATTGTGAAAATTTCTTATATCATTAGATTTATTAATATTGATTCAGATTGTTGAGTATGAGGCATCAAATTATTTATCATGGAGACAAACATCAAAAGAACATTATTATTCTGAGAGAATAATATATTTTAACCAGAGTTCAAAAAGGTGTGTAACATAAGAAAGGAGTAAAGATTCATTAATGCTATTATGGGCAGAATGTACAACAATGTGTATAACAGTGTTAGATTGCTTTACTTGATTCCAAGGGAGTCAGAAGAGTTGAGTAAAATTATTTCCTCGTTTTTTCCAAGTATAAAGTGAAGTTTCACTTAGAAGTTCAAGCTTTCAGCTTTAAGATTACTTGATTTGATATTCTCTGAACTCTGTGATGTGCAGATTAACAGTTTTGATCTGCCGAAAAGCAAAAAAGAGGACAATCAAATGCTAATGACTATTAGGTCCCTGAAAGCTGAGGTTATCATAGAGTACCTCCAGTGGGGAAAAACAACACATAATATTCATTCTTTTCATAAATGACTCTTTATTAATGCTGTCAGGTCTTATTTAAATGAGAGCATAACACTAATAGGATTAAGTAACATTTGACTTTATTCAGAAACCTGGTTAGTATTCATAGTTCAAAAATGGTTGATATTAAATATACCTGTTATTAATAGTTCCACATGAAATAATATGTGCTGGATGCTTTATATTGCTCAATTCTAGAGTATCAATTTATAAATTCATAAGTGTATAAATTGAAACTCTCAAGAACAAATTCATTTCTACATCTGATTAATTTTTCACATTGTTCACCTTAACATAATATTAGCAACTAACTATAAAAAGCACTGTTAAATTTTGTTAATTTTAGGTTCAGACTTATCAGTCCATTATTCCACTACTTACATTTCTAACTAATAATCTTTTAATTGCTTACTTTTATGGCTGCCAAAGGTAATAACTTAAAACTGAAGATAAAATATATTTAAACAAAACAAAATTAATTGATATGGAACTTAATTATAACATTGCATTTGGTTACTCAGATTGAGCTGCTTTTCATAATTCTGGTTAATGCTAATAATCTAAGATAATCAATATTTAAGGTGTATAATTTGCTTGGCATAAATTTTTCTTTTTTGTCTACACAATTTTCTATTGAAAATAATGATGAAAATCTTGTTAGGTGTTGGTAAACACCCTTTTAGTAACTGAAATATAATATTTTAATCTTAGATTTTAAAAAATAATGAGTGGGTAAAGTTTTTATATCAGAGGTGATAATAATACCTTTATCAGGGGCTGGGGATGTGGCTCAAGCGGTAGCGCGCTCGCCTGGCATGCGTGCGGCCCGGGTTCGATCCTCAGCACCACAAACAAAGATGTTGTGTCCACCGAAAACTAAAAAATAAATATTAAAATTCTCTCTCTCTCTCTCTCTCTCTCTCTTTTTTAAAAAAAATAATACCTTTATCACAAGTGATGTTCAAAACAATAATATCATTCTGGGGAAAACTTTAGCATAAACTTTTATCAAGCTCTGTAGGCTTGGATCAGTTTTGATGAATATTTTTCTGTAGCTAAAAATATAAAAAGAAATGTAGTTCCCATTTAAAAATAAAATACTACAGGAATTAATATTCTCTCATCTTCATAAAATTAATAAACTGTGGTAAATAAATCAGTAGATAATATAATAGATCACATTGATTATTTTGACCACATGTTAAATTTTACTAGACTTTTGTTGAAGTGTCTTTTAGTTTCCTAATGCAAGTAGAAGTTACTGGAGGAAGGCCAATATTGAGTTTAATTACATATCTCAGCCTAATTTTCTTAACTGTTTAAAAATGTTCTTTACTAATTTATTTTTCTTGTACAGATTATATATTCACTAATCTTATTCTACACATATATTACAAAGTGTTTTGTCCATAAAAATGCTAGATATTCATTACTAGAGAGCTAACTACAACAAAACAAAGCACATACAAACACACATACACACAAAGATGCATATTCCAGCAATAAAATGTTGCAAATATAGCTGTTCATATATTTCTCATTTGATATGATATGTAGGAGATAATTCTTGATATATAATCATTAGAAATCTGTTGCTTAGTTTTTAATACATTGGAAGAATGTTTAGTGCTATTATATTTTAATTGCTGCATGCATATACCTTTATATTTGTAGGAAAAGAAAAGTAGTATGAACTTACATAACAGGAAAATAAATATTAGAATAGTGTGAACTTTGCATTATTAAATGAAATGAAAAACTTTAGTACTACAGTTCTTCAGAATATCCAACTAAATTTAAGCTTTTGTTGTTTCACTAGGGATTGAACCCAGGAACTCTTAACCATTGAACCATATTCCTGGCTCTTTATTTTGAATTTCTGCTGAGGGCCTCACTAAGTTGCTGAGTCTAGTCTTGAAAGTGAAATCTTCCTTTATCAAGCCCCAGAGTCCCTGGGATTATGGGTGTGCACCACCATGCCCCACTAGCTTGTTTCTAAATCTCCTATAATCTGAGATCTTATGTAGAGAATTGTGATGAACATTTCTCACCCTTTTGCTTATTTTATATATAAAACTCCATCATCAGAATCTTCTCGAATAGAATGAAGTAAAATTGTAAATAATGGAAAGCTGTTCTGTTATTTTGTCTTAGTTGTAACAGGAACTGACTACGAACATTTTAGTCTTAATTCCCATCATCAACATTTAACACAAATTTAATGAGTGACCAACATACAAATTCTTAAGGGATAAAAATATGTTTGAAAAATAACCACTCTCCCCAAGGAGCTTAATAATAGGCATTATTGTGAATGTTTTTATACTAATGATAGTAAGCAGAAAAAAACCCATTTATTATATTAAAAGAACATTTTACCTTGAATTGTTAATGCAGCCATTAAGAACAAGGGATTATTTTAAGTCTTTATATTCACAGAAATATAAAAGTCTACTTTTAGGAGATGTTTACCAAGAATATTCCAGTAATTTATGGCATTCTATTTAGTTACTGGGTCTGCAATTATGGAAGTGACATTTTTGCCAACATTTCTCTGCAAAATCTCTTTCAGACCAGAAGTAAAACATTTGGATGACAACACTAATTTCTGAGTTAGTGGTGGTAATTATATGAGTTTTTATTATCTTAATTCTAAAACTTGGTATATTTGTTTACAATTTCCCTCCTATTTAATAAAGAAAATGAAAATTAATTTAATAAGCATAAGAATTGATGAAATAAGAAAAATCCATAAGATTTCCTGAGTGCCTTGAAGAAAAGTGTTCTATATACAGTACTTATTTGTTTTACTGTATAATTTAGGATTATAGTCTTTCCCAATTTTTCCAAGACCTGATGCTTTCTACTCTTTAAAAAGCTCATTTTATAACCTAAACTTAGTATTTCATACATATTTTATGATGTGTACAGAGAAGAATATGACTGCATTATTCTATTTCTCAATCAATGCCACTGGCTCCACATTTACTTCTGGATCTAGTTCAATTAAAAATGTCTTCCATTTACCTTCTTTAGCTTATCTCTTGAATCAAATGTCTCCTTTTCATTTTTCTCTGCTTCCTCCTGGCCCTCCACATGACTGTGATACTGCTAATATGAGTACTTTTTCATATACTGCTTCTACCATCTGGAATTGCTTTATTTACATCTCATTCATATGCCATTTTTTCAAAAAAATCAATTTAATTTCTAGTCTTTTCTTTTTTCATGCTGAAAACTTTTGTGTTTTCCTATCCCTTTTCTATCATGGTTGTCTTTTTGCAGTGGATTTTTTAAAAAGAGCTCAAATATCATATTTATCATTAATCATTCTAAATGAAATACATTTTAAATAACATTTTCTAGCAGGAGATTTGTTTGAATAAGCTTTTCATATAAATTAGTGTTTCTTCCTGGTCTATGAGAGGTCCAAGATAACCTCTGAAGACAAGCATTGGATTAGAAGCATCCATGTAAACTTGGCTGGGGAAACATAACAGAATAAATAGCCTGATCCCTAAGGACAATGTAACAAGGAAATATTTGTTGTCAGTAAGGAAAATTAAAAAGTAAATGGTTAACAGAAGAAAATGGTAGTCTAAGTAATCCAGGGATGCATAAATTAAAAAAAAAACAATTTAATGGATTATAAATAAATTAAGAAGTATAGACTTTACAGGTTACTTTTATTTGAATATAATGCTTTATTTAAGTCACTGCATGGTTACATCAATTAATATGAAAGTTCACATAGATATCATGTTTAGTTACAATCAATAGTCAATTAACTTCCAGAAATTGAAATATAATAAATAAATAAATAAATATAAAATGAGGGCTAGTTATGATTTTTGAATAAACAATAAGATTATAAGATTGCTATGTAGAATATTTCATACTCTATTAAGTGATCTCACACTGCTTTTTGTCTGAGGACTTACATATTTAACAGATTTTGTGTATTTTCAGAGGCATTTAAATCTTTTAATTTTACCATGAGGAATTTTATCTTAAGTTATCAACTACAGCCATATCTCCATCAAACATATTGTTTATCCAGATTGCAAATCCAGTATAGAACTATCCATGTTGAAAAAGTAGCAACGACCAGAACCATAGCTTTACCACTTGAGAGCTACAGCTATATCCCAAGCATTTTGAGAGAGGGTCTGGCTAAATTCCTGAGCCTGCCCTAGACTTTGTGATCTTCCAGTTTTAGCTACCCAAGTCCTCACTGGTGGGAGGTTATATGGTCCTTAATTGGAACATTGTTGGCTGGCTTCTGTATGGACTCTATCTGCAGGTTTTAGTATTTTAAATATTTCTCTGAAATCTATTTTTTCCAAAAATCCTTACATGAGTTTTGCTGGTATACCAAGTTGAATGAAGTTTTACTTTAGACCTTCAAATGTTTAAGATAAAATTCCTAACTGGTATAATGAAAGAATTTTTATTGAACTGGAACTTTCACACAGAAAAATTATGTATTTACATGTAAAATATCCAGATCAATAAAACTGAGGTTTAAATACCTTAATCTCTTGGAAATTTGATTTTTAGAATTATTTACTTAATAGATAAGACTTCAAGAGCTGTATTCATCTAGTACAATTATACTATGAATAATTTAAGTAATTTCAAATTCTTTACTATGTCTTTTGTAGATGTTTTATAGTTAATAATCTCAGTGACAGAGCACTTTCCTTGCACATTTGAGGCACTTGGTTCTATCCTCAGAACCACATAAAAATGAACAAACAAAATAAAGATAATGTATATATTTATAGTTAAAAATATTTTTTTAATTTGTAGATTAAAAAATCATTTGTGTATTATACAAATATTTGTGTATACATTTTACCTCTATTTTATCTTCATTTGATTTTGTGTTATCTACTCGAATTTCATGAAATGAAGATGACCATATAATTTATCCTACAATCCAGGACAATTTTAAAATTATAGTTAAATGGGGATAACCAGAATATATAGTAATACCATTTAAAAACCTAAAATTTGTAGACTAGTTTCTTCTTTTCCATTTTACATTCCATTTCCTTTTATTCCTGAAATTCAGATTTACCTTGAGCCCGAGAGCTGCCATTTTCTTCATGACAGCAATATAGTCAACTATTACTTGCACAAATTCAAGCTGCACTCTTGTTTCATTTATCTGAACATATCTCAGGCTGACAGCTCAGCTGGCAAAAGATTAGCTTGTGAAGAATTATATGGCAGCACACAGGCTTTCATCAAATTTATACTGGGTGAATCCTTTTCTCAACTGGCATTGTTCATATTTTGTAGTATTCATTAAAGATAGGTAGTCAAGAAAATTACATGGAAAACAGATTTCATTGCACTAAGAATTCCTTTAATTTTGGACATAAGATTTCCATTTTCTTCATCATTATTCAAATATATGCAGACTATCTATTATTTGCTTCCATGCACTGACCCACAAAAAGTAGGAGGGATTAGACTTCTGGCCAAGATTCTAAATAATGAAAGCTTTTTGAAATTAACTGTGTTATTGAATTTCTCTTCTACACATTTTTCTCTAAATAGTCATTTGTCTGGAGGCCATTTGAGTATAGCCTGAAGAGAGGATGAGCTTCATAACTGCTTGAACATCTTTCCAAAATAGGAATTAGGTTGTGGATAGAAGAACTTTTGAGTATTTTCTGAGGAGAGGAATGGTGAATTTAGCTGCTTGGACATATTCTTCATAAATATTTATAATAAAACAGTTTATATTTTTCTTTGTTATACTGGTGTGAGAATAATTGATACCATCAATACATGATTAAATTTGTATTTTGTGCCAGATGTGTTGGCACATGCCTGTAATCTCAGTGTCTGGGGAGGCTGAGTGAGGAGGATGATGAGTTCAAAGCCAGGCTCCACAACAGCAAGATGCTAAGTGACTCGGTGAACCTCTGTCTTTAAATAAAATACAAAATAGGGCTGGGGATGTCGTTCAGTGGCGGAGTGCCACTGAGTTCAATTCCCAGTACCCCCCCACAAAAAAATTGTATTTTGTTTTCCCCCATTCATCAGCATTACAAAGCATAATATCACCAATAATTACATAACTATTTTTATATCAGATGTTTTGTTTTTCTTCATGGAATCTTAGATTTTTCACTCACAGATTTGTATATAGTGCCTATATACTATTCTAGTACAACTAATTATTTTCCCAAAAGAAATTTAAACTTAATCAAAAAAAATACTCTACATAGATTGACTCTTTGAAGCAGGTATGATGCAGATTTCTATTTTACTTATAAAATATGTATATGAGTGTCACTTATATCTTTTATATGACATTATTCATGAAAAGCTGTGATTAAATAAATTAATAAACAAATTGTAAATATGTTTATTATGAAACTTACCTTTAAATTTTAGCAATAGCTTGAATATTTTAGCATAGTCCTGAATAAAAATAATTTAATGAAATTTAAGTAAGTATCTAGTTAATAGAGTTAATTACAATTGCTACACATGTAAATAATTCTAGTGATAATAAAAATCAATTTAAATAAAAAATGTGATATAGAGCTCAGTTAGCTTGATAATCTTGATAATGGTTTAGAGTACACATATGATCTTAGAGTAATGATATTATAAAAGGCAAATCACTTATTACTAGGTTCCTTAAATTTATATTATTTTTTTTTTCTTCTACCTCTTGGTGATTTGCCAAATCACAAACTGGATATTGATTAGAGAAAAAATCTTTGTCAGAAGATAAAGTCAGCATTTACTAAATGTTTATCAGTATACTATCATGGATAGGTTTTGCTATGGATTAAAAAATGTAGCCCAGTGTTGTCAGATTTGTGAAAAATTGTGATTTCATTAAATTGGAGTTTGATAATCAAAGCATAATTTCAAAGTCTACCTGAGTGCTGATTTAATGTCTATGCTTCTTTGGGCATGCAAATGATTTATCATAGTTCCACATAATTCGTTCTTTAAAAGCCATAGTCAGTACTTTACTGTTCAATAGTTAATAATCAAATTTGAGTGAATCATATCCCTCCATATTACATTTTATTTTTCTTCAAAATACTTTAAATATTGTTCCTAGTAATTATCTAATTCAGCAAATTTATATCAAAATTCCTAAAAAGCATTCTTTAAAAATATAAAATTTTTGTAAAACTAGATAAGCTTAAATCTTCTTTAAATATACTTTCCAGTTTCTAGTGTGCTTTTGTCATTAGTTTAGATCCATGCTGTAGCATGTTTGTTCTTGGTTACCGTTATGTACAGATTATCTTGCAAGGAGGAGCACCTTTCCTCTTCTAAAAGGGTAGAAAAGAGCAAATAGGAGTGCTTATTTAGAATAGTAAGGATTTAAAAAAATAATCTGTTCTTTTTAGTTATATATGATAGTAGAGTGTATTTTGACATAGCATATATACAAGGAGTATAACTTCCCATTCTTGTGGTTGTACATGATGTGGAGTTACACTGGTCATGTATTCACATATGAACATAGGAAAATTGTGTCCAATTCATCCTACTGTCTTTCCCATTCCCATTCCCCCACCCTATCCAGTCCAGTGACCCTCCACTCCTCCCAACCTCCTTCCTATTAGGAGTCAGCATCCACATATCAAAAAGAACATTTGGGGGGCTGGGGATGTGGCTCAAGTGGTAGCGCGCTCATCTGGCATGCGTGCGGCCCGGGTTCGATCCTTGGCACCACATACAAACAAAGATGTGTCCGCCGAAAACTAAAAAATAAATATTAAAAAAAAATTCTCTCTCTCTCTCCCTCTCTCTCTTTAAAAAAAAAAAAAGAACATTTGGCATTTGTTTTGGGGGGGATTGGCTTATTTCACTTAGCATGATAGTCTGCAGTTCCATCCATTTACTGGCAAACACAATAATTTCATCCTTCTTTATAGCTGAGTAATGTTCCATTGTATATGTATAACATATTTTCTTTATCCACAGAATAATAAGTATTTTTAAAGGGAATTTCAAAATGAACTTCCTTATATATCAACACAGGACTGACTCCAACAGACACTAATAAAGAGAATCTTAACAATTTACATTGGTATAAATACACTTCCTTTGAAGATTTTTGGTGGTCTTTCATACATTTCTTTAGGCAATTTTCTTGCAACTATTGGCTGTTTACCAATGCTATAATAACATATAGAGATTTTAGATACCTATAATTTTAGCTTCATCTTTCATTCCCATAAGAAAAGTCTATATATTATACTGTGGCATATAAGATCTTTACATTAATTTTTATTTAGGAATAAATGTACTTTTAATAAGTTTTTGTCACATTGTTCAGTTGTCATTCTTTAATCATAGTAATTTGTTAATGCTACAAAAAGTTTTGTGGACATTATATTTTGAAATTGCATTTGAAGAACAATTGAAGAGTTGGACATTTATAATTTCTTATATGTATACATATTCTTTCCCACATTTTAAGTTTTTTTGTCATCTTTGGTTTTAGATCTGATTGAATAAAAACGTGTATTAGAAGCTGATAAAAGTCTTATTTTTAAAACTTTAGTTGAAAACCAAACGTCAGTTGATGAAATCAAAATTTCTTCTGTTCTACACTTAAGTGTTCTGATAATTAAATTAGCAGAACTCACTTAAGTTTGAATATTATATTTACATGTGCATATATTTTTGTCATTTTTATATTTAAGCTGTTGTGTAAAATCTTAAAACTTTTAAGTGGTACCTCCTTTGGTCACAAATAGAAACCAGTTTGCTTCTCTTCTGCCCTACCATACAAATAATCTAAGTTCAATGCTTCTCCTTCTCAAAGCAGTTAATCCATCTTCATTCTCATAAAATTACATATTACTCGTTGGTGACTTCAGAATTTCTAAATATTTTATTAACCACAAGATAAAAAAGGCTAATCAAAAATAAATTTAGTTATAGTCTGCTCACTGCCCTAAAAGACTGATGTTTGTGTAAGCTGTTCTTATGTATAGATATTATTAGCTTCTCTCTCCATTGGTATTTCTCAGGGTCTTTTCTGGTTATTTGGTGGACTTTAAATATATAATTCCAGTTACATAGAATGCATAATAAATATGTATTTGGAAACAATGTAATCTTTTACTTTCAGGTTTGCAATTTTCATTATATTTCTCCAGGGTTTCTCAACCTTGACATTATTGATTTTTGTGAGTAGATAACTTTCTTGTGAGGTAGGGTAGGGTCTGTCTTGTGCCCTATCAACTAGATCCCAGTAGTACACTTTTGACCGTTTATTACATTCCAAATATATCTCCAGATGTACCAAATAATAAATTTCCCTGGAGGGAACCGTTGCTTTAGCCTATCCTATATATCCTCAGGTAATAAGAGATTTTGTCTTTTATAGAAAGATTTTTGTAACTCTATGATGGATTCATGTTGTTTTGAAATCTACCCCCCATCTTCAAATGATTAACATTTTCAAATAAGAAAATATTTCAAAAATTTCAAAATAATAAGTACAATTTGGAAGAATCATGCCTAGGTGTCATAAGTGGAATAGTATTAGCACATATAACAAGTCCTTTGATAATAAGAGATTTTCATGAAGTAATCGTGGTTTGCTAAAATTTGCAACATTATTATAATTAATTTTAAATGTAGAAGTTACTTTCTTAACTATTTAATGGAATGGGAACGGGAACGTAATGCTAAATTATAGAGTCTTCTAAGAGGTGATTCTCTAATTGTAGGTGGGATTTATGTTTCATTAATTTAAAAAATGTTTTTTCTATATTTATTCTGTTTTATCATATACCTGAAAAACAAATTTTTTATTTTTTTAACATTTGTTTTTTAGTGGTAGTTGAACACAATACCTTTATTTTATTTATTCATCTTTATGTGGTGCTGAGGATCGAACCCAGGACCTCGCATGTGCGAGGTGAGCACTCTACCACTTAACCACAACCCCAGCCCCCAAAACACAGTTTTATTAGCACCAGCAAAATATTATTAAATGAGTCAGCTTCATAAATTGAATATTCATATTAATCAAATGTAAGTGTCCTTTGCTAACCTTGTTTCTAGTCTTAAAATAAAATTTGGAGAGGAGAAAATTGATACAAATGTAAGTAAATTTGTTTGTATATGTGTAAAATGATTGTAGCTCAGCTAGTAAAGAAAAGATTGTTCTTTTCATAAGTAAAATCATTATTTTAATTTGATTTAATGGTTGTATAATAGTTATAATAAATATCAAAATAGTAAATTTTGAAAAAAACTCTTAAATTGTTAATATGGATAAGAAATGATTAAATTAACCTCTATTAGAATTAGGCGAATTCTAGATAGGGCAGAGTTCTTGGGAGGGGGCATGGAATTATAAATGATGGTGGAATGTGATGATCATTATTATCCAAAGTGCATATATAAAGACATAAATTGGTGTGAATATACTTTGTATACAGCCAGAAATATGAAAAATTGGGCTCTATATGTGTAATAAGAATTATAATGCATTCTGCTGTCATATATAAATAAAAGAAGAATAAGACAGACATATGACTATATATATATATATATATGTGGTTACACTACTGGTGTGACTAAGTACCATGTACAGCCAGAGGAATGAAAAGTTATGATCCATTTGTGTACATGTGTCAAAATGCATTCTACTGTCATGTATAACTAACTAGAACAAATAAAAATATATTTTAAAAAATCCAATATATAAAAAATTAGGTGAATTAAAAAAAATTCAAGTTTCAGTATATAAATGAAACATAAATGTAAATTTTGGGTAAGTTAGAACAAATATGTCTACCTTGTAAACAACCACTTATTAAGCTAATATTTTATTAGTGGCTTTATTTATGAAAAGCCACTTCTAGTTCATGAATTTGCAGGTTTTTTTATTTAGTATTATGGCTTATGAAAAATATTTTGACTGTATTTCCATAATCATTTTTATGTAAAATGATACTAGTCATTGACAATGTCCTTGCATAAATGAGCAGACAGGGACCTGTTTGGTTAGCCCTACCTCTGCTTGAGTCTATAAAGAGCTTATTAGTTGTATATGAATGGAAATTTTAGTTGTTTGATTAGACTATATACTTGCTAGATATTATGCTATGAAAATACTAGTTCTATTTTCAAGGTGTCATTTTTATTAATTTTGGAGAAATTTCAGAAACATTACTATTCTCTTGGTGGTTAGATATTATAGTGTATTGAGAACCTTATTAAAGAGTTATTAATTGAACCTAAGGAAAAAATGAAACACTGGTGTTCTAAAATCATTGTATGTCCTAATTCAAACTGATCTCAAACATAAATCACTCCTAGCATCACTGCCATGGAGCATAGTATTTTATGTTATTCAATACTTCTAACATTTGAGTAGGTTTAAGTCTCCTTAAATATATAAATGGTAGTTATGCTTCTAGAATTCTGATAGCATTTTTCTTATCAAGAAGTTGTTTTAAGAAGAATCAGATATAATTAAGATTTAGAAATCATCTTAGAAGACATGGCACTTCATTCTAAAACAGACTGAGACAACATTTAGACAAATGGAAATGAATTACAATTCACTCTTTTGTAATTTATTTGTTCTAATTTGTTATACATGACAGCAGAATGCATTTTAATTCATAGTACACAAATGGAGCACAATTTTTCATTTCTTTGGTTATACACAAAGTAGAGTTACACCATTCATGTCTTTATATGCATACCTAAGGTAATGATGACCATCTCATTCCACCATCTTTTCTACCCCGATGGCCCTTCCTTCCCCTCCCTCCCCTTTGCCCTATCCAAATTCCCTCCATTCCTCCCATACTCCCCACCCCATTATGGATCAGCATCCACTTATCAGAGAAAACATTTGATCTTTGGTTTTTTGGGATGGGCTTACATCACTTAGCATGATATTCTCCAGCTCCATCCATTTACCTGCAAATGCCATGATTTTATTATCTTTTAATGCTGAGTAACATTCCTTTGTGTATATATACCACAGTATCTTTATTCATCTTTATTGAAATAGGCATGGGTCATGTAAGTCACTTTTCACCTCAAGAGGGGTCAGAGCTAACTGGGTAGGGATTGGATTATCATAATTATTCTGAACACAAATGGCCTTACCTGACACTTTCTCTGACTTAGTGGACAAGGGTCTCCTCTCTGTACATGGCCTGGTATTGTTTGTCCTGAACATTCTCTTTTTTTTTCCTATCATTCTGTATCCTGGATGCATATAATAACTCTCCCATGCTCTCTATTTCTTGACTAATTTTATCTTCAACAAAAAGAATATTGAGTTTGAAATCAAGATTGATAAAAGGACACATCTATATTTCCAATCCTCCACTTTTCTGGGAAAAAAATACTTTTTGATCTGTTTGAAACATGCATGGGAGAAAAGACACAGGTTTACCGTGCCTCCTATGCACACTTGTGGGAAATCTGAATGTACATGCTAGACTACAGCCTTCTTCTTGAAAAAAAAAATACAGATAACTGAGAAATCATAAGATTTTGATTCATATATGTAAATAATATTTTAGCATCTTATAATTATTCTGCAAGGCCCTTCCAACCCCACTATTAATCATCCTCCTTATATCAGAGAAAACATTTGGCTTTTGGTTTTGGGGGATTGGGTAAATTCATTTAGCATTATATTCTCTAACTCCATTAATTTACCTGCAAACCTCATGCTTTTATTCTCTTTTATTGCTGAAGTAATATTCCATTGTGTATGTATACCACAATTTTTTATCCATTCATCTACTACTAAAGGCCATCTAGTTTGGTTCCACAGTTTAGCTATTGTGAATTGTGCTATTATAAACATTGATGTGTGCTGTTTTTAAGTACGTTGGGTGTAGACCAAAGAGTGGGATAGCTGGGTCAAATGGTGGTTCCATTCCCAGTTTTCCAAGGAATCTCCATACTGCTTTCCATATTGGCTGCACCATTTTGCAGTTCCACCAGCAATGTACCAGTGTGCTTTTTTCCCCACATCCTCGCCAACACTTATTGTTGTTTATATTCTTAATAGCTGCTATGCTGACGGGAGTGAGATGAAATATTTGAATAGTTTTGATTTGCATTTCTCTAATTAAAATATTTTTTAGTTGTTGATGTACCTTTATTTATTTTTGTTTATTTATATGTGGTGCTGAGGACCGAACTCAGTGCCTCACACATGAGGGCAAGTGCTCTACCACTGAACCACAACCCAGCCTCATTAAGAAGTTGCTTTTTTTAAAGAAAAATCTACAAATTGTGAAATATTTTTTGTTAACTACTGATACTGAATTCCATTTTGAGAATTTAAGTAATATTAATAAATTGACAAGCAATCAAAACCTATTCATGAACCCTCATTATTTTAAGTGATATTTCATTTTTTATCACTAAATATTACTTCTTAGGGATAATATAGTTTTTAAAGGGATAGGGAAGAAACTATTTTGTTGGTTGCTCAATGTTCTGGAATAAGGAAACAAGGGTTTTGTTTGTTTGGTTTTGTTTTTGCTCTAATTTGAAAAGTAATTACCTGATGATTATCTTAGGCAGAGAATTGTCCATAGTAAAGAGTTCTTGCCAACATCAAAAAAGCCTACATTTGGGCTGGGGTTGTGGCTCAAGTGGTATCGAGCTCCCCTGGCATGCGTGCGGCCAGGGTTCGATCCTCAGCACCACATACAAACAAAGATGTTGTGTCCACCGAAAACTAAAAAAATAAAATAAAATATTTTAAAAAGCCTACCTTTTAAAGGTAGCTGTAGTTTAGTGGAAAACCATTGAACTCATAGTTAAACCACTTAGCTGTCAAACTTGAGTCTGTAATAAACTCATTTAGTAATCATGGGCAATTCACCTAATTTCCTTGAGTCTCAGAGTCCCTTTTGTAAAAGGAAAAGTAAGCTTAGATATTGCTTAAAGTATATTCTAATATATTATGTTCAGTGATTCAATATATCATGTTCTTATTTTCTTATAATTCCCATTAATCTAACTTGAACACAAGGGAACATCTTCTAAAAAGAGCTGATTAGCAACAATTAAGAGTGACATTTCATTTGTTTTCCATGTATTTTCTATTAAAAACAGTGATTAAAATCACATGCTTGACAATATTTTCTCTAAAGGTAAATATTTTCAAACAAAATGTACAATGATAAATCCTCTGGGTCAAGTTGAATTTTTATTTTAAATATTAACATAGTATTAAACAATTTTTCTGTGCTATAAAGTACATTCAATCTTTGCAAGTTTTTAATATTTGAATTTAGAATATTAAATGTATTCCCTACCTTTTATAAAATAGCCATATCATTTTGGTTTTATCCATTTGAAACTCTTTT
Organism: Marmota monax; assembly: GCF_021218885.2. Lineage (NCBI taxonomy): Eukaryota > Metazoa > Chordata > Mammalia > Rodentia > Sciuridae > Marmota > Marmota monax. The sequence goes on from NW_026695065.1 coordinate 3,079,077, forward strand.
TCTTATATTTCTGTGACCCAAAGATGGATCAGTATCATAAAGTAAGAAAACAATGGAAAATATTAAAATTAGGTTGGTTTATGATTAATCAAGCAGTAGCCAAAGCTCAGAAATAAATTCTTAGTCTTTCAACCAGTATTCCTAGATGTACAGAGTAAACAGCGTTTATTTAATCAGTTTTAGAATTCAACCTCTTTGGAACTATTTTTAGTACTTACTGGCACTCTATGTATCTGGGCAACTGTACCACATTTATAGCTCTGAAAGTGCTGTGTTATTTATTACCTTACAATAGGCAATGAAGTGGTGTCTTGCACATGGTTATGTCAAAAATATTAAAGTTTACTACAGTGATTCAGTTAATTCTTTCCCAGAACAATAAGCAAAAAAATATAGATTTTATTTGGCAACAAATATCCTTTACTTTTTTTCAAAAGAAAAAAAATGTGTCTCTTGGGAGTTTTATATCCAGCATTAATTTTCTTTTCTTAGATTACAAAATTCCTACAAAGAATTAAATCTCAGACAGGCTTAAGATTTTGCTTATTACTTTGGTTTTGTCCTACGTTTTTTAACCCCAAAGCTCATTTTTAAATTTTGGAATAAATATCATTCACCAGAGTTTTGCAATAGATCAGATTATTAGAAATTTCATAATTTGTTTCTTGACCATAACTGGAATTGGTAATTTTGTGTACTTGAGATCAAAGTAGTTTATGATATCAGAATCCCAAATCAACATACCCTGTGTAAATGATTCTTGTGTTCCATTAAAATGGTATTTTATTTCTTTCTAAGTTTTTATTCTCTTTTTTGATTGTACATGTATACATATGTTTGACAGGCATAGGGCCTTATATTTTACAAGTATTGCCCTTGTCACATATGACACTTCATATTTGTGATAATTTCTTCTGAAATAAAGATTTACAACTAGATTATAAAATTTTAGTAACTATTCACACTTTGGCCTTTATTACATTTTTGACAGAAAAATAGTAGTTGTTTCAGAAAATAATTCATAAATTGTTCTCTGGACAGTTATACTAAGGTTAAAGCAAAAAAAATTCCCTAAGTCAACAATTACAGAGTATTCTTGTGGCTACCTACACTGAGATTTATAAGCAAGAACAATTAAGCACTGCTATTTTTTCTTTTATTTTTAAAAATAGGAACCATCCTTTTAATGCATACATTTATTAATTAAACAAATGTTTACTGGGTGTGTGCATATATGCCAGATGCTATGTCCTTAGAAAGTATACATATAAACAAAAATACATGTCATGTTACCATGTATTCACATCCATTATTAAGGCTTAAATAAATTACCTAGAGATGCACCCACATGAATGATAACTAGTGATTTCACCAATGGATGAACATTTTAGTGAAATACCAAAGTTTTTCTTAGTATGCCCCTATAAAAAAGAATAACAATAATAACTTTAGGTAGGTTTAGAATTTTGGGTACTTATAAGTCAATTATCTGGATTATTTTTTACTTCTTTTTGTATATACCTTAGATCTTTGTTAAAGTAAGGGAGAAGATGGATTAAGGAACTATACATCTTCTTTTTTCCTTTCTCATTTTTTTCACTAACATGTCCTGATCAAATGAAGGGCAAAGGGCTTTAATTTTTTTCATTGTTCATGTTTGCATTTCAGTTGAGCTAACTACAATGGGGTAGGACTAATGTTGATTCTCTGTGTTAATTATTCTTCATTTCTCAAGGAGTTGGACAAACCATTCTTGGAATAGTCATTCAATGATTCCAAGCTCATATTGACACCATATTTTACATAAACTTAGATATCTCTCTAAAATATTTTTTTATCCAGAAGAGGTGGTGCACTCCTCTAATCCCAGCAGCTCAGGAGGCTGAGGCAGGAGGATCACAAGTTCGAAGATAGCCTCAGCAATTTAGTGAAGCCCTGAGCAACTTAGAAAGACCCTATCTCAAAATTAAAAAAAATAAAATAAAAGGACTGGGGATGTGTCTCAGTTTTTAAGCACACCTGGATTCGATCACAGATACCAAAAATATTTTTGAAAAGTTTAAAAAACAAAGTTTGTTGAAAATTATGTCTGTCATGTATTGCCTCAAATTCCTTGAACAATAAAAGTTTAAATACTTCAACTGGAAGGTCACTGGTTGGGATCTAAATATTTGTGGGGAGGAAGCATTATACATGCACTCGCCTACGTGGACATAGAGTTTTCTTGACAAACAAAAACATTGTGGCATCTTGGAACACTATGATTTAATAGAACCTTGTACAATAATGGAAATGTTCATTTTCTGCTTTCCAACACAGTCGCTATTGAGAACTTAAAATGTGGCTAGTGTAACTAAGAAATGATTTTTCAATTTTATCTAATTTTTATTAATTAAAGTTTAAATTTAAATACTCCCTTAGAACTAATCAGTATCATATTGAACAGAGCAGTCATAGAAGAAAGAAGAGTAATAGGAACATTATCCATTAGCTGGTGTGTGTGTGTGTGTGTGTGTGTGTGTGTATGTATACATACACTTCAGTATCACCTTGATTATTAGAAAGTTTTGTCTTTTACTACAATTTCAAATAAATAAAAGACAGTGAGTATGCTATTCTTGAAGTTTTCAACCGACATAAACTTGCCTGAATTTTCATGGCAAAGCAAAGCCCAACTCAAAATTTGGGCAAACACAGGATTAATTTTTTAAAATATGAGCAGGAAATACATAAACATAACTTCAGAACCTTTACACATTATTTTATGGTATATTTTATATGTTATTTTCCCTTTATATAACCCAATACCTTATAATCTTCCTTTAGAGCTCTTATTAAAATATAATTTTTATTAATCTGCTAATATCAATACCATAATTAAGTACTTAGTCATTGATTTGTCTTTCACTTTAGCTAGAATTTAATTCCCATTATGTTAGTAAAACGTTTACTCACCACCATATGTGCCCTGTACTGAGAAGAAGACTCTGACTATGATAGCCACTTAATATTGGCATCTTAAGAATTAACAAAATAGTGTTAAGTACTAGAGATGTTTATGAATTTCAATTTAGAAACTATTTTTCCATCCATGAATGAGACATCTTGATTTGAGCTCACATAAAAGCCTTTTGGAATAATATTTCAAAAATAAGTCATTAATTATGATTAATCGCTTCTTTGGGTCAGTTTTCATAATGTATACCGTATTCATATAGGATATTTTTGTCATAAAATTCTCCTTTTCTTGAAATATGCCATATTAGAGATAATAGATTCTGGCTTGTTAATTTTTACACTGTAATAGTTAAAACATGAAAAATTTTTCTCTTGTTGTCTATTCAAAGAAAAGTCAGATTATTTATTGTTTTATATTGACAAAATATAAATGGAATGAATGCTCACTTTTTCTTTTTATTCATTTAATTGACATATAAAATTATATTGTATCATTTAAAAACAATATAATAACAAGTACACATTGTTTAATTCATATAATTTTTTAAATCACAATTTACCAAACTGATGATTTAAATTAATATTTCTGATATGCTACCTTAAATTTCATAATAAGCATCTAATGCTTCTACCATAGCATATTGTAGTGTTTTTTTTTTAGAGAGAGAGAGCAAGAGAGAGGAGAGAAAGAGAGATTTTTTTTAATATTTATTTTTCAATTTTCAGTGGATACAACATCTTTATTTTATTTTTATGTGGTGCTGAGGATCGAACCCAGCGCCCCGTGCATGCCAGGCGAGCACGTTACCACTTGAGCCACATCCCCAGCCCAAAGCAAATTGTATTTTTATATGTAATTTAAAGTATAAGTGCTGCCTATCCATGAACAGGGTATATTTTTCCATCTTCTAAGATCTTTTTCTATTTCTCTCTTTAGGGTTCTGTAGTTTTCATTGTATAAGTCTTTCACCTCTTTTGTTAGGTTGATTCCCAAGTATTTTATTTTTTTTGAGGATATTAAAAAGAGCATACTACAGGGACACTGCTACATCGATGTTCATAGCAGCACAATTCACAATAGCAAGACTGTGGAACCAACCTAGATGCCCTTCAATAGACGAATGGATAAAAAAAAATGTGGCATTTATACACAATGGAGTATTACTCTGCATTAAAAAATGACAAAATCATAGAATTTGCAGGGAAACGGATGGCATTAGAGCAGATTATGCTAAGTGAAGCTAGCCAATCCCTAAAAAACAAATGCCAAATGTCTTCTTTGATATAAGGAGAGTAACTAAGAACAGAGTAGGGAGGAAGAGCATGAGAAGAAGATTAACATTAAACAGGGATGAGAGGTGGGAGGGAAAGGGAGAGAGAAGGGAAATTGCATGGAAATGGAAGGAGACCCTCAGGGTTATACAAAATTTCATACAAGAGGAAGTGAGGGGAAAGGGGGAAATAATACAAGGGGGAGAAATGAATTACAGTAGAGGGGGTAGAGAGAGAAGAGGGGAGGGGAGGGGAGGGGGGATAGTAGAGGATAGGAAAGGCAGCAGAATACAACAGACACTAGTATGGCAATATGTAAATCAATGGATGTGTAACCGATGTGATTCTGCAATCTGTATACGGGGTAAAAATGGGAGTTCATAACCCACTTGAATCAAAGTGTGAAATATGATATATCAAGAAATTTGTAATGTTTTGAACAACCAACAATAAAAATTAAAAAAAAATAAAAGTGGATCTGAGTCAAAAAGGAAAAATTCCTAAAGTTTGCAGAAATATCTTTAATTCACAAGAGGAAAAAGATATGTGTAGTAGGGTATTATTATATTAAATTACATATAAGCAAATATAACAATTAAGTTAAATTTTAAAAGATAATGTGGGACTGGGAATTTGGTTCAATAGCAGAGTTCTTGCTTAGCATGTGTGAGGCCCCGGCTTCAATCCCCAGAACTATAAAACATAGATAATGTGATATGGAATATGTTTATAAACTGACAACTAACAGTCCCTGAAAACCTGGTATCTTTTATTAACTTCTATTTTATAAGATCTTGTTTAGACAATGGTATAAAAATCTATGAAAAAATAAGATGTTTCCCTGTTCTTTTATGACAGAGCACCTAAGTGAAAGATCAGTGTCTGGCACTTCCCATGAATCATCAACTTTTATGTTAAAAATGTATTAATGAATTAAAATCATTTACTTATATATTTCTGTTTGTTCATATATACATATATATTCTTAAGTCAGTTATTTGATAGGAAGCTTAAGGTTATTTTCCAGTATTTTCTTCATACCCTCCAGTGACTTTTATGTTATTAATTTCTATTCAAATGCTTCAAGTAACACTAGTTAGATCTCTCTTTGAGAGCCAGCCCAAATTACTCAGTCAGCTGGCAATATTTCGATTTGTGTAGGGTTCATCTTACTATAGTTCAGAGATAGGACTCTTTTTTGTGACAGGCCCATATTTTGACTTCATGGGCATAAAGAGAAAATAGGTATTGCCCCATACTAACTTTTTCAATGTGATATTTCAGCATGTGAGTTTTTGTCCATTGTATTTTTTATTAAGATTTAATAAAATAATATTTAATTATTAATTCCCAAGATAATTTCATTTTTATAATGTTTCTACAGGAAAATAAATGAAAATTTGTATGCACTTTACCCAAGTTTATATTCTAATCAGAGTTTGTGTTTTTTCTTTATCTGCCAAAGGTTTTAACTACATTTATATGTTATGTATGCTATTGCCTTGGCTGAGTATTTTATACTTTCTGGTTTCTTTTGGTCATAAAAAGGTATCTTAAACAATAAATTCAAGTGTAAAAAAAGTTTTAATTCAGTTGGATTGATCATGGGTAATTCACTTCTAGCTTCATTTATCGTGTGCAGTTTAGTGACAATTCTTTTTAAAATTCTATACAAGTTGGGCTGGGGATGTGGCTCAAGCAGTAGCGCACTCGCCTGGCATGTGTGCGGCCTGGGTTCGATCCTCAGCACCACATACAAACAAAGATGTTGTGTCTGCCGAAAACTAAAAATAAATACATAAATATTAAAAAATTCTCTCTCTCTCTCTTTAAAAAATTCTATACAAGTTTTCCTTTTGAAAATTTCAATAATTTGTATAAATGGGTTTCATTTATTATCATAAAATCGTACAAACTAAAACTCCTCCAGAATATCTTCTAGAACAACTCTTTAATTTTATAAATACCTGCAACTTTTAAGCCATTGGCTTGTGGTCATAATATTAGTTTTTAGGCAGAGTTGAGACTTAGACCCAAAGTTTTCTAGCACCTATGAACTTACCTTACTATGTCATGTGATTTAAGAAAATGAAAATTGTTCTAATTCATAAAATAACATAATCTGACTTATATATTATAATTATTATTTTGTTAACATATATTATTTTGTATTAAATAAGTAAAAGTGTATTTCATTATGTGTTTTCCAGGGTCAAAATATTTTTGGGCTTGATGTCATAGAGACACCAGAAGGAGACAAGATGCCACAACTGATTGTTCAAAAGGAGTTAGATAGGGAAGAGAAGGATACCTATGTAATGAAAGTAAAGGTTGAAGATGGTGGCTTTCCTCAACGATCCAGTACTGCTATTTTGCAAGTAAGTGTTGCTGATACAAATGACAACCGCCCTGTGTTTAAGGAGAAGGAAATTGAAGTTAGTATACCAGAAAATGCTCCTGTAGGAACTTCAGTGACACAACTCCATGCTACAGATGCTGACATAGGTGAAAATGCCAAGATTCACTTCTATTTCAGCAATCTAGTCTCCAATATTGCCAAGAGATTATTTCACCTTAACACCACCACTGGACTCATCACAGTCAAAGAACCCCTGGATAGAGAAGAATCACCAAGTCATAAGTTACTGGTTTTGGCAAGTGATGGTGGATCAGTGCCAGCAAGAGCAATGGTCCTGGTAAATGTTACAGATATCAATGATAATGTCCCATCAATTGATATAAGATATATTATCAATCCAACCAATGGCACTGTGGTTCTTTCAGAAAATGCTCCACTTAACACCAAAGTTGCTCTCATTACTGTAATGGATAAGGATGCCGACCATAATGGTAGAGTGACATGCTTCACAGATCATGAAGTTCCTTTCAGATTAAGGCCAGTATTCAGTAATCAGTTCCTCCTGGAAACTGCTGCATATCTTGACTATGAGTCCACAAGAGAATATGCCATTAAATTACTGGCCGCAGATGCTGGCAAACCTCCTTTGAATCAGTCATCAATGCTTCTCGTCAAAGTGAAAGATGAAAATGACAATGCTCCAGTTTTCACCCAGCCCTTCATAAGTCTTTCTGTTCCTGAGAATAACTCCCCTGGCACACAGCTGACCAAAATAAGTGCAACAGATGCAGACAGTGGACGTAATGCTGAAATCAGTTACCTTCTAGGTACTGATGCCCCATCTGAATTCAACCTGGATCATCGAACAGGCATTCTGACTGCAGTGAAAAAATTAGATAGAGAAAAACAGGAAAAATATTATTTCACTGTTCTGGCAAAAGATAATGGGATGCCACCATTAATGACTAATGCCACAGTCTTAGTAACCGTCCTTGATCAGAATGATAACAGCCCAATTTTCACTCACAATGAGTACAACTTCTATGTCCCAGAAAACCTTCCAAGACATGGCACAGTAGGACTAATCACCGTAACTGATCCTGATTATGGAGAGAATTCTGCAGTCACTCTCTCCATTTTAGATGTGAATGATGACTTCACCATTGACCCACAGACTGGTGTCATTAGGCCAAATATTTCATTTGATCGAGAAAAACAAGAATCTTACACTTTTTATGTAAAGGCAGAGGATGGTGGTAGGGTATCACGCTCTTCAACTGCAAAAGTAACCATAAATGTAGTTGATGTCAATGACAACAAACCAGTGTTTGTTGTCCCTCCTTCCAACTATTCTTATGAACTGGTTCTCCCATCCACTAATCCAGGCACAGTGGTCTTTAAGGTAGTTGCCATTGACAATGACACTGGAATGAATGCAGAGCTTCACTACAGCATTGTAGGGGGAAACACAAAGGGACTGTTTGTAATTGACCAAACAACTGGCAACATCACACTGAAGGAGAAATGTGTGGTTGCAGATCTTGGTTTACACAGATTGGTAGTTAAAGCTAAAGACTTAGGACAACCTGATTCTCTCTTCAATGTTGTAATTGTCAATCTGTTTGTGAATGAGACAGTGACCAACGCTACACTCATTCATGAATTGGTGCGCAAAAGCATTGAAGCACCAGCGACCCAAAATATTGAGACAGCTGATACATCCTCACCAACCAGTGACTATGTCAAGATCATGGTTGCCATTGTTGCTGGCACTATAACTGTTATACTAGTGATTTTCATCACTGCTGTAGTAAGATGTCGCCAACCACCACACCTTAAGGCTGCTCAGAAAAACAAGCAGAATTCTGAATGGGTTACTCCAAACCCAGAAAACAGGCAGATGATAATGATGAAGAAAAAGAAGAAGAAGAAGAAGAAGAAGCATGCCCCTAAGAACTTGCTGCTTAACTTTGTCACTATTGAAGAAACAAAGGCAGATGATGCTGACAATGATGGAAACAGTGTTACACTAGACCTTCCCATTGAACTGGAAGAGCAAACCATGGGCAAATACAACTGGGGCACTACGCCTACCACCTTCAAGCCTGACAGCCCTGATTTGGCCCGACACTACAAATCTGCGTCTCCACAGCCAGCCTTCCAGATTCAGCCTGAAACGCCCCTGAATTCAAAGCACCACATCATCCAGGAACTGCCTCTTGATAACACTTTCGTGGCCTGTGATTCCATCTCCAAGTGTTCCTCCAGCAGTTCTGATCCCTATAGTGTTTCTGAGTGCAGCTATCCAGTGACAACCTTCAAGACTCCTGTGTCTGTACACACCAGACCGGTAGGTAATCCCATTTCTAACTGACCTTTCTAAATTTATGTTCTTCTTATTTTCAGTTGATGTAGAACTTTACAGAAACTATTGACCTCCAAGAGGGATCAAAACGATCATATTGTATGGAAACATCCAAATAGATATATGAATTGAATTAAGACTGATAGAAAATCAGAATAAAATGACTGTTGGTTATAGGAAAAATGGGTGCAGAATCATGATTATAATAGGGGGGCAGTTTTGTCTGTAGATGACAGTATAATGCTTTATGCTAGAAAATAGACTGGGAAACCTCTATAACAAGGGTTATAGCATTGTCTTCACTACTATTGTGTATTGAGGATCAGAAAGATCTGTGCTAGCTACCATACAATAAAGCTTTTTAGAATCTATTGAACATATTTTAACACTAATGATGTTGGGAACCCCAGTTTCACTTGGAGAAAAGTAATTAAATGGCAGCAAGTTATCCTCTCACCCATATCCCATAATGCCTACACGTCTCCACAATGAAGAATTTGAAGATTAGGAACTCAAAATTATTTTGGTACAATAAATCTATATTCACACAATATAGCAATAATGGGATTATAAAAACGAAGGATGCTCATTCTCAATTTCAAGCCAGCAACTGAAATTTATATAAGATCTCTATTTTAGATAATCAGTTAAATGTGTACATATTTATGCATGGTATTCAGAGCCCTTCAGAAGACATTCTTAAAAGATAATGCCTTTGGGCTGGGGATGTGGCTCAAGTGGTAGCACGCTTGCCTAGCATGTGTGAGGCACTGGGTTCGATTCTCAGCATCATATAAAAATAAAATTGAGATATTGTGTCCACCTAAAACTAAAAAAAAAAGAGAGAGAGATAATGCCTTTTGGGAAATGGAGTAATTTTTCTTTCTCTAATGTGCAGGAAGGGAAATAAGAGCATATAAAGATCCAAGAAATCTGTGCAAAATAATTTTTAAATTCAATTCATTTGTGAAAACAAGCCTACATACATGCTTTTTATATTCTATATTCCATAGAACAATGAAGACAATTTTTTTCTCAAAGTTCATGAGTATATTAAATCATATAAGTATTGTTGTTTTCTTAATAAAGTTATAGAATTTATCTACATTTTTCTTTCAAAGTCATGTCACATGTTGACTTTATTATTTTGTCTGTGTAGGTCTTAGAAAAGTATTAATCTATTTGAGTAAATAAAGTGATTTGAAAACATATTTAGGTTTAATAAAATGATTGCAATGTGAAAGTCAAAAGAGATTCAAAATCTGAAAATATTAAAGAAGTCTTCCAGATTCAAGATAATAGTGCAAATAATTTACCGTAATTTTGGAAATTGTTTTAAGAATGGAGATCTTTTGAGGATATACATAGTTAAATAATACAATAACTTGAAACTTTCTTTTTTAGTCACAGAAAATGTAAGGTACTAATTCACTTGTGGGTGCATTTTTTCCTAACAGATCCATAATTAATTTGTAAAATAGAACCGTAGGCTCTGTGTAGAGTTCCTGTAATGCTTTGAATGAATTTGCAGGCCAGCAGTTATTTTCACAGTTCTGATGATTTCCATGTTTCTCTGCATTTGTTGGAGGACAAACATAGTAGATGCTTGACATCTCCTCAGGTTGTATTTTTCTTTATGCTTAATGACTCAAAAGGGAACTCTATTTTCTAATTCTTATCCTTATTATTCTCTTATCGAAGACCTTTCTCAACAGTAAGGTATTCTTTATTAATAACACTTTCTTTGATGAACATCCTGATAGAATTTTTTTTCTGGGATAAACCTGTGACTTTCTTAAGACAGTATATAAATGATGTGGTTTGTGAATTACATTTGTGAATTATCATTTTTAATAGATTGGCTTATGAATTTTGTTAATACAGCAAATTCTGATTTCAACTGTTTACAAAGGTTCAGATACATTTTATGAGCTACACTAATTTTACTTGAGTATATGATCATACAGTAAGGAAGGTATGGATATATAAAAAATGAAGTATTTTGAAAATATCCATCTTTCCATTTTTTGTTGATAATTTGTAATTATTAAGAAGTAAATAAAATTAAAAATTCCTTCCCATTATGTCACTATATTTTATACAGTGAAGAGACTTTTTCCTAAGCATAGGACAAATAGCTTCATGAGTTAGGTAAAATACTAAAAGCATGTACAACTGTGAATGAGTTGTTGGTCATGGTTAGGTTTTTATTAATTAAAAGCACTAACTTAAAATCAGTGAGTATCAGGTGACTTATTTGATTTTTTTCACATCTTAAAAATAAATAAATTACACATTTTGTCATTGGCTTATAGTTCTTTCATATTAATTAGTAAATATCTTCTCAACATGAATTCATGAACTTAGCGAGATTAATACTAAATATCATTTGAATTTTACATTTGTGTTACATTCACAATACTCTTTACTCTCTCTATATTCTTCAAGTTGTGGTAATTAACACTAAGAAAGGAATCTTATATTCACTGATATTGCAGAATACTAAAAGAGTAGTGAAAACTGAAAAAAATTACATATTTAAAACTTCAAATACAGCAGGTGTATTCTTTCTAAATAAACATCACACAAAACAGATGGAAGTGTCAGTCAATTGAATAAAAATCTGTCGTTCCTTAAGGAAATTCTGACAGTGAAAATAAAATATTACTGTTAGAAGGAAACAGAAATATTCCAATTTATTTTAAACAAAGTGAGAAAATAAACTTTAAAAAGGAGGTCTTGCAGTGATATTTACATTTAGTTCATTACTCATCTGATTAGAAATATGCATGTAGAGTAATAAAACAGCTCTAGTATGATGTAAGATACAAGGAACCTTCCATAAATTTTACATTTTAAAAACGGTATCAAATGCTTTCTTCAGATTTTTCTTTTTTACTGTGGAGCTCAGGAAAAAAATATGGAACATTCATTATATAGGTGTGCATCCATTGCATGAAGCCGTCTATACCTGATGAATATGATGCTCCTCTTTGGCATAAGTTTCTATATGTATTATGGAAGGCATTTTTGTACATATAGTAGTAGAAATATAAAACATGAAATTTAAGATGATTTCACAGATTAATTTCTATTAACAAATCCCAGAGCAATCAGATAACATTTGGTATATATGACCCAACAAAACTAATAAATAAATATAGCTATTTTAGAATCAGTTTTGTTAATTTTCATACAGAAGATATGTATTGGCAAAAACAAGTCTTGCTTAACACAACTGTTCCACTAAAATATGTGAAGACTTTGCATTTAAAAAAAACAGAGAGAAGGGGGCTGGGGTTGTGGCTCAGCAGTAGAGCACTGACCCTGGGTTGTATCCTCAGGACCACATAGAAATGAATAACTAAATAAAATAAAGGTATTAAAAAAACCTTGAGGAGAATAAAAATAAAAGCACCATTTTTGAGGGCCTTCTATATGTTAGTTACTGTCTTACACATATATTTGAAGTATTTCATTTTTCCCCTCCAAAAAAACTATAAATTTTTTTTTTTTTTTGTGATTTGAGTTGAAATAGTTTTTCAATTTCAGAAATAAGGTAAAAAAAAGGTGAATCTTTTGGAAAATTATAATTCATGGATGAAATCATGCTGTAGATATGTGATACATCAATTCAAATAATAACAATAATCTGAATTGGCCTGAAATAGAATTAGTATTCACTATGGTTAAGTTCAGTAACTTTGATTAAGTACATCTATATTTTGGTATGTGAATTTAGCCTTGTAGCATGCTTGGCAAATAAGATTCCTAGAACACAACCATCTGATTTTGATAACATGTTATTTTTCTTGTCCTAGACTGATTCCAGGACATCAACTATTGAAATCTGCAGTGAGATATAACTTTCTAGCAATAACATAATTCTATTCATTTCCCCCCAAATTTAGTGATTTGTGATTTCAAAATTAGACTAAGACTATTAATTTTGTTATCTGGATTTCCCATTATAACAGCAAGCAAAACAAAACTACCTTAAAAAATAATGTCTCAGTAAACGTTACTGGGAACCTGGTAAACACAGCAATGATTCTGCTTTGCTTTATTTAGCTGTAATCTGGAAATTTAAATTTAAAATTTATGGAAGAAACAATGCATTACAGTATCTGAGTTCTATCATGCTGTTTTTCTGTTTGCTTGCTCTGAATGTCAACAACTGTGATATAATATAATTCTGTTTTGGTGTACACACTGACGGGTAATGTATTAGTCATGAAACATGAAATTACTTGCTCTGATTGCAGAAAAGTTTAAATACCTCCGGGAGTTTGAGAGTGATGGTGAACACTCCAAGCTACCCTCTGAAAGGTGTCCAGGGCAAGAGATTATTTTAAGACCAGCAAACAAACCAACCAAATCAGAAAACTTCTGGTAGAATGTTTTCAAAATATACACTAATATAATATGTTTTTTGCTAATAAAACCATTTTATTTACATACCGCTCTGCTTAAAAGTTGGATAATAAAAAATAAACTTTTGGGGTTTTCCTATTGATTATAATTACACAGCTCCACTACTTTAACCATTAAACAGATTATTTTTATTATCATTATGTTTCCTTTTCCTACAAATATTTAAAAAGAAGTCCTTGATATTTTCTCTATTGAAAGGAGAATGTAAGGTTCTTTATACTCCCTGGTATTTGGGGGATATGCATTTACATTTCTTGTATTATGAAGCATAACTACAGTCATCTGAGGGTAGAAACAAGCATGAAATTAGATATTTCAAAAATGATTATATCTTAATTTTGAAACTACCTAGCAAAAAATAATGCACTAGAGTGACATTAGATTTTTACTTTTCTGACATGAAAATATTGAATAAGTAACATTGCTTTGAGTAATTTGCTTGATAAACTTCACTCACTTTATACAGTATTTCAGTTAACTCATTTCCTACACAAATGAATAAATGCCTCAATTTGGGTATACATTATATTTTATTGAAGAATGACATGCTTCAATTTTATGGTATGTTCTTTAAATTGCTTTTGACTTACTAACATTACTAACAGTTTTTTTTTTTTAAAAAAAAAAACCTTTAACTTCTTAGTAAATAAAGGGAGTATAAAGGACCCTTATAATCATGACATAACATGCTTCCTGAATTTTCATTCAAATTCTCGATTATGTATCATTTGTCCTTGAAAAATATGAGAAGGATATGTTCTGTTATGTATGTATAGTAAAAGTAGTGTATTATTTTAAGTGTTCTGCAATGTAAAGATATTTAGAAGACATTAATGCTCTATTTAGCATTTCAAATTGTATAATTCTTGGATATGTGATATATAGGTAATATTCTAAACAAGTTTCTGCTACATTTTATGTTCCCATTGACTTGATACAGAATCTTCTGTATCTCCAATGACGTCAAATTAATTGAACATATGTTTTTGCTATCTGGCTGTTTAAACATTATGTTATTGATTAAAACAAGTTTGAGTAGAACTAGTTATGGTAATAAGAAATGTCATGTAAGGTGCAGTATTATATTACATGCTATAAACAACTGATGTAGAAAAAAATACTTTCTAGTAAAACTTACACTTGTACAACTTCCTCACATAGAATAACTTTATAGTGCTACCCCATTCCTTCTAGATAAATATTTCAGTTTAATTCAAATCATTCTAAGAAATGTAAAAAATTGACCCAACTTAGTATATTCCTAATATCAGTGCCCTGCAGATACTAAGATATACGAGTAGTGAGAGTGTCTAAAATCCATATCTCAATTTAATTGTAAATAACCTGATGAGGCCCAAGAACAGGCCTCCCATAATATCCTACCATGGCTTCATGACCATTTATGTATTCACTTATTAAATAAATGCATTTTAAATGCATGTGTCATGACTACCCTGGTCTCTTCTTTTCTACACACTCTGTGAGTTAAGGAAGAGTATCTAATTTTTTCCTACTTTGGTGATCATTCCTTTATGACCACAGTGAGAATAACTCCTAATTGTTCCTTTGTATGTGTAAAGGTGAAAATATATTGAAACTTTTATGTGCAGTTTTTTAAAACCTCTCTCAATGGTTTTATGAGTGTTGTCTTTGCAGGTGATGAAAATAGAAAATTTATTTTAAAAATTTATTTATGACTCCATCTCACAGAATGCAGCTTCTGTGAGAAAAGATCTTCTAAAATTATTTCCTTCCAGATCTTTGTGATAAAATATTTACTCATATAAGCCAATGATAATTGACATTTACCAGTATTTAAAATTGAATCATATATGGAAATAGATACAACTTATGACTATGAACTATCCTTGATCTCTCCTTTCCTTGTGTCTGAGGGAATATTTACATCTGAGAACAATATGGAAGGCATTGAAACAGTTTTCTACAAAAGATAAATAGGAAAAAATACATATCTCTACACTTAGTTTCATCTTAGCATTTGATTTGGTGGTATATTCAACTGAATTGTCATAATTATTATATGTCTGCCATACACTGTCTCAGATATTTTCCAGTCTTTGTGTTGAACTTAATGGATTTGTGTAATATTCTCAGTTTAAGTGTCCTTAAAAGTCTCTCTGGTTCTTATTTTAGTCAACAAATAAAGAATAGCAAATCTAAGACTCATCATCATAAATAAATAAAAGTAACTTTTAGTGAACCTGTTCTACTGAATCATAAGTATGCTATTTAATTAGTAAGCTACAATGTACTGTGCAGTTTCTGCCCTGAAAGCTCACTAAAAAGTATTTTCTTTTGGATAAAATTCACAATTCATAACTTGAAAATAGTGAAATACTTTGCCTTATTTTAGTTTAAATAAAAAATATTTTCTAAAACTAAGATATTTAAGCCATTTTATTTCTGAAATTATTGTTGTATTCAGGGATAGATGTCTAAAATTTATAAAACAATTTAAATTCAATACATTAATGTTTATATGTCTTCTATTTTCTGTTGGCACTCATCCACATTTATCATTAAAAATGCATAAAACTGGGCTGGGATTGTGGCTCAGTGGCAGAGTGTGTGCCTAGCATGTGTGAAGCACTGGGTTCGATTCTCAGCACCATGTATCAATAAGTAAAATAAATGTCCATTGACAATTAAAAAATATTAAAAAATGCATAAAACAGATTAATTTTTAAAAAGATGATTTTAAATTCACTATTTTGGATAATATTTACTAAGGTTTTAATTTCAATACAAAATACTACTGCCTCATTTTACTATTTAACCACTTGCACTTTTCACTATTTAACTAGGTTTTATAATAATGTGCCTAGTAGATGTAATGTGAAACCTGATATCAACCAAAATAGTACAGGACAAGCATATCCTAAGAAATCTTTTATGAACTTAAGCCACACTTCATAAATGCTTACATAGGTGCTCTTGTGCAGTATACATATTTTTTAAAGATATTTTGAAGCTTAGGTTTTTTTTTACTTAAATATTTTGCTTTAGATTTAGTTTTCTAGTATATTCAAAGGTGCTGTGATAACATAGCATTGTGTGCTATATATAATTAGTGGATTTTTTAAAAAGAACTAATGTACAATTTGTTTTTTTCATGCATTATGGGTGTTCAAACATGACATCCATGGTTTAATGTGATATTTAGAAAAAGGAGTAGACTTTTAAAATTCTAGAGTAGCCATAGGCTTTCATTTTTTTATTGCACATGTAATACATACTTGTCATATAAGTTTTTAAAAAATGTTGTTAGATTATAGATGAATTTTCAATTTTTTTTTTTATTTCTAGCTATATCAGTAAGTTCTTTATAATTTATTTCATCATTTGGTTTGAAAACTCTTTAATTTTTGAAAGTGGTACATTTTATGTTTACAGAATTATTCTTTAACTTTTGGAATTGGTGCATTTTAAGTTTACAGAATTATTACCTTTGTTTTATATTATAAATTATACAGGATTTTTACATGATTTAAAGATTGACTTATTTATTATGAATTTTGTTTATTTTTATAGATGTGTAATTGAGTAAATACATGTAATAGCAGTTGTTTAGTTAATGGTGTAGTACACAGGCATTCTACAAATCTCTCTATACATATGAGACTAACCTCTTTTCAGTGAAAACATCAAGTCTTCATGAGAAAGCACTTTTTTGGTTAAAAAATAGCATCTACATTTCCACTAAAAGTTCCCTTAGCATTAACAACCAATTGATTTATTTAAAGAATTCTCATAACCAACTCTTACCTCTTGTGTATTCTATATATTCTCAATTGAAATAGTTTTAGCTGTTCCTTTTAAAGTGTATAATTATATTAAATTATCCATAATACACTGGTACCCTGCAATTAGGAATAAAACTTTTGTCAAGTGAAACAATCACATTTCTTTAGATTTAATATATTTAAATTGACATAACGAAAATGAAGTATTTCAATTGATTTTCTAGAAATATTTTCATGTTTGTCCCTTATTATTTAGCCTTATATATGTTAATTATTCATTGATTTACTTCATAAGATGTTATTGTTTTTGAAATGCAGTTGACTTTTAAAAGCATCTCATTCTTTTTCTCTTAAAGCTTGGCTTAACCAATACATAACAAAATAATGTTTTCATTAGATACTCAGAGAAAATTTTAAATAGTACTGCTTTTACTTGATGGTAGTTAAAAGGAAACAAATCTCAAATTCTGATGAAAAATATTATTTACAAAATTTATACAATAAACTTTAATATTTATTTACTTGTTTAAATCTGTGTCTGATCTAACATCAGTTACAAAATTGATAGAGATCATCATTTCAATAATGTAATTGAAAAAAATTGATTGATTGATTCCCTTACACAAAAATATTTCCAGAAAATCAAACATGCTGCTCAAAGACATATTCAGGGTCACAACCTTGAAGTAATTAAAGTTTTAAAATAATTTTGACCTGCACTTTTGTCATGTAAACACAAACATAATCTCATATTTAAAGGTGGAACAAACATACAAAAATGGAATTTCATGGATCCTGGAAAACTACTTTATGAGCTCCTAAATTAGAAACTATATTTCATTATTTATATACATTTGATCATTTTCTCATTCAAAATTATGTACTAGTAACATTCTTTGAAAAACAATTGTGCACATCATTTGTGATGTTCAGATTAAATAATTATGATTTTTTAACACAAATTCAGTTATTCAAGAGAAGGTGCTGAGTTCTCCTCCAGGTTAACTATCATGTTTCTACATGATACCAAAATATCTGGATGCAAAATGTAATTTTCACTCTGCCTGGTGATATATTGTCAACTCAAGAAATTGTTTAACTTCATAATGATACAGACCTTAATACTGCAGAACTATATTTTAATAGTTTTATTTTACATAGAAAGAATAGTTTGATATGATAATTATTTCCAAATATAGAATAATTGATAATATTTTAAAAGAAAGTTTCAAATGGTGCTACAATTCCACTTTACATGTATAAATATTTGTTGTTTATAAGGCCATATACACATTTATTTCAAAATTTACACAAATTATGGAAATGAAAAGGAATATAATATTAAATCTTCCTTGGTTGGAGAATTGAAAGATAACAACATCAAGCTCATGTTTATAAATTGATATATTTGATTGTGGCTCTTTAGGTAAAATGTGTTTTAATATGCTAAGTAGTTTCTAATACAATGGGGTCAAAAAGTGTTAGTACCTATATAAGCATACATTTGCATGTTTATTTGTGCTTATAAAGTTTCTAACAGGAAAAAGTGATATAAACTTTAACCTAAAAACAATTTTTTAAAATATCATGAATCTACATTCACAGTGCTACTGGCTCCTTTAAACTGTTGTCCTCACTCCCAAAGTACAATCATCCTGTATCCTTCATATGATCCTATTTACTCTCTCTGTGTCATTTAGTAAAGATTTCTGTCATACTCAATGCATTATAAATATGTGCTCATGTGTTTTATTCCTTTCAATTAAGATATTTGGCTTTAATATATAAGCGGTACTTAATAAAGTTTTCTGTTTTATGAATGATCTAAAATCCTCTAATATTAGAATATATATGAAAAAAAGATCAATCTACTTTTTTTTACTTAAATGTTCAAGTTCTGCTTTTGCACAAAACAAAGACAAATTTGCATTGTCGATATGTATCTTTTTCTCAGTTGTTATGGCCAAAACATAAACATAAATGTCTATTAACACTGCCACCTTCATTTTTCATTAACACTTTAATTTTATATCTATGAAAAACAAAAGAGTCAAGTGGATCTCTGTTCATGCTCTGTACAATGTCAGATTGGCAGTTTCATGCATCTACAATTTTATTGGTGTAATTTATGTTTTCATAAAGGGGTTTTGATATGGATTTACCATCATTCTCTATTTCCATATATGTTTGTCTGTGTCTTTTAAAACACTCGTTTTTGTGATTATCTAAGTGTGGACTATGGATTGACATACATCAAAGGAATATTTATGAGGATAGGTCCAGATTTCAGATTGGGCAATGCATACAATTCAGTGTAATTTCTGTGTTTGAACAGTTAGATCTAAAAATGGCAGCTGAAGAAAAATTATGTATGTTAAAACTGTGAAAATTTAATAGACACGAGGATTCATAACGTTTTTAAATTTTTCTTTTTGCTTTGTACTTTGTAGCTGTAATAAAAAAGTAAACAGGTTTTGTATGAATATGTTAGAATGAATATTATAGAGCATATTTCAACTGGAATACGTGTAGATACTAACACCTGATTGAATTTGATGTACTTTCAGTGCATAAAGTGTGTGTAATCTGTACTAAGTGAAATATATATAAATAAAGTTGTTTCTGCATTGCAATAACACATCTTCTGATATTTTTTGAAGTGCTCATTGTCAGCAGAGGCTAACAATTTTATTAACAGTCTTCCAGGATCCTAAAATATTTTAAATACAGTAACATCCTACACTCTTCATAGTGTACTTCATTATCTAAACTGAATTAAACTGAACTTTATACATTGGCATTCTTATTTACCAACATTGTGAGGTAACTGATCCCTTTTAGTCAAACCAAATCAATCAATTAGATAGTGGTAAATTATATTTACTAAAGTTTTAGTTTTGTGCATGTATTGTTCTCAGAGTCTTTGAATATTGGTAAAAAGGACTATCATTTATCAAAAGTTGTTATTTGGTAAAACATCACAAATAATGCAGTTAACCATCAGTTCAAACAAGAGTAGAAAAACATTTCTCAATCTTTTACTGTGATAAAGGAAGACATTTTGGAGAATTGGGGTCTATTGGGGTAAGAATATGGGACAATAGCAGTTCTCCCCTTGTTGCTATTAGTGTAAAAAGCCCCTGACAATGAATTTAACTGTAATTATGTTAGAAAATAATCTTTCATTTTCCAGAGCTGAAAAATCTCCAAATATAATGGATTAAGATTTTTAAAAATCACATTAAAATGGCACAATACAAAACTTCAAATTTTGTTACAATAATTAAGAGTGTGTGGTGGTGGTGGTGGTGGTGGTGGTGTGTGTGTGTCCATGAATATCACTAGTAAATAAGCTGGAAAGTATGCATTAGGTATGAGCAGGCAAGTACCTAATCCGCTTCAGTAATCACACTACAATTAGCAATACTCGGTCATATTCAAGTAGCAATTAAATCTTATTAATGTTACTTCTAAAATACCTCCCACATTTGTCCCTTTGCCATTTCCTTTATGAAGATTTGATCATGAGTTTCCTGTTTTATAACTAACAGGTTGTCTTACTTTGAACTTTCATCTGTCTAATCAATTTTTTACACAGTATCCAAAGTATTCTTTCTGAAACATACATATGATCAGATGAAGTCTATGGCAGAATATGTCTTGAGTCTTTCTCCATTACATAGAGAATAAAGCTTCAATTAGTGTACATTTCAAGAGACTTTGCAGTCTTAGCCTGTCTACATTTTCATCCTATTTCCACCACTGCATGCACTGTATATTTTTAACACACTTCCCTCTGCTCCCTGACAAAACCTTGTACTTTGATGCATAAATTGTCACAATTTACCAAAATTACATTGGGTACCTGCTTTAGTTAAGACACTGTTCTGTGAACAACTGGATTAACTAAGCTATGGTCAGTGAAGTAGAATTGTAATGGTGCAGATAGGGCAAGTATGCAAGTACTTTTTTTGTTCACATTAGTTATACGTGACAGTATAATGCATTTTGACACATCATGCATAAATGGACTATAACTTCTAATTCTTCTAGTTGTACATGATGTAGAATCACACTGCTCATGTAATCATATATGTAAAGTAGGTTAATAATGACCAATTAATTCTACTATCCTTTCTACCCCCATGCCCCCTCCCCTTCCTTCACTCCCCTCTGCCTAACCCAAAGTACCCCTATTGTTCCATAGCTCCCCTCCCTTATTATGAATTAGCATCTGCATATCAGAGGAAGCACTCAGGCTTTGGTTTTAAGAAATTTCAAATAGTTTTAATTACAAAAATGCCAGATAAAAAAATGAGTATATTATTTATTTATTTATTTAATCAAAAATAGAGGAAGCTGGGATGATACTCTTTTCTTCCACATCTAATTTCTTGGAATTAATCACATATTTGTATGTGTTAATTAATCTTCCTCAGGTAAATGCGTAGACCATACAACCTTTTTTTTTTCTTTCACACAATCTTTAAATGGTAGTTTCTGGAAACTACTCCTAGAAAAAAATTTAAACACTGATTTCAGATATTTTGATTCTTTTTACATTTCCTATTCATGAGTTATAACAAAAAATATCAAATAAAAACTTAAACCCTTTGTTGATCTATATATACTCCACATACATAGGGATATGAGAACAATATTCTGTTATTAGGCATTTTAGCAAAGCAACCACTCTAGTGCTTCTTTAAAGAAATATATTGCTAGTATGTTCTATCACAAGAAAAAAGTGTTATTGTACTCAATAGAGGAATATTTTCCATAGTGAATTGTCCAAACAGACACTGACACTTCTCTTGTTAGAATGTGTTTGTGTGTACATAAATTATGTCATTGAATTACTGAGATGAAATGGTCACCCCAAATAGAAATCATTTTCTCTTTTCCCCTCTATGATTCCATCAAAGTTATCAATTCTGTGGGAAGAGGAACAGAGAGCAAACCATAAACCATCAAATACAGATAGTGCCCACATCGCAACATGGTGGAATTATCTTGAAATCCAGAATATCTCTATTCAAAGACCACATATCTCTACTCAAAACTGAGGGGAAAATATATATACACACATACATATATACATGTATACATATGTGTGTGTCACACACACACAGACACACACACACACATATATATATATATATATATATATATATATATATATATATAAAATTTTAAGGAATGCATTTCTTGACATGCATGTTGCAAGCAAATATAGCACTTCCTAGAAGGGATGAAAATAAACCACCTTCTTTTTAGTTTAGACTTTTTCTTGTATCCTCATTATGATAAAATGTATTTCTACATTATATACAGGAAATATCCTGGGATACTGGGGTTTTTTAAACTTTATTTTATATATTTATTGTTTTATGTGGTGCTGAGACTCAAACCCAATGCCTAATACATGCTAGGCAATCACTCTACAACTGAGCCACAACCCTAGCCCAGATTGAAGTTTTATTGTAGTTTATATTTCATGTCTTTGCTTGACAGTCTTATATCAGGATGCTGGAGCATCAATTTTAGTATAAAACATTTTCATAGTACCTAATGTTTTACAAAATCTATCACTTCACCTCTTTTTGTAAAAGGAATGAACACCTTCATGGTTTGGCAAATAGTGTTTCTTAAATTGTAATTAGTGAGGATACCACCCAGATAAGATAAAAGCAGACATTAACATTCTTAAAGTCAGTGGCTGTTTTTCTCAGTGCATACACTGTTGGGACATATAACCATTATAAAGAGGAAATAAAATGTAATATTCAATATAAAGATGAAGCTAAGGACTCAGTAACATGCAAAATAGCAAGAATAGCATATTGCTAAATTTCTAATGAACACACTTCCTTCTTATGTTTGTGTGATGTTTTACATATTTTTGAAATGTTTCCATCAGGACAGTGGGAGTGTTATCATTCATAAAATTTACCCGTTTACTTTTTGATTTTGATAGAGCCAAAAAGTATTTCCTACAGTGTTTACTTTTTAGAATAATTCTATCTAAAGTGAATATAGCTGAACAACTACTATAACTATATGCCAAATCTGCCTAACTCTTTCCATACCTCAACTTCATTGTGCTTGTGTGTTAAAATTTTACAGTCTATTTTGGTTTCATGGAGAAAAATAGCATATCCCTTCTGATATAAAATCCTAAGGGAAAACTCTGAAGAGAGATTTGTCAACATTCCCTTTCTTTTTTAGGTTAGTGTGGCACATAGAAATGTGCTAGAATCACAGATTCACTCCCACATATGGGCATAAGAAATTCTGGACATACAAAAGGTTGAAGCCTTGTCCTCAACACATTAAGAAAACAAACTTTAGGTCAGGCTTACCTATTCTCTGGGGAACACTTATGATCCCATATTCACATAGAGACAGATACCTTGATTTTTATCTAATCTCTATTAACCCAATAGAAGAAAAGCACAGTCACCTAAGCACCTTCTGGATAAAGTGATCTCTTTTACTCTGGAAAACAGGCCTCTGAAAATTCTTTCATATCATACATTTTTATCAGTTTTTCTTAGTACTCTCTCACTTTCTAATGTACTTCAATAGAACCATCTGCACACTCACATTCTCTCAGCAGTGGTCTGTCTACTTATCACAATGCAGAAATTCACTGAATAGAGTTTTTATCTACCCATATAATATAACCTGCAATTTAGAAATATATGTATCTCATATTGAGAGAAATGTAGTTTGCATAGCTAATTCAACAATGGTTGAGCCTTGTGAAAAAAGAAACTGAGACAGCAAGGGGGTGTTATTACTAAAAAGATCAAAAGCCTAACAGGAAAAGAAAAAGAGCTGATAAGAGGCAAATAACTAGAACTATGAATTCCCTCTAAATTTTTCTAAGTTTAATCAACCTTTACCTTAGTTTGCCTCTACCTGGTAATGCCTAATATTGGCCTTTGTACACATCACCATTCCTGAAAGTTCACATTTTCATCCCTCCAAAATTTACCCTTTCTCTCTTCTTTGGTAGAAACATCAAATAATCAAATTCCCCCTAAAATTTCCCTTTGTTCAAGGAAATCATACAGTCAGAAAGATCTCTACATAGGCTCCATTTACATACAGATTCATATAATATTAATATATATAATACACATTACAGTATGTAGTACATATGTAAAACATGTCATATGTAATGTTATATATAAGGAATATATACAATACATCATATGTCATATAGTTACACATGCATAGAAAATACAAGCACATAATTCATACACATATAATTTTATATATGTATATTCATATATACATATATAAATATATATATATATATATATATATATATATATATATATATATATATAACTAAAATTGAGTTAATAGAGATTAAATCTTTTCCCAATTTAAAAAATGAGAAGACGAAGATTATATTCTCAAATGGGAGCAAATTTTTGTTTTGGATTTGGATAATTATTTAACTTGAAGTATATTTCAAATACTTTCCAGTCTTATGGTTATATTATGATGACCAATAAAATTCTTAGGTCTATCGTATTTCTTTAAATCTGAATGAAATTTATAGTTTTACCTGTGATCTGCTTCTATTTTAGAGATGGAATGGTACCTTAGAGATCATGTTGTAACCTAGTCTGCCCCTGTTATTTGACAAATGATAATATCTAGATCCAACAAAAGAACTGAACTTTATTAAACACCTATTTTATGTCAGGTAGTGTGCTAGGCACCCTACAAATGTTAATTTATCTCATAGAACTTAGTGCAGTTACTAAGTGGTGAAGTGAGGATCTATGGCTAACTCTAAATGATTTTCAGTTTCTTTTCTGATATATCATATCCAAATTCTGGTGTTGCTATAGTTCATAGATTTCCTGAATTGAAACCCTGAGGTAGGCCTTCTGCTTTTCGCATTTTCCTATTAAATTTCTCCTCTGCTTCATAAATCTATAACCGTCAAGTAGATTTTCCTAACCTTTTTTGACCCTTCCTAGACTCATTCTCTTCCATTAATCTCAGGTAGATAATCTTATAGATGATTCTTTATATTAGGGTTTTATAAAGTTACCAAGCATCATGTTAATTTGAGAAACTACTGTTATTGACAGATATATGTCATGGGACATAATTTCCTATCACCAGGTCAGTAGGGAAATTGCAAATAGCATAGATAACAAAATCTCTTAATAGACACCATGGTATTTGTCTATAATACCAGCAACTCAGAAGGATGAAAAATGAAATCACATGTTTGAAGCCTGGCAACATAATCAGACCTTGTAACATGGCCCTGAGTTTAAACCTCAGGAAGGAAGGGAAGATAGGAGGGGGGGGGAGGGAAGAAGGGAGGGAGGGAGGAAGGAAGGATCATTCTTTTTCCATCTGCTCCCACTCCTAGAACTCTGAACATTGTGGCTATTCAAAAGTGTTTAGTTCAACTTTCTTCAGATAGTATGATAGGAGCCATACCACATCTTTTCACTCTGTCTTTGCAATATTTAAAACATAATATGAGTCTAATGCTCCGCAGTTGGTAAGCCACAAGACAAATTTGGCAGAAGAGGTCATAGGCATTTATCACCAAATCTAAAGGTAAATTTTAAATTAATTTATTATTTAATGCAGTTGTTATAGTTATGAATTTCTAAACCTTATTAGACACATAGGAAATACCAAGAAATATTTATCAAATATAGATTAGAAGATATCTAAAAGGCATGAGAAGTCATTTATTCATGTACAATGTGTTTTCACTTTAATCATTTAAGATTAGTAGCTTTTGCTTACACAGAAGAAATTGGAGGACTATTTTGTTTCTAAATTGCGATTCCTAATTTAACCATTCAATTTATATGTAGTAATTGAAACATTAATTATTAATTCTGTACAATATAGCATATTTTAAAATGCATTTGATTTCAAATAGACATAGCACTTATTTAAAAAACTGCACTAACACCTTAAGATTATTTAGGGAACATACATCAGATGCCTGCGCTAAATTAAGTTTGGGAAATATGGGATTGTAAAATAAAAGAAAGAAGGGAAGGGTTAATTCAAGGAAAAAATTATCAGTGTCCTCTAGGTACCAGGCATATTGTTAGGTACACTGGAAAGCAAATGGTGGCAGGATATGGCTGGCCAGATAGAATTTTTTTCCCCAAACATGGTGATCTTTTTACAAGTGCTGCAGATTTTAGCTATATGGTCTTTATCCTCTTCGAGCCTGAGGATTTTCATCTTTCCAGTGATTTCAAGATGTCCAAGTAATATAATTGTAACTGAGGATTAAATGAGATAATGTACAAAAATGACCAAGTGCAGCATAAAGTAGATAAGTCATCTTTTCTATTGAATTTATTTAATCTTATAATATTATGAGCTAACTTATTGATGTCATAGCCATTTTATAGATTTAAAACAAACAAACTGGATCTCAGGGAGCTTCAATAATTTGCCCAAGCCCACTACAACTTATTTAAATGCTCTTTCCCCTCTACCACAGCTGTCTCTAATCAGGGATCTAAGTCTATTTTTCTTCTTTTCTGTCTATCTTTTTTTCAACACTGGGGAGGGAACCCTGGGCCTCACAGATAATAGGCAAGTATTCTACCACCAAGCAATATTCCCCAATCTCAACCCTATTTATTTTATTTTATTTTTTTAGTTGTAGATGGACACAATGCCTTTATTTTATATATCTTTTTTTAATGTGGTGCTAAGGATAAGACTCAGTGCCTCACACAAGCTAGGCAAATGCTATTTTCTTAACAGTTAATTAGAGTTTATCTGCATGGTAAGATGGTTGTCTCTTCAACCCTGTCCTATGTGTACTTTACGGGAGCCTGAATAGAAATAGCAAGTATTGGTATAGGCACTAATGTTAACTTTAAAATCCTTTTAGTTTTAGATGGGTGAACATTTTTTTAAATATAGAGGGCAGAAATAAAATTTTGCATTCAAGTGATTGTGAAAACTATTGATAAGCTGACAGTGTTGGAATCATAAAATTTCAGATGAAGGTAAGACTCAGATGGTGATTTACTTAAAATAATATAGCTACATTTTAAGAGAAGAAGATGATGAGTGTTCACCTCCTGAATTTCAGTACAAGCTCCTTAACACTATGTATAAATGTTTAGTATGTGATATCTTTGTGTCTGGAATAAGAACTGTATGAAATAGTACTGAATAATATGATTATGAAGAAAAAATGGAGCTAACAAAAACGAAACAGTTCTAGGTACCAGCCTATGGTTGAAGTTTCAGTCTCCTTTCTAAGATATCAAGTGTGATATATTAACTATGTTAATGGAAGATCACTCATTATCTCTCATATTTGATTACTTTTGTATAAAATGGAGATTGATGGACAGCTCCAAACCTCAAATGAGATGAGGTAAAAAAAAACATTTGAACATTGTGAGCATTGTAAATAATAATTGCTACCAATACTGTATAACTTAATGAGTCTTTAAACCATTCTACAAATTTCCTCCATCATACGATACAGAAAATTATGAGTTTTTGATTACAAATATCTCATTAATATTTCATGCAAGTGTTCAAAATGGCCAATTTTTTATTATACAGGGAGACTAGAAGACTCTTGTGTTTCTGAAATGCACCTTATAATTTATGAACCAAATTTATATCAAGAATTTCTTAGAATAGTTCATAAACATGTGGAACCAAATTCCTTATAAACATAGGTTTTTCATGGCACTTAATAAAGGAAGCTGAAGCAAATTCAGTGTCACTCAGGGGACATTTTTAAAATAACTTTAGTGATTCAAAGGAAGAGAGGGACAATTTTTTTACTGTGTGTCTAAACAGTATCAGGCACACTGAGGCAGCAGGAAGTGGGTAAGCTACTCTAGATAGGGCAGAGGGGTTGGAGGTGAAAGGAGGGGGAATGGGGTTATTAATGATGGTGGAATGTGATGATCATTATTATCCAAAGTACAGGTATTAAGACATGAATTGGTGTGAATATACTATGTATACAACTAGAGATATGAAAAATTGTACTCTATATATGTAATAAGAATTGTAATGCATTCCACAGTCATATATAAATAAAAAAGAATCAAGGGACATGACTGACTTTGAGGTCTGTGGCTATTTGGCCTTGCATAAAATTTTTTAATGTTACTGAGTCTTAAAATCTTCAAGCATGTGGTTGGGGCTGTAGCTCAGTGGTAGAGTGCTAGCCTTGCAGGTGTGAGAACCTGGGCTTGATCCTCAGCACCACATAAAAATAAATAATAAAGATATTATGTCCATCTACAACTATATATATATATATATATATATATATATATATATATATATATATACATTCAACCGTTAAAATGGCAAAAATAATATCAAATTCATACAGTTATATGGATAATTAAATAAAATAATCTATAAAATGTGACTGGAATGTGATAGATACTTAGTAAGTGCTACCTCTTTATCAGTTATCTAAGGTAACTCACCCAACTACCTGGTGGGCATCACCACCAAATCAGAAACTAAACTATAAGACCGATTTGCTCAAGCTCAGGCAACTAACTGGTTAAGTATCCTATCTAGAATGTTACCAAGATTAGGGCATCTCTCAATTCTCAATCCTTTCATGTGCACCATTTTACAAATAGCATAAGCCCCTAAATACCTTTGTTCATGGGAAGTTTAAAAACTAGTTCTTGAATTATAAGGTGCATTTCAGAAACACAGGCGAATTCAAGGCATTATGTATGATATTAAATATATGATTAACTACTTTTTTAACATTCTGCTTTCTTTAGACATAGGGATATTTGATATAAACAACTATTTTCTGAAAATGAATAAATCACTTTGGGGGGATTCTATGATGCAACAACAAATATCTGACTTAATAAGGAGTTTAAATATTAGCCATTTTATTCTACAGATTCTAAAATTGAAAACATTTTATTCCATGTATGCGGTTTGATATCATACAAAAATTGCACTAATTAAAATAGATATCCCAAGATAAAACATGAAGACAATTTTTAAAATTTGAATACGGCATTGTTTAGAACTGTGATGTGTCTCACAGAATACACATGCAAATTTATTTGCCAGTTTTGGGTTGACGTCTTTACATTTGTTTATCTAAGTCATGTTAAAAATCAGTTCATTGGTCAGAAACTGGTTATCAAAT
Organism: Marmota monax; assembly: GCF_021218885.2. Classification (NCBI taxonomy): domain Eukaryota; kingdom Metazoa; phylum Chordata; class Mammalia; order Rodentia; family Sciuridae; genus Marmota; species Marmota monax. The sequence goes on from NW_026695065.1 coordinate 3,108,416, forward strand.
ACATTTATAATAATACACAAGTCTCAATATGAGTATTATTAGTCTAGGTTTGAAATGATCAGAATGCATACCCCACAGAACTCAAATTGCCCAAAATATTGTAGGAAGCTTTAAATTATACTGCATATCACCTAGAATTTGTCAAATAATTTTTCAATGAAGGCCTTATGTTTTTCCATCACACCTGAATTATAATCAAATTGTTTTTATTGGTTTATCAAATCAGTTGTACATCCATAAAATTTTAAAGAAAGGTTTATACTTTTTTCAGTTCAATTGTTTTATTTTATGTCCATTTAATTTTTCTTATTATAGAAGTTCATGATAGACATTTTAGAAAATAAAGAAAAACATAGAATAGGTAATTTTCTAATCATGTCATTCAAAATTAATGCCCTATATTATTTTTTGATAAATAGCCTCTTAATTATTTTCCAAGGATAAGTTTATATGTTTAAAACTTGTGTAGTTTTTAAAATGGCAAATTTCTGACTGTACTTTAACTTTACATATCATTCTGTTGCATTCTTCATTTAAAAATTATCAATTAAATTCTATTTTTGGAACTCAAACCATATTACTTATTCTCACAAGTTGTATACCCACAAAACATAAATACCCTAAATACAAGGTGATGCATGACTAATTGCCATTGTGTGTTTTAAAAAAGGAATCATTATGGGGTAGACTGGGAAAGATTCATAAAGGAGATTGAATATAATCTGGTCCTTAAAATAAGACTCAAAAAATGGAAAAAAAAAAGTTCTAATTGGGAGGAATTAACTAAGCTAAAGTTCGGGTTATATTTTTGGAACAGTGTTTTTGGTTACCTTTTAGATAAATTTAGCGAAATTTTAAAGCCATATTGTTGACAATGCTGTGGAATCAATAACTAGCAGTCTATAATTTTGATATATATTTTTGGAATACTGTTACTCATATATCCTACTAAAATGGAAAAGTTACATTAACCATCTACTACTTTATAATTTCCCATTAACTCCACAAGACTTTGTAATCTAGTCTATACCCCATGTGCTCACTACCTACATTCTTCATGTGACTAGCAGAGGCTTACTTTTTGATAAACTCAGTAGACACTTTCATTTACATACCTTTCTGCTGATTTGACACTTTTCTTTATTCACACACTTCATTTGAAGTTCTCTTTTCTTGGTTTCTGTGGTGATATTCTCTTGTGATTTTTATTGTGCCTTCTGACAATTCCATTTTTTTAATGTGGGTACTTCATCCTTGGTGTAAGTATTGATTTTTCTTGGTGCTATTTCTGCAGCTTGCTATTCTCATTGCTTTATACTTTTCCTGTTGTTTTATTTATGACCTACGGTCTTATAAATTCCAATGTCCATATGTACTTCTGGCCTCTCACAGAATTTTGAACATAATATCAAACTCTCCTATGAACATCTCCCTGTCGATGGTATACGCAGCATCAAGCTTAACTTGCTCCAAATGGAATTGGTTACTTTCAACTCCCTTTTCACAAATCTGGTCCACCACCTATAATAACTGATTGGCTCAAATCACTCAGATTAAAATCATGTGTCACACCTTAGTCTTTTATCTGTCTCTTATTATAACAACTCAACAGTTTTTTTTTTTTTAGCTTAATTCAATGTGTTGCTAAATAATGAAAATAACTGCAGATAATATTTTGGAGAATTGACTACATGGCAGGCATGGTGCCAAGAATGTTATGGGCATTATTTAATTAACTCTCAGTTCACAACTACTATTTTCCCACTTATGGGGAAAATGGGACCTAAGACTATTCAGTGCATTTACTGTATGTCACACAGATAATAATCTGTAAAGCTTATATTTAAATAAAAATATTTTAATACCACATTCAAAATACAATGGTAGCATTTATTATTTCCTACCTCTAATCCACTTTTCAATTTAAGTCTATTTCATTTTTTACATGGACAATTGCAATAGCAGCTAAGATGACATTCATCATATCTGTAGAATTGTTCTGCTCAAATCAACCTCCACACAGCCAATATATATTCTGTTTCACTTGAAGATCTTATATCACTATTATACTTCATTTTCTTAATTGAGTTTTCATTAAAGTCAAGATAAATAACCTAGTTTTTAAGTGTAGCATACAAATCTCTCTATGATGTGATCTGTACTTACTATCCATCCTTTAGTCTCAGCTGTCCCTGGGTCATAGTTTTTGCTTCAGGGATATCAAATTGCTTGAAATTTTCAACTACACAGCATGCTAGTTTTAGTTTCTGAAGATTCATGTGTTTGTTTGTTTGAGTGAAAGCCTATGCTTTGCCATTCTATTTATATGATTCAGTTTCACTAATTATTTGTGACTCAGCTCAGGATCCTGTATATATATGAGTGTGTGTGTGTGTGTGTGTGAGAGAGAGAGAGAGAGAGAGAGAGAGAGAGAGAGAGAGAGAAGGAGGGAGGGAAGGAGATATGAGAGATAAATATTTGAGTAGGAAATAATATTATAAAATGTTTTGAGACAATTAACTAAGGATAATAGAGAATGCAAGGCAAGTTGAAGGTAAGAAAATAAGAGATCTAGAAGAATCTTGCATTAAACCCAGAACAAGGTAAAAGGGAGAGAATTCGGGTAGGAAACATGGTATTTAAAAACAGAAATTGAAAAATGAGATGAGAGAAATGAGATGACAAATATGATTACGGTCAAAAGATTAAAATTTATAACATGATTATAGAATTTAATATCCACTTGATTGGAGATTATAGTTAGAATTTGAACTAAGAATAGTTCTTTTAAAAAGTGGACATTGTGGAGCTGGAGACAAATGTGTATTTGTTTTCCATGTAAATAGGGTGAAACTAGGTTCTTTTAACTGTAAGAAAAAAGTGTGTGAAGATGGGTGCAAGGACTATATATTTTGAACTGAAGAAGATAGCTTGTGAGAAAGCTGTAATATTTTAAGTAGATGGATATTTAGCAAAGGTTTTCATATGATGGAAACATATGCAGCAGTTAAAGTCAACAATAAAGGCATATGTTTATATTTCATTACTATTTAGTGGAAGAAATCCAACTAGGAACAATGTATTAATGAGCATTTTTTCTTCAACTAGTACCCAATATGAACATTATATATCACTAAAATAACTTTTATTTGTTGTTAATTGACACTTTTTGGACTATAAAATGGCATGCATTGACTGTAGTAAGTTTCAAAAGTACCAAAGAATAAATATAATAGATAAGAAAAATAAAAATGACCTATAAGCCTACCATGTCAATTATAATAAATGATACTTTAGTGCATATTCTTCCCTCAATTTCTTAAATACAAACTCCAGTGATTTTTTTTGTTCTTATAAAATAGGGATAACCATTCTCCCATTTTACTTATTTATTTTTTAAATATCAGATCCTTTTTTCTTTTTAAATATACATGACAGTAGAGTATAGTTTGACATAGTATACATTTGTGGAGTACAACTTATTCTAATTAGGATCCCAGTCTTGTGGATGTACACAATGGTGAGATTCACTTTGGTGTATTCATATATGAACATAGGAAAGTATTGTCAGATTCATTCTACTGTATTTCTTACTACTCTGCCCACTCTCTTCCTTCATTCACCTTTTTATAATCCAGTTGACTTCTATTCTACTACTCCTTCCCCTCTTTCTATGTGTTAGCATCTGCATATCAAGTAGAACATTTGACCTTTGTTTTTTTGGAATTGGCTTATTTCACTTAGCATGAGAGTCTCCAGATCCATCCATTTACTGGAAAAAGTCTTAAAGTCATTCTTTTTTATTCCTGAGTAATATCTCTTTGTGTATGTATACCACATATTCTTTATCCATTCATCTGTTGAAGGCCACCTGTGTTGGTTCCATAGCTTACCTATTGTGAAGTGAGCTGCTATAAACACTGATGTGGTGGTGTTACTGCAGTATGCTGGTTTTAAGTCCTTTGGATGTATGCTAAGGAGCTCAATAACTGGGTTGAATGGTGGCTCCATTCCAAGTTTTCTGAAGAATCTCCATGCTGCTTTTCAGAGTGGTTGCACCAGTTTGCAGTCCAAAGAGCAATGTATGAATGAAAAAAAAATCAATAAAACAAAAAGTTGGTTCTTAAAAAAAATAAAATTGTAAACTCTTAGCTAAGTCAACCAAGAGAAAGAGGGAAAACATTCTCTTATTTTGTTAAATACTCATTAGAATCAAATTTTTGATGACTATATAATATGGTATTTTTATATTATGCATTGCACAACATATTTAGTACTCATTCACTGCTGAATATTTTCATTTTTATTCTATTATAAACAATGCTATAATGAATCTTTAGCATAAATCTTTGCATTTAACCAACAGACAACATTATAATTCTTGGAGAAACACTGGAGGCAGTTCCATTAAAATCAGTAATAATGATTGTCTCCTTCCACTGTTCTTGCTATTCCCATTCTCCCTCCCTTTCCCTCCCACCCCTATTCCCCTATTCCCTATCTAGAGGTATTCATGTATGAAGATGTGAATTTGGTGTCAACATACCTTATATACAAACAGATATTTGATAAATTGTGGTATAAAAGTGTATTAAGAATTGCAATGCAAAAAATTATGAATGTAATGAACTCCTCTATTGTGATGTATATAAGAAATAATAAATAAATAAAATCAGTAATAAATTAAGATCACTATTTGTTTAAAATTCTTTTGTATATTCTATTCAAAACAACAGTACAGGGAAATTAATAAATGTGAAAAAGGAAAACATAGTGCTATTAATATTTGGTTATGTAATGATTATCTATCAAGAAATCCCAAGGAAACCTTCTGCTTATATAAAATGTAACAGTTTTTAACTTTGGTGATATGTAACAGAGGTTATGAAATCCATTTCCAGAAATTTATTAAGCAGATAAATAAGAAACATTCTTACATGTAACTTGAATTTTAGAAGATATTTATATATCATCTCATGAAATAAGTTGCTCTAAAAGATAATGTATTCTTATTAAACAACTTCCTCTTTTTCAGTTTTTATATTGTATATACTTTTGCAATAAAGTAATTCTTATCACCAAACTCAGTGTACAAAGTTTAGATTTACAATTTTTTAAACTTTTTTTATGCCTTTTTGGGAAATAATGCTTAAGATGCTGATTTTTAAAAGCAATTATGATATCTTTATTTTATTTTTTTGTTAATTCAACACATTTTTTACTTGCAGGTATAAAATGACTATCAACTAATTTTCTCATGATTTGAAATTTTTCCTAAAATTATTAACTTAATTTTGCCATTTTCTATGTGTTAAGTCACACCATAATTCAATACAGAGAAGAAAAAAATATATGTTTGCTTTACAAAAGTAGTTTTACTGGCAAATTTTATGTAAATTAAAGATGTGTAGAATTCATTAATTCTTAGTCTTTATTCATATTTTATTCATATACTTCAAATTACTGCCCTAGAAGTCATATAGTATAATTATATAGGGTATGGTTTTCTATGTACTTGCAATATCTTTCAAGTCATGAATCATACTTGGCGAAGAAACAAACATATTCAAGACTAGACGAATTCATTGGTCTAGACCCTGTTTAAATTAGACATTAACATATAAAAGATTATAAAAAATATAAATGGTTGATAAAAAATTATATAGTGGAGCAGTTGACCCATATATTACAATATTATAATAGAAAAGACAATTTTGACTTACAAATCACTGTGGAAATTGACATTAAATTACTACAAATATGTAAAGCTAACTTTATTCTGTTAATAAAATTCCGCACATTGAAAATTTGTTTCATGTGGTAGGCATGGGTAAGCTATCTAATAAACAATTATATGTTGAATATTCTTCATCATTTTCCCATTTTGTTGTAATTTATAGAAAAAAAGAACCTAACCTTTTTCCATTATTAATTAGTATGTGAAAAACAAAATGAATCATCAGTAGCCCGGTATATTAACCACTTTGATAAAACTGACCTTTTATTTGATCACTGTCTAGAACAGTGATTCACAACACCAGCTGTGCATTAAAATTGCATGTGGAAGTTAGAATTTATCCCATGAGGAAATGATGGAATAGGTCTGAGTTGAAGCCTAGCTATCTTTATTTTTTCATCAGCTTGACAGGTGGTTTGGATGTGCAAACAGAGATGATAATCTTTGAGCAGAAACACACATCCATTAGTTGAGTCCTCATCCACATATTTGAAACATTGCTCATTAATAAGGTTATACTCAGTAGACTGAATATTTAATAGGCAGACATAATGTCTTTATTAGGTTTATATCCCATGTAACTGTCTTAGTTTTTAGTATGTGTAGGCACTGAGGAAATTTAATTGATTTTAATTATAAGAAATTGTTAAATTAATAAAACATGATACCATTGGTTAGAGTCACAGACTGTGAAAAAACATTGAAGAAAATTCTATTTAAATATCAAAGAAAAATTACTTTTGGAAATATATTATCATTAACTTTTATTCTGCTTTTCTAAGAAGGTTTTAGTCCTTTGAGGAAAACAAAACAAAAAATGCCATAAATGCATTTTTACTATTCAGGTGATAATGGACACAGTGCTCATAGCTCAAGAAATAAACTTTAGGTAAGTCTGCTAAGTCAATCTCACACAGGTAAGGTTTGCTATTTAATTCTATTTTTCAAATGAGATAAAATATATCTAGTGGATATATAAAACATGTGCATACCTTTATTAGTATTTTACTAGTATAATTCCAAAACATTTGTTAGCATTACAGTGATTTTAGTGATTTCATAAATAGATGATTTGTAGATGGAGTTAAAGTGAGTCTGGTATTTATTTTTTATTTGCTGATTGGCTTTCAATTTTAATTATGGTCCAAAAAGCAATCACTGGCTGATAAATGTATTGTCCGTGACACACCAAAACAAACTCACATGCACACACACACAGCCAAACATTGGCCTAAATTTATTGTAAGAATTATAATAGATTTTCAAGTTGTCATGGTTTGAAAAGCACTGATGTTTTTAAGTTTGTAATTTTGAAAAGATGTATAATATCTTATCAGTGTAAAGGACAAATTTATTCTCTTTAGTTAATACTTCTGTTATTTCTTTAGTAGTTTTTTTCCAAACAAGCACATATAGTTATACAATCTAAAACAAACTATACAATGTACAAAATAAAATAGATAATAACACATTTTTAAAAGTATTTCATTCATTTAAGAAGAGGTAGGCCTATTCAAAAGAAACTATTCTAATGGATTGCTCCAAAGTTTGTATCTAATTTAAAGTTAAGTGGAAATTTGGTCACCATCTGTAAGCCAAATCTTTTTTTTTTTTGGGGGGGGGGTGAAGAATAAATTTAAAGTGATATAGTTAAAGAGAGGAAATTAGTTTGCACAATTGAATGCTGCTATCTGCATCTATATTATTGATCCTCTCGTCCTGGCATAATTAGTATCTTATATGTTGTTAATATGTGCTCTCTTCTAGATATTTTACAGTAATGAGAGATCCACCTTGATGCATCCATTGTGAAACACATTAAAATTACATTTGGCATCTCCTATGTTGAAGGAATTCCCTTAAAGGACTTGCAGTAGTTTTCTGGTTTACAAACATCTAGCTGATATAACAAAAGAATGTGGTAGATATTTATTATGGCTTAGCTGATTTAAAAAGAGAGCCATTGAGCCTTAACATTTGACTATGCTTTTCTAGAGTTAGAATCCTATCTGGCATTACAGATAGTTGAAACATTCAGTTCAAGAAAGACATTAGAAATTGGTTTGGAAATTAGTATTAGAAAACATCAGTTTACTAATATGTCTGGAAAGATGGTATATTATATGATTTGATTAACTTATTCTCTCAGCTTGCTGAGATATAATGAACAGACAAAAATTACATATATGCAAAGTGTACAAATTATGTTTACATATATTTATATAAATGATTGTGACAGTGAAGTTAAGTAACATAAACAAAACCTCATATATATTTTTTGTTTTGTGGTGAGCTTACTTGAGGTCCAATCTGTTAGCAAATTTCAAGTATAGAATACAATATTATTAACTATAGTGATCATGCTGTATATTAGGTCTCCAGAACTGTAGACCACTTGCTTTATAATATCTGCTATTTTAGGCTCACTGAAAATCATTGTCCAATGGTACTTAGCCATTTAAGCCAATTTTATTAAGATATCACCCCTAGAGTATGCACTTTTTGTAGCACTGTTCAGCAAAAAAAAAATCACCAGTAATTAGAAAGGATTGCTGATGAACATCTTCACCTATCTGTTTTTCTCTACTTATATTACCAAGATAAAAATTCATTTTAAGTGATTTTTAAAAATAATAAAATTTATATTGCCTTGTTGAACCATTTTAGTTCCCATAAAGACTACCTAATGTGGGAGTAGAAGAAATTAGAAGTTGCAAGAAGTTGATACTAGTATTACATTATTATATACATTTCTTTTATAGGTACTGCCAAAATATTTTACAGTTTGAACTTTGTCATTTGCATATGCAATGAAATATTTGTATAAGAAAGCTCCAGTTGTCATGGGAAGGTATATTTATCCACAAATTTAAGCAAGTTCATAATATTTATACAAATATTAACTAAAACAAATAAATATAATTTTGTGTGTGTGTATATATATATATATAGATATATATATAATTTGATTTCTTACAATAAGTTACATCTTTACATTGGAATTTGAAAACCATGCTGAAGTTATAATAAAGTAATCTTCAAGTACAGAAAAAAAGTTTAAAGAGTTTTGTATCAGATTACATTTACCAATATCCTTGTCTAGTTTGTCAAGTTCAGTGGTGTCAAATACACATTGTTTTCTCTGATGAAAGTATTTGACCTTCATTGAAAATGACACTCTGACCTTATTTCCTGAACCATAACTGGTTTAATAAATGACATATAAGGAAGTTTGGCTAGCTTTCATATTAACCATACAAAACTTTGGGATAAAAATCAACTAAGTCTATCTAATAGTTTAATATTGACTTTATATGATTGTCACTAATTTGCAACTTATTTTAAGTCAGAAGTCCAGGCCATGTGTCTAAGGTGTATAAGAAACATAAAGAACATAGTGGGGTCTCCTCTCCAAGGTCTCATTATGTATTTGCAAATATTCCAAAATCTGAAAATAATCTGGAATCTACAACACTTCTGAAGCTTTTTGATAGGAGATACTCAGCCTGTAATTATATTCAGTCAAATCTACTTCATAAGTCCACAAGGATACACATATTTCCTTCTTATTTTTATAAAAAATAAATGCTCCATGATTTTTTAAAAAAAGTTTAGTGATCATTTTTATTATTATACATTCTGTATAAATTATCACATTTTTGTCCTTTTCTTTCCAAATATTGATAATTCAAAGTTGGCCATTTTACACATAAGCTGTTCAAAATAGCATCTGAGCAGAAAAAGTGATGCAAAATTAAAGAATATTAAAATGTAATAATTAAATAATTAGAAAATATTTAAAACTAATATAAAAATCTGTCAAAATATCTCACAGGGGCTGGACTAGTTTGAGGTGAGCAAGCACCCAGGTCACAAAATTCAAAGCCAATTCACTATCAAATTTGTGTAAGTGCTGTGACAGAAGCACCCTGTATCACTTGGACCACCCAGCCCTGGTACATTGAATCAGACATGTAGAAAATTAATTATTTTTATTGCTTCATTTAAAAAGTAAACTTAATCTTATCAGAGCAAATTCTCATACTTGATCCAAGAAAATGAGGATTATAGATCACAACTCTCAGTTAATATAATATGAACATTTGTCATAAAGCATACCAACTATATTTTTGTGTCCCAAATACTGAAACACAGATCCACATAAAAGTAGAAACATTTTCTCAATAATAATGATTTATTTTTATACAAATTAAAAACCCTGTGTATCATGATTCGAGATAAGGGAAATTCAATAATTGAAGAACAGAGAGCCTGAAAAATTTGAACAAGTTTTAAAATAATTTGTGCAAAATTGTATAGAAACAAAAGGAGATAGATCAGATTCAAGTTCCACTGACTAAAAATTATAAGTGCATCCTTATAATCTTAAACACAAGTATAATGTTATCACCATTAGAAATGCTATAATTGTGGAGAAAGAATAGGGCTTACAAATGAAATTTTAAAAATTAAATATATGCAAATGCAGCTTATTAGCCCCACCTCTAAAATGTATCTATAAAGTGGAAAGGCCATTACAAACCATGTAATAGAAAGCAGATTCAGAAACAGAGTTTGTGAGAGACTGGTAAAATCTACTCACTGCTACTCTCTTAGTGATTTTTTTTTTAACATTAACCTGCCTCCTTGAGTCTTATCCCTTAGTTTACCTGTATTTAATATTAAGAAGCACATGCAAACAAATTTAAACATTCATACATATACTTGATCCCAGAATAATCCTAAATAATCTAGTATTTGGAAACACCCTGAAATTTTACTTGAATTTTTCCATTTCCTTTGGTTATAGGATCTTGACATAGCCACAACTTGATATTTTTCTTATGCCTAGCAAGCTGTTTACAATAAATACTTTCTAACTCAAGCAAATGATAGATTACAGAATCACATCATCAGTTTCTCTTTTCCTCAATAGGATTTCTGAAACTTCAAAAAGTTGATACAATGTATTTTTAAATCTCATTTAGGTTTATACAAATAATTGATTTTACATTTATCTCTCAAATTTCCAAACACATAGGGACTTTTGCATGTTCATTTAATGTGAAATCATGAAACTAGCTAAGTGAGAATAGTTAAGTTTATCTCCAGAGTTTATTTTTAAATAATTAAATGAATGCATATATAGAAGAGCTATTATGAATACTAAAAGACTCTGAAACTATCAAAAAGGAGAGTCTGATCAGCTTCAAACTGCTAAGACAAATGTAAAATATTTTCAATTAATTAGGTTATGGTGTTATATAGCAATAATTCCCTCATTAGCATATTTTATAACAGTAATTCATGTATTATTTTCCTGCCAATTTTTTGAGGGGGATTATGGATGTTTTACTATTTAAAAATTTATTTTTATGTTACAGAATGAACAATAAAGGAATACAGTTGCCAATAAAGAAACACAATGCATGTACTAAGGGATATGTGACCAGTAAAGAGAGGCACATCATTTTCTATTTGTGGGCCTGTCTGTAGACCTCTCTAGTTATATATATATCATACACACAGACACACACACAGCTGCATTAGTTTTTCTACTTGTATAATAAATACATTATCAATTTGTTAGCCACTTAAAAATATTCATTTATAGACTCAGAGTTCTGTAGGTCAGAAGTCCAGGCAAGCTTGACCAAGTTCTTAACTTAGGGTGAAAGAAGGCCAAACTCAACTTAAAGTGTCAGCTGAGATATATATATATATATATATATATATATATATATATGGAGTTTTAAATCTGGAGTCCCAGTTCCAAGCTCATTCACTTAAGGAACTAAGTTGTTGAGGTTAGTTCCTTAACTGAGGTCTTTTTTTTTTCCTGACTATTAGCCAGGGACCATTCTTAGTTTCTAGGGAAAACTCTCAGGTATTTGGTCCATGACCCCATTCGTCACTGCAATGGAAATATCCCCTACATATTGGATCCCTCTCACACTTACAACATCTCTGACATCTACTTTCAGCCAGAGAAAAAAATACTGATTTTGAAGGGCTTCCATAATTAGATTAGGCCTACCCAGATAATCTCTTTGCTGAATTCTAAATTAACTGATTAGTAACTTAATTGCATCAGTAAAATTCTTTTTGCCATTTAATGTAACATATTTATGTACATCTCATCATACACCCTCAGATTACATGCGTGCACACACACACACACACACACATATTGTGGGGACGTTTTAGAATTCTGCCTATCACAAAAGAATTGACTGAAAAAGGTCTATTCATTTCTAAATATTCTGAGTTTAACTAAATTGTTCACATGAAATAGACTGGACATTGGATAATTTATTATTTGTACCATTTTGGGGGGGATGATTCTGTTTATTTTGTATCAGCTGAAGAAAAAAACAAATTATACCATTCTGTGTTCTTTGACTGATTTAATGAGAGATTTAGTTCAATAAATAACTTTATAAGAGGTAGGAAAACTATATATTATACTCCATTAATAACAAATAGGAATTTAAGCCTTACCCAAAAGTTAAAGTTGCCTATTTAAAAATAAATTATAGTTTGCAAAATTGTTCAAATAAGGAAAGAGAGGAAAGGAGAGACATTTCATTTGAATTGAGCATTGTATTTGTCACATTCATCTAAGGAGTCTTGTGATTTTATATTACATATTATATATTATATATTTCTATATCCTCATCATATATCACATAGTATATTGGATGAGTAATGTTTTGTCAGAGGGATGCTAAAACTGCCTGATGTCTCTAAGTATTCAGAAATTTATTTTGTGTATGTACATGAAATACAATTTACATATATTTAATCTTATTACCTCAGCCCAGCATAGAATCACATTTCACAATATAACACAATTTAATCCATATTACATAAAATTCTATTAGATGAACATTTTACCATGTATTTTGGAATGTTTATTTCAATTTGTGATATTCTAATGCTATATAACATTTCTGTTTGAAAATATCTGCCATTATTAACTTTTTTGTCCATGGATATGTTTATTTTCAATGTTTTTTGCTAAATCTTCCCATCACTTTCATTTAGTGTGCTATATTTATATGACAATTTAAAAGAATTTGCAATATTATTAGAAACTTATTTCACATACTTTTATAAATTTAACCACTATTTTTATAATATTTGTTAACCCACCAAGAAAATAGAAACATGGAAAGTACTAACAATGTAATGAAATTAAATGTTCTAAAGTAGTCATTTGGAAGAAGTGATGACACTTACAATAGAGTGATTTGTAAATTGTAAATTTTTAGATAGTTATATCTGTTCCAGTTTTGTGAACAATCCCATGCCATGACTGATTAGTTAATATGCAAAATGGTTTGGAAAGTGAAATACATTTTTGAAATTATTTAAATTAGATCTATAATAAGAATTTTAGATCTTCAAATCAAATCATTTAGAAATTTTCAGTGGTTAAATTCAACGTTCTCAAAATAACCTAAAGATATTTATGGCACTTTATAATTCCATACCGCCAATGATTTTTTGATAACTTTTCAGAGAAAAATCTGTCCCATAGAAAGACTATTACAATTTTTTTGTCTGATCATGTATATTCCTTTGGATTAATAGGGGTCACATAAAACAACTGAGTTATGTAGTAAGCATCTGTTATATATCAGATCCCATGCTGAGTATTTGCAGTATAAAGATTGATAAATTATGTTCCCTTTTGGATGTTGATAGTCTAGTGAACAAGGATAAGGTATCCCTAAACTTTTGTGTTATATATAGCAACTTTAAAGAATGTTTTGATAGCTTTCAACATCCACTTAATGAAGCTCACTTTTTTAAAATTATCTAGAAGATTTTGGTAGCAAAAAGGAGAGAACAATGATATTTGCAGCCCACAACTCTTATGAATTAAACTCCAAAGCTAAACCATACTTTAGAATTTCATAAAATAAAGCTAAAATTAGTGATAAAACAAGCTCTTATAAAAATTCTTCAAATTCAATTGAAATATTCTAAAATTATGATCAAGTAAATTATCATTGTAATGTAATATTTAATAAAAATAAAAATTCTGGAGTATAAATAATTATAATGTAGACATTTCAATGTGTATTTTTATATTGTAAATATAATTAGGTGGTAAAGTATCAAACATCTTCAAATATCATTTCTCTTTAATCACATCTTAAGCAATTTATATTATGAAAATAATCTTCTAAATTCAAACTATAGCCATCCATCATTTACATTCATTAAGAAAGTTTCTTTGTTATCCTAAAGACTTTCTTTACTATTAATAGTTGACTTGGTGAATTCCTGTAAAGTAATGAAATTTATACAATCAGGCCAATGAGGTTTCTGTTACCTTGGTTTCCTGAAACTTGTTCTTTCAGTTATTATTGTTTTAAATAAAATAAGTGCCTTGATACAAATTTTTGAAATGATCATTGAATCCTTGAATTAAATATAGGAAGTGATCTCATAGTTTTTAGTTTAATTCTAAAAAATATGTGAATTATTCACAGGTAGGAGTCGAAAAACACAGCAGTCATAAAGCCCAAGACACGTCCATTTCTATGAAAAAAGTTAATTTGGGACACCTGCATATGTTTCACTCACATTAAGATGTTTTCATTTATATGTTTGCTTATTTAATTTTATTTCATTTACAGTATTTTAACCATAAATTAATGGGTTTCTAATGTCACTAAAGTATTGTCAATAAGTAGTAGTAACTATAGTTGGCAAACATCAGTCTCCATCATCTTCATATCCACTAAGGTCCCATGTTCTTTCAATTATAACTAAAAAAATAGCTCATATATTTTCATTATCAGTGCTGCCAGCTTAATTGAGGCCTCAGTATTCTTATATTTATTTTATCATATATATTTGTATTGAAGTAAAGCCTACAATTGCAGCTGTCTTTCACCTTAATTTTAAATGATTTTCCAATTGTTTTCTCTGGCTCTAAACTGTCTCCTTTTCATTTTATCCAACCAAATAGTGTCAGAATCTTCTTATACTCATGTTCTAATGTATCTACTCCAAAGTGAAGAGAATCCAAAGTTCCTTGTCTTGTATCTAAGTCCCTCCATGATCTGATTCCAAGCTGAAATTTCCAATTCACTTCTCAAAATCACCTACCTTCTATAGCACACAATCTAAATATAGTAGATAGAGACTATAGAGCATATTCAACTTAAAGACTACTAAAATTACTAGAATTTTCCTACGAAAATTATGGATTTTAGAATTTTATTCTAGGATTATAATACTTAACTTATAATAAAATTATTAAGAAAAAAGAGTATTTTAAATTCTATGTTGAAATAGCAATATGAGGCAACACATTTATTCTATAATAGTATTCTGTATTCTTAAAATATTGGTGCTTTATACAATAAAGGAGCTAAATCTTAGAATTTAAACTCGTGGAAATCTCTTATGAAGTCTATATTTTCATATAGAAATTAAGTTGTGTATCTATAAAATATTTCATAAAAACTTATTAATATGGAAAGTAGTATATAATTAGTAAAAGAATATTCTGTAAAGCACAATATATTTCCTCAAATTCCTGAAATACATACAGTTTCATCATCAGCATAAAATCTTTTGTTTGTTTAGCACTGTAAAGCACATAGAGAACTGAGTTCCTTATACATATAATATTAGTGAATTGAAAACCTATAAGCTCCTTTTATCAGTAGATTGTTGAATTAAAATCGTAGATTGTCTTGCTGATGTACTTTTCCTGTTCAATTTTTTTATCATACTTTGATATAGTAGCAAATGAAGGAGCAAAAAATAATCAAATGAAATGTTTATTCCTAAACTTTTAGGGAGAAGTAGATATCTTGCAAAAATTATTGAACATTGTGCCTTGCTACAGAAACCTGGTCTTCCAATATAATTATTGTGCATATGTGGAGTTTAATGCTTGGCAGAGGAAGTGTGCCCTGAGATCTTTGGTTAATTGATTAATTTTGAGAGACATTTTGAAGCTATATTTGTTGATTCACTCATAGTTGTTGACAAAGATTAAACACCTCTGACCAGATTTCTTTTTACTATTTACTTGGCACTTACCTTTAACACAATTTGTTTTATTAAGATGTATTGTTTCCACATTATAGCCAGATTTTTGGTCTTCCCCAGGAAATTACTACTTAGTAAATGGTCAATCTTGTCTCCTTCCAATGGTGTGTGTGTGTGTGTGTGTGTGTGTGTGTGTGTGTTGGTGTAAGCCTGCACAAACATATGTGAACATGTGACTGATGGGCTGGGGCAGAGAGTTAAGGGCTGTCCCACAATTACTAGTCCTGTAAAAATTACTGTGTTAATTAGCTTCCTGTCACTATAACAAAATACTCAAGATAATTAAGTTACAAAGAGTAAAGTTTTACTTTATCTCACAGTTCTGGAAGTTTCAGTCCAAGATTGGGCAGATCCATTGCTTGGGGCCTCTGGTGGGATACTGTATGGCAGTAGCAGGTAGCATGTGATCAGGCAAGCTGCTTACTTCATTGCAAGGAAGCAAAGAGAATAAGGACTGGCTGGAGTCACACATATTCCCTGAAGTCACATCCCCAATCACCTAAGGACCTCCCATAAGGACCCACCTCCTAAAGGTGCAGACTATCTCCAATAGCACCATCCTGGGACAAAGCCTGTAACACATGGGTTTTAGGCAACACTTTTAGGCAACACAAACCACAACAATTATTTTTACTTAAAATATCAGTGTGTTTGGTGCTGTACTTATCCTTAAATTGGTGGGTTACATAGAAAAAAATAGCATTGAAGTTAGAGCCTATTAAGACATATTGTAGAACTGTGAATTTGTTCAAGTCTTTTAATCTCCTGGACTGAGTTTTCTTGGGAAGAATTGGGCTTTATAGTATGTTCTATAATTTTTCACTTTATTGTTTTGATCTTTAATAGGGATCCAGTACAAAAGTGTTCTGCACTTACTGGATGATAGGATAAGCAAAATGCCACATATTATTAATTGAATTTCTGTTTTCAATGTTTTTCTAAACATAATATTTTTTCAACACTATATATTTGCTTACCTTTCCGGAAGACTATAAGTTTATTTATCACCAAAATATCAGAGGATAAGAGGACAAAGACATCTAGATAACTATGAGTTATGTGCAGACTGTGATATAGTTGAGCAAGACATTCTATCAGGTCTGAAATCTGTTGGGAAATATTGCTCCAGTGTTATTTCCTGGAACTTTTTTTCACATTATGTACTAATTGTGGATTTTCCACTTTTAATCAGGGAAGTTCTTAATTTCTTCAGGGAATTTTTGCCTTATTACATCTCCTTATATGTCAGATCAGGTTTTATAGGTCATGTATGTAGTTTTATTTAATTTGATCATGGACACATGATAAATCCCCTCTTTAAACAACCATTAGTGTTCAGTCTCTCTCTGTGTTCAGGCATTATCAAGAATTTTAAATCACAGAATGGTATGTAGGACAGTATAGATAAGAGAAGTGCATGTACCAGCAGTACTTCCTGCTGGGCCAGTCTAGATAGATTTCACCCATAGGAAGGGATACAGCCCTGCAGGAAGACTGGAAAATGAAAGCCTTAAAATTAGACAATACAAAGGAACACATTACTTTTCACTTCAGTAGGGATCTGTAATTCTACACTGCTCAGGTCCAGATGAAAACTACTGAGGTCAGAATCAAGTCATTTCCGTAAGAGATGACACTCTAAATAATGAGCTGCTCTCTAGTGGGTCAATCACTACCAACTACCAACTGCCTGTTTAAAATGTCAGAGTTGTCAAGGTTAGTTGGTGTTGAGCTGATAGCAGCACTGACCTAGTGTCACTTATATACATTCTATAAATTAAATTTGAAGTCTCAAAAATGATTATCTTTGTTTCGAGGTACAGTATTTGAATCAATAATGTTTTAGGCACTGTAGTGTAAGAGTGATATCGTTTGATTCATGTTTACAAGGTGGAGACAAATGTCCATTACAGCAATTACATTAACAAATCAGGCTGGTTAGAAATCAATATTGAAGCAGAGTCAGAATATTTGCATGTTTTTTTCTCTATCATGACATCCTCATCAAAGCTTTTGGAAATCATTGTTTTTCAATGCACTTGATACCTACCACCAAGAGATAAAGAATGAGATATTGATAATAGAACCCTATCAGAAAAATATGGAAACAAGCATTAGATATAAAATGAAAAAAATAGGCTTGATAAAATTACTTATATCAAATATTAAAAGAACAAAGTATGTGTCCTCTGGAAGAACTTAATCCGTTGTTCCTTGAAATTTCTCTTGAATTAACTTTCAGACACCATGTTAATGAGCTTTTTTGCCACTGCAACTTAGAGACTCTACCTGCATATTTATAGAGGAGGAAAAGATTATTTGGGGACTCATAGTTTCAGAGGTCTCAGTACATAGACAGCAAGTTCCGTTCCTAAGAGCTCAGGTGAGGCAGAACATCATGGTGGAAGAGTGTGGCAGAGGGAAGCAAGCTCACATAATGATCAGAAAGCCTAGAGGGAGACTCCACTTGCCAGATGAAAATATATAACCCAAATTCACACCTGCAATGCCCCACTTGCTCTGGCCACACTCCACCTGCCTCCAGTTACCATTCACTTAATCCCATTAGGGATTAATTCACTGAATAAGGCTCTCTTAACATAATCATTTCCCCTCTGAACCCTCTCACATTATCTCACCCATGAGATTTGGGGGGAACACCTCAAATACAAACCATAACACATACTCTAAAAATACATAACAAATATGAACTCAGCTTGTTGAAAACTTTCTTAGTTACACATTCAACAAGTCTGTTGAACTGTTTTCATTACTTTTGCTCTTTTCAGAATAAGTGTAAAGTAATGCTAATTAAAAGTGTTTCTATTGAATAATCCCTGTGCATCACCTTCCAAAATTTTAGCTTAAGGGGCCTAAATTGAAAAAATCACATTTTATTCTCTTAATTTCATTAGTGGGATTTCACTTTGACTTTGTGGGAGCATTTAGATTTTCCTCTAGAGCATGTTAGAGTACAGAATGTTTAGCAGAGCATTTGAAGTAACCACAGCTCAGGGATAATGGGAATGAGCCCTACAGCATTGTGCAAGCACTGGGGCCATTTATAGATGTTTTATTCAATGGTGGATAAAATAGGGATGCACTATAGTGTACCATAGGCATTTTCTCTAGTGCCCTCAATAAGTCCCTTCTATGGTAAATAATTCAAAAATTTATTTTGCATTCAGTAAACAAGTGAAACAAAAGGAAATGAAGTTTTTGAAAAGTAATTTTGCTCAGTCAGTATATTTCTTCCATTTAAAAAGGAAGGTGAAATATGTAAAATGACTCCAAATTGCCAGGTGTAAGAGAAATCTGACACTCTACAAAACAAGTAAATTTTTTTTTTATCTTTGTTGCTATACTTTGCTTTATAATATTTTTTGACAGACAATTGAGACAACTTTTTACTGCATTTATCATTTACATTTTTTGCATGATCATAATACAGTAATAAGAAAAAATTGTTTAGGAAACAAAATGCTGAAATTAGTTTCACTTTTTGTTAATTTTTTCTTCCACTAACTATATTTATACTGCACTCATAATTTGAAAAAGTAGTCTGAGTCTTAAGTAATCCTGGATTCATCTGAATTATTTTCCTGGTTCTTTTTTTTTTTTCTTTTTTGAAAAAAAAAATTTTTAGTTGTAAATGGACACAATACCTTTATTTTCTTTATTTTTATGTGGTGCTGAGGATCAAACCCAGAGCCTCACATATGTGAGGCAGATGCTCTACCACTGATCCACAACTCCAGCCCCTTACTTGTTCTTTAGAATGCCCATAATTTTAGGCAAATCTCAATTTGACCCATATATCCAGTTTTACTAACCAACCTCATAATCTGAGTACATACATAAAGTACACACTTAAAAACTTCTAGCCATATGAATGTCAAGATAAAATAATATTAACATCCAAAACAGTGCTAATAAAACTTGTTACAAAGCCATTTAGCATTTACAACTTTGCTCCCAGAACACCCTTAAAATATTTGATTCACTTTAAAAAAATTTGAGTCTTTAGAGAAATTTTATAGTCATAGCAAAGTTGAGTGCAAGGTCCAGACATTTTTCCATACCCCTACTCTCACACATCTTTGCCTCCCACAACTTCCACTCACCAGTGTTGAATACTTGTGAAAATTGGTGAGCTTAATTAACCAAGCAATATCATCCAAAGCCCATAGTTTACATTAGGTTACATAGTTTACATTACTCTTGGTTATACTTTTTATGGGTTTGGAAAAATGTATAATGACAAGTATCAGTCATTGTACCATTAAAGAGTAGTTTCACAGACCTAAAAGTTCTCTATGATTCACCTTTTAACCCACCCTCACTCCCAGTTCCTGGAAGCCAGTGATCTTTTTATTGTCTTCATAATTTTGAATTCTCTATAGTATCAAATAGTTGAAATCATACAGTTTATGGTCTTTTCAAATTGGCTTCTTTCACTTAGTAATACTCATTTTGGTTCTACATATTTTCATGGCTTGAAAGCTAATTGTTTTAGCAGTGAATAATAGCCTATTTCTATGCCTACACAGTTTATTTATCCAGTCACCTACTTAAGGAAGTTTTGGTTGCAATTTTAGCAGTTAGGAACAAAACTGCCATAAACATCTGTGTGCAGGTTTTTGTATGGATATACATTTTCAAATCCTTTAGATAAATATCAAGTAATACAGTTCCTAAATCTTATATAAACTAAAAAGTATGTTTAGTTTTACGAAAACTGTCAAACTCTTTTCCAAAATGGCTCCACATTACATCCATTTTGAGGATGGTAGCTCATAATATCTTGGCCATTTTACAACTCAGTATTTTCTATCATATTAGAATCATCTTTATATCAGTTAACATTTGACATTATATATGTATGTAAAAATTTTCCATTTTTAAAATGCATCTTTGTTCTATAATACAGTTAGTGGTTGTGAAATCAGTTAAGATTTATTTCTGTTAAAGTTGGCAGTGCATTTTATTAGACATTTTAGATGGATAGTTTAAAAATTTATTATAACTTTATAATAATCACTAACATGTATATAACAGTTTTGTGCCAGGCACTGTTCTTTTGACATATATTTATTATCTCATTGAGGTAATATTTTGTGTTATGTTTTTCAAGTTATCAATCTCAAGTGTAGAGTTTTTAATGATGTTGTTGAAGATGAAAAACTAGTGGGTGTTAAAACTTGGATTTAAACAGAGTCAGTCTAGCTCTAGAGTCCATGCTTTAAGATTCTAGTAGGCATTCTCAAGATATTTGGTTGACAGAATTTTAAGTTTGTACTATAAATGCCTTTTAGAGCTTAAATCACTTTTGGTGTATGTAACTTTTAACAAATGTGAATGATGTAAGGTATTTCAAACTCCTAAGGCAGATTCAGAGGATCTGTTATTTCACATAGACTCCAGAACACTTTATGGAGATATGCATAAAAAGAAATATGTTCTTGAATTAATAATAACAAATTAATATTTTGAATGTCTGTGTAAATAATATATACATACTGTAGTCTGAAAAACAATAGACTCTCAAAAATGCCTATGCCCTAATCCCCAGAATCTGTTAATGTGATGCCTCAATAAAGAAAGGTCAGTTGGGCTGGGGATGTGGCTCAAGTGGTAACATGCTCGCCTTGCATGTGCAGGGCGCTGGGTTCGATTCTCAGCACCACATAAAAATAAATAAAGATGTTGTGTCCACCGAAAACTGAAAAATAAATATTAAAAATTCTCTTTCTCTTCTATCTAAAAAAAAGAAGAAAGGTCAATTAAGTTTCCAGATGGAGTAAAGTTGCTAATTGAAGGACCTTAAGATAGGTGTAGTATTGGAATTTTCCAGGTGGGTCCACTTTATCGACAGGCTCTTAAAGTGTGAGGGAGGGAGGCAAAAAAGGAGATCATAATGCTTCCATTACTTTTAAAGATGGAGGAAAGTGCCAAACTCCAAGGAATGTGATGGTCTTTAGAAACTGGAAAGAGATTTCTTTCCTACAGTCTCCACAAAGAAATACATCCTGCTAACATCTTGATTTTAGCCCAGTAAGATTCATGTTGGACCTCTAGCCTCCAGAATGGTAATATACATTTATGTTTTGTTAAGCTATTCATTTGTGGCAATTTGTTATAACTATGATAGAAAATTAATACACACATTATTTGGTTTGAATTAGAAACTGTATTTTTGATAAGTTGAGCCATATGCATAATTTACTTGGACAGTTTTTCATTTTCAATCTATTCAAGTTCTGTAATCCTTGCATCTTTCTACAATCTATTACTGACTTTGTTTTTTGGGGAAACTTACAATTCTCATTCTTCTGATTGTGGGAAATAAGAAAGAAGGTGTCTTTTTGTTTGTTTTGTTTGTTGTTCTTTTAGCCTATTTAAATACACTCCTTTCTCTAGCTGTTCTACATTAATTGTGACTGTGTAGTCAGACACAAAACTCATGTCTATACATTTGAATAGCTATTGGAAATATTTTTAAAGATACCACTTAATGTTTATACATCTTAATAGCTATTGGAAATATTTTTAAAGATACCACTTAATACCTAAAATGTTAAGAAACATTAGTAATCATCTAATTTCCAAGAAAATGGACCACTGATGCTTAACTTAAATGTAGATATAGCAGTGTCATCTTCCTCAGAGTTTGACAAATAATGTTATTTTTTGGAGAAACTACCAATAATAAGAATCAACTATGCAAACATTATAAATATTACAAATATAGAAAAGCAGACATTAGAAATAAACTATATTTTCATTGTAATATTAATCTATGATCTAGCTATAATTTTGTCCCATTATTCTTGGGCAAAAACAGACTTGTACATCTCACTAAACACATTGTATCTTAACATTCCTTGGTATTAGTCATTATCTGTATATAACACAGATTTTCAGAGAAAATGACGAGAAGATAATTAAGGCATGCTAAAACGCACATAGGTAGTTTTCAAAATTCTCAGTGAATAAGTTACCATTCAACTTAAAGTTTATCTCAGGTAAAGTTGGTAAGCTTCACATAGAGTTTACTCATAGTTAATAATATGTTTCCTCCTATTAAGCTAGGCTCTCAGGATTGAGAAATAAAATATAGGGGGCTGGGGATTTAGCTCAGCTGATAGAGTGCCTGCCTTGCATCCACAAGGCCCTGGGTTCAGTTCCCAGCACCAAATAAATAAATAAAAATAAATAAAATATAGCCAAGCACAGTGGCTTATTCATACCTGTAATTTTATCAACTCAGGATGCTGAGGCAGGAAGATGGCGAGTTCAAAGCCAGCATCAGAAATTTAGTGAGACCCTGTCACAATTTTTTAAGTGCTAGGGATATGACTCAGAGGTTAATTGCCACTCGGTTCAGTCCCCAGTACCAAAAAAACCCCAAAAAAACAAAAAATAAAGTGAGGGTTGGGGGTGGACATTAGTGCAATTTATTTCAGGCAGTACACGGCTTTAAAAAGTTTGAGTTTAAAGTTAATATGTTGGAGTTATCACTCCTTAACTAATTTCCCCTTTTAATTTAAAGCATGCAGATAGTTTGCATTTTTTGGCTTAGGATGCAAAGGAATTTCTTGATGACACATTCTCCTAGTGCTGGTTACATTTTGTGAGTTGAGACACCTAGAAGAATGTGCAAAAATTGCCTGTACTATTTAGGGTTATCTAAAAAAATCAGAATAAGAAATATATATATATATATATATATATATATATATATATATATATATATATATATATATATATATATGAGAGAGAGAGAGAGAGAGAGAGAGAGAGAGAAGGATTTTATTATAAGGAATTGGCTCATAAGATTATGGAATCTAGTAACTCCAAATTCAGCAGTAGTTGTCTGAAAACTGTAGACCCAAGAGAGTTTATCATTCTGGCATTATCTGAAGGCAGTTTATTGGAGAAGGCAGTTCTTCTTGAACATAGAGGCTAGTCTTTTTATTTAGGCTTTCAATTGATTAGAGGAGGCCCACCCAGATTATGGAAGTCAATCTGCTCTACCCCAAATTCATTATTTAGATTTTAATCTTATTGAAAAACAGTTTTCAAGTTGACTAATAAATTAACCACCACAGTGAATTATAAAATATTTCATACTACTGTAGATTCACCATTTTCATTTCTTTTGATGAGGTTGTGATTTTATCATGTCTTCTCTGTATTTTTTAATGTTGTAGATTTTAAAAGCTTATTGTTACATAGGACATCCAGTTGATCGAAATAAAGCAGATATATATTTTAAATATCTATATATTACATATATAATTCTTATTGTAATAAGATTTAAAAACTATCTTGAACACACATTATCTAAATAATCTAGATACTTGCCATGTATGTGTCCTAAATATCTACATTCCTCAATACAAAAAAAATATTTTGAGAAATGCTCAGCAAAATAGTGAAAATGTAGTATATATGATTCCTGATTATTGTCACCAGCAGTTGAATAAAATGGCAAATTCAACATCTAAGTAAGTATCAAACAATTTCATTATTATTATATGTGTGTTCACTCATTTAACTCTCATAACAGTATGAAATATGTTCCATTATAGTTGATGACAAACTGATTCTTGCTCTGTCTCTTCACTGCTGTTTTATTTTGTATTTTAGTATGCCTTATGTGAAAGGCATTTTTAATGAGAAAACTGAGGAATAGGTAGTTTCAATAATATGCTCAAGTTCTCACATCTGTAAATGGTAAGGTATTCAGGCTTTTTGGCCCTATATTCCATAGTCTTAATCATTGATGTATACTGATTCAAATGAGATTATTTAAAAATCCTTGCTATGTGACTGATTCTATAAACAATATAAATGGTAGAAATAGTAAAGTCACAGGCTTGAATAGCTTTCTTGTTCAGTTCCTTCATTTTGTCATTGAAGAGTCTCAGGAGCCAGAGAAGTTAAATCAGTTGTCTAAGCTCATGCAATAAGACTATGCTGTCCTCTTTCTGAGAAGTTCCCCAACTGCAGAAGGTTAAAGGCAGAGAGAGAAAAAGGAGAACAAAAAAAATACTGAGAGAAACAATGTACCACCTACATTATTCGTTTTGGGGTTCTGCTCTGCTGCTGTTTAAATAGGTATTGGCTTAGACATTTGGCGTACGTTTCATAATTCACAAGGGTTGGAAAGAGAGGATGTACTCAGAGTTCCATAGGTTACTAGAGAAGTCCTAATAATACGTCTAGTGTTAAAAAGTAGATTTAGTCTAATTTATAGTCCAAAGAAATTGCTAGATAACATTATATGCATTTCTCTGCATCTATTTCCGTTGAATAAAGTTGAGACTAACAGATACCTAGCCTGGAAATTACCTTTCAGTGTTAGTTTTTTTTTTTTGTTTTTTTTTTTTTTTTTTTTTTAAATTTCCATTCCTTTTACTTAATACATCATGTTCACTCTCTTTTTTTTTCATGTTTACTCTTAATCATAAGGCAAACTAAAACACAAAAGAGCACTGAAGAGACAGAGCAAGAATCAGAATTGGCCTCTGATACAGCAGAGATTTTGGAAATATAAGATCTAGAATTTAAAATACAATAATAATATGTTAAGAGCTGAAGGGCTGAACAACATGCAAAACAATTGGGAAATATAAGCAGAGAGACATAAACTCTAAGAATTAAAAAGAAAGCCAGATAGTGATTCCATTTACCTGTACTGACTACTGACAGAAGACTGTGAATATATTCCTGACTATTTCACTGAGTAACACTTTCCTCACTATGCATATAAAAAATACTAAAGTATTCTTTTGTGGGGCTTTGGTAAATGAACAACCGAATCAAAGTTGGCTCTTGTAGTTTATTTTTTCTTTAGAGGCACCCACAGCAAAAATACAGCCTAATATCCTGTTAAGCAACATCATTATTCACATATGTTATATAGAGTGATCACTTTGAATTAAGAAGATGCTAAAAGGGCTCTGATAAAATTTGTCAGATATGATAAGATATACAAATATTACTATAAATTAAGAAACAAATTTGTATCCTAAGTCAAACACAAGTATTGCTATGAGAGGAAGGAAATAAAGACTTTATTACATTTACTAGTCCTTACATTTAACAGGAGTTTGTCCAGACAGCATGCTTTCAGATATCCTCAAATTGCAACTCAACAATTAGTGGTTTGATGTGTGAGCAAATGTCTTTATACAGGGAAATGAATGACTGCTATACCCTAGCTGAGCATGCAGATGTAATGGATAACATTGTTATCATTCATTAATGAATGATACATGTCCTGAAAAAGATAGAGATGAATGTTGATTTGTTATAAAGTATTGTGGTCTGATATAATATTCTTATATTTTACATTATATACCATATTTTCAATATATGGAATATACTGCTCTGACATAGCATAGAATTAACCAAATGCCATGAATAGATTAAAGAAAAAATTAATTACATAAGCATATGAACAAAATAAAATATGAACAATTAATTAAATCCTTAGTTATAATGTATATAAATAAATTTTGTTTGGTTTAGGTAATGCTGTATATTTGGATATCTTTGGGCCTTTTACAAAATATGAGTTAGAGTTCTTAAAAATCCATAAACTGAATGTGATTAAATGATGCTTAGCCTAAAAGGTAATGAAAAGTCTATTCCACATACATTTTAATAAATTTGAATTATAAAATGAAGTAATAAATTAAATTCTGACAAATCAATGCATTGTTTTTTCTTTTTGAAACATGAATGACCTGCATTTCAGATATTGAGAAAAATCAACTCAAACTATTTGATGATGTGAATTATTTGGTCTATATTCAGCTATAGCTACAATTACATTAACAATCTACCTGTGTACAGAAAGTCTAGTGATTAAATAAGAGGATAAACAAGTTCTGTGATGTCTATATGCCAAATACTAATTTCAGAACTTGAACATGTAATCACAAGAGCCATATGAAATACATTCTTTTTTGTCCCATTTTTTTTTTCTGGTAAGGAAACTGAAACTGAGAAATGCTAAGTAAATTACTAAGATCACCAACATAGGAAATAGTGAAGCTAGAATTCAAGCCCAGGCAGGCTGGCTCCAAGAATCCTATTTTAACTATCATGATTGATTACTCTGGCCATATTGGTCAACAAAACATATAGCATTCTTACCAGTAAACTTATAAAAGATTTAGACGTGCTATTAAAAGTGGAAATCTGAGGGAAATAATGAAGCTGAATTAATATCAGAGAAAATGCAAAGGAAGTAACATAAAATTTGTCATATTTAATGACTTTGTTGCTCAAATAGTTTTCAGCAGTCCAAATGGAAAGATATATGGTAATCATTTAGTCAACTTTAAAGAATTTTATTCTAGAAAGTTTGCTAGTTTATTTGTACTAATTTACTTCTATCAGTGTTATACAAACAGTATGTTGGAAATTATGTGTTCTTCAGATACTTGACAAACTCATAAAAAGCCTACATTGAGGAGGAGAATGCATTATTTCCTTAAAAAGAGGAAATCAGAAATGACTAAAAGTTGAAATCAATAAAGTAGTAATACAACTAATTAATAATGCATTATATGCATTATTAATTAGTTTTATATATGCATCATCTCTCAGAATAAATCCTGGAATTAGAAAGACAATAAGAGAAAATATGTCTAAGTAAGAGAAATTTCTTTAGGCCAAAACATTTTGGTAGGTATCAAATTAGGCCCAGATATCTGTAGCTAGTTCTGAAATAGAACATAGTCAGTGATTATAATGATAAAAAATTAGTAGAAATCTCTTTTAAATGTAAAAAAAAAAATGGACAAAATATGTAAGCATTGCAAATCAAGCATAATTCCTGATACTAGTGGCAAATGGCTATATGTGTGTCTGTGCATGTGTGATAAATAGTATTAGGAAAATTTGTTTTAAAAAATCATCTCTCCAAAGGCAGTATGAAGGAATATAGGGTCATATAATTTTCTAGAATAAAAGATCAGGCAAAGCAGGAGGAAAAGAGTTTTGGCAAAAGAACCATGGTGTAATTCCACATGCCTGTAATTCTAGCAACTTGAGAGGCTGAGGCCGGAGGATCCCAAGATCAATGGAGCCTCAGTAACCCTATCTCAAAATAAAAAATAGAGACAAGAAGGGGCAGGATGTAACTCAGTTCTCAGTGGTAGAGTGACCCTAGATTCCATCCTTATTATTATCAATCAATCGATAAATCACCTTCCAAGAGACATTTTTAATTTCTTGATCAGAAAAAAGGGAAATTTTGTGGTCCAACTTGGGTTCATGAAAGTGAAAAATTGGGTCAATAAACCTTAGCTTCTAAATGCAACAGAACTAGTACTCTAACATAAACCCTAGCCTGTTTAGAACTTAGTTGTTCATGTAATTCCCAATATCATTAAACAATTCACATTGACTTGGAAATAGATTTGATGCCACAAGTTAGCCCTTTAGGCTGGAATCAGTGGGCCTAGTTTAAGCATTAGAAATGGACTTGTGTCTTCTTAGAGTTGGTTGTCACCCTATAAATTTCACTGTGGTTATGATAATAACCATACTTGAAGTCTAAGTGAAAGATGCATATGTAGAAGGAGAAATTCTATGTCACTATGCTTATGAAGACTTTTTTTTTTTTTTGCAAGGGGAGGGTGGTCCTGGGGGTTGAACTCAGGAGCACTTGCCCACTGAACCTATTTTGTATTTTATTTAGTCAGGGTTTCACTGAGTGGCTTAGCACCTCACTTTTGCTGAGGTTGGCTTTGAATTAGCAATCCTCCTGTCTCAGAATCTCGAGCTGCTGGTATTACAGGCATGCACCACTGTGCCCAGCTTGGAGACTACTGATAGATTTAGACCTTGCAATATGTAGCATTTAAAATTCCAAGAAAACTTAGAGGAAATCTTTAGAAACTGTACAGGAATGCAGCTTAGGTTCTCAGTCTTTAATGGTTCATTACAGGTAAAGTTTTCATTTTTCTTTCCTTTTTCAATAAACTATAGTATGTAGGTGATCTTTAATAACAAATTAAATGTCAACATAATGATGACATGAAATTAAACCTTTTTGAAAGTTTTTAGATTATTCTGATTAACTTTTATTTCAGAGGCAGTAAGATCATAAATGCAGGGCTGCTAGAACAAATTATAAAATGTGAATTAAGTAAGCTGAAAATGTATAGTAATGTACTATGAGTAATTAATAGTTACCTATAAGTGGAGTTTGCACAGATTTTATTTCATTAGAAGTCAGATATATTTTAATAAAATGAAATGTTTTTTTCTAATGAGATATGAGATTCCCAACACTGGAATTGAAAAAGTAAATAATAGGTGAAAAAGTAAATAATAGGCCATTTACAGAGGATTCATTTTAATAGCTTCACATGAATTATATATGAATTACATATCTGTTTCTACCTCTGTGTTTTGTAATTCTATGATTTATTTAAATACATCTAGCTATAAAAGAAACAGCATTTTAGATATGCAGTATGTTGTCTCTTGACAGTGTTGTATCTGCAAAGGAGTTTAAAGTAATATTTATGCAAGGCTTTGGGTCCCAGCACTAAAAAAAAAAAAAAGAAAAAATTCCTTCGCTGGTTAACTTAATTGAATCAAGTTGACTTGATTTAATTAACTTAATTCCCACAGAGAAGTCATGTTTTAAGGAGTTAAAAATTATCCACTCAGTAGAAAAGTACACTGTTGTTTTATGGTCTGTTCCTGACCAATGCTAAACCAAACAAAATTATAGCTGTGGAACACTGAAAAAGAATAAGTCTGAATGTGAAAAAAAGGGATAAAGATGGTATGTCCCTTTGTGATTTGGGGAGCAAGAAATTGAGAGAGAGAGAGAGAAAAAAAAAAGAGAAGAGTAGCAGATGAGACAGCAGGAGAGAGGTTGGAGACAGGGAGTGAAGTAGGGAGATTATAAGTAAACTAAAAGTGGAGAAAGATGGGAAGAGGAAAGTGGAAGGAAATAGGGAAGTTAAAAAGAATAAGAGAAGGAGAGAAAATGTAGCGGAGATGAAGAGAGGCAGACAGAATATGATCAAGAGAGGAAAGAAAGGGAAGAGGGCAAAAATTGAGGTAATGCAGTGAAAAGGAAGAAACTGAGATGTGTCCATAGATGAGTTGTGTGGGTGATTTCCGGAGGTATTCTATACTGAAACCATTTTTGGAAGTATCTATTTAATTAAGTTAAAATATTTTTATTAACATCTTACAAACTTCCTATATTAATCTTATGATTTCATTATAATGCATGCTTTCCCCAAAAAATCTCACAGAGGATAAATCTCTGAAATTGCTACCTTTAGTTCACCTTGATTCCTGATATCTTTGGATCTAAAAATCCTCCTATGTTTATATTATAATGACTCATTTACTTCTGGGTAGTGCTAATTAAGTGACTGCAATAATTAGCAGGCCAAGCTTTATTCATGAAGTTCAGACACAGCCAGACAAATTATCTCCTCTTTTACTATTAGCCTTGGTAGAGAGATGAGTTCCTCATTGAATCGGTCACCTTAAAGAAAAAGAAGAAAATAATAGGTACACACACATATTTTTGTAGTGAATTTTTATTTTCATATTAGAAATTCAAATACCTACAATCCATTATTTCAACCTTCAAACATGATTTAGCAATTATCTAAAGCAAATATTTGAAGATATTTCTACCCCTGATAAATCTTAAAGGAAATTTCTTTTAGTAAGAAACAGGAAGGTAGCTTATTTAGGAAAGACAACATTAATATTAGCTAGTAATCCTGATATATTTAAATGCATTTTTATGAAAATATACTGTAGTTTCTTAGTTTATTGATAAAATTAATGCATATTTATGAACTGCTTAGGTAGTATGCAATTATTTCTAAATTTGTCAGTGAATAAGAATTGCTGAATAAGATAGTTGGTGTGAATAAGTGATTATTTTATATGTCAGACATTCCTAATCAAATTTTGCTTAAAGTCATTATTAAATTCTCTCCCTCAAAACGTTCTGTTGAGCAAGTAATAACAATCATAAGGTGAATGATTAATACAAATCACACCAAAAAATCTGGTTTCCAAGTAGAGACATCCTTAAAGGCCCTTTTGTTGAGCTGTTTAAAAATGGGGGTGGGGGTGGGCAGGAGATAGCAAAGTTGTAGTTAAGGATATGTCTCTATCCAATGAAAACATTCTAAATCTGTTAATTAGGACAACAATAGAACTAACATTGCAGACATCCAGACACATCTAGACACATTATTCTTCTCTTAAAAGATAGCTAAATATTTTACCTTAGCTATTTAAATCTTTATTTCCTTTTAAAATGGGCTTTGTCTGTCTTACTCTTAGCTGTTCCTTTTGTTAATTGTCCCCTAACCATGGGAATGTCATTGTAGAGGAATTTCAAAGCCCAAGTGATAAGAATCATTGATTAGTAGCATTCAAATTTTTGCAGCACCAGAGGAATACTTACTTTCTTCAGGCTTGGGGTAAAATAGCACCAATAATTAAAGATGTCTGTCAATGTAGTTATGCCTCTAGTCTTAAAGTTTAAGAAAGATAATGTGATTTCTTGGAGAGAATACCTCTTTTTTTTCTTCTGAGAATTACAGACCACCCTTTGTTTCTTGCTAAAATTGTAAATTCTTTGTGCAACACTCCAACATTCCATTAGCAAGTTTTATTTTTTTTCCCTGAGTATACTTGAGGTTTATTTACATTATTTCCAGGGTACCTTCTATGCATCTCTCTGGGACACTGTAAAATAGACTAGGAAAACTTTATCCAGTTCTTCAGAAATGTATGGAAATTGTTTAAATTAGGTTTCCAGTCAATATATGATTTTAAAATTTTACTTTGGGACAGGTTAGCTCAATGAATCCTTTACACTAATGCTACTAATTTTCATTTGCCTGATACATCAGTAATTCCAACTGCCACTTTCATTGTTTCTTACTCAATGAATTTCTATTGTTATGGTTGTTGTTCTTTGCTGAATTAAAGGGAGCTTGAGTTTTGCATTTTTCCACTTGACAATATTAGGGAAATTATAGAAATCAGATTGGAATCCCTCTATAGTAAATTTAAACTGATATAATTCTGTGTCTCAAATGAATCACCCAAAGCTAGAAAATGAATAGGTGTAAGTTTTGGGGAATTTATTTTGTAAGATGAAATTCTGAAACTCTGAAACTCACAAAGCAATGCCATTCCATAAACAGCTTAATGAAGATCAGAAACTTAAAGGGGAATAACTATTTTTCAGTGCATCCTATTCAGGTAGAAAAAATCTGAACAAGATATATTATCCCAATTACATATCAAATCTAGGGAATTCAAGTTTTAAAACCCTATTGTTTCAAAAGATGAAAAATACAAATGGGAGAGAATATTGAAACACATTTTCAGCTAGTCATGGCTATAAAACTAAGAAATGTATTTTACTGGATAAGACATGTTATTGTTATAGGATTATGAGTCATGCTTCCCAGCTGAGTCAGCCACCAATTCTTGTGATCTCTCCATATAGATTTTAGACATATCACTCAGAATAGTAGGCATTAGGCTGCCTATGATGGCCAACACCTGTAATTCTAGCAGCTTGGGAGGCTGAGGCAGGAGGATCTCAAATTCAAAGCCATTTTCAGCAATTTAGCACAGGCCTTAGCAATTTAGTGAGTCCCTGTCTCTAAAAGAAAATAAATAAACCAAAAATGGGGGCTGGGAATGTGGCTCAGGTGTTAAACCACTCTGGTTCAATTTCCAGTATTTTTAAAAAGAAGAAAGAAGAAAGAAGAAAGAAGAAAGAAGGAGAAGGAGAAGGAGAAGAAGAAGAGGCATTAGTTTATTGAAGGGATAGGAAAAAGGGAAATAGGGGCACTCTCAAGTGCCCCTCTTTGTAAGAGAAAGAGTAGGTCCTCTTAGGGGAAGAACATCGTGGTTCTCCTGCCCTCTAATTTTCTTAGTGGTCACACAGAAGTTTCTCAAGGATCTGACCCACATCCTCCTCTTGACTTTTGACTGAGAGTAGGATGACATCAGATTTTCAAGTCTCCACTGCAAAGACAAATCTAGGTCACTTTGGCCCATGCTGACTAGTTCTAATTGGAACCTATTTTTACAGATTTTATGGTTAGGAAGAATTATCCTTATCTCCCAGAGTTCTAGTTTCTTGTCTGTGTAAGGGTTACAAAAATGCCCTATTCACAGTACCTTATGTTCTTATAGACATTTCAGGCCTGCATTTCTGTGCAAATAACATGTTTTTGGGTGATGAATACATCCTATTGATTTCAGTCACACAAAGCTGTAGATAAATTGTGTGTGTGTGTGTGTGTGTGTATTTTTTTTAAAGAAAGCAGTTGTATGGAGATTCCTGGGAAAGCTGGGAATGGAACCACCATTTGACCCAGCTATTGCCCTTCTCGGACTATTCCCTGAAGACCTTAAAAGAGCGCACTACAGGGATACTGCCACATCAATGTTCATAGCAGCACAATTCACAATAGCTAGACTGTGGAACCAACCCAGATGCCCTTCAATAGATGAATGGATAAAAAAAATGTGGCATTTATACACCATGGAGTATTACGCAGCACTAAAAAATGACAAAATCATGGCATTTGCAGGGAAATGGATGGCCTTAGAGCAGATTATGCTAAGTGAAGCTAGCCAATCCCTAAAAAACAAATGCCAAATGTCTTCTTTGATAGAATGAGAGCAACTAAGAACAGAGCAGGGAGGAAGACCAGGA
This sequence comes from Marmota monax, assembly GCF_021218885.2. Taxonomy (NCBI): domain Eukaryota; kingdom Metazoa; phylum Chordata; class Mammalia; order Rodentia; family Sciuridae; genus Marmota; species Marmota monax. The sequence goes on from NW_026695065.1 coordinate 3,141,994, forward strand.
GGAAAACACTAACATTAAACAGAGACATGAGGTTGGAGGGAAAGGGAGAGAAAAGGGAAATTGCATGGAAATGGAAGGAGACCCTCATTGTTACACAAAAGTACATATAAGAGGTTGTGAGGGGAATGGGAAAAAAACAAGGAGAGAAATGAATTACAGTAGATGGGGTAGAGAGAGAAGATGGGAGGGGAGGGGAGGGGAGGGGAGGGGAGGGGGGATAGTAGAGGATAGGAAAGGTAGCAGAATACAACAGTCACGAATATGGCATCATGTAAAAATGTGGATGTGTAACCGATGTGATTCTGCAATCTGTAATTGGGGTAAAAATGGGAGTTCATAACCCACTTGAATCTAATGTATGAAATATGATATGTCAAGAGCTTTATAAAAAAAAAGAAAGAAAGCAGTTGAGGGTAAGCACAGTGGGAGTAGTTTATGGAATTGTCTCCTTAACCTCATGTTTCCACTGTTACATCTGTGTGATCCTTATCAGTTACAAGAGCCTTGAGATATTAGGAGTGGGACTTTCCCCAAAGGAATAAGTGAAAGTAATATACAGAAATAAGAAATAGATTGAAGAAAATATTTCACTTTTCATAGTTTTCAAATCATCAATTTTCATGGACAGCTAAATTATTCTCTTATAATTTGTAATTTTGTGCAATTCCTTATGATGTAGTGTGGGACCTCCTGACCTAGGAAAAGAGGCTGCAGCCTGAGACTTCACCAGCTAGCCAGAGCCAAAGTAGCTTCCTTCTGACCAATATCCAACACAGGATCAGGTTCCTAAAGACTGCCAGTTCTTTGGGAACTTGCAGGAAGGATCACTAATGGGTCATTAAGCACAACAAGCATAAGTTTATTTGGGAAAGTGAGATAAGCACATAGTACAGAATACTCAGTGACCCTGACTGGCTCCAAAGATGAAGGGGTATTTTTCACAGTCTTGGGGACATTTAAGGTGTTTGAAACTAACTGAATTTGGAAATACACTCTTTTCTCTGAAGACAAAGTTGTCCACCCCAGGATATCTTCCTCCTTTTTGAGTTGATTGGAATGATCCTGGACTAGAAAGAAGCCAAACCTGTAAAATCCTGTCTTTCTTAGTCCTGGAAACTTTGGTCAGTACAAAGGTCATAAAAGTCTCCCAACTCAGAGTGACTTGGGTTCTTATTGGCAGGGAGGCGTTTTTGGTCCCCCATGTTGTCCTTCAGAAAGCAAGTTGTTCCCTGAGAATATAGCATATTCTATTGACTTAAACTAGGACAAGGTCACAGGTAAATGTTTTTAAAAGAAATCATGTGGGGTCAGCACAGTAGGCCCTGTCTATAGAATTTTCCTTTAATTTCATGTTCCCACCACTCCCATCTGTCTTTTACCTATCACTTACACTGAAACTTCCCAACTTCAGATTGTCACTTTTCATAGAAATATATTTTTCCTCAACAGCCTTTATTATTGAATTTATATGCAATTTTATCAGCAAGCTTCAGATAATTTAAAGGTACAGAATTAAATCTCCATTAGTGACCCAGTGCTAAAGATATTTATCAAACACTGTCACATTTATTTTTGTTACTGTCCATTGATAAAGTACATTTCTTTTCATATTCAGGTTATTTATGTACTTCAACCAATTTATTTATAATCCAGGAAGAAAGCAGGATATTTCAGGATGGTGGGGTCTACTGGGGCAATATTTCTCTTCAGTATTCATCAATTAATAGTGCCTAAGGATTTGGAAAACAGTGAATTTAAACTATAATTGGCAGTCGTCTGAAATGAAAATTTAATTTACCTGAGTAATGTTAACTGATACACAGATACACATTTGACCCCTTATAATTATCTCAAATTCTTACATATTAAATTTGAATTTTCATTTCTTACATGCTTCTCTCTGAAACACAACTCTTTTTGAAACCAAAGTAGTGGCCTATTGCTTATCCAATACTGGGAATGGTTCATTGCCTAAAATTACTTTTGACATTTGCCAATAGCTTACATATAAAAGTGAAAGTATTTCTTTATTTACTTATTTATTTAAAGAAATGATTTATGGTTTATTTCAGATTGATTCATGGTTTAAGCTCAATTAGGCTAACTTTTTGGTGTATCATAGTATTGAGCTATGCTTGAGTAAGATTCATGGCTTACATTCATCAAAGTTTTATTAAGGATGTGATCATAATATGGGCTTAATATTTTCTATTATTTAGAGTATTCAATGAGGATGCTGTTATGGTTTGGATATAAGGTGTTCCCCCAAATCTTCCTATGTTAATGCAAGATTTTTGGAGGTGAAATGATTGAATTGGGAGAACTCTAATCTACTCAGTCCATCCTAGTTTAAATTACTTAGGTGGTAATTATAGGCAAATGGAGCATGGCTGGAGGACACTGGTCCATGGAGATGTGCCATGTCCTGAAGAGCTTCCCTCTGCCGCCATGCTCTTCTGCCATGATATGCTGCCTCACTTTGGGTCCAAAACAATGGAGTTAGCCCACCATGGACTATATCTCTGAAACTATGAGCCATAATAAACTTTCCCTTCTCTAAGTTAATCTTGTCATGTATTTTGGCCACAGCAATGCGAAGCTGAATAAAGCAGATACCTACTATATACATATTTAATTAAACTATATTATTTTGATATATTTAAATTCATTATATGTTACTGAAGTTGTTCAGGTGGTAGTATAAGTGGCTTTACTCAGAGTCATAACTGGCAGAGGAATCACTTTATTGATCTATTAATCACTTTATTAATCAATTTTTCTAGGTTAATAATTAATAATTCTGGGTTAAAATGCTGCATAACTATTATTAAATGTGCCACTTATTATGAATCCATCTTTCTAAAACTATATATAGATTTTGTGAGTGGAGAAAGGTTTAGACTAAATGACATTTTTAAATTGAATAACGAAGAGGATTAAAATAGAGTAAATCCTTTGTCTATAATGCTTTATAGATGACTATTTTTTCCTTTTAAATAATAATGTAAAACAGTGCTGTTTTAGTTTCACAAGCATGGTAGAATTTAAAATTGTTTTCTTACCTATTTTAAAAAAACTTTCCCTTGCTTTTAAAGTACTTTCTCCCTAATTTTCATATGCCACTTATAAAATGAACATATCAAGAGAGTAAAGTCAGAATAACTTTTCGGTGCCTCAATCAGGAGCAAATGTGAAATGTTCAACTTTTTCATTATGAGAAAGGTAAAATATACTTTATTTCAAATGACTAACAAAATTGAAGAGTTGTACCTGCTGGTTCCTTTTAGATTGACTGCTATAAATTCATTTTACACAAACTGTTATTAATATATAAACACTAAATATGAGGAAATATATTTGATAATAATATTACATTCAATAATCCCTAATTCTCTGATTTGTAAGTATGGTTATGGCATGCATAATTTATTGTTTGTGTTGAATAGTGATTAGATTTATTAACCAGAAATAATGGGGACCAGATTTTCCCTACACTGTGAAACAATAAAGAGAAAGAGTGAGACAGCGAGAATATGTGAAATGATATTTTTCTGAGCTGTGAACATCACTAACAATGATCCCTGAAAAACAGATTTCAGATTTGATTATTCTGAAACTACCATATACTTTCTCTCTTTGACTTTAGTATAGATTTTCCTTTATCACTAGTTTAATTTTAACATATTGTATGGCCTCAACCATTTTACTTTTCTTCATCAAATTTTAAAAATTTAACTCAATTTCCTCATGCAACATGACCTTTATATGTCATGCCATTAAATTAAATTAATTTTGTATGTCTATTTTTCTAGTTGGGGCAATAAAGTCACCTTTAATTTTAAATTGACTATTTGACATTATGCCTTTTTTTCTCACATTGAGAAAACTAGAATTAGAACATGACATAATGAAACAATGCTAGTTCCCTTTAAAAATGCATAAGCTTCTATTATGTATATGTCTTTATGTCCTATTCCCAAAAGGAGAGCAATATGCATGAATAAATATTGTCTCTTAACTAAAGTTGCTACAACTTCCTTTTAATATCTGAAGGTTGGAGGAGTCAAAGTAGCCTCAAACTTCTAAATTGGAACCTTCATGTTTTCACAAGATCCACCCTCACATGCATATCTTCAGTTTTAAAAAAGCACTTGAAAATGTATACATCTGCCCAAGTTGAAATAACAGGGACCAGGTTTTCCCTACACTGTGAAACAATGAAGAGAAAGAGTGAGACAGCGAGAATATATGAAATGATATTTTTATGAGCTGTGAACATCACTAACAATGATCCCTGAAAAACATGGAGGTAAACCTAAGATTGCCACAGTTTACAAACTTTTTGTTTGTGGTTGATGCTAGGTATTGAACCCAGGGACTCATACCTGCTAAGCAAGTGCTCTATCATTAAACTATATCTCCAGCCCTCATAGTTTATAATCTTGAAGGAGTTGTCATAACACAATGTAGAACTCCCTGAATTGAAGAGACAGAGATGAGAATCTGAAAAGACCATGATTTCTAGAGTTTTGGGGACAGAGTATTAAAAATAAAAGAACTACATATAAAGGAAACTCTGGGGGTTAATAGGTTTCCCATAGTTATACATCATTTACTAATCAGTGTGTATGTGGAGAAACCATCTGAAATCAGTTAAAAATCATTAGTATTGTAGAATAGTTTTCAGTGCTTACACAAGAATGGGAATAATATTTGTTTTTATGAGCCTATCAAGAAAAAAAATTGTACTTCTAGGGTACTGAGAAAACTATATAGTAAAGTGTTTCTCAATAGAAAGTAATAAGACCAAGGCAGAACATCTGGACTAAAGTCTTCACATTACATGATTCCTACTATATGACATTCTGAAAAAGTAGCAAAGACTTTCTAAGTAACTTAAATTTATACCAGAGATTTTTTTTTGTTTTTATACCTTTATTTTATTTATTTATTTTTATGTGGTGCTGAGGATTGAACCTGGGACCTCGCTTGTGCTAGGTGAGCGCTCTACTACTGAGTCATAACCCCAGCCCTAGCAGAGAAAATTTTGATGATATTTATAGAAATACAAAAATACCCAGAAGCTAACACACTAAAATTCTAAATGAATGACATGAAAACTAAGAGTACTGAGCATATAAACAAACAAGTAAACATTGCCTATGATGAGAATAATCAGTTAGTAAAAACTGACCCAGAGTATAAATGTTACATTATAAAAGGATATCCTCCCCCCACCAAACAAAAAACAAAAAAGAAACAAATAAAAAATAATTGATAGGTTATATGGTTACCTTACATTTTGGAGTTTGAAGAACTGCTAGCCTTTTTCTGAGAGTATTTTATATTCCCACTATCAGTGTGTGAGTGTTTTCAGAAATTATCAATATTATTAAAGCATTGAAAACAATTGATTCATGAAGTCACAAAAAGAGATGGAAGAAACCTAAATTCATACTAAATGAAAAAAGCCAATATGAAAGGCTACTCAGAACATGATTCCTACTATATGACTTTATGGAAAAGGTAAAGCTATGGAGACAGAAAAAAAGTCAATGGTTGCCATAGGTTGAGCAGGTAGAGAATAAATAGATGAAATATTGACAGTGGAAAGGAAAGGTGGGGCTTGGAGAATTGTTAGATCAGTGAAACTACTCTGTAATAATATAATGATGGATATATGTCTTTATATATTTGTCTAAACCCGTAAAATGTACAGCACCAACATTGAACCATAATATAAACTCTGAACTTCAGGTGAGATTGATGTGTCAATGTAGGTTCATCGATTACAACAAATGTACAACTCTAATGGGGAAAATTGATTATGTAAGAGACAATGCATGTAGGGAGGTAGTGAATGTACTGGAAATCTCTGTACCTTTCTCTCAACTTTGATTTGAGCCTAAAACTGTTCTAAAATAGAGTCTATTAAAAAAATTTAATGTATTTACCACATTGTAAAAACCAAAAAATGAAAAGCACATGAGCATCACAACAAATGGAAAAAAATCATTTGATAAAATTACCATACAATACTTATAAAAATTCTTAGCAAAATAAGAATAGAAAAGAAATACCACAACCAAATATAGAACACTAATGAAAAACCTACCATTAATATAAAAATGGTAAAAAATTGACTGATTTCCCTTGAATATGAAGAACAACGCAGCAATTATTAAGCTACAATTGTATTAGAAATTTACTGTGTAATCTTTTGACATCTGGCATTTGAAAAGGGAATTAACAGTCCTGACATAGTTAGAGGGAAACATAAAAATTTTAATAATGCTAATACTCCACATTTTTACAGACTAAAGAAATAGATAACACCAATAAGCCATAGGCTGATTTCCACTGTTTCATATAACAATAAAAAAATCTCATATAATTGGTGAAAACCATCTATGATTTCAATTTACTTCTGTTTTTCTCTTTTCAGAGGTGCATGTCCCAAAGCTATATCTTTTTTAAATATGTTTTTTGTTGTCAACGGATATTTATTTATTTATATGCCATGCTGAGGATTTAAACCAGGGCTTCACACATGCCAGGCAAATGCTCTACCACTGAGCAGCAACTCAAGTTCCCTAAAGTGTATCTTGTTCTTAATGTGGGGGGAGTTCTCTTCTGTACTTAGTATTAGACCTAAAACAGCTTTGCCCTTTTACTACACCATTAGACTTCCTTGATCTCATCATGCTAAAATTAGGGTTAACTACTTCTCACACAAAAGAGAAAATTGAAAATATTGTGTGAAGTACGTAAAACTAACTGGATTTTTTTGGTAAGAAACAAGTGGCTTACACAGAAATAAGTGGCTTAGTTTGAAATTTTAATAAGAACAGTTTTGCGTGTGGTTAGAATTCATTACATTTGCTGATACTCCACAAAAACAGAGCTACATCAAAACTGTTGTGATGAAAGCTAGTGGCACATCAAAAGTTGTCTAAAATGCATGTATCTGACCTCACACAATAGGAATAGTCACAAAAATTATACATAAATCATGTGTTGAAAATTAAGACATATAAAATACATAAAGTAATTTTTTCAGATGAATAATGTAGTGCATCATTATGTAACATCAAATAATCCTTTGATATTTCCTCCTTTCCCTTGGATTTTTATTTCCAAGCTGTGTCTGTAGAAAACAGGTTGGAAGGGAAATTTTCTACAGCATGGAAATTAAAATATTTCATTTTATAAAATTATGCTATTTGCAGGAAAATGGATGGAACTTGAGACCATTATGTTAAATGAAATAAGCCAAACTCAGAAGGTCAAGGTGATGTGCTTTCTTTCATTTGTGGAAGATAGAGAGGAAAATGAAAAAGAAAGTTGGGAAGAGAGCTCATGAAAATCAAAGGGATATCCATAGAATAGAGGGAAGGGACCAGGGAATGGATGGAAGGAAGTATAAGGAAGTGATATTGGCCAAATTATGTTACATTGTATGCATGTATGAATATGTAACAACAAATCCCATCTTATCTACAACTATAATATATCAATAAAAATGTGGGGAAAATAAAATAAAATAATTTACTTTAGCTCATTCTTCAAAGTTCTTCAGTAATAGTCAAAGATTATATATAGGTTTACTTTAGAAATATATGTACACATTTAAGAAAAGTATGTAATGTAAAACTAGGTTATTTATGATAATGTTATAATTAGTTGACAGAAAATAATTCTTTTGTGAAACTTTAAAGACATTTCATACTATTAAAATATGGTTTTCAAAACACACGTCAAATACATTAATCCATTAAGTGTGATTACATTAATAATTAGGACAAAACTATCACATGACATATAGTAGTACAACATTAGGCATAAAATATTCTTCTCTGAAAGGCTTTATATTAACTGCTTACAATTGCAGTTATCTCACTTTTTTTCCTCCAAGTTTTCATAGACATCTTGTATATCTTCTTAAATGTCAGAATGATGTCATTGTTTTCATATATTTTGGAAATCATATACTGCTCAGAGGGAAAATTAATCTCTGAAAATTTAAATTAAGGAAAAATACTTTCCAGGTATAAGATGAAAGCTCTGGGAAGTGACTAGTTTTATTTCCACTATATAATCCTTCAGAACTAAATCTCTAAACCCTATCTCTAAAATACACCACTAAATAGTGTGAAAGTATTAGAATGCTATGCCAATTTGTTTTGCTAATGTGGTGACAGTCAAAACTGAAAGAATAAGATTTTATGATGTCAAGAATAAAGTAACTCTAGCTTTATAATTAAAGTCAATGATAACCTTAAATTAATTCCTAAATTATAGGGCCTCTTTAATCCCAAAATATAAAGGCCACTTTTGTTGCATATGATGAATTAGAGGTATAATTTTTTTTTTATATCTTAAACTTGAAAGAATGAAATTCTCAATCCTAAATATCTTCTTAAGTTAGAAGACAGATGCATTATAATAAATCTCTGAGATTATTAAGAACAAAATATTTTCTAGTATTCTAAAAATGTAGCCTATCTGCAGAATTATATGATAAATATCATGTTTAAAATAATAACAAATATGAAAAATAACAAACTTATACTTTTGATACAAAGAATAATCAGGCTTTTATGAGAACTAAAAATTGTCTTCTAAGCATATATAATTTTAGGGTTAGTTTAAACTTTTAACTGTTTGGAAATTTATATGTATTTTTAAATATGACCCACTGTAATATGAACCAGTAATTCAGATAGCTAGAAATTTTTAGGATGTAGGTGCTATAAACATGTAATTTTGCGGGGGTGGGGGGTATTGAGAATTGAACTCAGGGGCACTCAACCACTGATCCACATCACCAGCCCTATTTTGTATTTTATTTAGAGACAGGGTTTCACTGAGTTGCTTAGCACCTGGCTGTTGCTGAGGCTAGTTTTGAACTCTCAATTCTCCTGTCTCAGCCTCCTCCCCACTGGAATTAGAGGCATGCACCACTGTGCCAACCAACATGTAATATTTTTTAATAGAGACACATAGAAATGAAAATATAAATAAGACTTTATATGCACACATATACACACACTCATGCTAAATCCTCTTTGTGGTAAAACTGAATACTCTGATCTATTTCATTAAGTAAACTAAGATATATTTTGGTATTTTCTATTGATTATACTCTTCACAATACTACTTTTCATATAGATACTATTGTTATACCCATTTCACAGATATGGAGAAATAAGTAAGTTGAATTACTGTCTCCATTTCATATATCTATGAGGCATTTTGAAAGAATATTTATTTTGGTTCAAGTAGTTATTAAATTTTGCTTTTTTTTACACTCCTGTTGTTGGGGATTTAATAATTTCCCCTTTCAGCATTATACTGTTAGAGTAAAGTATTGACATTGAAGAAGCTTTTTCAGTAACATAATCTTATTCATAACCCATACTTTGAACTGCAAAATGTTGCAATCCAACAAGTTAATTAAAAAGCACTGTTTGTGAAATGAATCTGACACACCTTTCCAATGTACATTTATAAATATACTACAGTGAATCTCACCAACATGTATATCCACAAGACACTGCTTTTATTTTGAAAATGTAAATAAATAATTAAACAAAATATCATTAGAGGAGGGGCAAGAATCAGGGGAAGTAGGACTGGGTTAGTATGGGGAAGTATTGGGGACTGATAAAACATAATATATCTCATGCATTTATGTCAAAATAAATTCAAATGTATAACTGTTATGAATCATTTATTTAAAAAAACATGTTTTACTGTAAACGTTAATTACGATTAAAAAATATAAGGAAACTGTCAACTGTGCTTAGGGTTTGGATTTGGATTTTGAATTTGGATATTCAGATTTGGATTCAAGCCTGTTTCCTTTTTATATATTTTGCTATTTAAAATATTAAACTAGGAAAGATTTGTGATAACTTTAAGTGAAGTACAGGTTGAAATAATGTATATTTTAAAATTTAGCAATGATTTGCATTTTACATTTTGTTCACTCTGATTTTTGTTGTCTTTGTTCAATTTTCATTCTTTTTTTCTTTTGCATTTATCCACTTTAGTTATTCAAATTTCCCACATTTATGAAGACAATTCATAAGGTGTACTCTTTGGTGTTTAAACCACAGGAGGCCAGGTTAAAATTCTTAAAGTTGTACCTCAATACAACATTATACTGAGGGCACACATATATTTTCCAGCCTGAGTACATGACTCTATATATTTTGAGTGAAGAGCCTGTAATTTAATTCTGAAACATGTATTGTATAGGTATCCCTAGAGAACAAAAGACCTCAGGTTCACAAGCACAAGGAAGATTCTGAGTAATCAACCGCGGAGGGGGGTGCTGCTGCTATAAAACTTGTGCTATTAAAGAATGCTCCAGGACATTCTGTACTCAGATTAGGACTTCCTACAAAATTTTTGACATGTGTCCATGCACTTGAGTGTGTAACTAGGGAAAAGTGTATATGTAGGGTATAGACATCTAAAATATCTTGATACCTAATTTACAGAAATGATCCTTTTCAACTTCACCCAGGTGAAAATCTTGATGTAAATGAGATACAAGACACAGAAGGTAAGAAGTTGTTACCACTGGTTACTGGTAAAAAGTTTTGCTTCCCAGATGTTGAAGTTTGAATACCAGAGAAGCACCCACCCAAGTATAGAAGGCAAGTTTTATTTAAAGTATAGTACTACAGGCTATACTTCCTCCTGTGAGGAAGAAGGCGGCCATAGCTGGTATTCAAAGAAGCGGGAGTGTCCTGCCTCTTTTATACATCTTAGATTCTCTTGTTCTCCTGCCCTCTTCCCCCTTATAATGATCCTTCCTTTCCTCATCCAATGTACAAGACCAGTGCTCCTGGGATATGCTGGTGGGATGGCCAAAAAGTGAGAAGCAGATGGGCTGGAAGGGCCAAAGGTGGAGTGATCCCAGGCAGGAAGGGAGAGGCATCCAAAGAGGTGCTTCATTAACAGCTTTTAGGAAGAACAGGAAAGGCAAGTAACCTTGATAATGGAAGGAAGGGAGGATTCTGGAGGCATTAACATTTCAATCACCTAGAGGAAGTCTCCAACCAGACCCAAATTAGTTTTTATTTCACCTATCCAACTATCATCTATCTACACTAACTGCCTGTCCTTAATTCTTGCTTCAAAGCAATTTAAGAATAGTAAGTACGGAAGTCATTTACTTCTCTGGATTCACATTTTGGGAACATATGTGCACTTGCATGATGTGTTTTGCATAAATACACTATAGACAAAATGTCATTATTTTTAAATATACACTTAGTAGTTGTAGGGAGTTTTATGTTTGATACTCTTAAATTCTATATGGTTATTTTAGATATAACTGATTTAAGTTCACAATTAAATTGTAATATAATTTGCAGTTTGAGATTTAAAAGAAAAAAAATAGGAAGCAGGAAGTGCTTATAAAGATCTTTTTTCCTCAAGGAGCTACAGGGTGGGACTTATTCTTAGGAATTCCTTCCTCTACTGCTCTCTTGTGGGCATATAGAGTGATTTTGCCCCAGGTCTTGCATGGGAAATGCACAAAAATCAGTGACTGTTGTCTTTTCCAATTTGCTGTTGGCATGTGGGATATGGCTGCCTTAAACCATATTCTCTCTGGGTATAAACTTCTAGTAACTTAGGCAGCATGCTCATATCCTCCTGATTGCTCAAACTTCTGGGCATCAGAAGGCAATCTTGTTTCTATGTCTAAAATCAGACCCAGTCACAAGGATGGAAGTGCCTTCTAGGCATTCTGTTATGAGCAGTTCTACTCCACCCATATCACCTTCCTACTCTAGGCTCCTGAGGCCCCAGATATGTTTAAAATTTTAATGTCTAGCATTATTTATTATAGGATGTCATATTGAAGTCTAAAGTACATGGAAGGGGTGGTAAGAAAGCATTATGACATATGAGGATTATCTCAATGAAAATTCTTGCAAAGATGAGCTCAAGTAATGGCAGCTTAAAAAGTACAGGGGAAGACTAAAAGAACTGATTCATAGTTAATCTGCTAACAATTTTCAAGCATTTTTTAGGAAGGCAGATGTAGAGGGAAAATCTTACAAGAGAAAATACTGTGGGTTACAAAAGTAACTGTGAGAATCATATTATCATAGGCTAAAGCATTCGGAATTTGCATCTGATCATTATAAAATAAAGATTAATAACCAGGAAAAAACCCAGCAACATGACAAGAGTTTGGTGGAATGGGATAATACTTTATTGGAAGTCAAATATTGAGAATTCAAATCCAATACTCTGTTTATAACCTGTGTGACTGTGAATAAATCTTCAGCTTGTAGAACTTGGCTTTTTTTCTTCCGTGAAATGAGGTTATGTTAGATGTTCTTTAAAATCCATTCCAGATATATTTTAATGATTTTATGTTTGTGAATTTAACCAGAAAAAGACCATCTGTAATTAATTGATATTATAAAAATTCCAAAGAGGAAAAAACAAGAAAACATAGAAGTCAAGCATGTATTTAGAAACAGGTAGAATTTAAACTAAGTAGATCATAGAGTTGCCTTAAAAGCTGATATATTTGCAGGCAGACAGAAAAAGGTGGACAAAATTGAGAATTCTAGTAGGAAATATAAGGGACTAAGTAAGAACAAGGGAATTGTTTGTAGGTGGGCCAATAAAGAGACTAATCCAGAGTTAAAAATGATTCATCAGATCGGGATCATGTGCGTTAAGAATTTATTCTAGCATAAGTTCTCACCGAATGAGTTTCAAGACCAAAATACATTTCAAAGCACAAAATACTTTAAAAACATTGAGTCATGAAGTAGAATATTTTGCTCTCTTTATTAGGTTTAAGCTCCATGTGATTATTTTCTGCTTTGCTCCTTCTGAATTCCTAGCATTTAGAATATTGGTTGGAATATGAATATGTTTTGCCCATGTTCAAGTTTGCTTTCGATCAGTCAGAATTGATTTTCACATCTTGAAAAATGGGATATTGTACATTAAAGGAGCCTTGTAAAATCACTCCCATGTATAGAGACATAAGAAAGATACAATTTCTATGAGCAACATTATTATTTTTTCAAAAGGAGAACTAGACATTTTTGTAGTTTTTCAGCTGAAGGCATTTATGACTATATTCTAAGTATTAGTAACTAATGGATCTTCATTTTTCAAGTAGAAATCGTAGCTAGCCATCCATGGTTTATTTTTTTTTCAGGACACTGTTTTAAATGGGAGTGTACCTACACTATAAAACAACCTCTGCTACTAGAATGAAAGCTATTTGAAAGCACACTACAACTGCTGTTTGCTATAGAACACTGTGGAAGAGTACTATTTGAAGCAGTTTAAAACAGCAGGACAGCAGTTCTATTGATAGTAACAGAATTTGTGTGGCGTTCACATTCTGCAGCCCTGGAAAGTAGTCTTTTTATTCTTCCATGTGATTTTTAAAGCTACAGTTATAATATGTAAGCATTCATAAGAGATCTAGATAGTGTTTTCGTACCCATCACTATTGAGAATAAAAGGGCAGACATTCTTTGACCATGGATTAGCATGATAGATGGTTTCTAAAATTTGGGAGTTCTATGTATTCATTTTCCATTTTAAAGAAATGTTATCCATGTTGAACTTTTTGTATGTGAAATATTAAAATTCCCTGAAATTCATTTTTAGCAAAACATAATTTCCAGAGAAAGCAATGTGACTCCTGATTCCCAGGGGTTTTTCATAACTGTCCCTGTCAAAAAATTGTATAATAAACAATAAATCAATATTCATGATTTGTTTTTCTCATTGAGGTAATGAAGCTATGGAGAAAATGACATTTTCTGATAATTTTCAGCTAAGGATATGGAAATTTCTTATGTTTTTATTATTAAAGAAGATAAGTTATCCATCAGCACTGGTGGGAAAGAATGATTCCAGTTTCTCCATTAGAAGTCCTTCAAGGAAGTTGAACTAGCAATGGCCAGGCCTACTTGTTGGTATGGATGCTATTATGGCACTTTTATGGGTGTTGTAACTGGTTCTTCCACATCTTTTGCTAATAATCTTCAGAGTTGGATGCCAAAAATAAAACTACCCTAAGCTCCCCAACATTTTCTACCTCTTTTCCATTCCTTTCTATAGGAAGGAAACAGGCATTATGGAAAGTAATACTGTAACAAATTTTCCTGAATATCCATCTCATATGAAAAATATATACTGAAAATACACTTTAAAATGACTGTTGCTTTCATGTTTACGTATAACTACAAAACAGATGAATTAGACATTTCCTGTATGTTAGAATTTGACAATGGATGATTTTTTAATCAGTAGTCCTTTCAGTGTAAAAATAATAGCACCTCCTCCTGTTCTACTTTGAGACATAATGTTTGAGGTAAATTGAAGAAAAGCAGTTGTATGATTTTTTCTTAACTTTTAAAATTCAGCAACAAGCAATATCTTTTTTCTTTTTGTTCCTTTTCTGTAGTCAGTTTGAACAGTTTTTTTTTTGTTTTTACTGAAAAGAAGTTACCATTTGTGAACTTTGAAAAAATATTAAACAATCAAAGAAGGAATAAAGCTAGGATATAATAGCTTTTGTAATATGTTGTTTGTATAACTATATTGGAATGGGAAAACATGTCTGCTTTGGGATATAACAACCACTAGAGAATCTAATCACAACCTATGCTGAAGAAATGCAGAGGGACTTTTTAAAATGGAAGATATGGTAACTAAATAATTACCAGGCTACCTCAGTTACACTTCTGCCCTTGCTATCTCAATGCAAGCTGGCACAGCAGGGAAAGTTTGGAAATTCAGCATCTACCAGTAATTTCTTGTAATTGTTTATTCTCATAAAGGTTTTAACTACAAATTTTCTTCTATCTGTGAAATTTAGACATACATTTTAGTATATTACCTTTAGTTTTTACTTTTCTAAAACTACATCATGAATCCTGATCATTGTATACTGATTTAATATTCTCTAATTAGACTGGGAAGCTGGTAAAAACAGTTTGTTCGATTGTTGATGCTTGAAAGTGGAGTCTAGAAATCAGGTTGTTTCTTATGGAGTTTCTCTGTTTAGCACTGATATACTATGAGACATGTTGGCATCTCCAAGAACATAAGATCGATGTCAATTATATATATGAATTGCAGCATTACAGTAGAGGTGATGGTTTTGGAATATATTTTAGCTTTCAATTCTGACATACTTTGCAATTGATAATAGAAAATATTGGGAAGAAATTCCAATAAGTAAGGCCTTTGAACAAACTGGCACAGTTCCAACTAGATAATAAACTTTGACTAGCCATTGATAGCATCTATATAAAAAATTACAGGTACATATAAGGCCTTTCTCTTTTCTGTCTGAAATAAAGAAGTCTAACTTTTGGTTAAAAATGTAAAAATTTCACAATATGTGTTTCTCTATCGTCTGTTTTTCAAGCTTTATTGATGTATAATTAACAAAATCATATATATTTCATGTGTAGAAATTTATGATTTGATAAAAATATACATTATGAAATGATTACAACATTAAGTTAATGCATACATTACCTTAAATGATGCCCTTTCTTTTTTAATGAGTACTCTTCAAATATTATTTTTTAAATAAATTTCAAGGATATAGGACAAATATTGTTAACTATAATCACCATTCTGTACACGAACTTTTTAGAACACATTTGCCTTATAAATAAAAATTCATAACTTTTGACCAAAATCTCCCTTTTTCTCTCTCACTACCCAGCCCTGGTCAATCACCATTCTACTCTATTTTTATGAGTCTGGCTTTATTGTTTTCTTTTTTATTTTCAATATAAAGTGATCTCAAAAAGTATTTGTCTTTCTCTTTCTGGTTTATTTCAATTAATGTAATTCCCTCCAGGTCCATCCATGTCATTGCAAAGAGCAAGAGTTTTCTCTTTTATTACGGCTGAAAAGCATTTCATCATAAACTAAATTTTATTTATCCATTTTTCTAGCAATAGATGCTTAGGTTGTTTCTATACCTTAGCTGTTGTGAATAGTGCTGCAATGAACATGGAAGTACAGATATATCTGACATAATAATTTCATTTGCTTTGGATGTATACCTGGAAGTGGTGTTGCTGGATCACAGGATGAGTTATTTTTAATTTTTTGAGGAAACTCCATGCCGTTTTCCATAATGGCTGTGCCAGTTTTCATTTCCAGTGACAAGTATGCAAGTGCTCCTTTGTCTTTACATGATTACCAATGCTTGTAACCTTTTAACTTTTTGATAATGGCCATCCTTGCAGGTATGAGGTGATAATTTACTATAGTTCTAATTCACATTCTCTGATAATTTGTAAAGATGACCACCTTTTCATGTCATTTGTATATTTCTTTAGAAAAAATATCTATTCAGGTCTTTTGCCCATTTTTATTCAGATTTTTGGTTTGTTATTAAGTTATATTAATTTCTTATATATTTTAGATAATGACTCCCATCAGATATATGGTTTGAAAACATTTTTCTCTCATATTCTAGGTTGCCTTTTCATTTTGCTTAATATTTCTTTTATTGTGCAGAAGCTTCTTAGTTTAATATAGTTTCACTTGTTATTTTTGCTTTTGTTGACTGTGCTTTTGAGGTCTCACCTCCCCCAAAGAAATATTTGTGAAGAACATTGCCAAGTAGCTTTTTTTCCTGCTTTCTTCCAGGAATTTTACATTTTCATTGCTATGTTTAAGTCTTTAATCCATTTGGAGTTTATTGTTGCATGTGGTGTGAGATCATGGGCAAGTTTCAATTTTTTTTTTTTTTTTTTTATAGCTGGCACCATGGCTTGTGCCTGTAATCTTTTTTTTTTTTTTTTTTTAAGGTGTAGATGGACACAACAAAAACACAATGCCTTTATTTTTATGTGGTGCTGAGGATCGAACCCGGGTCCCACCTGTGCTAGGCGAGCTCTCTACCGCTGAGCCATAATCCCAGCCCAACAAGTTTCAATTTTTGTGGGTATAAATACAGTTCTCCCAATACTATTTATTGAAAAGACTGTCATTTGCCCATTATATATTCTTGGTGCCCTTGTCAAAGAGTAGTTCACTATATATATGCAAGTATATTTCTGTGCTCTCTATTCAGATCCATTGGTCTATGTATCTGATATTAATGCCAATACCCCTTATTTTGATTAATATAGCTTTGAAATATACTTTAAAATCACAAAGTATGATGTTTCCAGGTTTGTAATCATAGACCAATATACCTGAGTGACATAGATAAAAAAGTTTTCAGTCTGGGGCTATGACTCAGCAGTAGCGCACTTGCCTGGCATGTGTGAGGCACTGGGTTTGATTCTCAGCATCACATAAAATAAATAAAGGACTATCAACAACTAATTTTTTTTTTTAATTTTCAACAAAATACTTGCAAACTTAATTCAACTACACATTAAGAGGACAGACAAGAGGAATGAAGGGAAGGGGATAAGAAAACAAAAGACAGTGCAATGAATCTGACGTAATTTTACTATGCACATATATGAATACACTACAGTGAATCTCACCATCCTGTACATACACAAGACTGGGGTCCTAATTAGAATAAGATATATTCCATGCTTGTATAATTTTATCAAAATGGACTCTACTGTCATGTATTACTAAAAAGAATCAATAAAATTTAAAAAAGACAATCATACACCATGATCAAATAAAATTTATCCCTGTGATGCAAACTTGGTTTAACCCATACAAATCTCTAAATATGATAGATACTATTAAAAGAATGGAGGATATAAATCATATTACCCTCTTAATAAATGCAGAAATAGCATTTGTTAATATTCACATTCTTCCATGATAAAAACTCTCAAAAACTTAGGTATAAAATATACTTCAATGTAATGAAGGTTATATATGATAAGCAAACAGCTCGCAGCATATTCCACAGTGAAAGTAGAAGGTTTCTAAGATCAGGAAAAAGAAAAAGATGCCTACTCTTCCCACTTCTATTCAACATAGTACTGGGAGTCCTAGCCACAGCAATTCTGTGAGAAAAAGTAATGAAAAGTATCCAAATTTAAAAGGAAGAAGTAAAATTTTCTTTCTGCAAATAACATGTTCTTTTATACAAAAACCCAAAGCCTACCAAAAATGAATTCAGTAAATTTATTTGATACAAAATGTACATTGAAAAATCAGTTGCATTTTTATTTACTAACAAAGAAATTCCTGCTAAAAAATTAAGAAAAAAATGTCATTTAAAATAGCATCTCAAATGACAAATTTTATGAATAAATTTATCTGGTAACATGAATATATATGCATTGGGAACTAAGATATCAATGAAAGAAACTAGAAGAGACACAAGTAAATGGTATGATGACTTGTATTCTTGAACTGAAAGAATTATTTTTTTCAAAATATCCATATTACACAAGGCAATTTATAGTTTCAATATAATCCATATGAAAATTTTAATGACATTTTTTCACAGAAATAATGAAAAACAATCATAAAATATGTGTGGAACTTCAAAACAAAACAAGACCCTGTGTCAAAATTCAAAAGGGCTGTGTAATTTAGTGGTAAAGTCCCCCTGGGTTCAATCCCCTGTACAAAAGAAAAAAATCATACTTTTTGAAATTTAATATTGTTTTACATTGTCTTTTATATTTGAACATACTTTTGCTGAAGTGTGGTTTTGTCTTCCAAACCTTTCTCCATCAGCAGACGTTACATGTGCTTTCTTTAGAGAACTAAAAGATTGTACTAAATAATACTGTATCTTTTTTCTCTGACGCCCTGGCTTAGCAACAGGCAATATGAGATGACCTATAATGACTAGTTTACAGGCTTAGACCCTTAGTATCTTCAGTAGAGAACTCTCAAGAACAGAAGAAATAATAAAGGCATGCTTGAATTTAGTTTAAATCGTGCCAAATCTTGCTATTATTTGTGGGTCACTGAGTTTCCAACTTTCTTAGATATTTTTACCTCACCAGGACAGATACTAAATTTGTAATATCTTTAAAGTTGTAATGATGCATGAAAAAGAGAAGTATTGTATTTACTTTGTTCTCACTAGTTTAAAATGTATTCAGTTCTTTTTTATAAATAGAAAATATATTTAGTTATTGCAAATAGAAGAAATGACTAAAGATGAAAATTTATGACAGTCTTCTATTTTGACAAGTTATAATAAGAGTAGGAGATAATATAAATAGTGAGAAAGAATAATATGGAGTGTTCAGCAAAATTATAATGGCTAACATGATTATTCTTAATTTTATTCTGTTTGTAAGAGTCGGTTACATTTTAGAGCACAGAGGTGTAGAAATAAGAGAGAGTTCATTCACACAGTTTATCATTTTTTTTTCCTTTGGTACTGGGGATTGAACCCAAGGAATGCTTTAGCACTGGACTACGTCCCTAGCCCTTTCTTTTTTATTTGAGGCAGTATTTTATTAAGTTTCTGAGGGTCTTGCTAAATTTCTGAGGCTGGCCTTGAACTTATGATCCTCCTGTCCATTCTCCTGAGTTACTGGGATTACAGGTGAGTGCCACAGTGTCTGGATGCAGATTATCATTCTTACATGTCAAGCATGCTAATGTATCCTTGCAAACTCAGTTTTTGACAGTGACTTCTTTTCTCTCTGCATTCATAGCCAAATTAACAATTATTGGTGTGTTCATCATATTTGCAATTCCCCAAACTAGCTTTGTTGAAGACAGGCATTATGGGACACACTTTTGAGTTAAACTGAATTTATATTTAAGTAAGCAAGGGTCCAGATGATTAAATGACTTGACACAGAACACAGTTTTAGAACTCTTAGAACCTGATTTATTTGCCCCAGTTTAGAATGATTCTCAGTCAACTTTTCTTTGTTTTAATAAAAATCCTGCTTAAATTAATAAAGTTCTTCCAGCAATTGTTATTATGTCTTTGAGAAGTTAAATACATTGTTTTACTGAAGAAGAGAATGTTATAAAAATCGTACTTTCCTCTAATTTTTACTAAAGAATAGAATGTTATAAAAATCGTACTTTCCTCTAATTTTTAGAGGAAGGCATGATGAGTAGATGTTTATGATGGTGAATTAGCTTAGAATATTATTGTCTAGAATATAGAGGAAATGATACTTTCAGAGTTCATCATATTTTTTTTATTGGTTTTGACAGTTTGTCCTATGAAGAGAAATTAAATTTAAGGGATTGGTATTGGAAGGAACTTCTTTTTCTATTATTTTTTTCTCCTTTTTTCTTTGTTTTCTCAGATACCTGTGTTTGATTAGAAAGCTGTTCATACTCTGTGTAAGAATGCTGTGTGTAAAGGGGATAAGAAATATTTCATTGTCTCATAGTGAAGTTTTTATCATTACCATAGAATTAACATGTGAAAAAGAGGTAGAAAACCTTAGCAATATGACATGAGTAAGCATGAGTACTTTATTCCATTATCCCTATCTAGATAGATCAGTATTTAGCCTATTGAAAACTATGTCAACAATTACTTCCACCAGGCGACCAGCACACTGGTTTCATTAAAGAGGTTCGTGGCATAAAAGCTAACTAGTGAGATCAAAATAAAACACACAGACTCAATTACCTTTTTCTATGACCAGGTCCGAGATGGCTCTCACCTCTCTGGCTCACACCTCGAACCACCTGGTAGGACAGCAAGGCTTACTCAGGGCTAGCAGGAGAAAGAGAGAGAGCACGCCAGGGAGTGGCCTTTTATTGGAGAACAAGAAATTCAGGGGAAAATTCCATCCAATGAAGGTCGAGGGGGGAAGCATTCCAAGGTCAGGGTCAGTGATTGGCCTCAGGGTCAGTGGTCAGTCACACCCCCACATGGACAGGCTCTAGCACCTGGAGAGGGTGGGGAAAGCTCTGACACAGTTTAGCCAGAGCGCCTCACACCCAATCCCGGAGGTGCCCAATCACGTGAGAGAATGGTTTCCCACAAATTACTACCCAGTATTTCCCTCTTTTATGTTTTGGTTTGTCTTTTCATTTATTTATATATTTATTTTAGTTGTAGATGAGCACAATACTTTTATTTATTATTTATGTGGTGTGTGGTGCTGAGGATCGAACTCATTGCATCACAAGTGCAAAGCGTGAGCTCTATCACTGAGCCACAACCCCAGCCTCTCATTTTTTTTTATTCTTTTAAATCTTATTTATTTATTTATTTATTTTAGAGAGAGAGAGGAGAGAGGGGAGAGAGAGAGAGAGAGAGAGAGAGAGAGAGAGAATCTTTTTTGTAGATGGACACAACACAATGCCTTTATTTTATTTATTTATTTTTTTATGTGGTGCTGAGAATAGAACCCAGGTCCCGCCCGCGCTAGGCAAGTGCTCTACCACTGAGCCACAATCCCAGCCCTCAATTATTTTTAATAGACAAAAATTATATGTTTATGGTATAAAGCATGTATTTTGAAAAAAATTATACATTGTGGAATGACTAAATCAAGCTAACATGGATCATTTCACATGTTTACTTGTGGTAAAACTCTTAAAAAAATCAACTCTCAGCAATTTTCAAATAGATAATACATTTTATTAAACTATGGTTATGCTGTACAACTGATCTCTTGAACTAGTATTTCACTTAGTATTTTAAAAACATGTTCATGTTCTCTTATATAATTAACAAGCCTGTGAGGAAATATTATTTTGATTTTAATGATGAGAAATTTATACTCAGGGTTTTCACTCTTTTATGAAGCTAAAAAGGAGCAAAATCAGGATTTGAGCAAGGTCTTCTGAGTACAAGCATGTTCATTTCTTCACCTCTGATCTACTTTATGAATCAAAATTTAAGTGTCACCATAGATTGAAAAATCAAACCTTCAAATATGAGCTGGTTAAAAAAATAACAGGATAAAAAATCTTTAAAAATCTGATAAAAAAAGAATTTGTAGTAGTTATTTCTAGAGAGTGGATTCAGCATGAGAGATTAGTTTTCTTTATATTCTATTCTGTGCTGGTTTCATATTTTTTCAATAGACATATACTATTAAGTCTATGTTTTTAATCCATCTGTAGTAATATAAACAGTAAAATTAAATTATAAATACTTTAGATTTATATATAATATTTAACTCTCTCAGAATACCACACCTGTTTTATTACTTTTTACTTTGTTATTCATTCAACAATTAAAGCGACTAAGTCACAATCAAATAGTATTGCCTAAAGTATCACATCTAATTTGTGTATAGAATAAATATCAGATTCCTGATTCTAGAATGTAGCTCTTGTGGTAGCAAAAGTTATTTTTTATTTCTATTATTAATCTCCAATTTTGCATCCTCAGCTTAGTTGTCCTTACGCTAATAGGACTTTTTGTTTCAAGCACACTTAATCATTTTTTCTGTTCCACATTATCAAATGTCCTGATTATCTGAAAAATGTATGTATACCTTTTAAGAAGTCTTATTTTAAACTCCAGAACTTATCAATTTGGAAAGATTTAGTTCACTATGCCACTTTGAAATATTAAAATAAAACATTGTGATTTATGACACCAATTTGTTGAAATCGAAAAATGGGTAACCTACTTCAGTTGTATTTTGTGGATTCAAATGCAACATGCACATGCCATTATTTAAAGTTGGTAGAATTTGGTGCACCTTAAAAACTAAAAGTGGCATGCCTTACCATTTTTTTGTGTTGCAAAATGTGAAATCTTCAGTTTCAGGAATGAGCTTTCACATTCTAATTGAAATATAAACAGAAAAAAAAAATGTTTGTTTTCTTTTCTTACTCCCTTCCATTTGCATAATGATTATAAATTCTGGCAGACTCAGAATGTTTATGTATTCAGTATTCATATTACATATTCAGTAATACATCTTTTAATCAAGATACTATACAGCATTATTGTACAATACTAGATCTCCCATTATTTCCCAAAGGAATGTAGTTTGTTAAAAAGCTGTCACTACAAAACTGGTAGCTTAATTATACAAGCATTTTGTTGTCTGGAGAATAATACTTTGAAAGCCAAGGGCAACATGTATAAATATATCCACATGTCAAGCAGCTTTCCTTGTACCAATTTGCACTGTAAAATTCTTACCCAAATAAGACTTTGGGTCAAATAAAACTTTATGTACATCACTTGGAAACTAGTGCCTGCTTACATGGAAAAAACCTATTATGACTGCTTTAAAATGTAGCATCATGTTAGTAAAATTCAAGATACATTGTTTAGAATTCACAAACTATTCAGATGATGAGGATGATCAAAGAAGCATCACTGTTAGCATGGTCTGGTGGAAAGAGTATGGCCTAGAATCCTGATTAAGGTCGTTGCTGTGATATGACCTGGGATTATATATATAATCTCACTAAGGCTTAGTTTCTTCATCTCTGAAATAAGTTTAGTAATACTTAGCTTTTATGGCTTTAGTGAAAATTAGCAATAAGGTAAAGTTTACAACACAGTACCTAGTAGGTACTCAGTGAAGGTAACTCTGATGTTTATTCTGATTGTCCAAAGCATCAGCATCCATAAAACATGATGCAACAGGAATGCAGCAACAACTTTAGTTTAGAAATCAAAAAAATGGGACAAGGTGTCTAATTTATAAGTATAATCAAGAATACCTTTTAGAGCCAACATAATTCTATGATGATATAAAATCTAGTTCATTGTTTTATTTGTTGTATGGTCCCTTGTGATTTAGTTCACTTTCTATGACTCAGTTTCCACTTTTAAAAACTGAGTTATAATAAAACCTACATCAGTGAGATGTGATATGGTGAATGTACCTAATACAATCTTTGATTTCATAAACTTTATTTTTTAATTGTTTCTTTTTAGTTATACTTGACAGTAGAATCAATTTTGACATAATTATACAAGCATGGAATATATCCTATTCTAATTAGGACTCCATTCTTGTGGATGTACACAATAGTGGCAATCACTTGAGGTGTATTCATATAAACCTCACAATCTTTCAATAACTGTTAGTTACTTTCAGAATTTCAATGGATTATAAAGACCAAATGCAAGTGAAGGTGAAAGGCATTGTGAACTGTACTGTTATACAAATGCTACTTACTATTATTATAGTTTAAAGTACCTTGAAATTTTATATGTTTGTTCCCTTATAAAAATGGATAAAGGTAAAAAGCATAACTACCTGTTCTTAGCTTTATTTTCATTATTTAAGGAAACATTAAAGGCACATTAAGACGGATAGTTCAAGTAAGCAAAGAAAGCTTTCTTTTTGAATTTGTACTTGGGGAATTTTTCTTGATCTTTTTCTTCAAAGGGAGCAGAAAATTCATTTATGAAAGCCTCAGGCCATGCTTATTACAAGAAAGAAAGAAAGAAAGAGAGAGAGAGAGAGAGAGAGAGAGAGAGAGAGAGAGAGAGAGAGAGAGAAACTGAATGACTTTGCATACTTCAGTAAAACAAAATAATTCAATTAAGCTTACGCAGTACATCTTAGTGTTTAAGCAAGGTTGGAAAGGACACTTGACAGTTCATGTTATGAAAGAGCTCTTAGACATTTATATCTGGATGAAAATGTTACCAAGTTTTCAGCAAGTGAATAACTCCAAATCAGGTAATTTTGTCAATTACATAAACAATGAGTCTTGTATGAGAGTTAGGCTGTTTACTGAAGGAAATGGTGGCTGAATTTCTGATATAAATGGCCATATGAACAAACAGCGTTACTTCTTGTAAAAAAAAAAAAAAGCTGTTTCCTTTTGAAAACAGTTACCTCCCTGGTGGTGAGCAATGTGTCTTTTAGGCTTAATGCATTGGCCTTTTAAGTGACATTTTTTTTACCTGTTCTAAAAACTGTTTGGCAAAATTCTGACAATGAACATAAAATGACAGAAAAGCCCTCGTTAGTTCTTCTAGTACCTGTTTTGTTCAATTTTAAGCATTGAAAGCTTAGGTGAAATTGGGATAAAACTTATTTTACTCTTTTGGAGATTATTTTCCTAAATTTCTCTATATTGGCTATATATTAACTGGTATTCATATGTTAAGATATACTTTAAAAATAAAATTAATAGGAATGATGATTACCAGAGTCTGGGAGGTCAGTCAATTAGGGAGATGTTTGCTGAAGGGAATAAATTTCAGTAGTGAAAATAATATCAGTAGTCTAAATATTAAATTAAAAGAACCTGATAAGTTGTCTTATCTGATAATTGAGTAAATTACAACAAATGTCTATTGAAATAATATGTTTCAGAGATTTTTCAGGGGCTTGAGATGTTTTGTTTAAGAATATAACAACAAAAGATGGCTTTCTTCACAGCACTCACAATCTAGCAGGGGAGAAATATATTAAATATTAATCTAATTACTAAATTATAGCAACTATTAGAAAGTTTTAATATTTTTGAAGTATTTTAAATGGGATTAAGAGTGCCAAGGATGTTGAGGCTGTTTTGTAAGTGGTCAGCATTTAATTCATTGAGAAGGTGATTTTCAAGCAAGTACTAAATGTGGTTGAGGAAGTTTGCCAAGTAAACATCAAGGGGAAAAATTTTCCAGGCACGAGGAGGTCATTGAATGAAAAAGCATATTCAAGAAATGGTGGAGAGGCCAGTGTGACTAAAGAGCATTGAAATCTTATTTTCAGTGGTGAAAATAATACAGGAAGAATGGTTGATGTTGGTGACATGGAAGATACTTTGAAGGGTCTTGTAAGAAGCCACTATAAGGACAGTTGCTTAACTCAAAGTCAGATGGGGAGTTATGGCAAGCTTTGATCTCAAGACAAAATAATTTTACTTCAGAATTAAAAGGCTGACTTTGTTTGCTGTGTTGAGAATAGTGTACTGTAGATAATGAGACAAACAGAAACCTATTGCAGTAATTTCCTGCAGACAGTGGAGATAATAAAAGTGTTCAGATTTTGTATTTCTTTGGACGAAAACTAGAGTGATGTTCTGGTAGACTAAGATGTGAGATGTGAGAAAAGTAGAGTTGTCAAGACACCACCAGTATCTTTAGCTTTGACAACTGAAGAATTAATTTCTTATCAACTGAGATTGTAAAAAATGCAGGTGTGGCACATTTGTGGAAGAGACAGTTTCACACATCCTAAGTTTGATGTGTATTTTAGACATTTGTGTGGAGATGTTGAGTAGGTGATTGGATCTAAGAATCTGAAGTTTGAAAGAAATGTTCAGATATCACCTAAGGAGCAAGTGTGTACACAGAAAAAAGGAGGAAACCTTAGAGTATTTAAACTTTTGAGATCTAGGAAAAGAAGATGAGCTGGGCAAGGAGACTGAGACATGGTTCCACTGGTAAGAAGGAAAAATGAGTATCTGGTATTTGGAAGCCAGGTAAAGAAAGCTAACAAGCAGGATGGAGTGATCAAATGGGTTCAATGCAGAAATAGTATCAAGATGAAGAAGAAATTGACCATTGGTAAGATATTTTACTGACCTGTGAGAAGCAACATAAATATCCATGTGAAAGAAGATACTTTAATGTCATTGATAATAGATGACTTCAAAATCGGGGGTTATAATTATATGGCCCATTGTCCACATTTAGACAAAGATGGACTTTCAGGGGCAGTATTTAGGATAAAAATAATAATTTAATGTGAATGATATTGGGAAATATGTATTCTAATACTGGCAACAGACCCCATCATCTCATCTTATATTTGGGGGTCTTCCATATTTATGATATTTTCTTGGTTCCTGATGAGCTTGGCTGCTTTGAGTTTGCAACTCCTGGTTATGAGGTTTTCTTTAGCCTTGCCACAGAGAATATAATCTGATTTAAAAATTTTCCCCATACTTGGAACCCAGGGTCACTTATCTACTGAGAAACATCCCCAGGCATTTTTATTTTTTATTTTGAGACAGAGTTTTACTAAGTTTTTTCAGTCCTCACCTCACTAAGTTTCTGAGGCTAGCTTCAAACTTTTAATCCTCCTTCCTCAGCCAGCTGAGTCACTGGGATTACAGGCATCCACCACCCTGCCCGACATAATCTGATGTAATTTTGAAAGCACATATGTTTCCATTATTATAGATATAAAGGTCCTTGATTTATAGTTTGGAATAATTGGAATTTTTAGTTAAATTCATGTTCCTCTTCAAGGCTGGACATACTTTCTCTTTTTTTGTATAAGGGTACTAAATAATAGATATTCTATTAGAAGAAACTCTTGGTTTGTAATTTGGCATTTCCTCATCTTTATTTACAAAAGAGGGATCTGAATCAGTGTTTAAGTGTTTTGCTTAAGGTCATGTGACAAAAGACCAGCTGTGGTATTATTGGAATTCTGCATTGTCATTCAGCCCTTGAAATTTTTATGAAGCATCATATGGGTCTTTTGACATGAATTTTACTGTTCTTTGTATTATGTTATCCAGCCATTTGTTCAGTTAACCTATTCATTAATATCTAGTAGATAGGAGGTATATTATGTGTATGTCAGTAATACATGTAAATTACAGTCACTTTTAAAACTAGGGGATACACTTACCTTGTGCCCTTCAGTGTATCAGAATTCCATATGGTGCTTTTTATCACATATAGAAGTTTTTAAGATTATCTTCATTCATTATTACCTTGATAATTATTTATTATCAGATTAGTTTAAGTGAGGAAAAGTAATACTAAAGTTTCACTTTTGGTTTTTCAACTGCATATAGTCTTTTATTTTATCCTTTAGAATTCCTCTTTTGTTCAGAAAATATTCAACCCTTAGCATTAAGTCTTTGTGTTTCCTCATTTGTTTCCCACACCTCAAGTCTGAGTAGCAACCTGTCTGCAATTTTCCTGCTGCACCATGGTTGTAGATAATATATATTGATTTAGATATAGCTATAGAGTAAGAGAATTAGTTGTATAAAGTCATACTAGAGTTGCAATTGAAAATAACTTTTTTTGTACCAGGGATCAAACCCAGAGGCACTTAACCATTGAGACACATCCCAGCCTTTTTTAATTTTGGAGACAGGGTCTTGCTAAGTTGCTTAGGCCCTTGTTAAATTGCTGAGGCTGGCTTTGAACTTTTGATCCTCTTGCCTCAGACTCCTGAGTCACTGAGATTACAAGTGTGTGCCACTGCACCTGGCAAACCTACTTTTAATTACATACTCATTACAGACTCTCACTGCTATAGCATAGTGTGTTTATTTGTTTTGCCCAGGTGTTTAATCCAGCCACTGCTCAACACCTTATAAAAATAGATAACTGTAAAAATTAATCATGCTTCTGAGGCTAGGAAAATTACTGTATCACTAGTGCCAAACTATGGTTTCCATATGTTAACAACACTAAACAACATGAACCCAAACCACACAGACTTATAACTATAAGTATATATGCATAATTTTTTCAGTGGCAACAAATAAAGGACAAAGATTTCTCTCTTGCTTTCTCCTTAATCTTTACTAGATGAAGTCAGTACATCATGGCATTTGTAGTGAAGATGCTGGTTTCCTAGTGATTCAGGAATACCAGGAAGAGTATTTCCCCCAAATGGATCTGAAATTATCCTTTCATTGTTCAATTCTTTTTTTCTCCATTCCGTAATTCAAAATATCACCATCATTTGTACTGCATATAGTTTTAAAAAGGCACCCTTAAACCAAATTTTGTTTTAAGTGATTCTTGGCCAGAATAGTCAGCTTCATTTTTACATGATTTGTGGGAACTTTGAAAGCCTTTGGTCTTGAAAGCCTTCACTATACTATTGTAACCCAGTCTCCTAATTGGTATTTTTCCTTCAAGTCATCAATTCTAAATTAATAATTTATATTAATTCATATTAACCCTGCAGTCTTTCCCAGGATATAAAATTCTAATACAACACTTCTAAACATATAACTCTCCTTTACATATCTGTTGGCTTCCCTATTGCATATCAGGTAAGAGAGAGGCTCGGACATGGAAGATGAGAAGTTTCATCATATAGTTCCAATCTTCTTTTTCTATTGCTTTCATTTTCATTTTTTTTCTTAAATTCCTGTCTCCACAACTTACACCAAGAGCTCCAGCAGAGCACATCACACCTAGTCTCTTTAGCCTGAGTGTTCTTTCATGTCCCTTTCTTTTATCTGAGCTCTTCTCTGCCTATACTCCCTTTGGTTTCTTCCCTTATCTGGAAAAGTCTTGTTCTACTAAGCCCAAACTTCATATAACACTTCTTTTGTGAAGAGTTTCCTGAATCGCCTGGGCAGATGATTTTTTTTCAGGGTTACCAATCATACTTTACTCATAGCTTTATCGTAACACTTATTACAGGTACTTCCATTATCACAATATATTTTAAGATTTATGTATTTCTGTGTCACTTTGCTATACTGGGAGCTCTGTAATAAGCAAGGTCGGAACTAATTCATTTTTGTATCAACAGCATCCAGTAGGGTTTGGCATATATTAAGGGCACACAGGATGTTTATTGAGTAGGTAAAGGGTGATCTTACTTTTACTTACATTCTGTGGACAGCTGTAGTCCCCTTATTATCTGTCTGATTATGGATCTCTTCCTCATTTCACCTCTGAAACTTTCTCATGATATTTTGCTCAGTCATTTTATACCCACAGTCTCTGATAGTGAAGATGGTGATATATAGATTGGGCCAGGGCTACATGATTGATGACTTGTAGACATTGCAGTTTGGTTTTGTGCCAGCATCAGTGATAGCAGCTGCCTTCATTTTTCAGTTTCTGGGATTTCTTCCAATATCTCAGGGCATAGTCTAATTCCACAGTTATCCTTGATGGTTGGAGGCTTATGTTATGTGTAATTCAGTACTTTATATCTACATTTATCATATGATATTGGACTTCCGTAAAGGCAGTTTGTCTATTAACAATTTAATAATAAATCAGAAACTGAATTTTCTGTAAATGTGGATGTATTATTGTGAAAATTTTAATGGTTTCCAGAAAAAATTCAGATTGAAAAGACACTATACTAATGAAATCTTTTTTTATGTAACAAATGTGAATAGGATATCAATTGTTAATAAATAACCATAAAAAACAGTAGGTTTATTCCTCAGAATAAGATCACACAAATTCTAAAAGGACAAATCGGTTACTTGGCAGGATGTAGAAGATAAACCTGGCAAAGTTAGCCTTCTGGAGTTTAAATTAGCATGTAATAATTTGCATTGCTTAAAAATATTAAAGGCAACTTAATGCTTTTGCTAAAGTGTAAGTGCAAGACTAGAAAGACTAATGGCTGGCAGTTATTTTTATTTTTTAATATTTTTATTAGTTGTTCATGGACCTTTATTTTATTTATTTATTTATATGTGGTGCTGAGAATTGAACTCAGGGCCTCACACATGCTAGGCAAGTGCTCTACCACTGAGCCACAACCCTGGCCCTGGCTGTTACTTTTAATGGGGTCTTCTTTAAGGTTCTTGCATTTTTCTTTCCTATCAACAAAATTCATATTATATTATTTTTACAACGAAAATACAACACATGATGCTATAGATAAAGAAAGAGAAGCTCAGGGAATCAATGTGACTTGCTTAAAGACATACAACTAGTTACTGAGAGGATCAGGACTAAAATTCAGAAACTTTTGCTCCTAGACTGAGGATCTCAATGCTTTTTTATGTTGTTTTCCATCGTTTTAGCCTCCCCCTCCCAGAGATTATGCAGAAAAGTTACTCTATTTCTCTGTAAAGTGTTTACAAACTATGTGAAAGTACAGTCATCAGAGTGGTTCCTACAAATGACTAAAATGAAAAATATTGAAAATACTTTATCTTCACTGCCAATGGAAGTCTAACCAAATGGCAATTATGGACTGAATAACAAAACAGACCTATAACAAGTAGTCTAATTGTTTAAAGCTCTGTCTACAGGCAAGCAATTTAAAAAGCAATGAATTAATATAATTTTTCAATTCAGACTCATCAAACACAAACTGAAGTTCTCAATAACCAACAGTTTGAGGATTGCATCAGAAACTGGGTAGGAACTGATGAGATAACAAAATAGTATATCTTATCCTGAATTGCCCCAGCTTAAAATTAGCAAGATTATGCTGGGTCTCTAATTTCTGAGAAGTAAAGACAGCTGTGGTTTTTTACCCTAAGTTTAGCACAAATTGAATTGAATGAAAGCAAGAAATGGATTAGAAATTTTAGCATTTTAAAAGCTGACAGCTCTAACCTGAACCACAGTATTTATCTTCTTAAAATAGTTCTGGAACCCTAGATCAAGCCACTCCTTTCTTGAACTGTCCTATCTGCAGTTCTCCACCAATGACATGCAGCACATTTTTAAAGCAGAATTCAGCTGACCCAAAGCAGGAATTTTTCCTTGGCCAATCATATTTCATTGGCTTCTTGACAGTATTCAAGGTGTTTCTAGCTCTGTATTGTATCTTTTAATGGCTTATCTTAGGAAAGCAGTTTTAACAAGTGATAAAATGCTAGGAATTTTGTATACCATTTTGTGTTGCTATGATGGCTATGTGTTAAAAGTCATGAAACTGCATTAATACTTATTTCATATTAAAAAAGGAATGATAAAAAGGAATAACAGTTGAAATTCTTTAATTTGTTAATTCATTAAGTATCATTGAATGACAGCTATTTTTGAAGTTCTGTGTGAGGGCCAAGATATTATAGGGAGGAAGATTTGTTCCCTGTTTCAAAAAAGCTCACTGTATAATGATAATCTTACATTTAATAAATACTTAATACCTA
This sequence comes from Marmota monax, assembly GCF_021218885.2. Lineage (NCBI taxonomy): Eukaryota > Metazoa > Chordata > Mammalia > Rodentia > Sciuridae > Marmota > Marmota monax. Next base: position 3,173,665 of record NW_026695065.1, read on the forward strand.
ATTCTAAAGTTCTGTGATGACTGACATGTTACTTTTTATTATACCTCACTTCCCATTGAATTATTGAATGGGAAATCAAATAAGGGAAAAATGAAGGGGAACCAGATTCCATCAAATGATTCACTATCTTAACAAATTGATTTTCTTCACCATTGGTCAAGAGAAACCTATCCCAGTAGAAATCAAATATTCAACAGGAATTTATTAATTATGGTTTCTTTCTTTCTTTCTTTCTTTCTTTCTTTCTTTCTTTCTTTCTTTCTTTCTTCTTTCTTTCTTTCTTTCTGTACTGGGGATTGAACTCAGGGGTGCTTAACCAGTAAGCTATATCCCCAGCTCTTTTTTATTTATTTAATTATTTTTATTTTGAGACAATGGTCTTGCTAAGTTGCTTAGGCCCTTGCTAAGTTGCTGTGACTAGCTTTGAAATTGGGGTACTCCTGCCTCAGCCTCCTAAGTTGCTGAGATTATAGGTGTGTGCCACCATGCCTGGCTATAATTGTGGTTTCTTAAATGATCTAGACGTCTACAATGACATAAGATAAAATATACAAGATGAGTGGCTGTCAGATAAGTTATCTACTGCCTGTTATTGTGAAAAATGATACATTATTTAAAAAAAGAATTCAGAATTAGAAATCATAGGTTCTATTTCTGGATCTACCAGTTTACATTTTAAATCATCAGTAAAGCAAATTTAATAAAACAGTACATATACCTGTGAGCTATACATACTATTATGTTATAAACTACAGACAAAATGTTATAGAAAATTGCTTTTATTTATCCTATAAATATACACTGTTTTGTTATTTCACTATTTGTATTTAACATTACATTTCAAGTCCTTGAGTTGAATCTTGAAAATCATCCTAATTTATTACTGCAAACTTCATATGGAATTTGCTTTTCATTTTTAAGCTACAAAATTTACATCTAGATTTTTTTTCAACTCAGTGATGTCCTTTAACCATGGGATTGTTATAGTAGTTTAAAAATCAGGAAAAATATTTAAATAATGTGAGATCCATGTGGCATTTTTGCCCTGATTTTTACTATAAAACCTTATTTAAAAGTTTCAATATATTTTTCTCATTAGAATCATATCACTCAAGAGATTTTTAGTATTTGAGTAAATATTCTGATAGATTTTAATTTCCAGTAATTATATGCTTATTTTATTAGTTTAATTTCTTTTAAAATATGTGTTTTGTGATAATGAATTTTTGTTATATTTTTTTAAATTCTTTAATCAATTTTAAAATACTCATTTTTATCTATCCAATGATTGTTAAAATTTCTTGAGGTAGCACCAGGATTGTATGTTGTGGCTACTGACTCCTTTTTACTGCAAATTTTGAGCTCTGAGCTAATCTTTGAAGGTGATTTATCTGTAGAAATCCTTTTCTGCCAAGATTGAACATTCATCCTTCTAGACAAGTTTTTTTTTTTTTTTTTTTTTTTTAAGTTTACGACTGCTAGGCAACTCAGGAGTATTCTGACAATTACTTTTTTACTTTAAATTTTTACTTTGAGCATTCCTAGTCCATGTGAGTTTCATAAACTCAGATCACAACCTGTTAAAATGCAGATCTGTATTTATAGTTCTCAGGAGAAAAATTTTCCCCAGAGTCCAGACTGATATTAGGCACAATTCCTTGGAATTTCACTGTTCTGATGAGAAATTTTTAAAACTCCATCTATGTTTAGTTCTTCAAAGGTCTTGGCTTTGATCAGGAATCTCATTTCTAACTTTCCTCCTCAACTGAACTTAAAACTTAGCCTTATCCCCTTCCTCACAATGGAAACATAATACCCTGGATTTGAGAACCTGTAAATTCTTTCCCCCCCAACATCACCACACAAGGGGTAGCTTAGGTGCCAGGTCTTTCTTTGTCTTGTTCCTCTAAGTATACTTTTTCTTTGTTATTTGAGTAGTACATTTAAAGGAGTGTTGTTATATTTTATTTAGCATTTCTATGAGTTTCATAATAGCAGCAGAGTTTTCCGGTTATCTATTCTACTATGTTACTAGAATGGAAATGTGCTGTTTTCACTTTCAAAGGTTACATTTTGTGATATCCAAGGAAATACATACATAAAGAAAACCAATTTTTTCTTTGTATTATTTGCACTTTTCAAAAAATATTGTCATACTCCAATAGAAAGGTGGGGATTACTGAGATTTTTGTTTTGCTTTGCTTCGTCTTTACTTTTGAAATACACCCCTTTTTGTCTTCTTCCTTGTCTTCCATGTTCATATGGTTACTATTTCAAAGGGAAAGTGTTTGCTTTATAAAACTAGCAAAAAAAATCCACATCTAGCTTTAAATCTACTTTATAGGAAAATTTAATTCAGAATAAAAATAAGTTAAATTCTAAGTTAATCGTGAGTATGGAAAATTGTCTTTTTAAAATGCATCTTTTTTTAAGAGTCTGAAATGTCTGGTGAAGAAGCATAATTCTTTCATGGAAGAGTTTTATGAAGCACAGATGTTTTTCAGCCTCCCACAGGGACATATACCACCACACTGAGGACAGCAGATGCCTATTCTCCCACTTTCATATCTGGCTTCATTCCTAAGGAATCTATTTCTTTCAGTGATTAGCTCAAATAAGCTTGTTTCAGCGCAGTTAACCTCCGCCTCTTCTTGAAACCAGATTTTTATGGGGCCAGGTAAAAAAAATAGACCTACTCATCTAAAACTTCTGGCACTGATGACTAACAGTATTTCTTTGGGCACCATCTTAAAATATGCCCACCAAAAAAGTAAATATCTAATAACTCAGATTACTCTAGGAAGATAAGTTTAATATAGATTTAAGTTAATTGAATCAGTACTGAATTTATTTTAAATTATGTATTAATTAACCATTTTAAAACTCAGTCTTTATATATGTCATTGACACTATTACTATCAGTCAGTAACAACTGAATCATATTCATATGTATTAATTTTGTATTGTACTGTGACAGACTGTTACATGTTTAATTATTAAAAACAGCACAAATCTGTTAAGTTATAGTTTTAAAGGTTAGAAGTCAAACACAAATCTCAATGTACTAAGATCATCGTGTTGTTGATGGCTTTATACTCCTTTTAGAATGCTGTAAGGGAGAACCTATTTCCTTGCCTGCCTTTTCCACCTTCTAAAGATATCTCACTTTACTTGTCTCATGACCCTTCCTTTATCTTCAGAGCAACAACTATGCATTTCTCTATCTCTCCTCTTTACATCTATGTCCCTTAGACTAAATCAAAGAGATTATTTCCCTTTAAGCACTCAAGTGATTAAACTGGGATTGGTCACATAATCCAGGATATTCTCCATACCTCAGAGAGTTTAACCTTAATAACATCAGTAAAGACACTTTTGCTATGTAAAATAACCTAATCATAGGTTTTGTAAATGGAACATGGACAGGTTTGGTAGTGACCATTCTGCTTTAACACAGTATGTGCAATTAAAATATTTTTCTCAGCTGTCTAAAATTTGCCTGAGCAAAAGAATTCATGATTTAATCAATCCAATTCACTCAATGGTGTCATCATGATAAAAATTTAACTGAAATATTTTAGGTAGAGTTTGACTATAAATGAAAACTACTTTGTTCAAAAGGAATGATTTTAATATTTAACTAATGTTTGTTGAACACTTAAATTGTACTATGGGCTCTTAATGAAATAACGTTAAATTGGGTTAGATATTCTAGACTTTAATGAGTGTCTACAATTTACCTTGAAACTGTTTGCAATGAGCAAATTGTTATATATTCTAAAGCTAGTAAATATTTAAGTGAATCTTTAAACTCCTGTTAGTATTTTTTAAAGTTTATATTTATAAAATTTTCTGATACATTATTCATACTACTCACTATGTCTATTTTACATTATATGTAGAAATAATTTCAGAATTCACTTGTACTAAATACTTGATATTTTATAGTAAAACTCATTTTATTTTAACAAGTAAAATACAAATTGATTCTTTAGAAAAAAGGAAAAAATACTTGAAACACATACTACCAAAAAATACTTGAAACACATACTGACAAAAAATCAGAATTATCCCATCTAAAAAACAGAATTTGTTGTAAAGGGCATTATTATGACTTAATGTAGTAAGTCATTCTGTTTTCACAATTGGACACTATATGCTGAAATAAAATATTATAATATCAAGTAACATTCATTTTCGTTTTTCCTTTGTGAGAATTTTAGTCAACATAATAAACTTTTAAGAATTAGTTAACTGGGCTGGGTTGTATTTAGCTCAGTGGTAGAGCAGTTTCCCAGCAAGTATGAGGCACTAGGTTCGATCCTCAACACCACATGATAATAAATACATAAAATAAAGGTATTGTATCCATCTACAACTGCAAAACAATTTAAAATAATTAGTTATCTTATGTTTCCATAAAATTTAAGAGTTGTAGCATTTTGAAACACTCTGTTTTCTACAAAAATAACTGTCTCATAATAGAAAAGATAATTTCCTTTCGAAAGCAACCATGCCTTATTCATCTTTATGTCTCCCACAGTGTGATGGTGATTTTTTATTGTAGTTATATTGTTTAATTTATGAGCTGTGAAGGTATCAAAGCCAATTCCTTTTTAGAAGTTAAAATTTTGAAACAGAGAAAAATATCTGAAATAGAATTCTATTATCATACTTCTTCTCAGTAGTTATAATGTAAGAGATAGCACTATTATTGCAACATTAGATTAATATTCTATGTGAAAACTGGTATTTGCTTTCTCTTCCCTTTTATCTCCTTTTCCTTCAATGGTCCATTTTCCTTCTTTTTTTCTTTCCCCTTTTCCCATAATCTCTTATCTTTTCCACATCTTTTCCTTCCCTCTTTTCCTCATACTGAAGTCATTCAAAACCTGCTACAGAAAAATGCTTAGTTAATATATTTCAAAACATTTGTAATAATAACATATAATGTTAATGTGGTTTGCCCTTTATTTTTGCTCAGGGATAGGTTGTCTTAATTTGTCTTTTCTCTAAAATATTGCAGATAATTTACTTCTCTAATTAATTTGCATACAGTAATCACATTGGCTGTGATAATTATAATGTGTATCACCTATATCTGTATTTGTTTTAATAGGAAGAATAAATAATTTTCAAGTGGGCAAAAATGTGAAGCTGTGATAATTATAATATGAATCACCTATAACTGCATTTGTTTTAATAGCAAAAATAAATAATTTTCAAGTGGGCAAAAATGTGAAGCTGATTAGATGTTCAAGTGATCAGAGATTAGGCAGCATTTGATTCAATGAACTGGATATTTTACGATTACATTTGATTTGCAAAATAGAAGATATTTATAACAAATCTAAATTAGAACATCCTATTTGTTTTAATCTTTGTAGCACTCTCATTACTTTTTGATGGAATTCACATTATTTAGAACCTCCATGTGTCTTCCCATGCCTCCATGTCAAATGTAAGAAAATGTATGTTTATGATTTATCTACAGCATTAAATAACATATTCATTTCAGAAAAAGAGTCAGTGTAACCCATATTTTCACTAAATCCTTTTTCAAATTAAGCCATTTGCCATAGTCTTTTAGTTGTTGCTGTTGTTTTTAAAGTCATAATGATATATTTTATTTAATAATATACTATTGCAATAAGAAGCTGGGCCTGGTGGTGCACTCTTGTAATCTCTGTGATATTGGAGGCTTAGGCAGCAGGATTACAAGTTTGAGGCCAGCCTCAGCAATTTAGCAAGACCCTCATCAAAATTAAAAAGATAAAAATAAAAAGGACTGGGGATGTAGCTCAGTGCTAAAGAAGCACCCCTGGGTTCAATCCCCACTCCAAACACACACATAGACACACACACATGTAATATTGTAATAGGAAGATAATCCAGAATGAACTGACCTCAATGCTGATCTGGACCAAAGTTCAGGGGGCATTATAAAGGGAGAATGAGGAGGAAGTAGGCAGTAGGGCAAGTGGAGACTCAGTAGAGCTTTCCAAGAGAGTGAAAACTATAAAAAAGCAGGAAGGGAGGGATTGGTCCATGTCCATGAAGCCACCTTAAGTTGGTAGGTACATGTTGAAGATACATATTGAAGGCATAATAGACTTCCATTAGGATTTATTAGCATAGGTTATAGAAAATTTGTTTCCTTTGAAAGCAGTAGCATGAATCACTAAAGTGCACAAAAAAGAAGTAGATAACATTTTGGGAATATTTTAAGTTTAACATATAAAATCATATTCAGTAATGAGTTCAAGATTATAAACTTAGTCAATGAATTGGGTCAGTAATAAATTGTGGCTGCTTCTTAAAGCTTGATTTTAACAGCATGATTAGAGTCCTTGTCAGGACAAGTACTGATTAAGAAGTTAGGGTATATAAGACATAAAGTTAATTTTGGACTCACTGAGTATTATTTTAAAATCAAAATCCTTAGCCATCTTGGGAATTTATCTTTACTTAAGGGGCTTCAGTACTATTGGTAATTATATTTGCTTACAAGGTAAATTCTATAAAATATTCTAGTTGAGAAAAGGACATTATCTCACTTCTTAATGTTTTATATTTCTTTTAGACTACAAAAATTTTATGGTAAATTTTTATGTGGGTCTGTTGGGGCTCTTTCCACAGTCTGCTATGTGAATACTTCCTATAGTTGGTCTCACAGGCTGAGAAAATCATTGCGTTTTTATGTTCTTATGGCAATTTGTTCATTTCTATTCTATAGTACTTATCATACTGTACCCTAATGTATATGTTTATAATTACATCTGACTATATTTTGAGTACTTGGGAGCTGTGGCTGTGACATTTACTTCTGTAGTCTCTGCCTGTCAGTCAACAAATATCTGTGAAATGTATAAATTATATCAGCAGTTCTCACACATTTCACTGTGCCTGAAACATAGTAGGCTGTCAGTTAATATTTACCGAATGACTGAAATTGCATTTGAACATTGGAATGACTTCAAAGAGTAATAAATGTTCTTAAATCTAAGTAATGTAAATTCTCACTTTACATTTTTATTAATGATGGTCTTCCCTGTCTCCTCCTCAAATTAACCGATAATGTTATGGTGCCCTATGCAGTCTAATTTGGGACATTTTTGAATCCCAAATCCAAGACTTGAAATGTATTCAGTACACTATGGCCACTGTTTCTGCTTGCCATTTAATAAAGTACAGTTGTTCAACACTATTCCTACACAGCCTGCTTGCTAGGGGACCCAGGCTGGTGTTATGATGATACAGTAAAGATCCAGAATTAAACACAATCTCTTAGGATTCTTCAAAGAAAATGTGCATAATACTCAGCATAAAATAATCTAATCAGTCCAAAGCCACCCATTCTTGGGCTTCTAAAAAGTTTACTTCTTCTTGATTTAAATATATAGACACTAGTATGGCAGTATGTAAAAAAGTGGATGTATAACCGATGTGAATCTGCAATATGTATATGGGGTAAAACTGGGAGTTCATAATCTGCTTGAATCAAATGTATGAAATATGATATGTCAAGAGCTTTGTAATGTTTTGAACAACTAATAATAAAAAAATAAAATAAAAAAATTTAAAAATAAATAAATAAATAAATATACATCTATTGCCCAGGTATCAACTGACTCAAGGAACTCTGAGTAAATTTTGGATTTTGCATCCATTACCACATACCAAGATTCACCATTACCTTTACTAACCAGAAATCTACCACAAGGAATTAGGGCATCTTTACCACAGATGTCCTGATGTGAACCTCTTTTATTAGACAAAAATGTTTCTTATATATCTTCAAGGGAGAGGCTACATCCAGGATGCTAGAAGACTCCAAAAAAAGTCCATTCTTCCTGATGCTGATGTTGTTTACATTTCTTAAATAAAAGCTACTTATTTATATCCAAAATAATTTTTAAACTTTTTTTTAGTTATAAGTGGACACAATATCTTTATTTTATTTTTATGTGGTGCTGAGGATCAAACCCAGTGCCTCATGCATGCTAGGCGAGTGCTCTATCTCTGAGCCACAACCACAGCCCCCCAAATAATTTCCTTGTCAAAGAAAGAAAGAAAGAAAGGGCTGGGGTTGTGGCTAGCATGTGTGAGGCCCTGGATTCAATCCTCAGTACCACATATAAATAAACAAAGTTATTGTGACCACCTACAACTAAAAAACTATTAAAAATAAAAAGAAAGAAAAGAAAAAGCACAGAAACAATGCAGACTGTAAATTTAATTTATGAGGTGGCATGGCCTCTAACTACAATTATGAAAAAGTGGTTGTACATCTCATCAATTTATTAAATTCTGACTTAATAATGCATAATTACATATTCCAGGTCACAATGTGTTCTGATGAAAATAGATTAAAATGTATTCACTCAGCTCTAATAATCTGTAGGTTTATGTGTTTTGGTTTTAAAAAAATTGCCAAATATGGAATATTTTCAGTTATTATTTCTCAGATACCATTTCAGCTCTCCCTTCTATCTTTTCTCCAAAACTGTGATGACATGAACATTAAATCTTTGCTATAGTTCTATAAGTCTCTGAGGCTCTGTTAATTTTAGTGGTTTACTTTCTTTCTGCTGTTCAAATTGGATTCTTTCCTCTCCAAAATATCTTTCAACATTCCCTTCTCCATTCTGTTATTAAACCTACCCATTGAGCTTCTCCTTTTCTTTCTCCTTCTCCTTCTCCTTCACCTTCACCTTCTCTTCTCCTTCTGCTTCTCCTCCTCCTCCTTCCCATTTCTCCCTTCTTCCCTTTCATTCTTCTTTCTTTCTTTTTTCTTAATGAGTTTTTTGATTCTAGGGTTTTCAATTTTGGGGTTTCAATACTAGAGTTTGACTTTTCTTATATATTTTACCTTTTTCTGTGACTTTTTATATCCTTATACAGAATTTTATTTTTTAATTTATTTAAAGTAGGTTTGTGATTGCTCATTGAAGGATATTTTCATGATGGCCGTGTTGAAGTCTTTTTCAGATAATTTTAATAATCCTGACATATTGGTGTTGGTGTCTGTTGATTATCTTTCTATTCAAGTGGAGATATTCCTGCTTCTAGGTATGATGAGTAGTTTTTAATTTAAATCTGGACATTTTGCATATTATACAATGAAATTCTGAATTTTATTTAAATATATATTTTATCAGGTCTTATTGAACACCATTCTAGTGGGAAATGGAGTGTTGCCTTATTCTTGCCAGATTGTGGTGGAAGTTCCAGTTCTATTCTCAGTCTCTGTTGACATACAGAAGAAGCAGAAGTTCTATCTTATTTTTCAGTGGGTTTAAGGGATACTTAATATGCCTTTGCTAATATTGCCCACATTGGAACAGGCCTCATTCCTACTTCCTATTTAGCCCTCATAAGTGCTATGGGTTGCTGATCTCACTAATGTTGTGCCAGTGGTCAGCAACCTTACATTTCACTAGGTCTTCTCTGATACCATCTACCCAATTGAAGAAAGAGAAAAGCATTTCATTACTGCCAGTTTTGTGTGGGAGTGTAAAATTCTGAGTTGCCTACTCTGCACTGGTTTGAAGTGTGAGTTCTGGTTCTTCACTAAATATCCACTGATCCCTCCCTGGCTAGATAGGGTAAGAGTTGCTTACTACATTCTCCCTTCAGCCTTTTCTGATATTACCCTGAGAGCAGGAAAGCATAGGTTAAGGATGTATATTATAGTCTGGTATTATGGTTTATATATGAGGTGCCCCCCAATTCATGTATGAGGCAATGCAGGAATGCTCATAGGTGTAATGAATAGATTATTAGAGATGTAACCTAATCAATGGATTAATAATTTGAATAGACTTACAGTGTGATACTTACAGGTAGGTTGTGCATATATGGAGGAAGTAGGTCACTGGGGGCATGACTTTGGATATCATATTTTGTTCCTGTCTCTTCCTTCTCTCTCTGCTTCCTGACTTCCTTGAGCTGAGCAGCTGTATTCTCACATGTTCTTCTACCATAATGCTCTGCCTCATCTTGTGGCCCAGAGCAATGGATTCAACCAACCATGTCCTGGACCTCTGAAACCCTGATCTCAAAATAAATTTTTCTCCCTCTAAGTTTTCTTGTCAGATATTTTGTTCCAGTGGTGGAATGCCAACTAACTCATCTGGCAAGAGTGAAACTCTAAACCCTCCCCTAGGATGGAGAGTATTAAAGGAATAGTGCAATTTTTTTTTTTCTTTCAGCAGTGTTTGGCTATAGTCAAGAAGTTATTTTCTAATATTTATCCCCTGCTAGGCTGTGATTTTCTAGTATCTTTGGCTACTGAGAACATGCTTTTTTGGGTATTTTTTGATCTGTGTCTGTAGATGTTTGCAGGTTACTGACTTTTTTCAATAATCAATCTGAGATATATGAGGCAGAAATAAAACCCATAGGTCTCACCATCATATCTTTCTTTGGTTTCTGAGATCCCTAGTCATTGATCTGTCTTGCCTTCCAGAGTCCTTTTAGATTTCTTTTATAGTAATTTCCAGGTTTGCAGCTGTGCTTAGCAGGAGGAATAGGAAACATCCACTCTATATTTTTTGTGTGATATAACAAATTTTGATGCTTAGTTGGATATAACAAATTTGATGCTTAGTGTTCAGATACATTAATAAACTGGTGGTAACAACATGGTAGTATTCTAATCCTATCATTGCTTTCATTATTAGGTTGACACATGTATAAAGAGACGTTTCCACTCATTTACCATTTGGTTATTCAGTCTTATAATTCACAAAGGAAAGGCAAGATAAGTGCATGATTCTTCCCTTCTATTTACTAGTTTCTATGATACTGAAGTGATTCTATCATTCTCAAAGAGATACTAAATGGATTATTTTCATAATACTATAAATTTACTGATTTAAACATATTTAATATGTTTCATTCCATTGTAAGTCTTACCATTTTTGAAGGTTAAATTGTCTAAATTTGGCCATGATAACCTCTTCATGTTAGATCTTAAGTACTATTGAAAAGACTTTACTAGTCTTGACAGTTTACTTACTATCAGGTAAGATAAGATGATTGAGGATCACCTTGTATATATCCTGACTTAGACCTTGAAACTTCCATCATTCTGCAAAGGCTTCTTTTAATAGTCATTGAAAGTTTGAAATGAAACTGAAGCTGTAGGTTCTTATTGCTACTGGATGAGTCATTAATTGTTTAGAGGCCTTTTATATGGCTAGAGATATAAAGTGTGTGTAATTCAAAGTCAGGGATACACACTTTCATATATATATAATTGTTTTTAATTATAAGGGCATCCTCTTCCTTCCATGTGTATAAAACTAGTTATCCAGGACAGCAGGTGTGAATCAGAAATGGGCACAATGATTTGCTTCATCCCATATTACATGATCAGCAGTTTCAAAATAATTATAATACATAAACAAATAATGACCAATGTAATCAAAACAAGTTAAAATGTTTTCACCTTTTTCCCCTTTGTTCAACTTTTTAAAAAAATTTACTATAGTTACATTGATTTTTGTAACTGTCCTTACCAATTCTCTTAGTTTAATACTACTTTGGTCTTCATTCTATATAACTATATATTTAATGCTTACAACTAGTGGGTTTTTTCATGTCTCTTAGATTATTTTGATTATCTGAAGCTCATTTTCCAGGGCAATGTTCAGGGATCTCTCATGGGAACATTGATAATGGTTTGTGTCTCTAATATATAAAAACTTGAAACGTTTTCCTTTTTTTGACATAAAATCCTTACTAAAAAGTCTTATGGTAATGTTTCATCTCCTAACAAATAACTTTCTCTTAGATGTTCTGAGGATTTTCTCTCCTCATTTCTAATTCTAGAATTTTTTTTGTACTAAAGTTTTAACCCAGAGGTGTTTTACCACTGAGATGCCTTCCAGCCCTTTTTATTTTTTGTCTTGAGACAGGGTCTCACTAAGATGCTTAGGGAGTCACCAAGTAGCTAAGACTAGCCTTGAACTTATGATCCTCCTGTATCAACCTCCCAAGTAGCTGAGATTATAGGTGTATAGCACCACTATACCTGGCAAACACTAGTATCTTTTTTTAAACTTTTCTTAAAAATATATTGTTTTAGTTGTTGATGGACCTTTATTTTATTTATTTGTTTATATGCAATGCTGAGAATTGAACCCAGTGATCACACATGCTAGGCAAGTACTCCACCACTAAGCCACAACCCCAACCCACAAATGCTAGTATCTTTTAAAAACCTTTTTTATGCTAATCATTTTGGGTTAATATTTTTAGGTATGTGGTGTGAACTTTCAATATATAGCTTAAATTTTTTTCGTTCATTTTATATTCACTATGTTCGCTTGGTTTGGTTTCTACCCTGGTGACATTATTTGTGTGTTAATTTACTTTATGAACTTCAGTAGTTTGCACTTTCTATTAAATCATCATGTGTTTTATAATTTCATTTTTTCCATTTGAAAAATGTTTTTATTTGTTATTTATATGTCTATTATGCCTATTGTTTTTTTGTTCACTTGAATTTAGAAGAAGCTTTTTGTAATAAAATTTATTCTTTCATTTATAACTTTTTCCTGACTTCTGTCACCTTGGTTTTTCAAAGAATTTCTAATACTGCTTTATATTATTCCTTAATGTCTTTTATCACTTTCTTAGTGTTTTACAATTATTTTTAAATATTGAGTATTAATTTTAATTCATTTTATGAGCTGTAAAAAATGCTATTCTGCTCCTTAATTTTTTAATTTTATAAATCTTTGTGTGAGTTTCTTCAACCCCAAGGCTGCAAGGACCCCAGCATAGTGTTTACTGATCCCAAAGGAAGAATTTGAAGGAATTTGAAGGAGAGGCTTTGGACATTTTATTACTCATCAGCATCAGTGGACAGGAATATATTGGGGTAGCCACACCCTGCCTCCAAGCAGGGGCAATATATAGGATAGGATGCATACCCACTGCATGGGTGGATTTATCACATGTTCAGTAAGTACATTACTTAACAACCAGGAACACTCTGTTTAGGTCCTCTCCTAAAGACTGGAGATAAAGGAAGTAGATTTCCCCTCTCCATTTCCTTCATTATCACATCCTTAAAGAGTCCTTATCTTACTGCAAGATTTCCTAGACACTGATTAGTGTTTAACCCAATACTCCACCACTTCAGAGCCTCAGAAGCTCCTTCATATCCTTCATAATCTCAGACTGTCCCATGTCTTCCATGAAGCCCTTGAGATAGGACTCTGGATGCATTGCATCCATATTCCACAATAGCAGTACAAAGAAGAAGAAAGAACCTATCAGCTAGTATACTAAGGTTATTAAGATGGCACTAATTTGTTTAGAAACTTGGGTTAAAGCATGAATGATGTTGTGTTTTGTTTTAACCATGTGTATTCCATCTCATTTGTGGTTGGACTACCCAGGGAAGTCTGTGTGCTGCAGTCACAGGGAATTCTGAGTAGATTAAATGGTGAGTCTCATTGGCAACTTCCATTGCCCAATCCAGGAATAAAGTTTGTTAATAACTTATGGAGAATAGGACAAATGTATAATAAGTACCAATAATGGCAAATCAGCTCTAGGAGGCAGTATACAGGCTATTGTCTAGTGTTATGTTAGTAAAGTGTCCTTCATTGTAGATTTGCCCAGGCAAGTACACCATACTATTCTATTGGTTTGAACTTTTGGGGTATAGAAAGAATCAGATACCTCTGGAATATATAACTAACATAAATTTGATATAAAATATTCCTCAGGGTTATGACACACTAGAGTAATATCACCTGTAATGTAAAGTTCAGATTCTCAAAATAGTGGGATTTACTTGTGAATTTAGACATTGTCCCCTCCCCCATGAAGTCATTAAAGCAAACAACCAGGGGTACTTGTACTGACCATAGCCAACTAATACTCCTTATCTGATGTGATATCTTATAGAGCCAGCAACAGTAAATTGTTAGTTGTGCCCCAGAATGGTTTAAGAAAATGTTCAGTGGAAATCTCCCTTATTCTTAACCTTACTGCTAGCATCCATGGCAAGATAACATAGAAATGGCTGCAAGGTCACTTATGTCTAGGTTTCTCATGTAGTGTCTTCAGTGCCTCAGACAGACAAGCAGCCCGCTCCTGATAGAGTTACTGTCAACCCTTAAGGTTTGTATCAGCAGGCTATTCATTCTTTAAATTAATACAGCTTCTGTTAGGTTGTATGAAAGGTCGAAAATCTATAATATTTCCTGGTCTTGAGTCTACTGTTGTAAGTCATGGTCTGTGAAATGAGTTCCTTGTGATTCTTGATTACCTGTAGCATGCCATGTATGGATATTTTAGTCAGGTATTTTGCTACTGTTACAAAAAGACCTGACAAGAACAATTTTAGAGGAGGAAATTTTTATTTGAGAGATCATAGTTTCAGAGGTCACAGTCCTTAGAAAGCTGACTTCATCTCTCTGTGCCTGAGGTAAGGCAGAACATCATGGTATCATGTGACAGAGGAAAACAGCTGGGAACATGGCATCAGAATCAGAGAGAGAAAGATCTCCTCAACAAGGACAAAATACAAACACCAAAGACACCCCCACAATGGCTCACCTCCTCTAGCCACACCCTACCTGCCTACAGTTACCACAAAGTTAACAGGGAACCAATGCACTGAATATGTCAAAACTCTCATAACTCTCATTTCACCTTTAACTTTCTTGCATTATCTTACACACACAGCTTTTGGGAGACATCTAATATCTAAACTACAAGAATACAGACTGGATAAGTCCCTTGATATCTGCCTTTTGGTTGACTCTTTTGATGGGAAAGGGTTGCATCAAGCCTATAACTATTCAAACAAATCAATGCATATTTTGATCTTTCTGATATTAGGAGAAGGTCAATGCAGTCTCTCTGCTATCATTGAAGACAGACACCGCTTCACTTGCTATGTACCTCAGTTACATCCAGTCATAATGAGTAGCACTAAGGCTAGGCAAGACAGTTTTGAAAAGCAATAACAACATCAGACATCTTTATGGGCTGTCCCCAGCATGTCACAGCTGCCCCCATTATATTTTTACTGCATGATTTAATCTACAATGTAGCTAAGGGATAATTTCTTTGTCTGGGGCTTCCTTAGCCATTGTATCTTTGCTGGTTATATGACTTAAGCTGGTGTTTTCTTGGTGATGGGCTCTTTTGGAAGAAGGGAAGTATAAGTGGCAAACAGTTGTCTTTCTAACAATCTATAACATTCTTTTGTCCCCTTCCATGACAGTGACCAAAATCCAACAGGGGTCTTATATCCCTTCATCTGCTGCCATGAACCCCATCCAAAGCCATCTGGAGTTCCATGGCAAGCTCAGCAGGTTTTGATCTATCTAGTGTCCCAAAGGCTCAGACCTGTTTTACTGTCTGATTGGCCTGATTAAATGCCTCAGTATGCCAGTCAGTTCAGTCCCATAGTGTACTCCTCCTATACAAATTATCTAGGAGTCATTATAACTGAACCAGATGAGGAATGAAAGCCCTCCAATAACCCAGTTGTACCAAGAATTCTTGTATTTGCTTTACTATTTTGGGAAGCAAAAATGCCTGAAATTTATCTACTATAGCCTGAGGTATAATCTTTGTTTTACCTGACAAAACAACACCCAAGAATTTCACTGCTAAGACTGGGCCTTTCACTTTATCACTGTTTGCAGCCCATTCTCTCCTTTGCAAATAAATCAAAAGGGTAACCTTGCCAAGCACTGAAAAAGAATCATATATGATCATTCTGTAAAAATTTTTGCTTGCTAAGGTTGACACATGGTTTGTTACCATACCAAGGCACAAGGTTGAATGATGGAGATATCCTTGAGGTAACTCTGTAAGCAACTACTCTAGGCCTTTCCACATGAAGGCAAATGAGTCTTAATTCTTAGGAACTTTATCTATGATAAATAAAGCATTACAAAGATCCAGCATATGGTGATATATTCCCAAATGTGTATTTTTCTACTTCAGAATAGTGGAAATATTAGGAATGGCTGCATGAAATTGAATAATCACCTTATTTAATTTTCTATGATCCACTGTCGTGTGCCAAGTTTTATCCTGCTTCCTTATTGGTCACATAGGTGAGTTAAAAGGACTATAGGTTGCCGCAGTCTGGCTGGGCACAAAATAACCGAGCCACCACATAAGCCTTGTAGATTCAAACAGCAACTCTTTATTTCCGAACTGTCACCGGCACTCTACACGCATGTTCTGGGGAAAATTCACTCCACCGGTCTCTGCATACCAAATATTCTCTGAATCCTGAGAGAACTCAAGGAGCGGGCGCCTGAGGCAGAAGGATACGCCCTATTCCCAGCAGGATCCACCCTAAACCTGGAACCACCCTAATCCAGCAGGATATACACTAAACCTGGAGCCACCCTAATCCAGCAGGATCCACCCTAATCCCTGAGCAGGGTCACCTTTCAATTAAAAATGCCATGTCATTCCTACTTGGCTATGGCTCTCAGCAATAGGTTGGGTGAATTATTTTAACTTCAGCCAATTCACATATGGCCTCTGTTATCTCTTGATGATCACTGGGGACCTAATGTTGTTTAGACGCAACAGTTGGGTGGGATGTAGGACAAACAACAGGGGTATTTGGCATGCCATCTTAATATTGACTTTACAAACAACACATGCTTAATTTTCCAGTAATACAAATGAAACTCATTTAAGGTAGTTTGTAGGTAGTTACCCCATAAGATATCAACACATATTACATATTTAAGAATAGGAGCTATGAATACTGGGTAGGGGAAGATCAGATGGCATCTATGTAAGAGTATCAACATTACAGTAAGTTATTACCTGTTCTCTTCTGTATTTATCAATAATGATTAACCTGCCTGAGAATTTGTTGGAATTACCATATATAAATATACATTCAGTTGCCAAGTCCACCAATGCTGCTACTCTGAATATTTTTTAAAGGCCAATGCATTATCAATTCTATATATGGTCTCTGATCCAGAGACATGACTTGGATCCCTGAACTTTGACCTTTGGTGTAGTTGTTCCACAGTGAAGGGCTCAGAACCACCTGAGGGAGCCTGGGATCTCCTTTCATTGCTTATTCAAACAAAAGAGGCTTGTCTCTTTTTTTTTTTTTTGGAGTAAGAGTCCATTCTACCCTCTATTGCCTCCCTTTTATTTTCTTATTGAAAGATAATAGCTGAAATCTCTTGTCTATCAGCAATTTTCCCATAACTGTACCAGTGTGGCATTAGATTGTTTATCTGTTTTCCTTCCATCCCCTCCTGCTGCTAGTAAGTCTACCCATATTTGTCTATGAGAAACTCAAAGAGTCCCTTCCAGTTTTAACTGGGTTTTATGGACTCCTGATTTCTGCACAATCTTTCTGCCTCCTCTAGATCTGCTGTCAGTTGCACTGGTTGCTGGAGGATCTGCCTTACTAATGGAGAAAATATTGACACTAGGGCACCATAAATGGACAGAGGGTCTGCGTGTAACACTGCGTTCCTTATCAAGGCATTAAAAGTCATACTGTCCAGTCCTGGGAAGGCTGCAAATAAATAATATGTTTCATTCTCAGTTCTCAAAAATAGTTCTTTCATAGAGGCCCTGGTGCCTCTGGACATCTATCTCCTGAATTTATGAATGTATTGAAAGTGGCAAAGAAGCAGCCAAGGTAGTAACAATCCCACACTTTCATCAATGGCACTGGTGTAAAGCCACTGATGTCAAGCAGGGTGAATAGTGACTGAAACCATTATCGATAATTCTATACCATTCAACATTACCCCATCTGCTCCAGTGTCCCACAAACAGAGCAACCATGCAGGTAGACTTTCTTTTGTTTACTGCCTGAACTTAGACCTTGGTTCCATGGGCTACCCAAGAGTATAAGGTCTCATAGTGGTATGTAAATATCTCTCTGGAGGTAATAAACCAAGTTGAATCTGCCACTCAAGGACACTGCTGCTGGGTCTTTAACTTTTGGACCATTACCAATCTATTATGACCATTACCAGTTTCTATTATATCTTCAACCTCCAGATCAGTGTCTGAGTGACTAGAACTAGTGGACTCCCTGAGTAAATCCCATGCCTGAACATGCCAATTTTCACTAGTCACCAATGCCCTTATATAGGCCCTGGACTCACAATGTCCCCTCATTTTAGCATAATGGCATGCCACAACCTGTAGGTAGTCATCTATAACTTCTGAATGCCTTGACAGCACATCCATGCTGCCAACAAGTAGAAAATGAGACTCTATAATTTTAACTGTTTCTGTGTCTCCTAGCTAAGTCCGAGCCTAGTCTGTGGCTAACTTTAATGCACAGAGCAGAGACTTTTCCACAACTGCAGCAGCATTGTTTTGTTTGTTTTCTTTCTTTCTTTCTTCTTTCTTTCTTTCTTTCTTTCTTTCTTTCTTTCTTTCTTTCTTTCTTTCTTTCTTTCTTTTTCTTTCTCTCTTTCTCTCTCTCTCTTTCTTTCTCTCTTTCTCTCTCTCTTTCTTTCTCTCTCTCTCTTTCTTTCTTTCTTTCTTTCTTTCTTTCTTTCTTTCTTTCTTTCTTTCTTCTTTCTTTCTTTCTTTCCCTTGACTAGTTTGTATGTTGTTTCCAACACTTACAACACCCCTCTTTGCATTTTCAGGGCATTCCCATACTAACATGGTAGTCCCCATCTCTAAATAGAAAAGCCATCTCCAACCACATTAAAACTTGTGGCCAGCCCCCAATTGGGATTTCCTTCCAAAATGCTATTCCCTTTCTCAGCTCCACATCAACTCAGCTCATCCTCCCTCCATTGGGATCCTGCAGACTATGTCAATTGTTCTCCCCTAGGCTGCAAGGGCCCAGCATCCTGTTTGTTGATCCCGCAGGAAGAACTTGGAAGACTCAATGGAGAGGTTTTGGACATTTTATCATTTACTCACTCTTCAGTGGTGGTGGGCCTGGATACATTGGAAGGCCACAAAACACCTATAAGGAGGGGGAATATATAGTATAGGTTGCATGCTCACTGTTCATGTGGATTCTTCAGATGTTCTATGAGTAAACTCCTTACAGCCAATGACATTCTGTTTAGATCTTCTCCTAAAGACTGGATATAGAGGAAATGGACAGTTTCCCCTCTCCATTTCCTTTATTACCACATTCTTAAAGAGTACTTATCTTATTGCAAGCCTTCCTAAGCACTGATTGGTGTTTAACCCAACAGAACTTTTCTTCAATGATACTTCATTGCTTATTTTTTTTAAAAAACCTATTTTTAGATATTGATGGACCTTTATTTTATTTTTTTATTCATATGTGTGCAGAGAATTGAACCTAGTGCCTTACACATGCCAGGCAAGTGCTTCACCACTGAGCCACGGGCGCCAGCCCCTCATTGCTCATTCTTATAAATAATTTGTATTTTTTTACATTTAGATAGATGAAGGATACAGTAAAGTTAATGGGACCAGATTTTATACATAAGCTTTACTGTTGTTATATTAAAATATAGTGACTTGCCTTCTCAGATATTTTGGTGAACTCTTTCCACCTCTACTTTGTCTGGGCTTTATATATCCTTTGTTGTTAATGTTCCCTATTCTGTTCAAAGTTTATTTCATAACTGGAAGCTTTGTCTCAAAGTAGTGCCTTGTTCTGGAAGGAAGTCCTGGCCAGTCATTTTCAAAAGGTTATTATGTTACAATTCTACTAAAATCCCATCCATTATAAATGCTGAATCCTTGCAATCATTCACTTTTGGAGGTAGACCAACGCCTCTCAATTTCAGTTGCTGTCTCAACTTTGCCCACTGTACTTTCCTATGAACAATTGTTTGCTACCTTAGCAGTCTTATTTTCTGAGGTCTATCAGTCCACACTGTTGCTCCTCTCTGCTACTTCCCAAACATACCTTGATAACTTGTTGGTATTATGGTTATTGAAGATTTTTCTTGAATTTTGAAAATCACAGAAATACCTTGTCCCCAAGTATAGTTGTAAATATTGTCCCTGGATTTTGGTTTTGCTACCTACTTGATCTAGGCATTTTTCTAAGTAGATTCTGGGAGTTTTGAAAACTGCTACCAATTTTCACCAGCATCATTATCATAGAATCATTGATTTTTACATTTAGTCTGTGCTCATAGCTTGAGAAAAATTATGTTATTTTGGACTCACAGAAGTTCCATGGCTGCAAAATATCATCTATATTTTGGTTGGGATAACTGAGGCTAAGATTAAGTAACACAACTAATAACTGGTGGAGCAAGACTCATGTCAGAAATGCTAACATTATACCCTATGCCTTTCACTATTATAGACACTACTTCTCTACTGGTATAAACAGGGATCTAGTTTGAGGTTGAGCTTGAGAGCAAAAACCTATGATTTTCATTAATTAATTTATCCTTCCATCAAATATTTAATGAGCACTTACAATATACTAGGTATTGATCTTATCCTGGGGAATATAATAGTGAAAATTAGTGATGAGACTCTTGTTATCAAAATGCAACTGAAATTTTTAAATAAGATGTCATGACCACATAGGTTTGCCAATGTTACTTTGCAGGTATAACTAAACATTTTGCAAACCAGCTTAGATCTGTTTGAAAAGATAACATACTGAACAAAATAAGGTGAAATTTGTTGAAGTTTAGATCTTTTCAGATTATCAAGTTTGCAAAAGATGTGTTCTTGTTAATTAGTTTCACAATGTGATGTGTTAATAGTAGACTGGTTTGTATTCTATGAAAAGCAATTTTGAACATATATTACCTAGTACTTTTAACACCCAAACAGAAATTAGAACAGTATATCCTTTATTAACATTTTCCTCACCTGTAAGGACTGTGATTTCATTTCAAAAATTAGAGAAAAGCTGCTATGACTACCACTGTTTTGAATTATCATTTTTCAAATGGGAAGCTGCAGGTTAATTGAGTATTGTAAATCTTAAAGCTACAAATTCTGCTAAAATTCAGGTTTGTTTCTTGGCTTTCTTTTCCTCTGTTTGAGAAAAAGAAGTTGAGGGTTGGGTTGCTACTATTTAAAGTTCTGTTCCTGTGAAGTTATAAATGTAGAGTTGATGAAATTGGGAAAAACTAATTTTGACAGAACCTGAAAATCTGCTGAAAGACTGACAAAACTGCTTATCCAGACTGCTTTCAAAGAAATATAAAGAAATGAGCCTGTAAGGATCTTCTTCCCTTCTGCTTGGCTAAAGAAGTAATGTTTCTTTCTGGTAATTGGTCTGACTCCATTTATACTTATATTTATTAGTAATGTCAAGAATAAAATTTTCTCCTGCTGTGCTTATTTGGTACAAACTGTTCCTCTACAGCATTTTACCAATTATTGTACAGTGCTTATTCTTTTCAAATTTTTCTTAGTGGAACTGACAGAAAAAGGATGTTATATCTATACCTACCTCTGCTTTTCTTTTTCTTTCTTTTTTCACCCAACTTTGTTGAGATAAGATTGATGAAAATTACATATACTTAAGTGATCCAAAGTGATGTTTTGATAC
Organism: Marmota monax; assembly: GCF_021218885.2. NCBI lineage: Eukaryota > Metazoa > Chordata > Mammalia > Rodentia > Sciuridae > Marmota > Marmota monax. The sequence continues at coordinate 3,195,179 of NW_026695065.1, forward strand.
ACATACACATTGTGAAATGAATATGTAATGAATCTAATTAATATACAAATTACCTTTCATAGTTGCTTCTTCATGTGGCAAGAATATTTGAGATCTATTCTCACTGAAAATTTCAGGTATATATTTTATTATAATTAACTATACTTACCAGGCTGTACCTTAGGTCTCAGAATTCATTAATCTTATAACTGAAAGTTTATGCCTTTTGATCAAGATCCCCCTATTTTATCTAACATTCCGGCCTCTGATAACCACTATTCTGCAATCTGTTTCTATGTTAGATTTATTTTAGATTCCACATTAAGGGAGAATGTGAAGTATTTCTTTATGTGTCTAGATTATTTCACTTAGCAGAATGTTTTCCAGCTTCATTCATGTTGTTACAGATGGCAGGATCTACTTTTAAAGGCTAAATGATATTTCATGAGTATGTATATATACATACATACATACATGCATACATTCATACATATACCACATTTTCTTTATCCATTTATCTACTGCTGGACAGTTAGGTTGATTCTATATCTTTATAGCTTTTGTGAATAGTTCTGCAATAAACATGGGAGTGCAGATGACACTTCAATGTACTGATTCTACTGCTTTTGTATATATACACAACATTGGGAATGTCAGATCATATGGTAGATCTAATTTTAATTTTTTAAGGAACCTACATTCTGTTTTCCATGATGGCTGCACTAATTTACAATTCTACCAAGAGTATGTAAGCATTCCCTTTTTCCTTATTGATACTAGCCAATCTAACAGGTATGAGGCAATACATTATCATGCTTCACCAATCAGCCCAGGTAGAGATTCTGAGGCCTTCTCAGGCCTTTTTTGTGGATGCACCCACTCAGCTTTCTTCTTCCTTCCTTGAGGAGGTTTCTTAAGATTTTATATCCTCTCTTGAACCTATAAATGTAGTTGGGTACTGAGAGCCTCTGGTTGTTACTCCTATAAACACTTGAGTTTATATGCCTCTCCCAATCCAGCAGTGAGACCAGCTGTCTGCATATACTTTTGAGCTGTCTAATTTCCATAGAGATACATGTGGCCGGAGGTGGATAAGACACCCTGAGTGTTAAGAATGCCTGTGGGCCGTTTGGGGGGAGTTTAATCCAGGTATGTTAAACAGTTCATGAGCATCCTTCATCATGAATTCTGTAAAGATTAGGAGTTCATAGCCCTTTGCAGGAATTTCAATGCTTGGTTGTCCTAGTTGTTGTGAGTCTCCATCTTTCTTCTCTGCTTCCAACTTCTTCCAACTACTGAATCATACCTTCAGTATTCTGAGTGGTAGGAGAAAGAAGTGTGCCTCTTGTGCTGCATCCTTCATGACTGGGGAAACTGAGCAACCCTCCAGTGGGAGAAACTGAGGATAAGGGCAGCTCTCTTCACCCTGAGTTGTGCCATAACGAGGGACTAGTGATGTGGGCAAGGTGAAACTATTCCTCTTAACCTCTTTAAAGCATCTGTTGTAGAATTTTTTTTTTTTTTTTGCTCCAACAGTATAGGACTCCACTGTACTCCATATTACTATGATGGTATTCTTTTCTATGGGCATTTGTCAACAGCAATGTTTTGGGGGAGATATTGGTAGAAAACACCTATTCTGCCATCTTGCTGATGTCATTCCCCTCTTTTTTTATTTGTGAAGTTTTAAATTTCAGATAGGTCAAATTTAACTATTCTTTACTACTTGGGAATTGCCTAAAATATTAATTTTATTAAGCAAAGAAAGAAACATAAACTCAGTTTGAAAGCTCCAGAGTACCCTTTACATTTATATGAAGTAAAATAAAATGACAAGCACATGCAAATTTTAAGTATTATAATTTAAACTAGGATCTATTAATAGGAAAATATGGAAAGGGAGAGAACTTTTCTATAAGATGTTTGAGTATGTTAAACAGTTCATGAGCATCCTTCATCATGAAGTCTGTAAAGATTAGGAGATTTCATTAGGAGATTTCATAAAATTAATTTTAATTTTAAAATTAATTATGTGTATTTTACTAAAATAAAAATTTTCATATGTATACAGTATACTTTCTGTGTATACTGTCATGTTTTAGAATGAAAGCTCCTGAAGAGCAGAGGTTATAGACATACTGTATTTCATTATTTTTCTATTGAACATAATATATACTTTAAATGATATTTGTAATAATTTTGTTTTTTCACATCTACTAGTGTTTTTTCTATGACTATAGTGATATTTATTAATATTACAAAAATCTAATTCAATCTATATATTGACTCTAATCCCATTCTGATTAATCATTTCTCTAAGGTACATATTATACCATTTTGTATATGTACATATAATTTTCTCTCATGCATTTTTTTCATCTCTATCCAAATTATAACCTCTTCAAGGGGGTAGGGCTCCTGTGTTAGATTTTTCTGTACTGTTTCTATTTCTATATTTATTATTCCAATATTTCTAATATTTACTGAGTAAGTAATGAGCATACAATACTTACTCAGTAAATCTGTTGCCTAGTTGACAGCATGCTTCAGTAGAAGAATAATACAATAACACTTCAATTAACTGTCATATTGGGAGCAGATGCATTTTTATTAATGGCTTTTACATTTTAAAATTTTCATCATTTTATTTGGTGAAATTCTTTAAGGGGGGCTATTCCTTGCATAGAATATTGGACTCAACCACCAAAACTCTTAATTATCATTTTTTGGAAGACAGCTATATTTCTCGTGAAACTTCAATCAGAGCAATACGTTTGGAAAGAGTCCATTTCAAAATATTCAAAGTTGTTACTAAAAATATTACATGGTCACCATAGACTTAGAAGAAAAAATAAAATATTTCCTCCAAAATACATATGGTTTAAAAGAAGAGACTTCATAATAAATGACAGCTTCATAGCTTTTACTTGAAGAATAAAAGCTAGTACAGGTTGAATCAGAAAGATGGAGAAACTGGGAATTTCTCAGAACCAAATAGATAGGAGAGTGAACCATTTATGATATCTGTGATCCTATTACTGGTGTTGATTCAAATAACTTAGCGTTGTATATTTTTTCTTATTTCTTATGTCTCCTTATCAAATTTGTATGTTCTTTACTTAAGGCTACTGAAGTAGTTACCCCACTCACATTAGTCCAAAGTAAACAGATTTCAAGCAATAGTATTAAATAGGAGTATAATAAAAATCTAATATTGGCTCTCATTGTCTTACCTGACAAACTAACCCAGGCTTGTGACTGAAAGAATTATTTTTTTTATGTAGGTAAGATTTTAAAACATGAGGCTAGGCTGAGGATATAGCTCAGATGATAGAGTGCTTGCCTCACATGCATAAGGCCATGAGTTTAATCTCCAGCACCAAAAAAAACCACAAAAAAACAACAACAAAAAATGATGAGATAACAGGAAGGCAAGTGTTCTATCCTCCTCAAATAAAAAATAATAACATATGTCTGGGGCTAGATCATATATAAGCTATATCTAAGTTAAACTTCATAATTAATGTAACTAATGTATACTGTGACTATAAGTGTGACTTAGATATTGTGCCAGATAATATATTTCTTTTTTTCTTTCTGTTTTTATCTGTGGTGGTGGTGGTGGGGGGGGGATGTTGGGGATTGAATCCAGGATCATGTGGGCTCTCTACGATTGGGTGAGATTACCAGCTTTTCTTATACTTTCAAAAAATCTACATTTGAGTCCAGATATTTAGTTCTTCTGTGTTTATATTTTTCCCCTAGTTATTTTTTACATACAGATTTGATAAGATGCCTGTAGAAATGGTTCTAATTAACTATGGTACTATTTTATTCAGTGAAATTCAACCATATTTGACATTTTGTAAATTCAGTTTCTATTATATTTAAAGTTGCATTTAATTTCCATCTTTTTCTTGTTTAATATATTAATTTTCTTATTATACCTATCTCAGTTGATGAAATTTGCATTATTACTTATAAGTGACACAAACAATTGCAATGATCAAAAGTAGAGTGAATTTACCAGTTAAGGGACACCAACATGTCCTCTTTAGATAATAGGTGAACTTGAACAAAATTGTGCTGTATGGGTATACCTTTTACATTTAGCACTAATATATAAAACAGAAAAAACAATACCACCCCCCCAAAAAATAACCAAGCAAAATTATTCTACAAATAATTTATTTTACAAAAATGATAATTTTAGAAAAATGTGAATACAATAGTTTTTAGCTATGTTTTCTAGATAATCAGAACATTTTCAATGATTTAACTTTCATAAACTGTATTAAAAAAGTAAGTCTACTCCCATTAAGATTGGACATGGTTATGACTGCATTTCCCTTCAAAAAAAGTACTTTGAATTAATTTTCTCAGTTTCCAGGTAAGAATAATGGAAATATTAAAATACCATTGTTGTCTGCTATAATTATACAGGGATTTTGTGTTTGAGCTAAAAAATTATTAAGATCATATTTTCAAGACTTTGAAAATTAATTTTTTAAAAGATACACTATTCTAAATCTTAAGTATATTAAACAACAAGAAAATGGCATAGAATAACACTAATGTTAAGGAAAATTTGGAAACAATGAAGTATGTGGTTTCTTACATATGCCATACTAAGGCATTGCTATAATCGCATGCTAAAAGCAAAATGGAAAATTTTTATTATTATTTTTTTAAATTTGTTTTAGTTGGACATGAACACCATACCTTTATTTATTTATTTATTTTATGTGGTGCTGAGGATTGAACCCAGGGCCTTATATGTGAGGGGCAAGTGCTCTGCTGCTGAACCCACACCCCCAGCCCAGAAAATTTTTATTATTGATTGGTTTTTTCCTTCAATATTTTCTGTCTATTTTTCTTCTATCTTAGTATCAAAAGTTCTAAAATTTTTATTTTATTTTATTTTTTTATTTTTTTTAAATTTTTTATTGTTGGCTGTTCAAAACATTACATAGTTCTTGATATATCATATTTCACAATTTGATTCAAGTGGGTTATGAGCTCCCATTTTTACCCCATATACAGATTGCAGAATCACATCAGTTACACATCCATTGATTTACATATTGCCATACTAGTGTCTGTTGTATTCTGCTGCCTTTCCTATCCTCTACTATCCCCCCTCCCCTCCCCTCCCCTCCCCTCTTCTCTCTCTGCCCCCTCTACTGACATTCGTTTGTCCCCCTTATATTATTTTTCCCCTTCCCCTCACTTCCTCTTGTATGTACTTTTGTATAACTCTGAGGGTCTCCTTCCATTTCCATGCATTTTCCCTTCTCTCTCCCTTTCCCTCCCACCTCTCATCCCTGTTTAATGTTAATCTTCTTCTCATTCTCTTCGACCCTACTCTGTTCTTACTTTCCTTATATCAAAGAAGACATTTGGCATTTGTTTTTTAGGGATTGGCTAGCTTCACTTAGCATAATCTGCTCTAATGCCATCCATTTCCCTGTAAATTCTATGATTTTGTCATTTTTTAATGCAGAGTAATACTCCATTGTGTATAAATGCCACATTTTTTTTATCCATTCGTCTATTGAAGGGCATCTAGGTTGGTTCCACAGTCTAGCTATTGTGAATTGTGCTGCTATGAACATCGATGTAGCAGTGTCCCTGTAGCATGCTCTTTTTAGGTCTTTAGGGAATAGACTGAGAAGGGGAATAGCTGGGTCAAATGGTGGCTCCATTCCCAGCTTTCCAAGAAATCTCCATACTGCTTTCCAAATCTGATCATAATGGAATGGAACTGAAAATCAACGATAAAAGAAGGAAGGGAAAAGAATACATCACTTGGAGAATGAACAATAGGTTACTGAATGATCAATGGGTTATAGAAGACATCAAGGAAGAAATTAAAAAATTCTTAGAGATTAATGAAAACACAGACACAACATATCGGAATCTATGGGACACATTGAAAGCAGTTCTAAGAGGAAAATTCATTGCTTGGAGTTCATTCCTTAAAAAAAGAAAAAACCAACAAATAAATGATCTCATACTTCATCTCAAAATCCTAGAAAAAGAAGAGCAAAACAACAGCAAAAGAAGTAGAAGGCAAGAAATAATTAAAATCAGAGCTGAAATTAATGAAATCGAAACAAAAGAAACAATTGAAAAAATTGACAAAACTAAAAGTTGGTTCTTTGAAAAAATAAACAAAATCGACAGACCCTTAGCCATGCTAGCGAAGAGAAGAAGAGAGAGAACTCAAATTACTAACATACGGGATGAAAGAGGCAATATCACAACAGACACTTCAGAAATACAGAAGATAATCAAAAATTATTTTGAATCCTTATACTCCAATAAATTAGAAGATAGTGAAGGCATAGATAAATTTCTTAAGTCATATGATCTGCCCAGATTGAGTCAGGAGGATATAGACAACCTAAACAGACCAATATCAATTGAGGAAATAGAAGAAACCATCAAAAGACTACCAACTAAGAAAAGCCCAGGACCGGATGGGTATACAGCAGAGTTTTACAAAACCTTTAAAGAGGAACTAATACCAATACTTTTCAAGCTACTTCGGGAAATAGAAAAAGAGGGAGAACTTCCAAATTCATTCTACGAGGCCAACATCACCCTGATACCTAAACCAGACAAAGACACTTCAAAGAAAGAAAACTACAGACCAATATCTCTAATGAACCTAGATGCAAAAATCCTCAATAAAATTCTGGCCACTCGGATACAAAAACTTATCAAAAAAATTGTGCACCATGATCAAGTAGGATTCATCCCTGGGATGCAAGGCTGGTTCAATATACGGAAATCAATAAATGTTATTCACCACATCAATAGACTTAAAATTTTTATTTTAAACATTGACTATAGTTTTAGCTTTCCATAAAATAGATGGCTATGATCTACATATAATTCATTAAATATTTTAGATTAAGCAATTCCTTATGGAAAAAAATTATTTTTATTTCACAAGTAATATTATAGGACATTCTTATATAAAAGGATTTTTGAAGAGTATAAGTTTACAGATAATTTTAATAGTATTTATATTTTTATTTCTTGTAAACATATTTAAAATACTGCAAATTTTATTTTGTAGTAAGTATATTTTAAAAGTTACCAGAAACTTTTCCCATTGGTATTTATAATGTGTGGATAAATAAAATTAGTATTAGAATGCAATTAAAATACATTCCTAATTATTTTGGTGTTTTAAATACACTGATTATCTTCAGGGATTTTTGTTTGTTTGTTTTTTGTTTTTCTACAAAGAAATGCTATTATAGAAATGTATTTTTACGGTGATGGAAAGCAATGTTCACTTTCATCAAAATAGACAAACATCAAACTGTGAAAGACAAAAGGAATATTTTGCAGGTTATTCCTGTCATTTGAAATAGATGGAATATAAATTGCATTGCTCCTCAAATGTGCATGGTACTTCATGTTTTGGACACTTAAATTAATTTACAGAGATCTGTCAACAAACATATCATATAGTATGATCATTAAAATATCCTAAGTAATTACATCTCTAATTTCTATTCTTACTAATTCGGTGCTTACAGATGGAGCCAATAACAAGGCTTTCTCTCTAGAGATATTATAAATTCATCAAAATGACAGACATGATTATTTTACCTTCTCAATAAGTTCTCTCATTGCCTTATTAATTCATGATCCACACATTTTTTTCCCCAATGTGTACAGAATAGTTTGGTCTTGTGTTTTCAAAATATTTGATAAAATAATTCTACAAGTTTGATATGTACAGATAGTAGCTCTGTTTTATTTCAGATGACTACTAGAGAAGTCATAAGAGAGAAAAAACAATAATCACTATTTTTAGTGAAAGGCCCTGGTTTCACAGAATATCACATAATATAAAATGTGCTTCAATCTTGAGAAGAGGTATATTTCTAAAAGCAAATAGGTTGTAATTTACTGGATTAGCTTCTTATTTCAAGAGACTAATATAATACATAAAGTGTACAGTAGTATATAGAGAAGGGGATTAATGGCCTTGAATAACCTTATGACATATGAAGAAATTGTAAGTTCTATATATCAAAAATATTTTCAGAGTAGGAAATTCCTCAAAAAAACTAGGAATGGAACCACCTTATGAACCAGCTGTCCCTCTGCTTGGTGTTTAAAATAACTAAAACCAACATGCATAAAGATACAACCACATCAATATTTATAGGAGCACAATTCACAATAGCTAAGTTATGGATCCAGTTCAGATGCCCATTAATAGATGAAGTATTAATAAAATGAAATATATAAACATATATATACACATGTGCATGTGCACATACAGAGAGAGAGAGAGAGAGAGAGAGAGAGAGAGAGAGAGAAGATCAATACAGACTCAAAAAATCAAGGATCAAATGTTTTCTATCATATATGGAAGCTACGGCAAAATAAGGGGGAAAAGGCTGGATCAAATATCATAAAAATATAGGGTAGTAAGTATAATAGAAGAAGGATATTGATAGGGAGAGAGGAGGGATGAGAAAGGGGGCGATGAAAAATGAATTTAACAAAACCATGCTATATGCATATATATAAATATACCAGAGTGAATTGTACCTTTTGGTCCAAATAGAAAGCACCAATCTAAAATAACAAATGAATGAAAGGAAGATCAGTCGAGTAGAGGAAGTAGAATAGGGGAGAGGGAGAAGGGAGGGAACAGGGACTGGAATGGTATAATCAAATTCTATGCATGTATAACTGTCAAAATGAACCCAATTACTATGTATAACTCTAATGTTCTAATAAAAATATTTTCAGAGTAGATGATATCATTCCTCATTTCCCCACCCCTGACTAAAAGAAGACTTGTGATGCTATTCTATTACCTATTTACCTTAACACTTAAGGTAAATTGGTGGATAGATGTATGGTTAGATATGTAGTAGATGATAGCTTCATTGTTACAAACAGAAGGAACAATATCACTCAATTGTTAGAATTAGTACTAGAAATGACCCTGAAAATCATTTAGTGGAAACCAGTCTTTTAACTGAAACCCAAAGGACAGTGAATGCCTAAAGTAAGACATCTTATTGGTGGAGCCAGGCTTAGAGTCCAGTTCTAATTTCCCTATACAGTAGTTTTAATACATGTTTAATTCTTGCTAGTAGATCTTTTAATATCTAAAGGGCAATTATTGCTTTTGGTAATGGTTAGAAAAAATTAATCTCTACACCTAGCATATATCCTCTGTATTATAAGATTTTTACTCTCAACTTGATTTTTTGCTTTATATAAAAATAATGAAGTGGTGGTGAATACATAGAACAGCTGTGTGTTCATAAAGACCATATGTTATTTTTGTTTAATGTAGTTATGTTTTGGTGCGCTGTCAAGTGGCTTGTCTTTGGGAGACAGTAAAATGGCAACTGGTTTTACCCTAGAAGACCTCTTACTAGAGAAATTCCAGCTGTGAGTATATGATACTTTCTTAGATGGGGAAAGAAAAGTTATCCCATATGTAAAATTGTTCTACACATCTGTGCTTCTTTATGAAGCATATTATTTTCCTAACTGGCATCTATAAGAGCATTTTTTTTCTTGAATATAATACATAGAAAACTGAATTTATAAAATTTTAAAAAATAATTGAAATGAGGATTTTAAAAATATATTTTTCAAATATAGTTTTCTTGAAAGTTTAAATTCATAACACTATTTGTTCAGAGATAAGTATAAGCAGTGTTAAATAATTAGCCAAACTAGTATATGCCTTTCTATATAAAATTCTGGCCTAAAATATCTTGGGAACTTATAAAAGTAGACCTTGTACAGGTCTGTAATCCCACTGGGAATACTTCTTTGGATTTGATAAAAAGTATTATTGTGCTTTTATTAAAATGATGATTAGTACAAAATAGTATACACTCATTTTTTACCATATTATGAAATATATGGATACCAATGACTGTAACAAGCAACCAAATGGTTTTACTGATGCAAATAGATGCTTATCTATTTATCTCTTTCTTACAGTTTTCTATCATACGTGATGGAAAATAAAAGAAGTTCATCCTAGTAATGACTAAAAAAGGATTATCTAAAGCCATTATGTATTGATTGAGGCTCAAACACAAATGATATTAAAATTTGTTTTTCAGATATTTATTAGGAAAATATATGTCAATAACAGTGTGCAGATCCTCTTTGATTTAAAAAAATGTAATTTAAGAAGATATAACAACAAACAAGTAATCATTATCATCTGAGAAATCTTAAATGAAATTGTAATTAATGCTCATTTCTCAATACGATTATAAAGGTAATCTTATCAGTTTTAAAGAAATTTACCAGAATATGTAGTTAAAAATGCAGTTGCCTTCATAGCAGCTATTTGGAATAAACTTTCCAATGGACCACTCCAAAAAAGTGGAAAATTCAGAGTGTCTTTTTGAATAGTGTATATAGTATCTACCTGCAGATGATTGCTATTTGTTCAAATATGTATATTTTAATAAGTTTACTGAAACTACTCATATTGATGCAAAGCCCTGCCTCTGTACATTAGTATCTATGTTAGTCAGTTTTCTACTACTGTCACAAATACCTGAGATAAGTAACTTACAATGAAGCAAGCTTTATCTTGACTCAGTGGTTCAACAGTTTTAGTTCATGATCATTAGGCCCTATTGCTTTTGGGCCTGTGGCAAAGCAGCACATCATGGCAGGGAATATGTGGTGAAGCAAATCTACTCACCTCATTACTGGAAAGTGAAAAACAGAGCAAAAGGAAGAGGTTGGGATCTCACTCTCTCCTTCAAAGGTATGACCCAATAACCAGAAGATCTCCCACTAGGCCCAACATCTTATTAGAGTTTTCAACATCTCCCAATAGCAACAGGCTTGGAATTAAGGCTTGAACCTACAGGGCTTCAAGCAACAGTTCAGATAAAAAATATGGCAGTATGTAATTGTATATGAAGAGAATGTATATGTGTGCAAGTGTGCACACACATACACACACAATGCTTGGTTGGAAATGTGAAGAACCTTATTGCAAGTCTTTAGGTTCCACTATACCTTTATCTGTCATCTTACATTTGTGAGAAAGAACCTTGTGCCATAAATCCAGGGTCAGCAAACTCCTGGCCACATTCAGCCTGTTTAGGAGGTATAAATGTTTTCTCGAACATTTTTGAATATTGTAAACAATCAGAAGAAGATTTATGTTTTGTAATACATGAAAGAAAAAATTTAGTGTGCATAAATAAAGTTTTATTGGAATACAACCATTTATGTATTTTGTATTGCTGCTTTCATGCTAAAATGGCAGAATTGAGTAGTTGAAAATGGAAACCATATGGTCAAATGTGCATAAATTATTTACCCTCTGGTCCTTTACAGGAAAAATCATTGCTGACTCCTGCTGTAGATCACCTATTTTGAATGAAATGTGAGGGTACCAGGAAAGCCAAATTTCCACCAGGTCTCAAGGAACACTAGTTATCCAGTTTTGAGAGGAAATTAAATTTGCTTAACAAGTGATATGAATGAAGCAAAATGATATCTTTGTGGCTTACTCTTTGGAAACACAAGGAATAATTTTCCAACTTTAGACAATCTATTATGAACACATGTTTCTGTGTACTATAATTTTTATATCAAACAATGCATAGGATAGAACATGGGTGAAATTAAAGAAAATAAAATTTGTGATTCTATTCTATTACCTGATTAATTCTCCATTCTTCATTCAGGATGGAACCTGTATCTCCTTCAATATGAGCATAGTTTGTTCATGAAAGTCCAATTATCTAACTAGAAGGTACATGTAGGGGAAGTAAATGACTGCTCTGAAGACAAAAGGGAGTGCTTTGAGGTTCACAGGAGAAAACTATCCAGTGGAATTTCACTTATATCTCTTCAGATTTTGCCCTTTCTTCTATTGAAGTGTGACTGTGATATGTATTTATTCCAAATGATTACTGGGGCTGTATGTTGCCATTTTAGTGACATATCTGATATATTATCAAGGAATGTGCTTTCAATTTCTTCTGTGTCCTAAAATCTATAATGTTAGTATGTATATATACACAGTCATAGAATGCACAGTATATCCCTACATACACTATATGCTATTTGCATATTGTATTTATGCATTTTTATCCCAATGATATTGTTATTGCCATAACAATGTGATAATTATTGGCATAATCTATGAAAATTTAGCTTTATTTCATTGGAATGCAATTATCAATGGGCTTGTTGATCAGTATAAGAAAAGTCCTAAATAACACCTAAATGCTCTCATAGTAGCTAAATTTTCATCTACTAGTTGTACAGACACCAAACAATATAGAAAATAGAGGTCCAAAGCCATTTACATTGATAATTTCATAACTGAAGGACAGGAGATATGCAGAATACTTTAAATAGCTCTAGGGACCAATGTGTGTTACGGCCAAGAAAGAGAAATCTAAGTCATAAATTAAGTTTATTAGATCTGGTATATGGTATAGCCAGAGAGGCATGAAAGTGATACCATAAAGCTATGCTTTGCATTCATCCATGAATATTAGATTTATCAATTATGCTTAGTGGTTAGTCCATGCATGAAAGAGGGATTATAAAATTCACACAATCCTACAATGTAGCTGCAAAATATAGTTAAGTGTCTGACACTCACTTATATAAACCAAAACTATAATAAAACACAGGGTACTGACTTAACATTCCATGTTTCAGCCAGGATATGATATTTAAATTATTGTTATAAAAAAGTGTTTATAATAATTGCCATGTCACTGAATTGCAAGGAAATTCATTTTACTATGTAATTTTCTTACCATCTGTATTATACATATTTAATATTTAATGTTTTCTTCTTTCAAAAATCTATTGGCCTTTTACCATTTGACTAAATTTTCTCTTATAATTTGTCACAGATATATCTTGACCCTGCTGTCTCTTTCTCATTAAGTTCCTTAATAGTTGTACCAGCTTTCCTAACATCTAGAGCAGATTTGAAAACCTGATTCTTTTTTTTTTTTTCTTTTTTAGTACTTGGGATTGAACCCAGGGATGGTTAACCATTGAATCACATCCCCAGGCATTTTTAATTTTTTTTTTTTATTTTGAATCATGATCTTGCTGAGTTGCTTAGGGCCTCACTAATTTGTTTTGGCTGTCTTTTAACTCACTACCTTCCTGTCTCAGTCTCCAGAGATGCTGGGATTGCAGGCATGTGTCATTGCACCTAGCAAAAATATGATTCTTACTTTTAAGCTTTTTGTGAATTGAAGTCAGAATAGAATTTACTAACCAACTATTTCATACCACTTTTTCTATTTCTATCCTGATTCCAGCACCCATTTATCTCTCATCTGGATTATTCCAATAGTCTCCATAATTGTATCCTTGTTTTTCTACTTGTGTCTTCACACTCATTTCTCAACATAGTTCCTGTTTAAAAGGAAGTCTTCTAATTCCTCTATTCAAGTCTCCAGTGGATCCCCTTCTCATTCAGGGTAAAAACCCAAGGTACTTAACATGGTCTATGAAGCCTAATAATATCTTCCCTGAGGTTCAAAGTGTGAATGTCATATCTTACTATTTTCTCCCTCACTTATATTAGCCACCTAGCTTTTCTCTATGAACTGTCATTTTATATTGTATTTTCACATTTCCTTTTAAAAATGCTGTGAATCCAAAATACTCAAATAATTTTTTTTTTTACTTAATTGCCCACTGGATAGTTTCTTTAGGACTCAACAGTATAAATATTGATATGAAGAACACCGAAACCACAGCTATAACAATAGCAACTATAAGCTATCTTTGTTCTCTTGAGATTTTTTATTTATTTATTTTTTTGCTGAAACTACTTTTTTGTTGTTGTTGTTGTTTATGCCAGGTTGGAATGGGGAATCAATGAGCCATTGTGAGCAACCTACACACACTGTTGGTTTTGATATTTTCATGTCTTTTTGGTGGGACATAAGGGTACCATTGAAAATTTTTGCTTCAGTGCTTGAAAGAGTTAATGTAGCTTCCAGAAATGCTTATTACACTCCATGGGAGTAGCTTATGCATTAGGAGAACTTGGCTCAGTTTGTTGGTAAAAACGCACATCTGACATCTGCTGCAGGGAAGGATAGGGACATCAGCTATTAAAGGAGACTACAGTGGATTTGCTCCCTAGGAGAGCACTATCAGAGTAACTTTACTGATTATAAAGTGCTTAAATATAATATAATAATAAAGTCCAATGTGCTTTTTATCACTACTCCCACAGGTAATTAAATGAATGTAATTGGCATTATTTTATATGCCTGAATCTTTCTCCCTATTGCTTATAAGCTGACTTTCCCTCCGAGTTCACTAAATTACTATGAGTCTACACTCTCTCCACTTCAGTTTTGAGCAGTCAAGTGAGCCTGAAATTTCTCCAGTTTCTAGTTAAAACCTAAAATATGTGACATCATCAGAAGCTGGAGGAAATCAGTGGCTTATATGGATATGAGAATGTGGAGCTGCTATCTATTCAGATTATTTTATCATAATTTGTCTACATCTACCATCTGTGAGAGATTACTACTTCCACTAGGTTATCAATATATAGCTGCAAAAGTATTAGTATGACATAACCAGTACCACAGTTTAATAAACAGCCTCAACACACAAGTGAAATAAGAATATTAATAAGTCAATTTCAATAAATACAATGGCATCATAAAGCAAATAGATTATTAAGCAAAACTTATATTTTAAATATTTTTTACAGTTTTTATTCTTTTTAGGTATACATGACAGAATCTATTTTGACATATTTATGAAAACATGAAATATATCTTATTCTAATTAGGATCCCAGTCTTGTGAATGCACATGATGTTGAGATTCACTATGGTGTATTCATATATATAAGTAGGAAAATTATATCAGATTTATGTTTTTAATTACAGTATTATGTGATGAGCACATGAATGCAAATATTTCTTATGTGATTCTTTGAAATTTAATGGTCAAATTTAAGAAACATTGTCTATAAATAGCTAAAAAGATATTAAATTATTAAATTAAAAACAATGGAAGATACAGTAGCATCATTCAGTGAACAATCAGAAATCTTTGGCTTGATTAAATTATCAACTAAACACATTTACTTTATTAAATACATGCATATATGTTAGTGGGAAATTAATCTCTTAAATCACTGTATTTTTCTGAATACTTCAGTTAATCAAATGTAATGACTGATTAAAACATACTTTAAAATCTATAATTTCTTTTTTTTTAATGCAACTTATTTTATTTCAAATATTTACCTAGATTTTAGCCACTTTTCATATATGCCAGAGGAGTTTAGCAATAGTATCAGAAATTAAATGCAATATGCCTAAGTCATTTTTTATTTTTTTATTTATATATGACAGTGGAATGCATTACAATTCTTATTACACATATAGAGCACAATTTTTCATATCTGCAGTTATATACAAAGTATATTCACACTAATTCATGTCTTCATACTTGTACTTTGGATAATAATGATCATCACATTCCACCATCATTAATAACCCCATGCTCCCTCCCTTCCCTTCCAACCCCTCTGCCCTATCTAGAGTTCCTCCCATGCTCCCTCTCCCTATCCCACTATGAATCAGCATTTGGTAATCCCTCTCCTTGGTCTACACACAAAGGACTTAAAAATAGAATACTACAGGGACACAGCCACATCAAATTTTATAGCAGCACAATTCACAATAGCTAAACTGGGGAACCAGCCTAGATGCCCTTCAATAAATGAATGGATAAAAAGATTTGGCATATATACACAATGGAATATTCCTCAGCAATAAAAGAGAATAAAACCATATTCTCTGGCATTTTCAGGTAAATGGATGGAGTTAGAGAAGATAATGCTAAAAATCTATAATTTCTGACTATAAAAATTTTGACAAATTCTCTAGGTTTTTTATAACCACCTATCAGGGGCTTTTAAAATACATATAAAACAATTTTCAGTTAACGAACCACATTTTGCTATTCAGTGGCCATTTCCAAATATACAGAAATAACTTTTTGAATAAAAATTGTAGTTTAGGAAATTACATATTTGTAGCTCATTATTTAGGAGTACATTTCAATAATTTTCAGCTAATTATATTATTGTAGGTGACCCAAAATTAAATATCTGTTTCATATATTAGTTTTTTATATTATTGAAGTAAGATGCCCTAACTTTTTCTTGAAAGTGATGATATTTGTATATTAATATATATGTGGTTTAAAAGTATAGGATGCTTTTTTGTAAATTAGATATTGCCTCATTTGGCATATTGGAACATGAGAAAACTAACACATAAGAAGATAATTTTTTTAAAGATGGTGCTGGGGATTAAACCCAGGGCCTTGTGCATGCTAGGCAAACACTTTACCAACTGAGATAAGATGAATGGATAAAGAAAATGTGGTATATATACACAATGGAATATCACTCACCATTAAAAGAGAATAAAAAAATGGCATTTGCAGGTAAATGGATGGAGTTGGAGGATATAATGCTAAGAGAAGTAAGCCAATCCCAAAAAACCAAATGCCAAATGTATTCTCTGATATAAGGATGCTGATTCATAATGGAGACAGGGGCAGGGGGGAGAATTTGATTAATAGATGAATGTTAGATAGGGCAAAGGGGAGGGAGGTGAAGGGAGGGGCATGGGGGCAGGAAAGACAGTGGAATGGGATGGATATCATTACTCTAAGTATATGTATGAAAACATGAATGCTGTGACTATTTTGTATAACCAGAGACATGAAAGCTTGTGCTCTGTTTGTGTAATATGAATTAAATTGCATTCTGCTGTTGTATATAACAAATTAGAATAAATAAAATAAACAATAAACAAATAAATAAAAGAAGTCAAATAATATCTTTAACATGCTGTACTTCTTTGTCTTCCACCTTACTTGAAGTTGCATGCAATTTCTGCAGTTAGTGATTATTGCTCTAATTTTTCCCTGTTTGTGCAAATAAGTAGTGGTTGAGAAAAATATAGAGAACTGTACTGTAAATCATTGAATCTAAATAGAGCTAGGGTCTAAAAATCTCTAGAAGATTGTCAAGATTGCTATCCCATAAGATTGACTATTATTTCCTGAGGCTGACTATTGTTAAAACATTTCAAAGCTTGTCTTTAGGAGTGAATATTTTTGAAAAATAGATATACTGATATTCTCTTAGCTCTTCTTCATAATAGTAAATGTTCTTTGCCTTTTGTACTTTCACAGGCCACTGGTCCTCAGTTATGGAGCTAAAACCTGAAACTAGGAAAAGGAAGTGAATATATGCAAAAAGATAATCCCTCAGCTGCTATGATTTATTACTAAGAGTTCACTGTATTAAAAAATACCTCACAGAAATAGTAAGTTGTCAATTTATCAGTCAAAATGACATATAATCCCTGAAAAAGTTCAATCATATAAATCCTAATATTAAATTTTAATTTGCATTTAAGTGGTTTGAGCTTCATTGACAAATATACCATCATAGGCATAACTTTCTTGAGGTTTAAAATAGCAGCATCAATGTATTAAGTATAATCTTGCATTTATAGATGGTTCATAGAGTTAATGAGAAAAATCCCAACTTGTATTTAATCTTGCAAGGCTGAAATATTCAGTAAACTATTTGTTCAACTTGTCAATTTAACATAAGTATTTTGTTGAAATTCCTAAGGATATTGTCTAGTTGCCTGGCAATGGATTGTTGAGAAATTCATTTAAAGTTCACTGAACATAGGAAGTATGTAATTTATTTAAATCCCTCACTTATTAAATCAGGATTTGAATTTTTAAAATATTGATTTTTTTCCAACTAAAGAAATGGACTTGAAAAGAATTAGCAAAATCTCTGTAGAATTGTGACACAATAGTTCTGATGAATATGTTCTCTATGAAAGTTTTCACTGATATGAACTGAAAACTGAATTTAGATGAATAAATTTACTTTTGTTTATTGGATTTTTAGTTTTGTTTTCCAGAAAGAAACTCAGTTTTAAATGTTTTAAAATTTCAGCAATACCTCCCTTTTCAGAAAAATGAGTGCATGTATTTGCATATTGAATGGGCATACATAGTAACAAAGTTTACAAAAGAAACTCCTGAATTTCTTAAGAAATAATTCATGATATGAGTAAGAAGAGACATTGTTAGTAAGCATAGACTTCTGAAGCATAAATATGATATTTTAAAACACATATACATTTAGCATCTGACTTTGTGTCTTAGTTTTTATCTACCATATACTATTTATTTTATAAAGTTTGTATTGGTGTTATTGTTCTCTGTAAGGTAAACACCTGATTCCAGTCACATTAGTATCTATTATTGGGTTTCAAATCTTAAATCTTAGATATCATCCTTATCAAGCTATTATTAAAACTAAACTCATGAATTCTTGTTATACAAAAATACGTCTTTTGACTTAAAGAGATACCAGTACATTTTTTCCAGATTAGTGTAAATACAATGTAGATAAAATTCAAAATAATAAGTATGAAAATAATTTTGGGGCAGAGAATCCTTTATATTAATCAAATAATGTGCATGGCATGTAACCACAATTACATGATCACATGTTCTCAGCCCATTCATGTCCATTATTTCTTTCATGGAATTATAGAAAGGATTCTTAGGGAGAAAGCCACATTGTTCCTAAATTCATAATTGGCAATTACCAGAAAAGATAAACTTTAAATTAAATCTTGATAAAGTTAAAAATACTTTTTAAAAATATTGACAACATACACTGTTTTCTCCTTCTGATCTAATAAAGGAATTTAGCAAAAATATGAATTTCAAGAAGTTCATAGTGCCTCACAAACTCTGGGGGATAAAAAGATGAATTACACCTGGCACTTTCCCTGAGGGAGCTCATTTTAGGGGAGATAAGAAATATAGACAAATAAATGTAAATTAAAGGAAAAACTGGTTGATTCCAGAAATACAAAGAGTCTCAGCCATTGGAGATGGTAGGAAGGAGACTTCCATTTAGGCAGAAGAAGGATTCCTAGTATGGAATCAAGTTTAGACATGTGGGTCATCAGTAAAAAAGGTGTTTCAAAAGTAAGAATGGTACTATTAAAGGACCAAACACAGGGAATCTCTGATGTGCAATGATACACAGAAAACAGTTCAGGTTTGTTAAGTTAAATATATGAAACAAGGTTGTTGAAAGGAAATTTGAAAGGTTAGTTTTAGGTCTTGGATGTCAGGTGGAATAGCTCATTTGACATATATAGTTTAGGAACTAGAGAGTCAGAACTATGCTTTAGGGAATTTATTTTGGCAGGGAAACCATTAAAGAATCTGTTTTCCATATGATTAACTATATTTTTTTTCTTTTGATGCAATAGAATGGTAGGTAATTATACAGAATAATAGGTTTTATTGTAGCATATTCCTATGCACATAAAAAGGTAATTTGATCCATATTATCCCCCAATACCTTCTCTACCCTCTTCTTCTCCTGTTCTCCTTCCTCTAGCTTAATGGTCTCACTTATGCTTTTATGGCATCCCTTATATTTCCTCATAGTTTCCACATATGAGAGAAAACAAGATGATTTCTGAGTATTGTCTATATCACCCCAAATTATGGTCTCCAGTTCCATCTATTTTACTACAAATACAATAATTCTGTTCTTCTTTATGGGTGAATAAAAGTCTATTGGCTTGATTATAGTTATAAACATCACTATTAAATGTATACTGACAATGGCGTGCTGGAGCTCACTAGTACTTCTTTCTTAGAACCAACTGTGCACTTCTTTTTCCAACTCCATCCAGTGATAGCAAGTTGTTAGATTCAAACAGAAAACAATGGAAGTATTTACACCACAGAAACTGACAAATGTTAAAACAGGTTTGTTTTTCTGCCCTGAGAACTATCCATTAAATTTTGACCAATACACTATTGGATGAACATGACACTATGTTAGTTTACACTATTGATTTTTTTGTGTGCAGACTTTAAATCTCATTAAACCTTTAAAATTGATGAAAGACATTTGAGAGAATATGTGATTATTATAATTGTTGCCTTTGTTACAAAAAGGAGATCATAATCTACAAAACTTAGAATTACAATTTTATCCTCTAAAGAATTAAAACTCTTGGTAAATTTAAATGTTAAACTCTACCAATTCTTTGGAGGAATTAATTAAAAATACTTTGTTGTTTGTTTTACTTCAGTATTGGTAATGTGGTAGACTCTGTTTGTTTCTCCAGATAGTTTGTGTGGGTTGTTCTAAATATAATAAGCATGACATGGGTGCCAAGGGAAATAAGTACTATTTTTTATTGAGAGGATCAAATGAGCAACAAATATGCCTAGAGCGTCATTGAAAAAAGAGTGTCATTATTTTATCAAATATTTTATTTAAAATGGCATTGTATTTATAGAAGATACATTTTATAGTCAATTTGACTAAAAGATACATATTAATATGAAGAATACAGAAAAATATTTTTGCCTTGATTCAAAGCTCTTTTCACGTATAATTGCCTCCAACATACTTTCTCATGGGATTAAGTAATGTTACCCTCACATCTAAAACTTATTATAAAGCTTTTCTTTGGAGTTCACAAAATTTAATTAAGATAGAACAATAAAAGGAGGAAACTGAATGTTCATGTATACATACACGTACATAGAAACAAACAGTAAAATACAAAGCAGAGACAACAGGAAAAAATTATTTATTTTCTCTTCTCTAGATTATACCTTCAGAGTAGTAAGATATCTTTGAAATGATATCATACATTATAATGGTTTTCAAACAAACACCATCTTCTTTGCATGATATTCTTCTATTGTAACGTGAAGCATAGGACATAGAAAATACACTAAATGATTATAGTAATAATATTGCACAATTTGTGTTTTAAAATGTAATTTATGTTTTGAAATATACTTTGTGTTCCACTTTCCCCTTCTTTTATAGCAATATAAAAAACATTTGGTTTTTGTCTTCTGTGGGTATAATCTATAAAAACTGTGATTCTGCCTCAGTAATTCTTTTTATGCTATTATTATTATTATTATTATTATTATTATTATTATTATTATTATTTTGTAGGCATGGCTTGAGTCACTAACTGGGTGTGTGAACTGATACAGTCTCCATCCCTTTTTGATAATCAATATAATTAAAATTACCAATCTTTCATGCAGTTTTACTTTGAATCTATACTTAGCACTGTTTTCACTTTGGGATGTGATGCTGCTATTGTGTTGAATACTGAAACATGATATATGGCACAGTGAAACCTAAACACAGTATATTTATGGCTGAGATTTCTAGGTTACATATAAAAGAGTGAACAAGTAAATAATATATATATATATATATATATATATATATATATATATATATATATATATATATATATTGTTGTTGTTTTTGCTTCTTAGAAGTCAGACTAAATGGTTTTCCCCATCTTCTCATCTTTCAGACAGAAATTTGAAATACATTGGGTAGGAATAATACAGAGACAGATTTTTTGAAGTCTAATTTTAAAACATGCACACAATGTATTTCCAAGTAATGAGGAGAAAAGGTTTAATATCCCAGGGGGGGAAAAAAAAACTTTATCCAGCTCAATGAATTGTCAAAGTCAAAGTAGCTATAAACACAGGAGCTACTTTGGATTATCCATTCCCTTCATGGATGAGCCTTAAGTGCAGGGTTGAGGGCTGTATGGGAGGGAAGAGAATACTTGCTGACTATATTTTTTTCCAGGTCAGGCTAAAGTATGTCATTCATATCAGTATTAGTTATATACCATGCTTATTAATTTCTTAAAATGCAGGAATTTAATAGTTCAGAAGAAATGCCAGATAATCTAACTTTCTGAGGCTTGGTGGAGATATACAATCTTCTGAGAACACATCATTTCAAAATACAAATAATTATTACTTAACAAGTGACATCTATCTTTTTAAAGAAAAATGACTTTCTCTTTCTTTCCATTGTCTTCTTTCTCACTTTGGTTACATTCAGAGTGTACTCTCTCTCAAAATTTTTAAAACTTTGGTACAAGAGGACCTCCATTTCTTAAGATATAACTCAAAGTAAATGAAACAAAAGTGATATGTTTTGGAGAGTAAGCTATCCAGTTTTGATAAGTAGATGCACTAGGCACGTAACCTTATTTATAAGTCAGATAATTAATTACTAAACAATTTGCCCCTAAGTTATTATAATTACTAAAAATAACATATCTTGTTATTTTTTGCATAGTTTCTTATCCACAGAAGCTAAATGTAGCAGAAGCCTGAATTTTAAGTAGAAAAAATGATTATTTTAAATGAAATAATACTTTTTAAATTTAAAAGTAGTATGTTAAAAATATCTATTAGAGCTGGGCATGGTGGTACATGCGTGTAATCCCAGTGGCTCCAGAGGATGAGGCAGGAGAATTCCAAGTCCAAAGCTAGCCTCAGCAACTTAGCAAGGCCCTAAGCAACTTAGCGAGCCCTGTCTCAAAATAAAAAAATAAAAATGGCTGAGGATGTGGTTCAGTGATTAGGTACCCCTGGATTCAATCCTTGGTACCAGAAACAAAAAAATTGTTAGAAAACAAATTCATCCTGTGGCATTGACAGTTCATCATTTCATATCATATACAGTTTTAAAGGATCTCCTATGAAATTTAAGGCAATTTTTATAATTAGGATTTCAATTTTAGTAAACTTCAGTTGAACATTGAAGGATTCAAATTGCGTTTGTAGATGGAAAAAGAAAATAAGATCTGTAGATAAGCTTTTAATTAAAACTTCATATTTCATATTTACTAAAGTTGATAGTTTCTTTTGTATTTAGTTACTCTATTTTCCATACTTCATTACCCAAAATTAAGCTTATCTTAGCACCAATGATTTTTAGTATGATTTATTGTATTTTTTTATTTTTATTAGTGTATGTCAATAATACAGCATGGTGGATTACATTGTGGCATATTCACACATGTGTAAAAACTCAAGTGGAATAATTTCACTCTGTAATACTTCCTCCACATTCCTTACTCAGTTTCCCCATCCCTTTCCTCTATTCTAATGGTGAGAAATTTGAAATCCTAATAATCTTCTATACTTTTTATGTAGTCCTTTTTCCCTCTAGTTTCCACATATGAGGGAAAATATATAAACCTTTTCTCTCTGAATTAGACTTATTCCACTCAAATTTCAAATCTCCAGTTCCATGAGTTTTCCTGCAAATTACATAATTTCATTTTACTTATAGCTAAATAAAACTAAATTGTGTATATGTATAGCACATTTCCCTGTTTTTTTTTTCCTTGTAAAAGTCATCCCATTTACTGATTCTTTCTCTTATTGCCTGAGCTATAGGGGTTGTATTCAAGAGGTCTTTGCCTACACCAATGTGTTAAAAGTCTTTCCTCTTTTTTTCCCCTCTCACAATTTCAAAGTTCTGGTCTTATACTTTGGTCTTTGATCCATTTTGTGTTCACTTTTGTACAGGGCAAGAGATAAAGATCTGGTTTCAGTTTCCTACATACAGATATCCATTTTTCTCAGCCCCAATTGTTAAAGAGGTTGTCCTTTATCCAGTGTGGGTTTTTGGCAGTCACGTCAAGAATCAGGTGGCTCTAAGTGTGTGGGTGTGTATCTATATCTTCTATTCTCCATCAGTCTACATGTCAGTGTTTATGTAAGTATCATATGGCTTTTGTTCCTGTAGCTCAGAATTATAATTTGAAATCAAGTATTATGATGTTCTCAGTATTGATCTTTCACATCAAGATTGCTTTGGTTATTTGGGGTCATTTGTTCTTCCATACAAAGGATTGTTTATCTAGTTCTATAAAGAATATCATTCATATTTTGATGGGGATTGAATTGAATCTATACAACACTGTGGTTATTATGGACATTTAAACAATATTAATTCTGCCTGTCTATGAACATGAGAGATCTTTCCATCATCTAGTATCTTCTTCAATTTATTTCTTCAGTATTCTACAATTTTCATTTTAGTGTTCTTTAATTTTCACCTGCCTTGTATACTTTATTCCTCAGTATTTTATTCTTTCTGAAGAGCCTACAAATGAATTGTTTTCCTGATTTCTCTGTGAAGTCATGATTTGTCTAGAGAAAAGTCATTGATTTTTGTATTTCGAATATTTATCCTGCTTGTTAATGTGATTTTAATATCAATGTTTAGAAAATATTTGGTTTTAAAATATTTTTCTTATTGGTATATGCATATCAATTTTTTGAAGATCCAGAAACACACATTGATTCTGTTCTTCCCATTACTGGTAAAATCTTGAGTGTTATTATTATAAGAAATTAAATTTCCTTTATTTATTAGTAACCAGACATTTGTACATCAATAAAAATATTTTTTTAAACACGCACAATATTGATGTAAATTAAAGGTTTGTTTTTCTTGTATTTCTTATCATCTCATTAGCATAAATATGAAAGATGGTAGAATAATCTCTCCGCATGAAATTAAGAGTTTATTGGAAGCCTGTTTTTATGCTTTGTCCATTTATTCATTAGTCACTTGAGAATGCTCTCAACACACTTTTTAAATGTACGGATGGGAGCTAGACTTTCTGAGCTCCAAGTTTTGCTTTTTGACACTTTCTAATTGTATGATCTTGGACAATTATTCTGTACCCCAGTTTTCTTACGTTTTAAAATGAAGACACAATAGAACTTATCACATAGAGTAGTTAAGCTAAGTATCAGAAAAGTAGATTGTAAATAGTTCAAGTGTAATGTATATTGTAGCATATACATCTTTATAGTCCTAGTACCTACAATAGATTCTAACATACAGATTATGCAAATAATATGTATTTTGAATAAAGCTAAAAGTTCTATTGAATGTTAGAAGTTGATTATAATTCCCTTGCAAATTCTTATCCAGATTACACTGGTTTTCCAATATGACAGGAAATTTAATTCTCTCTACTAATTCACATTCCAATGGGATAAATATTTGTTAAAAAAATTATAGCATATGGGGGCTGGGGTTGTGGCTCAGTGGTAGAGTGCTTTGCGTAGCATGTGCAAGGCACTGGGTTTGATCCTCAGCACTACATAAAAATGGGTAAATAAAATAAAGGTATAAAAAATGTTGTATTTGTTTAAAAAAAGAATTTGTAGCATAGTGTGGAATAGTCTGCTTGCATCAACCCAACTAGATGGCATGCTTTTTAGTAAATCACATTAATGTTCAAAAGTATATTCATAAAAATTAGTACACCACAACAAATAACTTTCAACATATTTCACAGAACCAAATAATGGGCTAAAGTATGGAGTAATGCAAAGATGGATGGATAGAAGAGTATGTGAACAAATACTTTATGTGAAATATAGTTTGAAAATGTCAGTAACCATCCAATTCCAAGCATTAAATCAGTAAAGTTTTCTTCCATTTCTTCTTCTTTTCTTCATCCGCACATTATAAATCTTTGTATTCTAACATGTCATTTCTAACTACCCAGTGTTTTTTTACAAATGATTACATACCTTCTTCATTACTAGAAATTGGATGACTAAATTGTCTTTAAACCTTTAATGTTTCAAGGCATAGGTACATCAATAAAGAAACTGTTTCTTTATGACTGTGGCATGAAAAATGATCCAGCCACAATTCTGAATACAGTATACCAAATGGGTAAAAATACACCTATATACTAATTAGATGTTTATTATTTGTGAGCAGAAACAAAATATCACAAGTCATTGAGATACATTCTAATGTGTAGGTTACATTGTTATTTTGCTCTACTATTAACAATATATTGAAAAATATACAAATCTACATTTCTTTTCCAGCTGCAGGGGAAGATGCAAGGGTAGATAGAGCTTCACTAATAAAATTGTATAATATTGGTTTCAATAAATTCCCAAAGAATGAGATGGCTATTAGGTTAAGAGTTAATCAAATAGAAATTAACTGTTAAAGTGTTAGAGAGAACCTGGCTAAATAATTCTAGGCATTCAGGTGATTAACAACAAAAAAATGTTTGATACTGCTCATTGCTGTATACCTCCACAAATACTCTAAAAAAACACTCATGGACTGTGTTTGTTAAAATGTAAACATTATTGCACATGAATTATGGCTAAATAAAATACTTAAATAATTTTGGAAGTGTAAACACTGTTACAAATACTTTGATCTAACTGTCATACAATATAATTTCCTTAGTTTCTACCCAACTCCAAAGAAAGCTGCCTCATGCATAGTGAGGAGTAACAAAGAGGTAAAGTTCTATATCCACTTTCCTTCACAATTTACTTCTCAAATCATTTATATCCTCTTAGTAACACACAGGAGTTAGAATAAATGTCCCATCCCCCACTCCTGCTTTAGTAAACCTGCATATTTAGCTGGTATGATCTGGTCTATGCTTTGGAATTTAGATTCCTTATGATTAAAAACACAATAGTACACACAATATTTTTAAAAAACTATTAAATATTGAAAGAAAATGAAGAAAGAACTTATAAATGTTCAATTTTTAAATTGTCTTTTTCAGTGAGGTTTTTTTGGAATGAGGTGAGAATGGTTAATACTGAAATTAAAATCATATATTTTAAAAAGAATGCATAACCATGGTGATTTTCAAGTCTACATTGATTGATATTCTCCTTTTTATGTATTATAAATCACAGAGGAACAAAAAAGTTGTGGTGAATATATAACCAACTTGGGGGAAAATATATTGAAAAACAGAATCATATGTGTATCCCAGTTAGAATTTTCAATTCATTCTATCTTTGTCATGTTATTTCTGCATTTTTACTAAGTATCTCAAACAGAGTAGAAACTATTACAGATTGACACATTCCACAAGATCTTAATCAATGTAGTAGCTATAGATTTGCTTACAATTTACTTACTTTATTTTTCTCTAAATTATAGTAAACATTACATATTATCAATTTTAAGATATATTCTTTATGCTTGTGATACATTTGGGTTATATCATGTCTGCAATTTCTAGTCTATGAAAATATATCACTTTTCCTAAAATTCCTAGCTTTTTTCTCTACTGAGACTCTCTGAAATATATACAATCAAAACTTTATGATGTGAGAAAATTTTATTATTTACTATTTTGTCTGGATTATAGAATAACAAATTTTACCAATAAAACCATTATATTTTTACTGCTACAATTAGACACAAATATTACCCCACTGTGAGAAACATCTATAAAATTTATTTTATTCATAAATGTTCATTGAATGCTAAATATATTTGTATTCACAACAGTAATTCTTTCCTGGGTACTAAATATTAATTATAGTACTATTCGCATATTTATATACTTAAGTTGTCATTTGAATTTAATATGCTACTAGAAACTACTTTATTACCTTTCAGGTGTTTCTCAAATCTCCTGAGTGTGCTTTATTGCATTCGTGGAAGACAATTTATATTTATTGGTATGAATACATACTATAGGTATAGTATGGAGCACAGGGCCTCAAATCACGTACTCAACAGAGAGCAGCATGATAATAAACCCCAATATGTCAACCTACTACTTTTAAAACTAACTTTGAGTCAACTTAAAGTCACATTTTCAAGGTTTTGCATTTGTTATATTAACCTTGTTTGGGTATTGTTTATGAAGGCAATTCATTTATCTATACCTTACCTTCTGTAATTAGAAAATAAGAATGCAATCATCAGGGGTATTCTGAAAATTGTCAAACTAGAATTTTTAGGTTAGGTAGAATTTTTTCATGTATTTTTTTATTTATATATGACAGCAGAATGCATTACAATTCTTATTACACACATAGAGCACGATTTTTCATATCTCTGATTGTATACATACTATATTCACACCAATTTGTGTCTTCATACCTGTGCTTTGGATAGTAATGAACATCACATTCCACCATCATGAATTACTCCATGCCCCCTCGCTTCCTCTCCAATCCCTCTGCCATATCTAGAGTTCATCTATTGCTCCCATGTTCCTGCTCCCTATCCCACTATGAATCAGCCTCCTTATATCAAAGAAAACATTAGGAATATGTTTTTTTTTTGGGGGGGGATTGGCTAATTTCACTTAGCATTATCTTCTCTAACTCTATCCATTTACCTGGAAATGACATGATTTTATTCTCTTTTATTGCTGAGTAATAGTCCGTTGTGTATTATGCCACATTGCTTTTTTTTTTTTTCCATTCATCTACTGAAGGGCATCTAGGTTGGTTCCACAGTTTAGCTATTGTGAATTTTGCTGCTATAAACATTGACGTGGCTGTGTCCCTGTATAATGCTGTTTTTTAAGTTCTTTGGGTATAGACCAAGGAGAGGGATAGCTGGGTCAAATGGTGGTTCCATTCCCAATTTTCCAAGAAATCTCCATACTGCTTTCCATATGGGACCAATTTGCAGTCCCTCCAGCAGTGTATGAATGTACCTTTTCCCCCACATCCTTCTCAACACTTATTGTTGTTTGTATGCATAATAGCTGCCATTCTGACTGGAGTGAGATGATATCTTAGAGTAGTTTTGATTTGCATTTCTCTAATTGCTAGTGATGATGAGTATTTTTTCATGTATCTGTTGATTGATTGTACATCATCTTCTGAGAAGTGTCTGTTCGGGTCCTTGGCCCATTTATTGATTGGGTTATTTGTTTTTTTGGTGTTTAGCTTTTTGAGTTCTTTATATACCCTAGAGATTAGTGCTCTATCTGATGTGTGAGGAGTAAAGATTTGCTCCCAAGATGTAGGCTCTCAATTCACCTCACAGATTGTTTCTTTTGCTGCAAAGAAACTTTTTAGTTTGAGTCCATTCCATTTATTGATTATTGATTTTAAGTCTTGTGCTATAGGATTCTTATTAAGGAAGTTGGGACCTAATCCCGAATGATGGAGATTAAGGCCTACTTTTTCTTCTATTAGACGCAGAGTCTCTGGTTGTATTCCTAGGTCCTTGATCCATTTTGAGTTGAGTTTTGTGCATGGTGAGAGATAGGGGTTTAATTTCATTTTGCTGCATATGGATTCCCAGTTTTCCCAGCACCATTTGTTGAAGAGGCTATCTTTTCACTAATGCATGTTCTTGGCACCTTTGTCTAATATAAGATAATTGTAGTTTTGTGGGTCAGTCTCTGTGTCCTCTATTCTGTGCCATTGGTCTACCAGTCTGTTTTGGTGCCAATACCATGCTGTTTTTGCTAATATTGCTCTGTAGTATAGTTTAAGGTCTGGCATAGTGATGCTACCTGCTTCAGTCTTCCTGCTAAGAATTGCTTTAGTATTTTTGAGTCTCTTATTTTTCCAGATGAATTTCACAATTGATTTTTCTATTTCTATGAGGAATGTCATTGGAGTTTTGATTGGAATTGCATTAAATCTGTATAGTGCTTTTGGAAGTATGCTCATTTTGATATTATTAATTCTGCATATCCAAGAGCAAGGCAGATTTTTCCATCTTCTAAGGTCTTCTTTGGTTTCTTTCTTTAGGGTTTGTAATTTTCATTATATAGATCTTTCACCTCTTTCATTAAATTGATTCCCAAGTTTTTTTTTTTTTTTTTGAGACTATTGAGAACTGGGTAGTTTTCCTCATTTCCATTTCTGAGGTTTTGTCACTGATATACAGAAATGCCTTTGAATTATGGGTGTTGATTTTATATCCTGCTACTTTGCTGATTCATTTACTAGTTCTAGGAATTTTCTGGTGGATCTTTTAGGATCTTCCAGGTTTAGAATCATTCGTATCATCAGCAAATAGTGCTAATTTGAGTTGTTCTTTTTCTGTGTGTATCCCTTTAATTTCTTTCATCTATCTAATTGCTCTGGCCAGTGTTTCAAGAACTATGTTAAATAGAAGTGATGAAAGAGGGCATCCCTGTCTTGTTCCAGTTTTTAGAGGGAATGCCTTCAATTTTTCTCCATTTAGAATGATGTTGGCCTGGGGCTTAATGTAGATAGCTTTTATGATGTTGAGTTATGTTCCTGTTATCACAAGTTTTTCTAGTGTTTTGAACATAAAGGGGTACTGTATTTTGTCAAATGCTTTTTCTGTATCTATTGAGATGATCATATGATTCTTATCTTTAAGTCTATTGATGTGATGAATTATATTTATTGATTTCCTTATGTTGAACCATATAGAAATCATACAGAATCCCACTTGATCATGGTGCACAATCTTTTTGATATGTTTTTGTATTCAATTTGCCAGAATTTTATTAAGGATTTTTGCATCTATGTTCATTAGAGATATTGGTCTGAAGTTTTCTTTTGATGTGTCTTTGCCTGATTTTGGAATCAGAGTGATTTCGGCCTCATAGAATGAGTTTGGACGTGCTGCCTCTTTTTCTATTCCCTGAAATAAATTGGAGAGTATTGGTATTCATTCTTCTTTAAAGATCTTGTAGAACTTGGCTGTGTATCCTTCCAGTCCTGGGCTTTTCTTGGTTGGTAGACTTTTGATGGCATCTGCTATTTCGTCACTTGGAATTAATCTGTTTAAATTGTGTATATCATCCTGATTTATTTTGGGCAAATTATATGACTCTAGAAATTTGTCGATACCTTTAATGTTTTCTATTTTATTGGAGTACAAGTTTTCAAAATGATTTCTAATTATCGTCTGTATTTCTGTAGTGTCTGTTGTGATATTTCGTTTTTCATCTCATATGTTAGTGATTTGAGTTTTCTCTCTTCCTCTCTTTGTTAGCATGGCTAAGGGCCTGTCAATTTTATTTATTTTTTCAAATAACCAATTTTTTTGTTCTGTCATTTTTACAATTGTTTCTTTTGTTTCAATTTCATGGATTTCAGCTCTGATTTTAATTAGTTCTTGTCTTCTGCTGCTTTTGGTGATGATTTTTTCTTCTTTTTTTAGGGCTTTGAGATGTAATGTTAAGTCATTTATTTGTTAACTTTTTCTTCTTTTAGGGAATCAACTCCATGCAATGAACTTTCCTCTTAGAACTACTTTCATAGTGTCCCAGAGATTTTAATATGTTGTATCTGTGTTCTCATTCACCTCTAAAATTGTTTTAATCTCCTCCTTGATGTCTTCTGTCACCCATTGTTCATTCAGTAGCACATTATTTAGTCTCCAGGTGTCAGAGTGGATTTTACTTCTTATTTTATCATTGATTTCTAATTTCTTTCCATTATGATATGATAGAATGCAGGGTAGTGTCTTTACTTTTTTACATTTGCTAAGAGTTTCTTTGTGGCAAAGTATATGGTCTATTTTAGAGAAGGATCCATGTGCTTCTGAGAAGTATATTCTCTCATTGAAGGTTGGAATATTCTATATATGTCAGTTAAGTAATTGATTGTATTATTGAGTTCTATAGTTTCTTTGTTTAGTTTTTGTTTTGAAGATCTATCTAGTGAAGAAAGAGGTTTGTCAGAGTCACCCAAAATTATTTTATTGTGGTGTATTTGACTCTTGAACTTGAGAAGCATTTGTTTGATGAACATAGCTGCTCCATTGTTTGGGGCATATATATTTATAATTGTTAAGTCTTCTTGGTGTACAATTCCCTTGAGCTGTATGTAGTGTCCTTCTTTTTCATTTTTGATTGACTTTAGTTTGAAGTCTACTTTATTTGATATGAGAATGGAATCCCTGCTTGTTTCTGCAGTTCATGTGAGTGATATGATTTTTCCAAACTCTTCACCTTCAGTCTGTGAATGTCTATTTCTATGAGATGAGTCTCTTGGAGGCAGCATATTTTGGGGTATATTTTTTATCCAATATGCTAATCTATGCCTTTTAATTGGTGAGTTTAGGCCATTAACATTCAGGGTTATTATTGAGACATGATTTGTATCCCTAGCCATTTTTGTTTATTTTTGGTGTTTAACTTGACTTGGTTTCTCCTCTGATTAGATTTTCCTTTATTGTAATCTCTCCCTCTGCTGATTTTCATCATTGTTTTTCATTTCCTTTTCTTGGAATATGTTGCTGAGGATGTTCTGTAGTGCAGGCTTTCTAGTTGTAAAATTCTTTTAACCTTTGTTTATCATGGAAGGCTTTTATTTCATCATCAAATCTAAAGCTTAGTTTTGCTGGATATAAGATTCTTGGTTGGCATCCATTATCTTTCAGAGCTTGATATATGTTATTTCACGATCTCCTGCCTTTGAGGGTCTGGGTTGCAAAATCTACTAAGATACGAATTGGTCTCCCCCCCTATATGTGATCTGATTCCTCTCTCTTGCAGCTTTTAAGATTCTATCCTTATTCTGTATGCTAAGCATTTTCATTATAATGTGCCTTGGTGTACATCTGTTGTAATTCTGTACATTTGGTGTCCTGTAAGCCTCTTGTATTTGGTTTTCCAATTTGTTCTTCATGCTTGGGAAATTTTCTAATATTATCTCATTGAAGAGATTGTGCATTCCTTTGGTTTGAAATTCTGTGCCTTCCTCTATCCCAATAACTCTTAGATTTAGTCTTTTGTTGTTGTCCCATAATTCTTGGATGTTCTGTTCATGGTTTCTACCTTTCTTCACTGTGTGATCAACTTTATTTTCCAAATTGTATACTTTGTCTTCATTATCTGACGTTCTTTCTTCCAAGTAAATCTAGTCTGTTGGTCTGTTGGTTATGTTTTCTATTGAGTTTTTTATTTGATTTATTGTATCCTTCATTTCAAGGATTTCTGACTGTTTTTTTTTCAGGGTCTCTCTCTCTCTCTCTCTCTCTCTCTCTCTCTCTCTCTCTGTCTCGATGTAATAATCCTTTGCTACCTGTAGTTACTCTCTTATCTCATTGTTGGAGTGATCAATTTTTGCTTGTGTTTGCTCATTTAGGTCATTCTTTAATTCTCAGATCATTTTAATTATGAACCTTCTGAACTCCTTCTCTGAAATTTCATCAACTTCATTGTCCATAGGTTCTGTTATTATAGTATCCTGGTTTGTTTGGTACACTTTCCTCCCTTGTTTTTTCACGTTGTCTATGTGTCTTCCTTTCTTGCAGTGTGGATCTGAGATATTACAGTTTCCTCCCTATGTTCTTGTAGTACCTGTACAGATTGTTTGTACTTCACCTTGACGTTTGGCTTCCAGATCCTGCTGGTGTCCCTCAATGGATGCTACTGCATCCTGGGTCTGGGACCCGCATAAGTTGGAGTGGGTGCATCTGGGCTGCTGGGCTTGACCTCCCACAGTAGTCTGCTGGTAGGAAGGGGCTGCAAAGGCTAGGCTCTGGCAGTGTCTGTCCTGCTGGGGGAGGGGTAAACCTGGCCTACTGAGATCCTGGATTCGTGTGGGCTGTTGTATGCTAGATACAATTTTTATGATTATTAGTTTTCAGATAAGAGAGGAGAAACTTTTGATAAAGGGGCTAAAAGCATGCAATGGAGGAAGGATAGCATCTTCAACAAATGGTGCTGGGAAAACTGGAAATCCATATGCAACAAAATGAAATTGAATCCCTTTCTCTCGCCATGCACAAAAGTGAATTCAAAATGGATCAAGGAACTTGATACCAAATCAGAGACACACCGTCTGATAGAAGAAAAAGTTGGCTACGATCTACAGTCGGTGGGGTCGGGCTCCAAATTCCTCAATAGGACACCCATAGCACAAAAGTTAATAACTAGAATCAACAAATGGGACTTACTCAAACTAAAAAGTTTTTTCTCAGCAAAAGAAACAATAAGAGAGGTAAATAGGGAGCCTACACCCTGGGAACAAATCTTTACTCCTCACACTTCAGATAGAGCCCTAATATCCAGAGTATACAAAGAACTCAAAAAATTAGACAATAAGAGAACAAACAACCCAATCAACAAATGGGCCAAGGACCTGAACAGACACTTCTCAGAGGAGGACATACAGTCAATCAACAAGTACATGAAAAAATGCTCACCATCTCTAGCTGTCAGAGAAATGCAAATCAAAACCACCCTAAGATACCATCTCACTCCAGTAAGATTGGCAGCCATTAGGAAGTCAAACAACAACAAGTGCTGACGAGGATGTGGGGAAAAGGGTACACTTGTACATTGCTGGTGGGACTAAAGATTGGTGCAGCCAATTTGGAAAGCAGTATGGAGATTTCTTGGAAAGCTGGGAATGGAGCCACCATTTGACCCAGCTATTCCCCTTCTTGGTCTATTCCCTAAAGACCTAAAAAGAGCATGCTACAGGGACACTGCTACATTGATGTTCATAGCAGCACAGTTCACAATAGCAAGACTGTGGAACCAACCTAGATGCCCTTCAATAGACGAATGGATAAAAAAAATGTGGCATTTATACACAATGGAGTATTACTTTGCATTAAAAAATGACAAAATCATGGAATTTACAGGGAAATGGATGGCATTAGAGCAGATTATGCTAAGTGAAGCTAGCCAATCCCTAAAAAACAAATGCCAAATGTCTTCTTTGATATAAGGAGAGTAACTAAGATCAGAGTAGGGACGAAGAGCAGGAGAAGAAGATTAACATTTAACAGGGATGAGAGGTGGGAGGGAAAGGGAGAGAGAAGGGAAATTGCATGGTAATGGAAGGAGACCCTCAGGGTTATACAGTGGAGGAGGTAGAGAGAGAGGAGGGGAGGGGAGAGGTGGGGAGGGGGGAGGGTGGAGGATGGGAAAGGCAGCGGAGCACAACAGACACTAGTATGGCAATATGTAAATCAATGGATGTGTAACTGATGTGATTCTGCAATCTGTGTATGGGGTGAAGGTGGGAGTTCATAACCCACTTGAATCAAAGTGAGGAATATGATATGTCAAGAAATTTGTAATGTTTTGAACAACCCACAATAAAAAATTTAAAAAAAAAGAGAGGAGAAACTAACATTAAATTGAGAGTCCAATATCTTTAAGCACCATGCCAAAGGTTTTTTAAGTGTCCTTGATATACCATTTGATTTTCAGATAATTGGCTGACTTCAGCACTGTTATCTCTATTTTCCAAATGAGGAAATTAAGGGTGAGGAATAGGAAACTTAGCCAAGGTCTCAGAACTTACACTTAGTAGAACCTGGGTACAGGCCCCTGTATTTTTAATTCCATTTCACATACAACCATTTTATTGAAAATGTCTAGCTTTTTAACACCCAACATTGCTATGAGAATAATTTTAGGTGTGCCAAGAGCTTACATAAATGCCTCATTAGTTGCTAAAGCTTAGGTTGATCTCCTTATGTCTACTTGGGATCTAGAAATGAAGTAATGTAAATTTAACAAGGAATAGGCAAGATTAGTATTCTTGGAATTTCCTGATTGTGTAACTTTTGAACTCATTTATTTATTGAAGGGCCCATGACAATAATCATGCCCAATTCAGGGTTTTGTGGAAATGCAATCAGAAATTTCATGTGAGAAATTTTAATCTTATTATTCAAAGCCTCAACAGTAAAAAAATGTGTACTTTTTCCGATGCTTAATGTAGTTAATTCTCCTTCTCCACAAATTCAAGGATGAGGTATTTTGAAATAAAAAAGCAACCAACTAAAATATATAACTATAGAGATGATCTAGGAATCCTGTGTTTTAAATCAGATGGATATCAAGCCCTGCTCTTTATAATGAAGCTCCTATTTATCTTAGATAATTGGGAGCCAGAGTTGGTAGTTGGTGTCTATTTCCATTTAGTGTCACAGAATCCTGTTAAAGGATTCTTCTACACAGTGTGATTGAATACAACATATACTCTATCAAAACATGATACTGAATCTGAATGCATTGGGTTGGGCATCTGATATTGAAGTTTGCTTTAATTTGACAATTAGAAACTATACTTTCTTAACATCTTTCAGGTATTTCAAGATCTTCCAATTCATACTAAGCTTTCATTTTATTATGGAACCAGGGACTGAAAGTTTCAAAACACAAATATAATAAATGAAATTAATGGCATTAATGATACTTGGCTCAGTTATTATAATAGCAACATCATAATTTTTTGTATATTTTATTTTCAATTTTGTACATGTTCTATTTGTCATGTGTATAAATTGAACTTACATAGGATAGCTAATTTTATAAAGTTATATCACTTATCTTGAGGGCAAGATTTATTGCTTATCTTTTAGATAAGTGTCTTGATGTGTATACTGGAATTCTTTAGTGAATTTTTTTTCATTCTATTGTGAATTCAATTCTGAAGCTGCTTATTTTTGTAATTAGAATTGAAATTATTTGTTTATACCATCATAATAATAGTTGATTTCTCAGTGACATATAAAAAAATTGCAATCTATTTAACCTGCCACTAATTCTTCTCCTATCTAACTACTTTTTCCCATGCTTTTTCCCACACTTCAGTGTCCATCTTGGATACTCATGTCTTGCTGCATAACCTTCTGGAAATCTCTCTCCACTTTTCTCAGGTCTATATATTGTCACTTACTCAACAGCTTCACAACTAAGTAAATAAAATAGTCACATGGATGAGTATATTAAAATAAGCTATTTTCATTTGTTTCTGTTACTGCAACTAATACTTAAAAGGGGAAGCGCATGTGGTGAGAGATTATATGGATGCTAGAATCTGTTTACAGTGTATATTTTAGGAACTTTTCTATATGGGTCTTAAGAGATTACAAATGCTATGAGTAAAATCATATATATATATATATATATATATATATATATATATATATATATATATATGTAAAGCTATATGTTTATGTATATATGTGTTTAATCCTTAAACTGTCTCTAATTAGTTTATATAAACAAGACATTATTTGTATAGTGACTACAGCCAAATCATCATGGGTATATAAAAAACTTTAAAATTTTTTGGACTAAATAAGTGATTTTATACTTAGTCATTGTATCAATATTATATTTCATATTTCAAGTTCATGAATATATGTCTCTTTAGGTTAATAAATACTGATCAGAATTCACTTATAGCTTAAAAAAACACAACCTAATATTCAGATTCAAGACATTGATCTTTATTTCAATTGCTGTGATTTATAATCTTCCAAAATTATGGTGGGTGTATTAGTAATTTTTTCCTGTTGTTGTGAACATAATACCTGAATGAATGACTATACAGGAGTAAAGATTTATTTTGGCTCATGATCTCACAGTATGGTTGGCTCCATTACTTTTAGGTCTGTGGCAAGGCAAAGCTTCATAGTGGAGAGGGCATGGTAGAACAGAGCTACTCAACTCATGATGGCTCAGAAGGATGCAGAGGGGAAGGCCAGGGCCAAGAAATATCCTTCCAGGCAATCCCACATTGACCTACTTCCTTCAAAATAAGCACCAACTCAAAATGTTTCTACCTCCTGTCAATAATACTATAAGCTATGAACCCATCAATGGATTAATCCATTGATGATATCAGAGCCCTCATTTTTTTCAATTATTTCCCAAGAGATACCTCTGAATATTGCTGTATTTGAGACCAAACTTTCAGCACATAACTCTTCTGGTGAACTTCAGATGCAAACCATAACAGTGGGATGGGAATTTGTGTAATGAAATTTGATAGTGTGAATCAAAGTTCATAGATTCCTTTCTTGTATGAATGGTTTATATTGGTCATTAATAATGGTGCGCTCTTAGAGTGGGGTGAAAAATTTATGTTTCTAAGTATATCTAAAAATAAAAATCCAAAAGGTTGATTTAGGTTTTTGATCTAATGCAAGCTGAAGATTTTGATATGGTGTTGCTATACAGCTATTAAAAGCTCTTAAAATGCTGATTCTGTGTCTCTAATAAACATCTGGTCACATGACATGGGTGCATTAGTTTGTGCTTAAAAGAAAAATGACTGAGTTAAAGTTCCAAATAGCATGTAAACATAGAAAGAATATAATAAATACTTCTTTGGATGGGGGGTGGGGGCAGTTACCAGGGATTGAACCCAGGGGCAGTCAGCCACTGTGCCACATCCCCAGCCCTATTTTCGATTTCATTTAGAGACAGAGTCTCACTGAGTTGCATAGCACCATGCTTTTGCTGAGGCTGGCTTCGAACTCACGATCCTCCTGCCTCAGCCTCCCAAGCTGCTGGGGTTACAGATGTGCGCCACCACACCCACCTGATAAATACTTCTTCATAATAAATATTCCATGCCAGAAAAACTAAGCATAATAAAGACACTACCTCATTTTTTCAGGACCTTCCAGATGTTACATTAGATTTTCCTCACAATTCTGTTGTAAGTTAGGTAAGGCAGAATTTATTAATTTTCGCTGAAAATGGGAAAACTGAATTTTAAGAAGCTTTTGGACTTTCATAGGATACAACTTTACACCTAGTGATATTTTCAATATTGCTTTTCAGTATTCAGAATCTCATTTTCACCTAATCAAGGGTAAGGAACAAATATAAAGCCCAATATATCTTTATAATATATGTGTAGATATGAAGGGTCAGTAGTGTGAATAAGGCTTTTATATATCAAATAAATTCTAAAGCAAAGGAATTTCAGCAGCTAAGTGTCCAATCTTGGTTCATTATCTATTTTCAACATAACTTTTATGTGACTGTCACATTTGGAAAGAAAATCAATATCATACCTGCAAAGAAGAAGGCATGACACATTGATTTTTATGATGAGGAACAAAACAGAACTTTTTTTTTAAAGAGAGAGAGAGAGAGAGAGAGAGAGAGAGAGAGAGAGAGAGAGAATTTTTTAATATTTATTTTTTAGTCTTCGGGGACCTTTATTTGTATGTGGTGCTCAGGATCAAACCCGGGCTGCACGCATGCCAGGTGAGCACGCTACCACTTGAGCCACATCTCCAGCCCAAAAACAGAACTTTTGATCCTGGAATTATAACCATGTAATTCAGACTTCTTCAATAAAATAAATTTATGATCACTCTGAAATACTGGGGAAAGCTACTACTAAGCCCTTCTGCTTATTATTTCACAGTGTTAAGTGTCCATTTTACTCATCATTTGGAAAAAAAGTTATATATGTATTATATATCATGCATATATAATTCTAATGCCAACTAAATGAATCTGCTTTCATGCATATGCAGTGTGATATGTACAACTAATGGAATATGTAAGTGCTTCTCTTGATCCAGTTAGGCTCTTCTGTTTTAATCATAGGTACAGATTGTTACAAGAACTAAAATTACTTGTGTGAAAAAAAAAGTTTGCCTCTAAAAATATAGATTAGCTAATTACCTGGCACTTTGAGACAGTTTCATCCATTATCTGATTAACATCCAATTTAAACATATTGAAAAATGATTTTAAAATTCTTATTCTGTATATAATAAAGTAAGATAAAAATACTTCTATATGAAACGGGACAGTTTCTCTATGTTATAGATGATTTTATAATTTTATGGTCATTTTTACAACCTTTTGAATGACCTATAACTATATACATAATTTCTCCCTGAAAAAATCTAATTTATTCAGAAATAATTTTTATACAATACAATGCACGAATTTTGATTCTGCAGTTTCTATATGTATAACAAATGTCACACTCATGCAACCAAGGTATGAAACATTTCCATCAAGCTAAATAATTTCCTCATGTCACTTTTTAGTCAGTCTTTCCTCTTTCCTGTCTCAGGCAATTATTGATCTGATTTCTGCCACTATAGGTTATTTTTTTTTCTATTCTAAAATTTCATATAAATTCATATAAATGGAATTACACAGTAAATATATATTTGTGATTACATAATAATGAAGAAACTTAATAGTTATAAATTAAACTATGCAATAATATTTTTTAAAGGAACACTACTATCTAGGCTTAGTAATATTATGAAAACTTATTTCCTGGATATATCTGACATCATCAACTGCATTTTCTAAATAATGCATAGAATTCTAGTTCCACTACTCTATTGAATACTGAAGATTTCATGGAAAGTGCATACCCATCCCAACTTCCAAATTTCAGTGCTCTGCTTTATGTATCTATTGTAAACCTTGTAAAGAGCTTGTATCCTTTCAAGGTTCTAAAGAACAAAAAATATTTTAAAATCTCTTATATCTATTGATAAACATAATTACCAAAATTTAAATATTATGAGTATATTATGTATGTGAAGAAAAATGTTGATATGACCAGCTGAATTAAAATTACAAATATTATATAAACATAGGAATTTAATATATTTGAACTATACCACACAATAACTTGTTTTATGAAAATCATTATTATCAAGGATTTTGATCCTTGATATTATAAAATAAGTGGAAGAAAATAAGTATGAGTTTTCTCAAAAAGATTAATATGAAGGAGAAATAGTAAATCTTAGGTTTTCTCAGCATCTATGGAATGAGTCTTTCTTTTTCACTAAATGTATTAATATCTTGAATGACAATATATATGTTATGTATATTTGTGCTTATAAAATATAAAGATAGGATGTCAACAAAAATACATATTTTTTACATTTGATAAATGTACTAGAACATATTAGCAATCCTTAATGTTAAAATGTTAAGAAAAGTTTTTGATTTAGAGGCATATTATTATTTTAACTAAAAAGACAATTATTCATCCCAGCTAATTCATCTTTGTTTTCCAAGAAATAATAGTAAGTCCTTGATTATGAATTATTGAAAAACTCATACAATGATTCTTAATATTGGCCATGTGTTAGAATTACTTTAGTAGATTATAGGAAATACTAATATCCAGGCTCCAAAGCTAGATGTTCCATTTTGTGCATTTGGGTTGTACCTAGGCATTGATATATTTTGAAAGCTTCCTAGCCTAGCCAGGAGTGGTGGTGCATGCCTATAATCCCAGCAGCTTAAGAGGCTGAGGC
This sequence comes from Marmota monax, assembly GCF_021218885.2. Taxonomy (NCBI): domain Eukaryota; kingdom Metazoa; phylum Chordata; class Mammalia; order Rodentia; family Sciuridae; genus Marmota; species Marmota monax. The sequence goes on from NW_026695065.1 coordinate 3,235,922, forward strand.
AGGAGGTTCATGAGTTCAAAGGCAGCCTCAATAATTTATCGAGGCCCTAAGCAACTTAGCAAGACCCTGTTCCAAAAATAAAAATAAAAATAAAAATAGCTAGAGATGGAACTTATTGTTTAAGTGCCCCTGAGTTTAGTCCCCAGTATCAAAACAAAGAAAAGCTCCCTAGATTATTCAGTTGTATAACTAGCAGTGAGAAACAATAGACTGAATCTTTATGTACCTTAACTGTTTGTGATCCTAAGTTTCTTCATCAGTTAGGTTGGAAAAAATAGTCTTAATATTTTTTCCAAATCTATTGATTGATGCAAAATATGTATTCATATTTATACAGTGTAATGTGATGTTTCGATTCATATGTACATTTGGTAGTGGTGTATAAGGGTAATTAATTAGCATTTTTATCACTTTAAACTTTTATCATTTCTTTGTCATAAGTATACTCAAATTCTTCTCTTGTAATTATTTTAAGATACATAGTGCTTTTTTCTTAATTAAATTCATTCTGTTGTGCCCTAGAACATCAGAGCTTATTCCTCCTATCTAGTTATAACATCATACCCATAGATCAACCTCTTCCTCTCCCTCCTTCCAACTACTCTCCTCAGTCTCCTAAACTATTCTGCTCCCAACTTTGTTGAGATAATTTTTTTTTAGTTTATGTATGAGTGGCATCATGAAGTACTTTTGTTTCTGTGATCAAATTATTTTACTTATGATTTTGCACCCAGCCATTAATTTTGTCAGAAATGACAGAATTTCATGGGTTGGAAGGGAAAGAGCCTATGTATACTTGAGACTTTCCTTCATGACTATGGCCTTTGTGGCTAGAGCAGTGACTCTCAACTTTGCATATTAGAATTTCCTGAATGCACTAAAATATAATGATGGCCTTCTGGTCATTCTAATATGTAGCTGAATTTGAGAATCCTGGATCTAGTCACTAAGACAGACCCCAAGAGTCTTTCCTTTGTGTGACTTTAATAAGTTTAGAATAAAACTTAGAGAAGATAATTCCTACCCCTCTTTCCTTTGGTCTATATTGCTATAACATTATAGGGAGAGTAATGGACAAATCCATAATATTTGAGTATACTTGGGCTTTTAAAATTTTTTGAGCCTTTCTGCAACTCAGTTATCTGACATTTTTCACATCAGAAAGAAGAACTATGATTATTTTTTTTAAAAATCTATTGATGATGTAATAACAATCTAAATATTTCCTAGAATGTTGAAGCATTTGGTACTAGTTATCAGATAGTATTTTACTAACTTGGAAAATATTTATCAGACATAAAACAACATAAGATAGATCATGTTGTTTGGAAATAGTAAATAGGCCTTGATACCCGTCAAGTGCCATAGTTCTAGTCTTGGTTCCAACATTCATTATATCCTTGAACCATTAACTTTACCTGTGTGGACTTCTGTTCTAAGTGTTAAAGATACAATCTAATATACCTTCTTCAAGAGGTTTTTCTTAACACTCAATTATGTATGAGAAAATATACCCACCCATCTATCTATGTTAATAATATCAAAGCTTAGACATCCTAGAACCACTGTTCTTCCTTATACTTATCCAAATGATCCTATTTGGATATCTTCTTTAAAGAAATTCTTAATTATTTTTACATTCTGATGATAAGCTCAGTTCCATAAAGTATATATTTAATTCAGTATATACCTGCACTGAAACAGTATAATCAGCAGAAAAGTTTACTATTCTTAGAAAAGCACATTGGACTCAATCTCATCTAATACCATACCTGTGTTTATCTATATCAATCACTTTCCCATGGAATAAAAATCATTTTCCAAATATAACATTTATTGTTGTAAATCAAACATGTTTTCTTTTCCCAAGCATTTATAAAAGTAATGCTTACATTTGCCACCATTTATCTATTCAATCATTAAACCCCTAAAGGCATATTAAGACTGTAGATGTTTAAGATTTTTTATTTCTACTTATTTATTCATTTATTTTGGATGGAGGATTTAATCCTGAGCTACTTTACTATGTAACTACTTCCCCAGCCCTTTTTAAATAATTTATTTATTTTTATTTTGAGGCAGGATCCCACTAAGTTGTTTAGGACCTTCCTAAATTGCTGGCATGCCCTTGAACTGGCAATCCCCACCTCAGCCTTCGTAGTAACTGGGATTATAGAAGTGCACCACCACACTATGTTCTGTGCTTACTTTAAAATAAATATCTTTTACATGTAATTTTTGAAAGTGTGTTTAAAGTGTCTCTAAAATGACTGACAACTATAGATCTTGAAGTGACATGAAAAATTGGTTTATATAGTTGGACATGCCTAAGGACAATGGTTTATAAAATTTACAAAGCTCAGTTTATTATAATTTTATGCTCCCAATTTTGTGCTTCAGCTTTTCAAAATATGGTCACTGATATAAATTATTTAGAAATTTTTCAGAAATAAAGTTTAAACCATATAGAAGTGATAACATAGGGCAGGATAGACTATGCACTGATGATAGATCATCAGAGGCAGCAATATTCTTGAAGATAAAAAAAATCATGCTTCTTTTACTTTGAGCCTATGTTGTAAATAAGACAAACATTTCTCATTCCATATCTAATACATTGAATGGAAACTGAAAAATTAACCTTTGTAAATAGAATAAAATAGAATGTCTCATCATGTTCCATCCATTTTATGTAACTTATATATTCTAAGTATCTGCAAAGCAATTATAGAAAACCTAGTAAGTGATGGAAGGGAAATAAACTTGTCACAAGGCATGATCTTATTAAAAACTGAATTAGAATTCCCTTGGGAGCATGTTAAAAGTAAAATGTTGGTTCAGGTGATTTTTGTATCCAAGATGTAAAACACCGACCTCTGATTCTTTTTTGTCATGGTGCTGCTTTTTACTAATATTTTACTTATTATCAATTTAATATAATACTTCAGTAAATAAAGACATCTTTACAATAAACTATGGCTTTGTACTTTGGAAAAAACAGAAATTATGACAATTTTTCCATATTCCAATGTACTTTAATAAAAATTAAGCCATATTAAAAGATGTGATTAAGTTCAGATAGGAAGTTAACTTTGTGGTACCAATGCTTGATATTTTTAAGAAATTTAAATCAACTAATTAACTATGAAAATGAAGAGAAAAAACAAACTTGCATGTATGCTATTGTACACACTGATCTGCTGCTAAAAACTATAAATGTCTTAAGGTATCTTTAATAATAGAATTATTTTGGTGTGTTTCTATCCTCATTCTCCACTGCCTATAGGTTTATATTATTTGAAAAATTGTCGTATTTATTTATTTAAAATTTCATTTTATTTATTTATTTATTTATTTATTTATTTTTAATGTGGTGCTGAGGATCAAACCCAGTGCCTCACACATGCTAGGCAAGCACTCTACCACTGAGCCACAAGCCCAGCCCTATTTACCTACTGATCATTCAATTTAGTTTATTGGAAAACAGATTTCTTTGCTTGAAACTGCAGGTATAGGGAAATAAATCAAGAATGAAAATAATGCAATAGATCACCTATTCCATCTGCGAAGAAAAAAAATATATAATACTCCTTTGAGAGTTTTCCTAATATTTAATTTTATAAGTAATAAATAATCTATTAATATGGAAGGTATTTTAATATTTATTTTTTAGTTATAGGTGGATGCAATACCCTTATTTTATATTTATGTGGTGCTGAGGATCGAACCCAGTGCCTCACACATGCTAGACAAGCGCTCTACCTCTGAGCCACAACCCCAGCTCCATAATATGTACGTTTTAATTTAGCTAAAATTGTCCTTTTAGCTGGGCACAATGGTGTATCCCAGTAATCCCAATGGCTTAGGAGGCTGAGGCAGAAGGATCATGGATTCAAAGCCAGCATCAGCAACTTAGAGAGACCCTAAGTAACTTAATAAGACCCTGTCTATAAATAATATATTTAAAAAATATTGGCTGGTGATGTGGTTAAGTGCCCTGGGTTCAATCCCTGGTACCAAAACAAAAAACAAAGAAATATATAAATGAATAAATAAGATTGCCCTTTAATTTTGCATATATAATAATTTTGATTTCTTCTTTCTTGTATTCCTTTCTTAGTATTTTTCGTTCACTCATAATTCTACCAACCATAGGGTTAAAAGCAGTGTATGTGTGAGGTCACATTCATAAACCTTACACAAAGTAGCAACTGTTCCCAATCCTGTGCCTGTAATGAAGCATTCAAAGTATACAAAGCTTAGGAGTAAATATGATATATAAATAATGAAGCAAAACAAAGTTTCACAATATTTGCACTGGGAATACTTCCATTATTTGTAGTCATTACCAGAGGAACAATGTTCCCCTTCATGTTATACTAAAGTCCAGATTTCAAATATATTTGAAGTGTATTTTCTAGTGTGTATTTAGCTTTCATAGAGGCCTATGTTGGAATTATATAATAACCAGCCATGTTATTTCCTCTTCAATAGGCTCCAAACATTTAATGTTCAGAAAAGTCACCTGATGCTCTTGACAGCATGCTTATTTCAAGGCTTCACACCCAGAAAGTATAATTTGGTGCCTCAGAAATAAAGTTCAGGAATCTGCATTGTGAATAGGTAGCTTGGTACATATAGATGCAGGTGATTATTGGACTTGGCTGACAAAAATGGATTTAGGTTAGGCCTACACTGAGTAAATACCTTTTAGGGCATTTTTATCCAAATGAACAAATAATATTCACCTCTGTGGCATATTGTTGCCATATCAATAATCCATATGTTAAACTGAAACAAAGCACCAGAACAAACTGTCATGACTCAAATTAGATATTATCTTAATTTAAAAAAAAATATCAACCTTCATGTTTGAGTGTATTTTCAGTTTTTTAGACTTAAAGTTTCTTTTTTGGGTTATTCTGCTTCTTCAACAATTCTACCTCATCATCCATAAAATGGAGTTGTAAGAACTGAACAAATTTCAACCACAGTTTTATCTGATTTATCTGAGCATAACTATCACTTACTAATTTCACAAATGGGAAAATTGAGCTTCATTATGGTCAATTTCCCCATGAGGATCCTTTAGTAAACGCGAATCCATTTTTCAAATACATACACTTTGGACCATGACTCAGTTTTTTTCTCATTGTACTAAGCAATGATATACAAAGATATCAAGGATAATAATCACAGTCTGTGGGGAAGGAGAAAATGACTTCTTGGTATGCAGTGCATTACTATGGAAATGAAGAAATAGTACTACTTCAGCAAAATTAATTCAGTAGGAAGTTATACTTGTACCAACTTTGTGACAGCAACTATTTATCTGAATGGGCATAGGAGATGTTATACAGACTGGGATAAACAGAAAAGAAGTCTGTGTAAAGAAATATGTTATCCTCTAGCCTAAACATTGTTCCAATGACAGCAGGTTTATACTCTCTAAAACAAGGTCATGCATCATTTTCCTTGATTCTTTCTCTAACATTTTGCCTGTCTCTGAGAGAAAACCAATGAGAAACCACAGCAATTGTTTGTAATTGTCATGATCAACTGAAAATGAGCCAAAACTTAGAGATCATTTCTAGTGCAATGTAGTGAGAAGCAATGTTTATCATCCAGAAAGGAAGCAAAGGACTCAGCTATAGTTTTTTTAGGAATGGTTCCAGTAAGGTTTGTGATCAATTAAGTGGTTGCTCTGTTGGATTTTATAACAGATCAAACTTTGATGCTCACAATGTGGAACAGACTTGTTAGAAGCATTGGAAAAGGATCAGTATCATAAAGGCAGAATTATACCAAAAGGGACAAATAACTGAAGCCCCATAGTCTTTGTGGGACTAAGGGTTCCCTCATCAAATCAGTAAAATCCTCAAGTTATATTATTTCACCAAAACCCAAATTGAATCATTCATTTTTATCGGTATTTGGATTTTTTGTTTCCTGCCAGTTAACACAATATTATGAGCTGAATACATAAATACAATAAAATTGACATCTGCCCAGCTGGGTTTACTCAATGTTTCTAGATACTCGTTTTTTTGTTTTATGAACTAAAAGTACATAAAAACCTTACATTGTGCTTTCAAATGATCTAGATGGTAGGTTAGATCTAGTGTACTAGAAGTATGTGCTAAAAATAATTTGGGATGAAGGTACTTGTTTGATAATTAATTTTTCCCTTGAAAGATTGGAAATAGTTTTATAAAATCCCTTTAAGTTCTGAAATATTGATGCTCAATGAAATAATCTTATGGTTTTAGGTAAAAACACCTTTTTACACACACCATTCATAAAATGAAACTACTTAACAGTTACCATGGACTAAGCATTGTGCAAAGGAATATTGGTGAATAGGACAAAAATGGTACTGGCCTTCATAGAGTTTATATACTATCTTGGACAACTTTTCAAAAATCTCAACAGCTATTAAACGCTCTCATTAAGTACTTTTTGGCAGTACTATGGTAACCAGACTCTGTCTCTGACATATATAGCTAGTCACATATGGCTAGTTTTGTGGCCAGAAAACTGTTATCTTAGCATGCAAATTTCTTTGGCAAATTCATTCATATCTTGAATCATCACAGAGTCTTCTAGATGTTTAATACTAAATTCTAATGACAACAATTTTTAATCACAATCTGGGACATCTGAGGACAAAGAGATGAACAAGCTCCTCCTCAATGATAGTAAACTTTGAAGATAATCCATGCATTTTTCTGTAACTTTCACATGATACCTGGAAATATTAGATAATGATTGCATGCTTATTGTTTGTTTTGAAAACAACACAACACAGTGAAGGACAATCTGAGCAGATATAAGGAAATATCAATTGTATTGTTGAATCACCATATGAAGTATGCAAAATTGCTTTCATTTCATGAAGTTCACTTTCCTTAACTGTTAAATCTGGATAATCTAGTTCATGAATTTTATTTCATTCTACATCCAGTGACATGTAACCATAGGATTCTGAAAATATCATTTTCAAATTGTTTCAATTAACATATTTCTAATTGCTTCCATACCCGACATTATTTCTTTTGGCTGCTCATAATAAGTTCTTAAAAAAACAAAGAGAGAGGAAGGAATGGAGGGAGGTATAAGGGGAAAAAAAGAAATATCAATTTAAAACAAATTTGTCATGTAAATCCCATGTATAGTACATAATCCCATGTATGGTACATAAATTAAAAAAAAACTGAAAAATATATATGGCTAAATCTTTGACAGTTTCTTTAGGGAACTTAAACAAAAGGTCAGATTCAAGTACTACCAGTTTGGAAAATTCAGTAATAGATTTATTTCTGTTAGGACTTTGGCACTTCAAAAACTTAAGTGTATATTTTCAAAATTTCTTCACTATGATAATAAGTTAAGTTAGTATTTATGATCATATTTAAACTGTCACATCTTGAGTCCTCGGTAGGGAGGATGAATGCTTTATAAATATTATTATTACTGTTACCATTAGTACTGTACTTGTTCCTGGAAACAAAGTAGAGTAGTATTTCTCTGTGGAATCAATAGATTATTAAAACTATTTTGGCTCTTTCCTGAACACTTTAAAAAATTAATATAGTCATCTGATGCTTGGACAGAAATATATATATAAGTATAAATATAAATATATATATATATATATATATATATATATATATACACACACACACATATGCATTCACCTTGATTTAATTTTGTAATAATTCATTTAGTTGTGTATAAATGTGTCTATTTTCAGAAAATTTAACTTCAGGGTCTTTTTTTCCCATAAAAATGAAAATGCTAAAAGACCTGGCATCTTTACAATATTTCAGTTTAAGCATTCCAAAGGATCTGCTCACGTTGCAAAATATTTATAAAATGTTTTATCTAATGTAATTAAATCCAAATAGCACAGAAAGCTTAAATACTTCTTCATTTTGATTCTTCATTTTTACTTGTGCAGAAAGCACATGTATTTTACATAACTTTTGCTCCACATTTTTGAAATTTAACATTTAATATGTGTATACAAGTGCTATTGATTTAGGTAAGTTTTCTTGAGACAAGCATATAATATTCGCACAGGGTACCATCTTCAAGTTGTTTTAAGGGTACTAATGAGTGATTCTTAGGATTTTGGGCAGAATGAGGACAGTTATAAAAAGGAACAGCAATACTGTATAGCATGGCACCACTCTCTTGATTAACAGTACTTTACATTAAAACTTTTGCTCAGCTGAGCAGCTGACTACGCTAATTCTGCAGAGTTGTGTTAAGACATACTCATTTTTTCCTAAGTCTGCTAGCTAGGAATAGCATGAGAAAATGAAAATTTTCAAGGTCAGTGGAAATGAGATCACATGGCTATTTCATTGGTATTGTCACTAAGGATTTTCTTGTATGTTTATTTCTTGTTTATTTCTCTGGGGATCTTTTTTCTAACTCTAGCTCTTTCATGAGTATACACACACACACACGCACACACATACACACACTCAAGCACACAGAACTATCATGGATATTTATCATTCTAAATACTTCCTTACTGTTAGACTCCCCAAAGTATAAGACCAAAGACTCTGCTTCTCTTCTCATATCCTAGAACAAGAATTGGTGCATAGTAGGTGCTCAAAAAATAGAACTGATATTCATTATTTGCGTCTGTATTTGTAACTGTGCTTACTCACTCAAATTTATTTTTAATTTCAAAATAACTACTCTAGGCATTTTCACAGTCGTTCACAGACATGAACAGAGCAACCACGAATTTGAGAATCTTCACGTGTAGGTTTCCAGATGAAGTTTATTTGGGCTGCTCTAAACAGTGTTTCAGCTCTAATACAAAAATGACCAGCAGATAAAGATAGAGTGGTAGGGGGCAATGCAGCCTCCTCTGGAAGCTGTGGATCTAGCTCCATGGTAGAACATTTACCTTGCATGTCTGCAGCCCTTGGTTTGATAACCAGTATCACACACACACATGAAACTAACTGGGGGCCCTGTTACCAACTTTGTCTGATATTGAGGTGTCTTCTTGCAAGTTATCTAAAACTAGAAAATATCATTATCTGCTTTTTTAAATAAAATAGAATCTTGAAGGAAGAATTATTTTTAGGCTTTAAGTTGATAACATGAGATGTGTACATATAGTGTGTATATATGAATCACTTATGAGCAATAATTTAGTATTGGTTAATTCAGTGTTCTTGGCTATTACATAGAATATGTGAATAAAAGTAACCAATGGTATTTGATGAATAAAGGAATAAAACACTTGTCCAGAAGGTGTAATCACTAGTTTTTATTGTATGACTATTTTATATGAATAGATTCTCTAAGGATGATGTGGTAGGCATAATAATGTTTCTCTCAAGGATGTCCACATTTTTTTCTCTAGGACTTGTGAATATGTTAGATTACATGGTTAATGAAAATCATGGTTATATTATAAGTTATCATTAATTGGACTTTAAAATAAAGAGATAATCTTGGATTATATTTGTGGGCCCAGTATAATAATAAGGCTCCATTAATATAGAAAAGGTTGGCAGAAGGGGAGAAACAGATGTAGTATAACAAATACTTGGCCCAATACTGCTGCCTCTGAAGATGCAAGGGGACAATGATTCATGGAATCAGGAAAAGGCAGGGAAATGGTTTCTCCCCTAGAGTCTCCAGAAAGGAATACAGCTACTTTGATACCTTGGTACCTTGATTTTGTCCCAGTGGAACATATACTAGATTTCTCAGCTCCAGAACTGCAAGCTAAGAAATCTGTGCTGTTTTAAACCATGAAATTCCTAGTGATTTGTTACAGTAACAGGAAACAAATACAAATGCCTTCAAAAGGTAAGTTGATTTTTTTTATGTTATTTGAGTCAAATATCTAAAATTAACCTGGTATTAAATGTTCAAATGAGAATAAATTTTAGCTCAAAATAGTTCTTCAATTTTTTTTTCATAATAGAGAAAATAATAATGCACATGAAAACACAATTTGGTAATACCAGAAGCAAATATTAGATATAGGAGAGGTTTGTTTACCTTGATATTATAGGGGAAGGAAAATTCTCTCTCTACCCTTGTAGGTTTTTTGGCCAGGCCTGAAAATTAAACTGACATAAGAAATATTAACAGGAGAAAATCATACAAAGTTATTCAATATAAGTTTTACATGGTATAAAAGTCTTCAGAAGGAAATGAAGACCCAAAGACACGAATAGAGTTGGACATTACGTACTAAATTAGATAAACAGTAGTAAATTGTGAAAATGTGACTAAGCAGAGGCTGCATTTAGAGCAATTAATTGTGTGAAGAGATTAGAAATATAATGGAAAACAAAGTTTGTTTGTATAGATTTCCTCAGCCACAACTTCCATTCCTTGATGATAAGGATGATATTTTCCTTTTGGTGTAGGAAGAATATCATTCACATGGGAATTTTATCTCCTTCTTCTAGGAAATGAAACAAAGGTCAGAGTGGTCTTCTTGCTCCTGCTGATTTTTAAGTGCCTTTAGCTCAAAATAATTCTTTTACAAAAATGACATAACTTCAATACCAATAAAATACACTACATTCATTCAAGTCCCAGAGGAGGCTTGGTATCCTATAAATAGGTCACATGGGTTATATGATTTTGTAAAATTGCAAACATTGTATATTAAAATATTAATATTAGAGTGCCCTTCATATCATATGATTTTCAGGGCCTAAAAAAATGAAACACCTGTGTCCCACATACACCTGAATGTATTTTCTTCCCCAAACATACTTTCTATTGAGGAAGATTCATAACACAATGATATATGAGGAGTTGGATAGGGATAGGGAACTGGTACCAAATTAATAATTCATCAGTTAAGTACTTACTATATGGCTAATCATTGTGGGCTATGAGAGAGATCTATGACTCACTCCAATTTCACTAATAACTTGCAGTCTAATTGAGAAGATAAAATGCACACAGACACATCATCATTAGTATGATGTAATATATAATTAAGCACTAATAAGTAAGGCACTGGAAAATAGAGAACAATATAAGGTACAGCATATGCTGAGACAATATGGGAGAAGTGCATGAACGTGTGCAGGTGCACACACACACACACTCAACTGAATTCTCAAGGTATGATTACTATATTTAATATGCTATTTAATATGCAACAATGACTCAAATAATGACACAATTGATAGAAAACATGTTGTTTTATGAATACTAAATTAATGGTCATTTTAAAAAGTAAGTGCACTTGTCAGGCTTAATGCCTTACATTTATTTCAATTTGTGTTTGCAGCAAACCTCTGGGGTAGGGTCTACTTACAATCTTTGCTTCACATTTGGGGAAACTCAGATGTAGAATGGTGTAATAATTTTTCCAAGGTCAAAGATCTATTGTGTGACCAAGCCAGGCCTTAAATGTAAGCCTATTTTATAACACTTCATCTATTATAACAGACCTGAGGAGTTGATACAGAGAGAGAAAAGTTTGGAGTAGTTTCAAAGATTTAGAAAAGGCTTAAGTTTATAGGTAACCATACTTCTATTTGAACATATCATACCTAACCTTTGAGAAAATATTTATTTGATGGATTACTACTTTCCTAGAAGCTTCCATATTTCTTTGACATAACTATGAAAATTGTTGAAATACATGTTAACATCTAAAAATAATTTGTACAAATGTCATAGAAATGGAGTCAACCATGATAGATTTTGCTCATTATATCACAAGGATGATATAGAGTATTTCAATATATATGATAAGATAATCATATTAAATTAAATACTTCCTAAGTCATACTAAGAGAATTAGGAGTGTATTCATTAGAAGCATTAAAATGTCTGTCAGTGATGCTCAAAGCAAAATGGGCAGATGACCTGAATTGGAGTCATTTTACTGCATATGAAAGGTAATATATGACTAAAAGTCAATAAAACCCAAATTATTATTTAAGAGTTAGTTATAAAATGCTTTATAATATACCCAATATTATTAAGTTTGTTAAGAATTATGAAGGTATTAACAGGTGATGGCATCTACTATCCATCTCAGGTAGAAAATAACTCGAAAAAAATATATATTTTGACAACATGTTTCTTCTGGCTTCCCAACTTTTGTTTCATTTAGTTTACACAAAATTAATTATTACTTCCACAAATATTCAAATTTTAGTCACCTAACTTTTTCAATATATTCAAAATATGTAACTGTGAATATGTAAAATTTGATGTGTGGTGAATTTGAGCTCACCAAATATTTAAAGTAAGGAACTATATTAGATATTAGAAACTGCATCAACTTTGAGAGCACTAGTGTTACTTTGTAAAAGAACAAAGAACCTGTCAATATTCTGTATGTGTTTCCATGTGATAAGAAATCAGCTTGGGAAAATGAGTCCTGTTATGTATATTGTTTGTATTAAATCAATAAATGTGACTACTATATTTAAATAAGTTAATTGTTATGAATCATCAGGATTGTCTTATTTCAGAATAATCTGAACAATCAATGTTATGTCTTGATTTTACAATCAAGGATGTTTGTTCTCTTGTAAGACCAAAGCATCTAGTAAAGCCCTAAAAAAATGGACTTCTCACTTCCAGAAACCTCATTTTCTTATCTGTGAAGTGAGGTTGTTGATTAGATTTTTATTCAGTGTACTTCTCACTCTACAGTTCTAAGATCCTTTGATTTCATTGACATTGTATGATACTAAGTTATTGCACATTTACTATAGAAGGTATAAAATACACTTGGCTGTATTTGAGAAGTAAAATGGGCACATTGATTTTTTTATATGTTGGTAAAAACACAATTTTCTTAGATATTTGCAGTTCATAGAAATCATGAACTATTAACTGCAAGAAGAAACAAAGGAGAAATGATGAAGTGATCATTAGCTGTTTAAAACGTTTACTCTTAAAATTTTAAATTATATGATGACACTTATATTAATGTGTTTGATGAATCGAGATTTAAAATGTGTATCATGTCAGAACCACAATGCTTAGATGACAAACCCCTAGTTATGATTGAGGGGCTAAACCATACTTCTTGTGCAGTTAACACTAATACTGTGAGATTAGGAATGAGTATCTTTTCAGGAATAATGTATTTGTTCAAGAAATATATGGTTGGATGGAACTGTGTCAGAGCAGGCAAGAGTCACCAGGAATTTATGTAAAGTATCCAGTCCTTCAGTTCATATTTATTTTAAAATTTTACTAAGTGCCGACACTGTGTCTTATAAAAACTCTACTGTAATAGCTTCTTGACTCACTCTACTAGTTAAGAGAAATATATCCCAGCCTTGAAAGCTACACCTAAAACTTAAGCTATGTGCCCATTTAAAAAAAAAAGTACAGAATAAACTGATCAATTGGAACAAACACGCAAAATTACAACTTCAAGGAATTTATGACTTCGGAAATGATGCTAAGTAACACTTTCTCCACATATTTTAGAAAAGAAATTGTAGCACTCTGTCTATTTCAGACATGAGAAGTGTTAGAGTCTGTAAACAAGTCAAGATGGCGCCTGGCATTTTGCGAGAGGGAGTGCTTTGTGAAGTAACGCCAGCGAGCCATTAAGTGTGGAGATTCCTTATTCATTGACTGCTGTATCTAGTTTATGTTAATTAAGATAAGCTGTGTGGAATGTATATATACCGCTCTGGCCCTACAATAAATGGCTCCCACTCCTGCTGTATCAATGTACACAAGTTGTTCGTCACCCCCCGGTTATTTTGCTGCAGCCGGACTGCGGCAGAGAAGAATTTTCAAATACATAGCATTGTAAACTACAAACTAGAAAACTGTACAAATTTTAAGCATAGTGTTTCTTTACATAGCAGTCTCTGAAATCTGCACTAACAAAGGTCAAAAACCTTTAAGTGTTTGTTTTACTATTATTTTGGATTGTGTTAGGCATTACACCATTTTTAAACTCACAAGTCCTCCTTTCTAAGACCTTGGTTGATTATTTTATAATTAATAAATAATTTAAAAATCTAGGTATGCAATGGCCATGATTTTATAAATGATATCTTGCAGAGAATGGGAGCATTTGATTGAAAAGCTATCATTTGAATAGCACTTTATTTATACAGTTCATTAGAACAATTTTTTTAAAGCTGTCCTTTTTAAATCAAAATAGTCTAGTTATTTTTGGAGAATTTGGAAGAATTCAGTGAATAGTGACTGAATTAATTTATGAACATCTCACATAATTGAAATAGCCCAATATTAAATAACTCTTTAACTTCATCAAAATTCTTATTTAAATAATTTATAGATAAATTTGAAAGAGATTTTGTTGATAATCATAAGAAAACTCTGAAAATGTAGGTAATTGTACCTCCAGAGAACACAAACACTTGGTTGGACTACTAGAGTCAGACTATGTCTTGAATTTATAGGGATTTTAAGAGTAGTTAATATACAGTGTTGCTTCAGTGAATATAGTCATTTAATTGCTTATAGCCATAATTTTAACCAGAAATGACCTTAGGCTATTTTCTATGAATACCATCTGCATCAATTATTCACTTCCTCATTGGTTTCTTTACTGATATAAGATAAACATGATTTGCTACATGTAGCTCTAATTGAGGAGAGTTAAAATTTATAAAATAAAAACTTTAGACAGTTTAAATGTAACTGTTTATTTGAATTAAAATGATTCATGAACCCAGTAGGACTCAAAAACAGAAGAAATTCTGAAAGCTCCACTCAGAAGTATAAGGACCACATTCTTAAAACAGGCTGAGCACAGAAACGAAGTAGAGAAATAATCTGATTGGCTTCACCTAGATGTTTGCCTTATTTGAGATAGGTCTAATCACTTAGCTGAAGCTCATTTGCAAGTCATTGGCAGTAATTTGGCTGTTTGTTACAGAATATACACCTAAGTTGGGTTTTGTTGTGTTTATATACCAAGGTAGTTTGTGGGTTACACTGAAATTAAAAATACAGTGACAGTCTCAGGCTAATGGCCTCCTGCTTATTTCATTTTAGCAAATTAAACTTTCACTGGGTCCTGAAGATTTAGTCTAAAACTACCTCTTCTGTCTGACTTCTCTTATGCTAGAAATTCATTCTGGAAAATTCTTTTCTTGGTTTAAAAAAAAAAAAAAGCCACCCACATGCCATGACTGCCTGTGTTCTCTTACCCTGGAATTCTGCCATTACTTAACAGTATGTGCTCAACTATGTTAAATCTTTTACAACCCCACTCTATTCATATTGTAGAGGCAAAAAAAAAAAAAAATCCCAAGAAATTCTGCCATCTGGCATATTGAGACTTTGAAAATTAAAGAGGAAAAGTTAAGTTTTGATCAGAATATTTTCTCTCTTCCCAAGTAGCACCTATGTAAGAAAAAATGAGAAACAGAAATAAAACAAAGCTGAGACTGCATGGGCTCAATTCACTCATATCTATAATAAGTACAATTCCTTGGCAGGGATATTCATTCTATGCCACCAGTAATATATACCATAGGAGCTAGTAGCTGTTTGTAGCTATAGAGCACCTGAAATACAGCTAGCTAGTCAGAATTGAGATGCACTGTAAGTTTAAAATATGTATCAAGTTGTGATAACAGTATGGATAAAAATATGAAACATCTCATTGATAATTTCATGTGGATTGCATGTTGAAATAATGCTACTTTAGGTATGTATACTGGGTTAAGAAATAAATTATTAAAATTAATCTTACCCGTTTCTGTCTTGCCTTTTCTTTCCCTGTGGCTACCAGAAATTTTATATTAGGTCGTCTGAACTTTTTTTTTTAATGTTTCTCTTCTATATCAAAAAGCAGTAAGGTAGGTTTTTGTTTTAAGGTAGTTTGATGCTGACACTTTCCTATTTCTTATGGGACAGATGATTTAAAATCTAAAACCAAAGGCTTGTACTGTGATTAAATTTTCATACTAAACATTTGGATGAAATTATGGTTATGGATATGAATTACATGTACATTGACATTAAATATGTTTTAACAGTCCCAAATCTCGAAACTTAATTAGGAATTTCATCTCTCCTTACAACATCTTAGAATGGAATTATGCTTTGGGCTGCAGAAATGGGGATAACTCCATTAATGTCAATGTTTATAAAACCTTTGTCTATTGATAATTAAAAAATCTGAACTTCAAAGGAGTAAATAAACAGGACAACATAGATTATGTAAATAAACATTAATAAACTATGAGTAGACACAAGTTCCATGAAGTTTGTGGGTTTTTTGCAATAAAAGACATAATCAGTATTTCAGTATACAACTATTTTAAAATATTTCTGAATTTACTATAAAGGAAAACACACACATTTCTTTATTGTAGTATATTAAATGTATTTTGAAGGGCAGATTTGAACATGGCTCATACATGCTCAAGTCATGTAAGTATTTTCAAATGCTTTCTGGACTTCTGTATCAATTAATTTCTAAAGTATGATTGTGGCAGCTAAAAAAGGAACTAATTATATATCATGTCTAATATTATTTTGCACTCCAAGTATATATTTGCAGTGGTGAATAATGATTTAACCTGGATGATTAATGGGTGTTAAAGAAAGCTGATTTTAACTAATTAGTTTGAAAATATCATAGTTGTATAGTAAACAATTTAACTGCTTAAATTATAAGAACTTGAACATTGGGGTCATTTTAAAGTTCCAATCATCTTAAGTATGAAAATTTTGATTTGACTATATCCATTTAAGTTTGAAATTATCACAACTATATTAAGTAGAATTAAATTAGGAAGTATATACTATAAAACTGCATTTAAAATGAAGAGGTTAAAAAATTTGATAAACTTTCTTAGTGATAGGATCTTTGAAATATATAATTCTGAGTAACATATTTCCCCTTGAATATTCTTTCAATTGTCTTAATAGATTTAACAGTTCTCATCTTTTATATATATATTTTAAAAAATCATAGCAACTACTATATCACTGTTTTGATCCAGTATTAGATATTCTTTCTTGAAGGAATTTTTCTTTTTTCAATACTTTGATCTGAGTCCTGGGAAGTCATGTGCAAGTCTGTTCATTTAGTTAGTCCTTTAATTATCTGACAATTCTCATTTTAAATAAGAAGAAAATGTTTTATAAGAAGAGAAATTACTTTTGCTTATTACAGTTCACAAAAATTATGCTCTGAAACTCAAAGACACTTTCAATTTATTAGCTAGTGTGTGATTGGAGGAGCCAACATACATCTGGGAAATATAGATTCAAATCAGAATGCAACACAGAGAGAGAATAACTATCTGGATTTCTAGTGTAAAGTATGTTTCTTTTTATGGCATGAGTGGAAACTCCTGCAACAATTTTTATATTATTTTTATTTTTCCAATTTTATCAGAATTGAGCTTTCTTTCCCTTTACTGCCTTAGAACAATTTATTCTTTTTTTTCGATTGCTTACCAGTTTTGAAGATCATAGAGCCTCATAAAGGTAACAATTAATTTATATATTAATCTTCTAATATTTTCACATTGTCATACTCAGATACCAGGAGACAAGATATTCCCAAAATAAAATAAACAAAAAAATCTGACAATAGCAACAACAAATCACAAAACAAAAACTTGAAACAGATTGCTTTACTTGAGAGGAAAAAAAAAAGAAGATAAAATATCCCTTAGGTTAAGAAAGCATCTCATCTATCCATCTGGAGTCCATTTCCTGTAACTGTGTATTATACAACATTTTTTCAGATGTATGCATGTGTAATATAACTCACATTCATGAGAAGCATAAATACATTGATTTTTCTAACTTTATAGCTCAAATATAAAATTCTTACAAGATAATTGTAAGTTGTGATATAACTATACACATTCTATAATATAGGAGGCAACACCATGCTTTAATATAAATAGAATTATGGCATCATTTATTAATGGTAATATATATATATATATATATATATATATATATATATATATAATGACTGAGAACATGTAATCTTCCTAAATGATGAACAATGTAAATATTATGTACTAATATGGTTTCTGGATAACCTAATCTGGGAAGATATTTAGTCATTATTGCCCACATGGTCATACACAATTTTATGTTTTTTGTGTCATTAAACTTTTTTTTTATTGGTCATTCAAAACATTACAAAGCTCTTGACATATCATATTTCATACATTCAATTCAAGTGGGTTATGAGCTCCCATTTTTACCCCAAATACAGATTGCAGAATCACATCGGTTACACATCCACATTTTTACATAATGCCATATTAGTAACTGTTGTATTCCACTACCTTTCCTATCCTCTACTATCCCCCCTCCCCTCCCCTCCCATCTTCGCTCTCTACCCCCTCTGCTGTAATTTAATTCTCTCCCTTGTTTTTTTTTTTCCTTTCCCCTCACAACCTCTTATATGTAATTTTGTGTAACAATGAGGGTCTCTTTCCATTTCCATGCAATTTCCCTTTTCTCTCCCTTTCCCTCCCACCTCATGTCTCTGTTTAATGTTAGTGTTTTCCTCCTGCTCTTCTTCCCTGCTCTGTTCTTAGTTTCTCTCATTATATCAAAGAAGACTTTTGGCATTTGTTTTTTAGGGATTGGCTAGCTTCACTTAGCATAATCTGCTCTAATGCCATCCATTTCCCTGCAAATTCCATGATTTTGTCATTTTTTAGTACTGCGTAATACGCCGTTGTGTATAAATGCCACGTTTTTTTATCCATTCATCTATTGAAGGGCATGTGGGTTGGTTCCACAGTCTAGCTATTGTGAATTGTGCTGCTATGAACATCGATGTGGCAGTATCCCTGTAGTACGCTCTTATAAGGTCTTCAGGGAATAGTCCGAGAAGGGCAATAGCTGGGTCAAATGGTGGTTCCATTCCCAGCTTTCCCAGAAATCTCCATACTGCTTTCCAAATTGGCCGCACCAGTTTGCAGTCCCACCAGCAATGTACAAGAGTACCCTTTTCCCCACATCCTCTCAGCACTTGTTGTTGTTTGACTTCATAATGGCTACTAATCTTACTGGAGTGAGATGGTATCTTAGGGTGGTTTTGATTTGCATTTCTCTGACTGCTAGAGATGGTGAGCATTTTTTCATGTACTTGTTGATTGATTTTATGTTGTCCTCTGAGAAGTGTCTATTCAGGTCTTTGGCCCATTTGTTGATTGGGTTATTTGTTATCTTATTGTTTAATTTTTTGAGTTCTTTGTATACTCTGGATATTAGGGCTCTATCTGAAGTGTCTGATCATAATGGAATGAAACTGGAAATCAATGATAAAAAAAGGAAGGAAAAATCCTGCATCACCTGGAAAATGAAAAATATGTTACTGAATTATCAATGGGTTACAGAAGACATAAAGGAGGAAATCAAAAAATTCTTGGAGATAAATGAAAATACAGACACAACATATTGGAATCTATGGAACACAATGAAAGCAGTTTTAAGAGGGAAATTCATTTCCTGGAGTTCATTCCTCAAAAAAAAGAAAAAAAAACAACAAATAAATGAACTCACATTTCATCTCAAAACCCTAGAAAAGGAAGAGCAAAACAACAGCAAATGTAGTAGAAGGCAAGAAACAATTAAAATCAGAGCAGAAATCAATGAAATTGAAACAAAAAAAAAACCATTGAAAAAATTGATAAAACTAAAATTTGGTTTTTTGAAATAATAAATAAGATCGACAGACCCTTAGCCATGCTAACGAAGAGAAGAAGAGAGAGAGCTCAAATTACTAACATACGGGATGAAAAAGGCAATATCACAGCGGACACTACAAAAATACAGAAGATAATTAGAAATTATTTTGAAACCCTATATTCCAATAAAATAGAAGATAGCAAAGATATTGATAAATTTCTTAAGTCATATGATTTGCCCAGATTGAGTCAGGAAGATACACACAATTTAGACAGACCAATAACAAAGGAGGAAATTGAAGAAGCCATCAAAAGACTACCAACCAAGAAAAGCCCTGGACTGGATGGATATACAGCAGAGTTTTACAAAACCTTCAAAGAAGAATTAATACCAATACTTTTCAAGTTATTTCAATAAATAGAAAAAGAAGGAGCTCTTCCAAATTCATTCTATGAGGCCAACATCACCCTGATCCCGAAACCAGACAAAGACACTTCAAAGAAAGAAAACTACAGACCAATATCTCTAATGAACCTAGATGCAAAAATCCTCAATAAAATCCTGGCGAATCAAATACAAAAGCATATCAAAAAAATTGTGCACCATGATCAAGTAGGATTCATCCCTGGGATGCAAGGCTGGTTCAATATACGGAAATCAGTAAATGTTATTCACCACATCAATAGACTTAACCATAAGAACCACATGATCATCTCGATAGATGCAGAAAAAACATTCGACAAAGTTCAGCATCCCTTTATGTTCAAAACTCTAGAAAAACTAGGGATAACAGGAACTTACCTCAACATTGTAAAAGCTATATATGCTAAGCCTCAGGCTAGCATCATTCTGAATGGAGAAAAACTGAAGGCATTCCCTCTAAAATCTGGAACAAGACAGGGATGCCCTCTCTCTCCACTTCTGTTCAACATAGTTCTTGAAACACTGGCCAGAGTAATTAGACAGACGAAAGAAATTAAAGGCATCAAAATAGGAAAAGAAGAACTTAAATTATCACTATTTGCGGACGATATGATACTATATCTAACAGACCCAAAAGGGTCTACAAAGAAACTACTAGAGCCAATAAGTAAATTCAGCAAAGTGGCAGGATATAAAATCAACACGCATAAATCAAAGGCATTCCTGTATATCAGCGACAAATCTTCTGAAATGGAAATGAGGACAACCACCCCATTCACAATATCCTCAAAAAAAAAATACTTGGGAATCAACCTAACAAAAGGGGTGAAAGATTTATACAAGGAAAACTACAGAACCCTAAAGAGAGAAATAGAAGAAGACCTTAGAAGATGGAAAAGTATACCCTGTTCATGGATAGGAAGAACTAACATCAAAATGGCGATATTACAAAAAGTTCTCTATAGGTTTAATGCAATGCCAATCAAAATCCCAACGGCATTTCTTGTAGAAATAGATAAAGCGATCATGAAATTCATATGGAAAAACAAAAGACCCAGAATAGCAAAAACAATTCTAAGCAGGAAGTGTGAATCTGGAGGTATAGCGATACCAGATTTCAATCTGTACTACAGAGCAATAGTAACAAAAACAGCATGGCACTGGTACCAAAACAGGCGGGTGGACCAATGGTACAAAATAGAGGACACAGAGACCAATCCACAAAACTACAACTATCTTATATTTGATAAAGGGGCTAAAAGCATGCAATGGAGGAAGGATAGCATCTTCAACAAATGGTGCTGGGAAAACTGGAAATCCATATGCAACAAAATGAAACTGAATCCCTTTCTCTCGCCATGCACAAAAGTGAATTCAAAATGGATCAAGGAGCTTGATATCAAATCAGAGACTCTGCGCCTGATAGAAGAAAAAGTTGGCTCCGATCTACATATTGTGGGGTTGGGATCCAAATTCCTTAATAGGACACCCATAGCACAAGAGTTAATAACTAGAATAAACTTTTAAATCAATGTTTCACTGTCTCTTGAACTTAGCCTCTGAAGGACATTTGAAATAAAATAAAAGACACTGTAAGTTTAAATTATTTTCTTAAGCCATTCCCCAGTTATTTAGAAAGAAATCTTTGTCACTATAGGTGATTTAAAGTTTGATTAAATGAAGTGACATACTTCTCAGAGTCTGATTCAGCATTTTAATTTTATTACAATAAATCTTGTAAAATGTTACCATTTTTTTCTCAAGATCGGCATCCCATTTTAGTGTTACTGAAATCAAATACATATTTCATTTAATTTTTTCTACTATCTATATTGTGAACTGCATTTTGAAAAAAAAAATAGACTATTCATGGGGAATAGGTGTTGGAAATGTCAAAATATACCATTGCATGTATAAAGCACTATACATAGAATAGAAAGCTTTCAGATATAGTTTACATACATTGCTGACTTTTATGGAGGCCCGAGAAGCTATTGATACTGCAATTTTTCAAAGAATTCTGAATAATGGGAAGAGTTTTAATAAGAAGACCAGCATGATATGACACACTTGCAAAAGTGAATTTCAAATGGTCTTAGAATTAATTAAGATTCTAACCTCATTGGTATTATACACAGCTTTCTACCTTTTACAAAGACCTAGAAAAATGCCAGTACTGATTTCTCAATATTCCAAGTTCAGCTTCAAATGTAATTGTCCTTGATTTTAAAAAATGGCAGGGTAAAGAAATACTGACATGATTTTTAATAAAAATGAAAATTGGAGAATTAGTTCTAAGAAGGAATCAGACACAAGAAGGTGGAGACCAGATCTTCAGGTTTTACAAAATTAAGCATTATTGAGAAATGGAGACAGATTTGAAGTGGACTTGAGAACCCTGAAGTAGAAAATACATAACAAGTTATTTTAATTGCTAATGCATTTGTATTAACAAGGCAATCTATGACAATTGTGCTATCAATAATTTCTGAGATATGGTTTAGGAAGAGACAAAGCAACAACAGATGATGTTAGACAAATGGAGGTCCAGTAATTGTCTGCAGTATTAAACTCTAGTGTATAATGACTTTTGAAGGTTGAGGTTTTTGAGAGCAGTTCATTAGGTATTTCAAACAAAGCTCTATTTTGCTATTGTTCTTCTATCGACTGGAGTAGTGAGCACTACAGCTGAAATTGTGCCCATGGGAACCCATGTCTACCAGTTGTTAACCTTGTGACATTCCACTAAAAAGCACAAGATTTTTTAAAATACATAATTCATGAACCTTTCTGATTGTTTAGCATTGATCAGCACTTGAATAAATTGAGTTGCTATCATATTAACATAAGTAGCATGCTTTAGTGAGGGTTTTTTTTTTTTTTCTTTTTTTTGCTGTTCTGCAATTGTCGATCAAATCATTCAGGGATTTCTAGTTCTTAAAACAGGAAATCAGTTTAGAAGATTGCGGAGTTATGAATCCAACTTCAGTGGTAGCAGAAGGCTATGAAGTACATCCTTACAACTGTTTGCATATTCCATTTAAATTCTCAGATTAGGCTGCCAGTATAGATTTCTTCTCAGACTTCTTGTCTTCTCTGTTGTCAGATATGTCTATCTTTGCATTTTTAACTCTGTGCATAATTATTCTCAAAACTAGGAAGGTTGATGTGGTTATATAATTGCCCAATATGTCACCAGGCAAAAAGAAATGTTATTTATTTTCTCTAGGACCTGACAAGGTAATGCACCAAACACACCATTCTTTCTCTAAGGAGGACAAATGGTATACTAGTGATCTCATGTATATGGAGAAATGTGATTATTGTGTAGCAAGAGGTAGGTTTCACTTGCAGAACAGTGAGAAGAGAAACCCATTTGAGAATATGTTTTCATATATAGATACCATTTCACCGCTTTTCTCTTTTAGTGTAATTTGCATATTTTAAAATAGATATCCATTTAAGCAGAAGAGAAAGTATTAGTAATGATGAGAGTTTTAGGGACAATTTGAAGTATAGGAGAAATTATGACTTTGTTCACGTGAGCTGGACCATGTTTAAATAGATCATTTCACATATGAATGAGGGATTTACATTATAGTGGTAAGAATTCCATGTGTGAAACTACCCCTATTTTTGAGACAGACTTACCCTAGTAAGAAGTAAATAGGCACAAATGTCTCATGATTTCAAACCTAATCATTTTTTCTCTAGAGACTCATCCAGGAGCACTCAGCCCTTTTACTGGCAATTCTTCAGGAATATACCTGTAATGGAAAGCAGTAGCTTTGAAAAATTAGTTGCACATTTGCCATCAAGAATGGCAAATGTCTCTAGTGGAGTAGAAATGAGGCACAGTAAATCCACAGATTGATCAAATAAAGTGACCCAATTTTCCAGCATATCAGCATTTGTTGTACAAATATATAGTGATATGGAAGAGACTGATCCTCTAAAGTATTTGAAAAACCATTTGGTCCAGTATATTAAAATTTCTACATTTTTATTTTAGTTAGCTTATTACCTGTGTAAATAATTAAATTCATGTTTGCTTAAATTCATGGCTTAATTTTTGTCCCAAAGCTATATATTTTGATTATGCAGACATTATATATGAATATTTCATTTTAAGCTTCATTTATTTCACCCATACTTGGTTGAAATCCCACGTGTATTAGTTGAAATAGCTAAAAATGGATAATAACAATTTATCAAGCCTTTCCTTTTCAAAAACGTTGGAATTTTACAATGAAATGAGTACAGATAAATTACTAACAGTCTAGAATCTATTTCTAGTAGATATTAGAAATAAAATTTGATTTTGAAATATAATCTCTTGCCAAACTTAGAAAGTCAAGGTATATTTTCTCTCATATATGGAATCTACAGAGATAAAATGGAAAAAATAAGTGGTAGTGGTGGTGGGAAAAATGTCATAAAAATGGAAGGGATACCAATAGAGTAGAGGAAGTGGACCAGAGAGGAGGTTATGGTTATCTTTGTATTATATTGTTATATATTTATATTGTTCTATTGTGTGCATCTATGAATATGTAGCAAAGAATGTCTTTATTATATTAAATTATGTATCAATAAATTAATTTAAAAAATCATTTATGACATGATATGCAAGTATTCTTTAGAAATTATGACTTATCTGTATCTTTAAGGGTACATAGGTATAACTGAGTGTAATCTCATTTATTTTTTCTCTTCCTAAAGGGATATGTAAAAGAATAGGATATGATAAAATGTCTTATTTGTCTCCAATATTATAATATAGGGAAATCTGAGACTCCCAGTCTTACTTTCATCTGCTTTATCATCTCCATTGACTGTCTGCCAGTCGGATGACCATAGTTTCCAATTGACCTATCTCCTAGTAATTCAGTGTTTAGAATAGTTTCATTTGCCAACAGAATTTACCAGGACAATGTGAGGTGCCATCAGGAGTACTTACTATTATTTGGGGAAAAGGTTACTGCTTTTTGTTTGCTTGAAAAATCTTTTGAAATAAGTAACATAGTGTTTTATGCAATCTAGAGATTGAAAAAAGCTAAAATGCTTCTTTAGTTTAATTTTAACATTTAAGATTCACATTCTCACATTATTATCATTGTTTGAATCTTCCAAGATTCAAACAATGAAAATTCAAATAAAGAGATTCCTTGGCAGTTCACATTCTCACATTATTATGTCACTTGGGAGGCTGAGGCAGGTTGATGTCAAATTCTAGGCCAGTCACAGCAAATTAGTGAGACCTTGTCTCAAAAATTAAATATATATATATATATATATATATATATATATATATATATATATATATATATATATATAGTTGGGCATGGTGTGCACACCTGTAATCCCAGTGATGTGAGAGGCTGAGGCAGGAGATTCATATCTTGAGGCTAGCCTCAGAAATTTAGCAAGGCCCTAAACCACTTATTGAGATCCTGTCTCAAAATAAAAGGAAAAGGACTGGGGATGTGACTCAGTGAAGAGAACCACTCACCAGTGGTATAAATAAATAAATAAATAAATAGGACTGGTGGTGATATAGCTCAATAGTAAAGTGCCCCTGGGGTTCAATCCCCAGTGCCTCCCCCCAAAAAAAAGAGGAAAATTCAGTAACAAGTATTTCAGTCACATTAAGGATATTCTATCCACAAGCAAAGGCATTTCCTTATAGTGTACATGGATACATGATAACATTTTCATTAGATAATAATAAATAATAAAGCTTTAATAAATAATAAATAATAATAAATAATAAATAATAAAATAATTTAATAAATAATAAAGCTTTACCTGAAATCTGACAGGATGAAAATTTAAGACAAAATTCTAAGTCAGCCCCCACTGTCAAAATGACATTTTCACCCCAGAAATTTATACATTGTCAAAATTTTTCTTGTAAAATCTAATCCATTTGATTTCTATTGCCCACTATTTTTCAGGCATTTTCTGCATTTCATATCCTTTCATTGCCTCTTTTCCTGCCTTTGTCTTCTCTGGTAACTTTTGTGAAGCATTGTATTCTTAATTTTCTTCAGAATATCCTGGGTTGTTGTTGACAAATATATACTCATTAATAAGTTATAATCTTCAAAATATGCTTAATAAAATAACAATATTTATTTCTGACATAATTATGACACATCCCAAGGGATCAAACTCACATTTTAATCTCACCGTGTAATTTATTTTGGGTTTCTCATCCAGAAGTTGGTTCTTTTTCATGTTTTCATAAATGTCCTAACCTAAGTCAACTTCCAAGATTCAAACAATGAAAATTCGAATAAAGAGATTCCTTGGCAGTTCCTCATATCTCTTTGAAATTTAAATGACCCATAATATAAAAGGATGTGCCTTTTAAATCTGATGTCAGAGATATAAACCATAGTGACTTTGTGTTTTTTAAAAAATATTTTTTGAGTTGTAGTTGGACACAGTGCCTTTATTTTATTTATTTATTTTTATATGGTGCTGAGGATTGAACCCAGTGTTTCACACATGCCAGATGAGTGTGCTACTACTGAGCCACAACACCAGCCCACTTTGTGCTTTTTAATAATTAAATTTGTACAGATAGTGAAATTGCTTATGGATATTGACAAGCCAGAAATATTCACAATGGGACATTTTCCTTTTTTTCTGGAAAAAATATTAGAAATATTCTTTAAAGAGCAAAAGAGTTGACTCAGAATTACTTTCCACTATTCAGTTTCGTGGACAAAGCAAATCATCGGGCACTTTTAGAGAGATGATTATGCATATTATTTTCAGAAAAAAAGGTGTTCCACATTTTTTGGCAAGTTCTTGAAAGTAATTTTTAAAAGTATTATAAAATTGCAAGTAATAGAACCAGTCACCTACATATTTTATTGCAGAGGAAATCAAGTACAAGTAATTATCTTACATGTATTTTAAGAAGAAAATAAGGTATAATTGAAATATTTAATATTTTCCATAATGCAAGGCATTTGTTAGAATATCAAACTTTATTTAACTTTAAGATAAATAGGGATTACCCACTGAATTTACAGCCTAAAACCAGTAGGAGAACCATTCTCAATGATCTATGAAGGCCTCTTTCACCTTAATGAGACACTTTGAAAATATGTGACATTACATTCACTTGCTCTCTTGAAGATTATGTAAAAGCCCTGATTGAGCAGCTAAACTTATATACAATTTAAAGGTCCTGAGTAGTGATGTGTGTGTATATACACTTATATATTTACACTTTATGTAAATGTATATGTATAAATACATAACATATAACCTAAACAAAATTAAGTACAAATTATGTGATGACTATCTGGGAAAAATTCAAATTAAAGTGCAACTGAACCTAACAAATCTGCCTAACACCAATCTCTATTAGATGGAGATGTCCATCTTGTCTATTTTAAAGGAAGGTAGAAAATATTGATAATCTTGTTTGCATCCCTCTTTAATTTTATTTGCTTCTTTCAAATTAGAAATCAAAATTGACAAAGTCCATGAGGAAGAAGCAAAGAAACAATTCTTTAATTGCACCATTCCTTCAATACCAGTGCATTTTCTTTTTCATTTCATCTCTAAGCATCCACATCTCTATTGATGATGTATATTCATGGAGAAAATTCATTATTTAACATAATTAATATGCAGAACTGCAGATTATTATTGGAGAGTAAAAATTAGTTTTGTAAAACTCCATAGAATTCTGAGACATGAATTTTCATTTTATTTATGTATGTGTTTTACATATTCGTAAACACATACATATTCATTTGGGTCAACCCTAAAGCATAGATCTTAGCAGATGATGATTCATTGATCCTAAGAATTTTATTTTTTCTTTCTTGCACCAGAATTTATTGACCTGCACTAAAGTAGTCAAAATTACATTTTAAGTTGTGAGGTTATCTGTTCAGAAATTAATCACAGGAAAAAATTAAGGTGGGTTTAAATTCAATTCTAATGATATCTGAGCACTCGGTAAATGTGTTTTCATAGGTAGACACATAGAAGTAATAAAAAATGATTGAGATTCCATGTATCTTTATTTATATTTTGTTTTTATTAAATACTATAAACTACCCCATTAAAATAAATAAATAAAATCAAGGTATCATGTATACCTACAACTTAAAAAATATTTAAAAAAAAAGAATCTCATTTCTGGCTGAGCAAGATGATGCCTGCCTGTAATCGCAGCAACTCTGGAAGCTAAGGCAGGAAGATGACAAATTTGAGGCCAACCTCAGCAATTTAGTGAGCCCCTCTCCCAAATATAAAACATAAATAAAACTGGGGATGTAGCTCAGTTGTAAATTGCCACTGGGTTCAGTCCCCAGTATGAAAACAAACAAACTCATCTGTGGATAAAGCACAGGCATGATTCTTGAAATGCTCTTAGTATTGCCAGAAATTCACTGAGCTGGCTGTGGTTGGCCAGTGAAGCTCCAAATGGCCTATTTATTTAATAATTTCAAATACATATATATCTGCATACTCCTAAAAGCACAATGCCATGTGGTGTCGGCCATATCAAGCAAGTTCAGAAATTACAAATTTTGTATTCACATGCATTTTATAAAAACATATCTAAAAACTGCTTTCCTATCTTAATCATTTTTTGGTCTTGGTTTTCTTTATATTTTCTCTGTTAAAATTATTCATTCACAACTTGGCTCAGTGAATGCTTTTTGTTGTTATTAATTCCATGTGTACAGCTGTTTAGAAACTTTTACTCAAAGTCTGTATTTGTTTGGAAATGAATCCAATTAAGAAATATAAATGACATTTCTTTCCAGTTTGGCAGAAACTGTGAGAGAAAGTATTGCCAAAAGTTTGTTGCTGTGTATTCTTTTCATTATGCTTCCTTCAAACTTCATGGCAGTAAATGCCAAGGAACCTCATGTATCAAGCTTATAGCAAGCTGTGAGCCAGGTGTCTTCAATTGCAGGTCATATGCTGAGCTGCATTAATCATTTTAATCTTTTGAATAAAATTCTCCAAAATTGAGTAAACTTAAACCTCAGTGAAACTATGGTTGCGGAGATTTTCATTTCTCCCACTCATGAATTCTGTTATATCTTTTGCCTGGAATAAAAATAGAGGTAGAATGAGGCCCAGTTTTTGGCTCATGGATGCAGTCAATATGTGTTTGAATAAATTGAGCATGAGCACCTTGACCAGGGGCAAGAACCCTATTGTTACACAAAACTAAAAAATTGTTAGACATCCTATTGTCACTCAGTGAAAAATCTCTTTATGCTTATTGACTAAAAATTGTCTGGAAACTTTACTACTTTATAATCATCAAAACCAGTTTTAATGTGCAATATGATATGATGTCTAGGTGAAAGAAGTCGTGTTTTCTATAATTATTCTGAAAATCAGCCCTGTGCTTAACATGGCCAAGGAAGACTGATGGCTGAACTCAGTAGTTTAATTCAAGTTCTGACTAAAGAAAATAGGATTCAAGACAAAATGCTACCATATTGACAGTACTAGCATTTACAGCATTTAGCAGTGTGTATAGTTTGTATATGTTCCCTGAAATGCTTTTTCTTTCAAGTTTTTAATTTTTTAACTTATCTTTTGGGGGGTTTGTATAGATGATGATTTCAAATGGTTCTAAAATCTAAGTAATGTAATAGGATACATATGAAAAGGCCTTATTACTTCTATTCTTGTCTCTGTTTATCTCATTTATCCTTCCCTCCATAGGTAAGCACTTTCACTAGGTTCTTGTATATGCTTCCAGCATTTTTTCATGTGGATATAAACAAATATTCATGCAGTATGTCATAGTTGTTATAAACAGACCCTTACAAATAGACACTGAGTTTTATTTTAAAATGGTAAATAGTGTTGTAACAAAAATCATTACACACATATCATTTATACATATTCCTAAAAGTGTGATTGTTTAGTCAAAATGAGCTTTAAATCAATTCATCTCATTCTAGAGAAATGTTGCTTTTCTTATTGGAATAATACCAGTTTAAATACTATCTTAGGGAGAATCAACACCTTTATGATACTGAGCCTTTCTATCTAAGATTATATCATGTATTTTCCTTTGTTCAATCCTCTATTTGTGTCTGAAATTATTGTAAAGATTTTTCTTATGACCTTTGAACAATTCTGATTATGGTTATTCATTTGTATTTTATCTTTTCATTATAGCTATTGTAAATATTCTTGCAGTCTTAGTGAAGTAAGTATTGCAAATGGAAGAAATATTAAGACACTGAGCAAAATTGAAAGCAGAACATAGAATAATTTTATCACATGTGCTAATCCAAATATTTATTGTATTTATATTCAGGGAATAATTATTTTTCTTACTATGTTTATGGTATCTAGTATAGGACTGAACATTCCTCAGATATCTGCTGATTAATATGTTTTTATAAAGTTTCATAATTAGTGAAAATAAAAAGAGTCATTTTGTCATTTAGTAATTTATCTCTTTAAAAAATTCAAATTCTGAATTATCCCATAGTTAACAAGGTATCCCTTACACTTTCTAAGCTGTCCTCTGGGATTTAGCTTGTGACACCCTTTGATGTTAATGGGATCCATTGCCTAAATCTCCATGAGCAGCTTGGAAATTTAATATGTCTGTGAGGCAGTAATATCACAGCTGCTGTATTTTTTTTTAGTTTTCTTTATCCAGTTCATTTCTTTCATGTTTGTATAAATAGACATATAATCATATAATAGTAATATTAAGCACTTTTTAATCTTTAAATCACTTTTCATTAGTTAACTCATTAAATCTAACACATTTATAAAGAGGTAAATAATTTTGCCCTCATTTTAATTAAAGAACTCTCAAATAGTGGGGTCAAGTAATCTATAAAATTAAAATAAAAGCTGGTTATTTTAATCAGACTCCTGTTCATTGTAGGCATAAACCAAGTCAGGAGTGAAAACTTGAGGTAGGAAAATCAGTGCAATGTGTATCAACACTTTATTAAACTCTCAATTGCCTAGCCTATAAGTTAGCAGGGATATCCTTGGACCTGCTGTGTTTACCTTACCAATTTCTTTTATCTCTCTCCTAGTTTTTATAGAACAATACAGATCCTCTTCAGTTTAAATAGATTCTGCAAAATGTAAAGGCATTTAAAAATAGTTATTTTATTTAATAAATCATATCTTCATCTTTATTTTACTTGTTCATAACAATCCTTATTCCACAAATGTTGGAAGCAAGAATAATCTTTTTCTTTCTTTTTATTTTTTGGGGGGATTACTGGGGCTTGAACTCAGGGTGCTCTACCACAAAGCTACATTTCCAGCCCTTTTTATTTTTATTTTTTATTGGAGCTTTGTGATTATATGTAGTAGTTCAGTTCATCCCAACAAACTCACACATATATGTAAATCGTTTTCAGTTCATGATACCCCCTATTCCCTCCTTCTTTCCCTGCCCTCCCCTTCTCATTCCTCAACTATACTAGACTCCCTTTTGCTCAGTGAGAATAATCTTAACAATTGGCAGGAGGAATAGAAAGGATGGTAGTTAAATAAAGAAATATAATGGCAAAGTTCAATTTAAGTATGGGATAACAAAGTCTTAGAATATATATATATATATATATATATATATATATATATATATAGAGAGAGAGAGAGAGAGAGAGAGAGAGAGAGAGAGAATTTTATATTACCAGATTTACAAAGTATAACTTGAGCAAGTAACTAATATCATATGCCTAGGAAATCTTTAGATAATTAATTTATGAGTGCCAGTTGATAGTTTGCAAAATGTGTTTGTGTTGAAATAATACAAACTGACAAATAAAAAATGTAATATTAGGAAGCAGATTTTTTTTTTGGCAATCCAAGAATGAAAAGCAATAATGAAGGAGTGTTGGTTTCTGTTTAGTTGGCAAGCAACAGTCAAAGATCTGTCTCTGAAAATATACCTGGTGAAAAATACTGATTTTTTAAATGTCTACATTAATATCAAAGAAGATATATGATGATGTGCACTGGTTTAATCTTATTTTTACATTAATGTGCTGGGATGGCAATAGACCGGCAACTATATTCATTCATCATGGACTTGTGATTCTGTTTCAAAAATTGACTCTCTTGGGAAAACACTGTGCTTCAAATAAGCTTACATCAATTTTAGATATTAAGTAGGAAAATAAATGAATTTTGGAAACTTAGAATAATATAATACACTTTCATTTTTGAAATTAGTTTTCTATTCAGTTGAGTTTTACATTTCATACCTTAATATGATGAAAACATTCCCTCAATCTATCAATATAGACTAATGTTTTACCATTATGATCTGAATAATGCAGTATTCTATGTCCCATTGTGACCTTTACCACAAAACTGGATTTTTTTTAATAGCAAAGTGAGGGAGGAGATACTTTTAAGATAGAATTCCAATAATGCATCTGTAAACATAACCTTTTATTCTTTGAACTACTAAGTGTCAACTTTGCTATAGAATATGCTATTCCTTTTGGTTTTCAATGAGCCATAAGATGTAGGAGCATATAATTAAAATACACAAGTAATTATTGCCAGAATTATTTGAGATTAACCTAAAATGTGTATTTCTGAACACTGAATAACGTTATGTAAAAGTTTTTTATAACAATAAAATTACCATTATAAATTTAATAATATTATGAAGTTATTCTTTGGATATCCATTTTTTGAAGGAGGCACTATATCATTTAGCTATTGGTCAATGGAGCTATAATTCTTCTCAGCCCTTAAACTTTTCTAAATCATACTTCATAATTGAAATAACTATTATTATGCTTTGATTAGTCCCTATATATGAAACTACCATATGTTCAAAAGGGCAAAAATTTTAAATTTATACTTAAAAATTTTGTGGACAAAACAAATTAGGAATGCTAAGAAAATTTCAACATATTGATAATTAAGATTTTTTTACATACAGCCTAAGTCGTTTAGTTGGAATATGTAAATCTCAGAATCTTTCAAAGATAGAGAAAATAAAATCTAGCTTAAAATCTCACAGTATGATTGCCAGTATAGACTGGATATCTAAAAATCAAAGACACAAGTTTGAATTTCAGTAGTTACCATATTCTTAACAGCTCCAAAAATCCTTGTCAGGTCCTTTTTTGTTATTTGATCAGAGCATCCAGATAACTTTTATTGAGGGAGCCAATATAAATATCCCATCAGTATCTGAGGCATTGTAGGCCTTTTCTAGCTCCAAAACAGCAAATATTTTCACTGGGAGAGAGACTTGTCGGGAAAGGAACGATTTTGGTCTTATTTAGTTTAAGCTGAGTCAGTGATATTTTATTACCGGAATTCTCTGTAATTTTGAGGGATATGAAAATAAGAACCATATTAAGCCTTCAACTTTCTGAACTCAATTTGGGTCTCTTAGACAAATGCTATTTCTGTGTGGTATCTACTTGGTTCAAAATAAAAATTTAATGATACTTGATGGAAGTAAATTTTCTCAAATTATAATCAATATTCCATATTTGTATTTAAGATAGCATGTAAGAAAGTGGAAAATGTGTAGAAAACAAAAAGAATAAAAATCATGTACTTGTCCATTTTTCTTTAGCCATAGAATCACGAAGTTAAAAAATTATAATATGTAGCCCAATTCCATCATTTTAAGAATGGGAAAAATGATATTGCAAAAGATAAAATAGTTTTACCAATAAAAATACTTAGCTTCAGAACTGGAGCTAACACCTACCTAACTCATAAACCCCACTCTAATGTAATTTTGATAAACTGCATTGATTATCACTCAATAGTCATTATGGGATATGTCACATAAAATATACAAGCAATAATCTATGATATTATAGATAAATAATTTAATAAGATGAATAGATACCAAATGCCCAGAAGATATATACATCCTTTCAGACTTTTAGTATTGTGAAAAGTTTAGCAAATGAGTAATAGCAAATTTGAAGTAGGGTGAGGCTATGGTAGAAAAAAGTACTTTAAAGTTATCATAGTGTCGTACTATTTTCAAATTTTGAAAAAAATAATTTCTCAAAGAGTCGAAGAAGTATCTGATACTTTACTATTTTATTTAGATGAGAAATAAAAATCAATTAAAGTAATAATGATTTTTATCATAAAATTGCTACTTACTGTCATTTGTGTGAATAATCTGAATAAGTATGTTCATTTATAGCTAAGGATTTATTTAAAAGTTTTAATGTTCCATTTTGAAATCATCATGCTTTTAAAAATATTTACTTCTCTGTTTTATTCTACCATGAATTTTCATTCATGATTTTAATTCACTATTATTAGGTTCCTAATAATGTGTTTATAATTAAGAAAATCTGTGTGATTAATTTGTTCAGCTGTTGTCAACTATTTTTTTTATCATGACATTTAAGTCCTAATTATAAATAATTGTTAGAGTTGATCATTTGGAAATTCCTTGAAGAATTACTCAGCTATTTTCAGTGTAAATTAATTAACTCTAAAGAAGACAATGATTTACATTTTTTACTTGGGGAACAAGAGATTAATACTGGTGGTAGAATATTTTATTTAAAACATATATTTTCTTGTTCAGCTTCCCTGCACAAGACCACATGGTTATACTTTTTAACTTTAACAAATATTCTAAAACTATTTACAGATCTGAAATGTTTGAGAAATGTCAGTGAATGTATGTGGGTTAGTACAGGAGAAGGGGTAGAACTCCTACTTCAATTATAACAGATATGTGTTAAGGTATTTTTTTTATATTGTTTCTTTTGTTCAGTTATTTTTCCATAAAAAAGTGAGGAGGCCTGTTGCAAAGTTTAAACTTTTCAAATTTTTGTTTTAATCTTATTTTTTTTTGGGTGGGGTTCTTTTTTTTGTCTTTTTTTTTTTTTTTTTGGAACTGGGGGTCGAACCCAGGTGTTTGTGAATGTAAGGCAGACGCTTTGCCACTGAGCTACATCACAGCCCATAAACTTTTCAAATTTTTGACAATCACTTTACTATAGGAGATAAAGACATTCAAAGTTCTCACAGATCTAATGATATTTTCTGCTTCTAAGGAGAGGGCCGACTGACTGCCTGCACCCAGCCCTCCCTTGCAGGAGGACACAATCAGATGTGTCAGGGAGAGCAGTCAAAGCAAGAGCTTGTTTATTGAGAAAACACACACAGCTAATATAAAGTACAGGAGCCAATCAGGGTAAAGGTCAGCAGGATGGGGAGAATTTACATCTACACCCATCCTACAGGCAGTAATGTCCATGAGGGCAGAAGGGTTCTGAGCCTATCCTAGAGGTGGTCTGATTCTTCATCACAACCCTCGGCAATGCCTTCTGGCTAATCGCTAGGTGCTCTCTTAGCCACATGTGGCCCCAGGACTGGGAAGCAGGTAGCAGCCAGCAAGTTAAGTTTCCTCTTTTGTGATGCAACATGCCGCACGTTACATCATGCCCTGCAAATGTTTTTCCTGGACATTGCCTAGACATAACCTCTTGTCTTCTTGCCTCTGCCTTTGCATAGACTCATAACCTCCAACTTGAAATTTCTTGTTTTCTACTTTCCAACTTGACCCTATCAACATTTCATCTGTCCTTTTATGTTTTAAAGTAAAACCTTCCCCCCATGTAGTCTTCTAAATCATAATAAGTAGAAGTTATCTTTCTACCTATTGAATACTGTTATGGTTTAGATGTGGTGTCCCCCAAAAGCTCACATGTGAGATAATGCAAGAAGGTTTGAAGGAGAAAAAAATGGGTTATAGCTCTAATCTAATAAGTGACTTAATCCTTGATGATATTAACTGAGTGGTAACTAAGAGGCAGGTGGGGTGTGGCTGAAGGAAGCAGTTCATTGGGGGTGTGGCTATGGGGTATATATTTTGTATCTGGAGAGTGGAGTCTCTTTCTCCCTTCTGATCATCATGTGAGCTGCTTCCTGCTGCGACACTCTTCCACCATAAAGCCCTGCCTCACCTTGAGTTCCGAGAAATGGAGCACCTTCTATGGATTAAGGCCTCTGAAACTGTGAGCCCTCATATAAACTTTTCCTTCTCTGTAGTTCTGGTAAGTAGGGTCATTTAGTCACAGCAGAGAAAAAGCTAATTAAAACAAATACTGATACCAATCTTCACTCATTCTTTTGGCTACATTATATTGCAGTTATCTATGAAGATTAAATCAAAATTTCCTCATATATTCACTCAATTAATATGTGCTGAGTGAAAAAACAATGTTAGGTGTTCATGTAGTGCAAGTTTTACAAAAACAATGCAATTTAGTTATATTATTCTGGTTTTAAGTGGAAAGAATACAGTGAAAATATGTGTTTAACAAAGTTTCTAATAAATCTCCATCACATAATGTTATAACTCTACGAATCCATAGTGGCCCTAGACTGCATGATTTAGTGACTATGTATGAGAGTTACCTCTATTTTAAAATTTTAAAATTATTGCTCTGCAACAGTGTGGTTTTTTAAAAGTTTTTTTAATAGTTGTAGATGGACAGAATGCCTTTATTTCATTTGTTTATTTTTTATGTTGTGCTGAGGATCAAACCCAGTGCCTCACGCATGCTAGGCAAGTGCTCTGCCACTGAGCTGCAGCTCCAGTCCTAACAGTGTGTTTTGTAATAACTATAGTGTATATTTTTAATTAGCTCTTCAACAATTAGCTTTGTGACACTTAGAATGCTGTACTTGGAATATATTTTTTAATTATTCCTGAGACTTTGACCAAAACTGAGATCAATCCATTTAGATGTAAGTCTGATATTCACATATCATTTTGAAGGTGTGTTTTCTTTGTAAGGTAAAACATTTGATTTAATTAAAAGTTCAGTTTTACCTTTAATATTGACTCATGATGTCACCTAGATAAAATTATTGAATTTAACAGAGGCTCAAGAAACAGAGTTTTTTCTATCATCTTTCTGGGTTATCAAATTGATCCATTACAACTTTAGTAGCTATGGACGACAGAAGAAATATTTATGTTAGCATTAATGCAATTGTAGAAAGATGTAGAAAAGTATAAGAAAAATTTTTAGAAAAATTTTAGACAAACATCCTGTATTTTTTCCTTTCAGCAAATGAAGTTTATAATTTAAAATATCAGTAATAGGGGTGCTGTATTACATACTATACAGAATACTGTAGTGAGGAGTAGGAAACCTGGATGGAAATTGTTTGTCTTCAGGAATGGCTGTTTCCTTATATGCAGTTCTCTTTTCTGTAAAGGAGAGAAGAAAACATGGGGATTTCTGAGATTTTATTCAGTTCAGTCATCTCATGTTTCTACTTTTTATTGAGGCACAATATTTGTATTTCTTTATGGGGAAAATTATGGTAATTCAATACGAGTAGGTTTGTGAAAGATGGAAAAAAAATCCTGAAATAATGCTACCACACATATGCACCTGTTTTCCAGAAGAACAAATACAAAAGTATCTGTGAATAGTAGAGGATTTTTTTCTTTGAAATTTGCTCTTATTTCTTCATATAACACATGGGAAAGGTTATAGATCAACTTTTTGTTAAATAAAGAATATAAAAGTAATTTTAAATCTAGAGGTTGATTTCTGTGGCAGTAGAAATTCTCCCACGCATTAAATAGAGGAGGAAAAAAATGCCTCAGAAGTCCATTTTAATGGAGCTATATTCAATTTTACAGGAAAGATTCAACATCTCTAGCAACCCCTGGGTCCCTTCAATGTAGTACTCTAATTTATACATCAAAGTAAGAACAAGCACGCTGAAACATAAGGCCTGAAGAAACAACTCAATGTTTCTATCAAAATGTGGTTCAGCAGTTACACAGTCCATGAAATGCTCATTAATAAGCTGAGGCAATATGCACTGAGTATACAGGTTCACCTTTGCATATTAATGAGCAATGTGTAATAACATTTATGGCTCTTGCTGTTCCATATGCAGGGAACATTGAGATTAGAGCTGGGTTATATAAGTGTCAAATGGATTTATAGCCATGCATACTGCTGTTTAAAACAGTATTCTCTTAACAGCCACAAATGTCCCATTTATATGCAGGTAGTTGGCACCTACCTTATTTCTTGAGCCACAGATTACTTTTGCTATAGATTTCAAGCCTACAGCACAGATCTACCACCAACAGTTTTATGAAGCCATATGCCCTTCAGAAATAATGCAATTTTGTTTTTTCTGCCATAATAATGCACA
This sequence comes from Marmota monax, assembly GCF_021218885.2. Taxonomy (NCBI): domain Eukaryota; kingdom Metazoa; phylum Chordata; class Mammalia; order Rodentia; family Sciuridae; genus Marmota; species Marmota monax. The sequence continues at coordinate 3,274,175 of NW_026695065.1, forward strand.
TTATCTGAATGTTTCATAAAAATCTTTCATTTAAAGGTGGCAAACTAAGATGTCAGAAAAAATACTATACAGAATTCTGTAGTGAGGAGTAGGAAACCTTTGCCTACAACCTCTCTTATTTTTAGTTTTATAAGATGATTCCCTACATTAAGTAACATGTAACTAAACAAAACTCTAAATGCTGGAATTATAATATGGTTTTCTCCTTTACTAGCAGCCTGAGATCTCCCCAATATAAAACCTCCAAACCCATAAGAAGGGAATAGGGTAGAAAATACTCATGTATTCATTCATCCCAAAGCAACCCTAAAGACTTTAAAACCAGAAAACAACATTAATATATCAGCTATCTCCTCCATTTTTAACAAGTTTTGACAGACCAGCCCACCCTCACAGCCCTCCTACATGTGTGCTGTAGAATATGAATTGCACATGTCTTTTCAAATTAATAGTTCTACAAACATTTTTTATTAATTGCATCATTTGAGTCAGATTTAATCCAAGACAGTTTTTCCTTTTTGACTTTAACCTTTCTTAATGGACATATCAGATTCCAAAATATTGATAATTGATTAAAAGCAGAGCCTATGTAAATAATGAAAATGTTTTCAGGATGGTGTGAGAAAGTGAGATATGTGGAAATAATTATTGATAGTAAATATGGATGATTTATCTAATGTATTCTTTCCAAGTCCCTAAAATTTTGTTAAAAGTATATTTATTAAAATATCAGTTGTAAATATTAGGAATATCCATAATATTTCATGTAACTTATTGGTATTTTCACTTTCCTCTAATGTAGAAGTTGATGCTAAGTGACTCAGTTCTTGTAATAATTTGTATTATTTCCTCCACTGTTGTGTTAGATTGATTATTTTAAAGAATTCGGTTATGATTTTGCTAAATTCTATTTTTGGTATTGAAACATCAGTTTTAAATCCTTTTGAAATAAGGCAAGATTAAAAATAATTATTTAAATGTCACATTTGGAGCAGCCACATAGTTATACTTTCTAAGAATTCCATAACTACCGAAATGAAAAATGTTAAGTCAATGTAGAGCTATTGGTTTTATGTTACTATTATGATGATTATTGAATAATGTAAACTGTAATTGAAATGGAGAACCTGGTTATTAGAAGAGTAAATAGCTAGGCCCAAAGGAAGGAAGAAACAAGTAAACAATCAAATACTTCATTTTGTTTCAGAAAAGAATATTTTGAGTAGAATTAGGCTGATTCTCTATTTTATATTCTGTATTTTAAATGTGAAGATTTTGTGATACTTAAAATCTATATTCTTCAAATTCTTGAACCAATGAATCTACCAAGCAAAATGTTGCAGTTAATTATAATGAATGTGGGAGCAATTTGGGATACTATTAAATGCTGTCTAAATGTAAACCATTCATTTTGCACGAGTATGAGCTAAATAGTATTTACTGAAAAAGAAAATAAATTATTGATTTGACATCTCTGAGTTCATTTCCTTGAGTCTTAGCCAGTAAGAAACATATCTGATAAAGAAATTATGTTCTAAGAATAGAGAAAGAAGGCAGATTAAAAAAATGTGACCTTTGCCTACAACCTCTCTTAATTTTAGTTTTATAAGATGATTCCCTACTAACAAGAAGCTATTTTTTTCAGAAATTATACAAATATTTTACAGAAGTGCGATTATTTGTCAAAATGAATTAATTTCACATGTTCTAATATAATATTTCCTATTATTAGAACAAATTTTGCAGGTGATATAATAAGCATTAGGAGAACACAGTGCTCCAAATACACATATCTAAAATTGCAGACATAAACATGACATTGCGTATATTATAGTTATCACTGTTGGAATTGACATTTGCAATTTATACCCAGAAAATAAGAAAATAAATAAAAATAATGAATTATTATTCTTATTCAGTTTTCATATAGAAATGAATATGATGAATACTTTATTCATCCATTTATTTTTTTTTCATGTTACCTATCTTAGGTTCTTTGCCTGGGGTCATTTAAATAGAACTATAAAAGATAGATTGAAAAGAGAAAAGCACAAAAAATTATTTAATATGTTTCCTATGACAAGGCAATCTTCATAAGGAAATGAAGACCTGAAGAAGTGGTAAGCCTGAACTGTTTTATACTAAGTTTGATGAAGTTGGAAATTTGTGGGGAAGAGTTATAGGACAAAAGAAGTGCAAGCTAAGAATAGTAAAGTGGGAGAAACGACCAGGGCCTATTTGTTCAGATCCTCTTGGCTTCCCTCTGTCTTTGGAGAGAGGATGCTCCTGTCCTAAGTGTATAGATAGGACACTTCTCACATGTATGTTTACAACCTGCTTCATGAGTGAAAGGAAGGTCAAAGTTCTTCCTGAACCTACTATTTCTCAAAGTACTTCAGCTTAAAATATTCAATACCTCAAGATGGCATATTATGGGTTAGTGTGTTCTGAACCCCAACAATATCATTTTGCAAGATTGTTTTAATACTGTTGCAGTGTAACTTTTCTGTGCATAAACAGCATATATATGTGTGTCTACATTTTTGTATATACACAAATTTAAGATCTGATTTTCTCAACGTAATACATCTCTTTTTAAATCAGCCTCTTAATTGCTGTGAACAAAAATCCTGACAAGAATAAATTTAGAGGAGGAAAAGTATATTTGGCACACATGATTCCAGAGGTCTCAGTCTATAGATGGCTGACTCCATTGCTCTGCTCCCTAGATAAGTCAGAACATATGGCAGAAGGGCATGGAGAAGAAAAGCAGCTTAGAACATAACAACAGGGTTTCAGAAGTCTCAGTTCATGGATAGCCAACTTTATTCCTGGAGACATAGTACCAGGAACCAGAGAGAGAACTCTGCTCAATAAGAACAAAATATATACCCCAAGGTCATGCCCTCAATGACCTATTGAAGTCACTCCTTATCTGCCTACAGTTACAACCTAATTAACCTGTTCAGAAACAACACACTGATTAGATTAAGGTTTTCATAAACCAATCATTTCATCTCTAAATTTTCTTGCATCGTTTCACACATGATCTATTGGAGGAAACTTTACATCTAAACCATGACAATCCATACACATGTATATATAAAATATATTGTAGTATATGCATATATGTAATAGGAAAATAAGAAAAAAAATGAAGATTGGTAATCTGTTCATTAAATAATTAATGTTTGTACATGTTGGCAAGATTATTCTTTTGTACTATTATTATAAAATATTTCATTTATTTGCTTCTATATTCACATTTTTTTACAAAAATCATTTGAATAACCATGTAATCTGAACCACATATGAGTATCTTCCTACTAAATCAGTGAACAAACTGTTATCAGTTTATGTATTTTAAGAAATTTTTCACAATAAAAAATTTAAAAAAAAAGAAATTTTTATTATTTAATGAGTTTCAAGATTATTAAATAAAATAGTAGGCTTTTAAAATTTTTTGGAACAATTAATTTTGTATCAGTATCATATTAATTATGATTCACATACCCAATGCCTTATGATTAGAACATTATTTTTATGTTAATGAAGCACTACATCCCTGTTGTATGATATAGTTAGAATTCTCTTTCTTGTAAAGAAGGTACAGTAACTTGGAAAAATATTAAGTCATTTATTGTAAAGATATCTTGCTACTATTTAAATAATATATTTATCCATGGAAATATGTAAAAGAAAGATTTACATCTGCCTTTTTAATCTACACATTGGAATACCTTCTCTCCTACATTAGTATAAATAAACTTCCTTATTTTAAGAAGTAATTTAAGACTATGATAATGTCTACATTGTTTGCCCCTAAATTTCTAAGAACAAGCAGAGTTCCTGGTACATGATATGCATTCCTAAAAGTTTCTTGCATGAATTAATAATTGTACCATTTCAATGGAAATTTGGTAAAAAATATTTAGTTCAAAAATATAAATATATATAAATATGGGGGCAAGTTTTGGGCAGGAGTAATTGAAGCAATTTTTATATTATAGAGCTAAAATAATTATAATGGGGTATTCAAGTATCAAGTTAGAATATTTTCTGTTTTTTATGAGTTTTGGGGAAAATTTCAGTTATGGGTACAAAATACTTTATCACTTAAGAGAATGCCCTCAGAATACTAAAAAACAATACACACTGATTCATAATATATACATGAATTTACCACACTAAATTATTTCCTGGACAAGATTATTTTCTAATGTCTTATAACAGTATTAAAAATGAATAGTTTTATTCTATTATGTTAACATATGATTAGTATTAATTGAACTTAAAGATATGTACAGTATTCACTTCACCTTTCAAATTCCAAAGGTCAGGCTAAATTTTTTTATGGATTTGAATGTTAAATCAAGAAACAGAAAAAAATAAATAAAGGTTAAAGAGGATTTACTTACATGAGACACAGCAAGAGCTATAGACTTTCTCTCAGGTATGGTAAGATAAAAACCTGGTGTGACATGGAATAATTCTGTTTAATTTCTGGCTTCATTCACAGTTTGTAATCTAAAGATTAATAGAAAAATTAATTATTTGGATTAAGAAGAATTTATAGGTTTTTCAATTAATAATTTAAAAATCTGACATTTCTTAGCATTTAAAAATGCCATCAAGTCAGTTTATATTTAGAAGGAAGACAACACAAATCAATATTCATGACTTTGGTTTTGTGAGAGTTTCTTGAAAATGACTGTTTCATTTCATCTAAAATAATTCCACAATTAATGACATTGTACATTGGTTTATATATGAAGAGAATATAATCATATCAAGTGGATTTTAGTCTTTAAAAATCATGGTAATTAGCTTACAAAGATGTCTAATGCCATTATGCTGACTAGTTTGACTTCCTCTATGAATTGGGAATAATTATTTATATTTTTGTTACTATTAAATCTGAAGTTTTTGTTCATGTTAATCCTGAAAAAATTCAGATACTTTAAAAAAATCATTTTGAAAATTTTCATAGATATCTCATGTTAAAGGTAGATGTGAATATTTTGCTATTTATTTTGATAAATGTAGAAACCACTTACCTTAATATACAAGGACAAGTGATCTCTATGCATAAAGATGAGGAGACTGCTTTGGAGGGGAACAGAATATATATGCTGGAAATGGATGTTGCTGCCTTTGTAATGAAACTATTGCTCTGTCTGTATGTTTTACCAAAACAAAACTAAACTAAAAATTAGAAATTTATGTTATCTTACAGGAAAGAAGGTTTATAGACAGTACAAATAAATAAATATTTGAAAATAAAAATGAGATTCCTGAGAGTGTTTTCACTGTATTAAAAGGTGGCACTCTCCTTGAATTTTTGTTCCCTATTTTACTCTGAACCAATAAGATGGCAACTTTATTGTATTTTGCAATGAAAAATTGAGTTATTGATCTTCTCTGTGACCAGAGTTTATTATACTATCTTCTGTCCTACTCTTCATTGCTGTTTACCTAAAAAGGAAGATTAGCATCCTTCATTGTCTCATCATATCCAATTTATCACAGTGGTATTTTAATAAAGTGCATTATTTATAATCAGTGAATATTCTGTCCAAGAATAAATATATTAATCAAGTATACTAACAATGTTTGTTACTATGGGGGCTATAATGCTTTTGTTCAGTAAAGGGTCCTGTGTCAAAGGCTTAATTTTTTTTAAAGGAAGACACTGTATCTCATTAATAATGTTTTATTATTTCAATAAGAATGCTAGAATATAGTTCTTGATATATCATATTTCACAATTTGATTCAAGTGGGTTATGAGCTCCCATTTTTACCCCATATACAGATTGCAGAATCACATCAGTTACACATCCATTGATTTACATATTGCCATACTAGTGTCTGTTGTATTCTGCTGCCTTTCCTATCCTCTACTATCCCCCCTCCCCTCCCCTCCCCTCCCCTCCCCTCTTCTCTCTCTGCTCCCTCTACTGACATTCGTTTGTCCCCCTTATATTATTTTTCCCCTTCCCCTCACTTCCTCTTGTATGTACTTTTGTATAACTCTGAGGGTCTCCTTCCATTTCCATGCATTTTCCCTTCTCTCTCCCTTTCCCTCCCACCTCTCATCCCTGTTTAATGTTAATCTTCTTCTCCTGCTCTTCGACCCTACTCTGTTCTTAGTTACTCTCCTTATATCAAAGAAGACATTTGGCATTTGTTTTTTAGGGATTGGCTAGCTTCACTTAGCATAATCTGCTCTAATGCCATCCATTTCCCTGTAAATTCTATGATTTTGTCATTTTTTAATGCAGAGTAATACTCCATTGTGTATAAATGCCACATTTTTTTTATCCATTCATCCATTGAAGGGCATCTAGGTTGGTTCCACAGTCTAGCTATTGTGAATAGAATAGAACTATGTAATGTTTTGAACAGCCAACAATAAAAAATTAAAAAAAAAAAAAAAAAAAAAAAAAAAGATTATTGGGAAAAAGAACACTGCACATTCTTAAGGCAGTTCCTCGTGGATTACTGATCATTGACACACAGGAGAAAATGAGCCTTGACAATATAGATATCTGGCAGCCACTACTTTAAACAAGGCATTTCTTAGGAAATATGTGCTTGAAGAATTCAGAGATGACAGCCATGATGTATACAACTTACTTACTTTGGAAATTCAGGAAAAAAAAATTTAAAAGATAATGCAAAATATTAAGAATTAGTGAATCTAGGTGACATCTATATGGGTGGTCAACATTTTCTTTCAACTTTTCTGTAGGTTTTAAAAAATTTTTTAAAGAAAACAACATGAAAAAGTCAAAACAGCAATAACTTTAAAAAAAAAATCTGACTCTACACATCTAAGAAAACACTTGGGAGTGAATTGAATGGAGAGAAGGGATTCCAAAGGAAAGATGAATTAATCTTGAGACATTTTCAGTTTTCGAGGAGACCTAGATAGGAATGCCCAATAGATCCATTCCTCAGATACAGCTCTACTATCAGCCAATTACATGCACAGGGGTACAGAGATGGAAACAAAGCAAAGCAAACAATGACAGCAGCGAAACTAGAGGAGGTCCCTGTCATACATTCCGATGCCAATGAGGAAAACAGACAGTAAACAAGTAAATAAATAAATGAATAATCTTATAAGAGATTACAGATTATAAAAAAAATAACAAAAGGCATGCAAAATTGAACACTGAGTGAGGGAGCTAAGGTGGAGGGAGAGATGTTCACCATTCGAAAACAGTGTATTTTTAAATTATCTTATTTTCAAAAACTTGCTGTTCAGAGACTTTTTTTCCTTTACGATGCAAATTAATAGACGTGGTTCTTCTCAACACTAAGGAAGTGTGGCATTTGTGAGTTGTGGGACCACATAAATTTTACATGACATAGTTGTAATTATATGGGATGCAATTTTCTTTCAAGGCACTTGCCACCTTTGTAGTTATATTTTTTGAGCATGTATCCCTTAGCCTCTCCTGGTGTGAATGTCTTCTTCTTAAAATGAGCATGTTGAACTGAGTTCCCTTCCAGTTCAGAAAAACTGCATTCACATGAGACTATGCAGAGTTAATTGTATATGATTCACAATTTCCCTTATAATTTCCCTTACCTGGTGACAATCTGAAAGATAATTGTGAGAGCCAGACCAGTAATGGACAGGGCACATCCAATGTTGGACAATATGTCTAGTGACTCAGGATACTTATAATCCTTTTTGAAAGTCTGAAAGACAAATCGACTAATATTTTAAAATAGCCATCTCCAAAATGTCAATAGAAGTCAATCACAAACAGTTAAGTGGATACAAAATAATCAGAGTTGCCAGATATCTCTTCTTTTCATACAACCATTGATAAATTTTTAAATGAAATAAATTAGCCTCTTACATCCAAATAATAAAAAAAAAAAAAAAAAAAAAAGAATGCTAGAATATATCCCTCAATGGCTAATGTAAGAGTAGAGTTCCTATTTGGAAATAAATGTTATTTTGAACACAACCTAAGGAAATTATCATATGTCTTCTTAGAGAAAACAGTATAGTAACAAAAAACAAGTTGTGCATTACTCCATAGCTCTGACTTAAGTCATTATTATTATGCATGTATGTGTATGAAATTATTGTGTATGTATATGAGTGTGTGAGAATGTGTGTTTGTGAGTGTGTGGGGGTGTGGGTGTGTGTATGGTGGAATATATGAAGTCAATTGGAAGAGGCCGTTACTGTATGATAATTGAAATGAAAATTATAATCTTGGTGACGAAAATTTGGTCTGTCAATCTCTGCTAATGACTAAGTAATAATAGAGTTGAGAATACACATACTGTAATTTGAAGATGACATATGCGAAAAATGTCATTAGCTCTAAACAGAAATATTTGGGAGCAGGTGATAGGTTGCACACTTGCAATTATTCAGTCAATAATTGGTTTTCATTTGCAAATTATAAGCACATGGCAAGGAAGTTTTCTTATATGTTCAAATTAAGACACTGGAATGCTAATTAGTCCCACATTAACCATTAAGTACTATTTATTAGCTGAGCAAAGAAATAAAAGTCAAACATCTTGTTGTGGATATTGTAGGTGACATCTGAGAAAAGATTTGAAAGAGATGAGGGAGTAAACCATGTGTCTATTTCGAGTAAGCCTATTCTAAGCAGAAGGAACACAAAAACAAAGGCACTAGATATATGCCTGATATAAACACCAGTAGGACCAGTATCTCTGGAGAGTTCCTGGCAAGAGGAAAAAGAGGCAAAAATAAGGTCAAAGAGACACAGCATCAGATCTCATATTGACTAAGCATCAGCAAACTGTTTTGGATAGCCTAAGAGCTAGAATGATTTTTACATGTTTAAAAGGTTAAACAAATTCCCAAAAAATTACTTCACATGTAAAAACCTTGTGAAATGCAAATTTTGGTTCCATAAATAAAAGTTTATTGGAACACAGCCATACTCATTCCTTTTTGTGTGGCCTGCAACTGTTTTCACCCGCACAAAAGCAAATTCAGCAGTTTTAACAGATATAGTAGGGCCCCATGGAGCCTGAAATATTTATTATCAGCCCCTTGACAGAAAATATTTGCCCACCTATAGCCACTTCATGTGGAGCCTTGCAAGACATTTTAAAACTTTTAATTAGAGTGACATGGGAATACCTTGGATGGTTTTTAAGCAAAAGGAATGACATCAGATTGTTTCATTTTTAAACAGGACAACTTTGCTATCCGCTATGTTAATAACTTTATATTTTCATTTTCTCTAAGTGTCTATCTTCACAAAAGAAAATCTAATAGTTCTTCCCTTTCCCTCTACTTGTCAGTTTTCTTAGAGTATAAACAAATAGACTCATGCATATCATTAGAATATGTTAAATATGGTTAAAAATAAGCATAGTTGAGTTTTGTTAAACTGTGGAATGATAGAAACATTTTGTTTTCTTGTCCTTTTAAAACAGTCCCCTTGGAGAACTTGCAATTCAAGTTGAAGAATTTCTGCAATAGCAAAGATGAACTTTAAGCAACTTTAGTGTTTACAAAATTCCCTGTTCTTTGTTTTATCAAACAGTATAGCATACAGTCTTTTCATATGATGCTATTAAAATACGATAAAGTTCCCTTACAGACTTTGATATATGAAGATTTTGTTTTGGCAACACATTTACGTAAATCATATAACATTCAACCATCCATTTACAGTGCACAAAGAAATGATTTTTAATGTTTTCACACCATTGTGCAATAATCACCATGATTAATTTTACAATATGTTCTCCAATACTAAAAAGAACAGAATACCTTTAAAAGGTGTGTCCTCTTTCTTCCAATTCATCCCCAGTCCCTGGTTCCTGTTAACCATTAATCTACATCCTGTCCTTATGTATATGCCTGGTCTAAATAGTTCAAATAAATGGCATAGTACAATGTGTGGTGTTTTATTACTGGCTCATTTCACTTAGCATAATGTTTTATATCAAGGATTTTTAATGACACATTATAAAGACTGGCATTCCTTCAGTTTTACTCTAATATCAGAATCTATTTTCATTTCCATAAATTATCGCAGAATGTACACATCATGATATTAAAATTAAAGACTCAAAATCCTTTAAAATTATAAAAATTAAATTAAGATTAAGACAAAAGTGAAGGATAGTTTTCCTTGAGTACACATTAATATGTCCATTGGAAATATAATATCAACTGGGGCATATAGTATATTCTCTGAATATCAAAATAGCTTAGATTATCAGAACAAATTGTAATTACTGCTTCTTATATAATCATGGCTTAAATAAGTGTTCAATATACCACAACTCTGAAATTAAATGAACATTCAAATTAATTATAATATGTAATAGTATTATTCTTAGATCCAAATATTTAGTTACTTAATAACTTACCTAATTTGTTTCTTTAGTCATTTTCATAATATATTGAAAATATATACAAAATTATTATTGTATATTTATTGTATAATTATATAATATAATATATATATATAATTATATTATATATAATATATATTATATAATTATTCTGTAGAAAATTAATTATTTCACTGTATCAACTTTTGAATACTAAAGGCAGTAGGCATTAAAAAATCTCAGAAATCTATCATCATTATCTTCTTCCCTAACAATTTTTCTAGGCTTCTTATAATATTCACAATACATTTGAATTTTATTGGACAGAGGACAAAATGTTCAATCTGGATGCAAATGTTTTGGCCAATTGTTAATGGCAGTAGCAGGGTATATGTCCTTGAAAATGCATTTACATAGAGATTATTTTCACCTCTTTTCTTTGATTGGTAATGTAGACTTAGCAAATAAATATCTTGTTTTTTGAGAAAATTCAGTTCACTTTTTTTTCCTTTTTACAAATATTTAATACTAAGATTATCTACAGCTACTATCTGGTGATGTTTAAAAGACATCTTTAAAATTTTTTATCAAAATGGCAGTAGTTGTAGGGACATATTCCTTAATTACTCAAATATAAGCTATAGTTTTTCTCTATGAATCGTTTATCTGCAAGCCAACTGTAAGAAATCTTCATCAGAAAAAATAAACGATGCACTATTGCACTGAGTCATCTAACCAAATTTTAAATAATTTGTTAATTGTTAATAAAGAAACAACATATAAATAAGAGGCTATATGGCATGACTCAATGAATGGATACATATACCTCTATTATTTAAATGCTTTTATAGTATCCAGGATCTATTAATAAAGAGGAGATAGTTTGTCTATATTATGCTCTGTTATTCATATTATATTTGTTTTAACTCTATTTGTAACATCAGTTTTTTTTTAGTTGTTGATGGTCCTTTGTTTTATTTTGCTTATTTTTATGTGGTGCTGGGAATTGAACGCAGTACCTCACGTGTACAAGGCAAGTGTTCTATCACCAAGGTATAACTCCAGCACCTATAACATCAGTTTTAAGAAAATATAACAGTTATCTATTGTCCAGGTGCTTCTACTCCTTTCACATTTTTTTTTGGTTCAAAGAAAAATTTGAGAGGAAGTAAGAATCAGGATGAATAAATAATTTAAAGAAAATAACTTTTAAAGTATAGATGCAAATATATATAGTATTTTCAAAATTTATGTTTTCAAAAATTGAATTTTTAAATATGCAGTTTAAATATATGCATGTACATGGAAAAACTATGGGTGTACATAAATGTATATGACATTTATCACGATATATATATTAATGTTTTATATCAAGGATTTTTAATGACACATTACAAAGACTGGCATTCCTTCAGTTTTACTCTAATATCAGAATCTATTTTCATTTCCATAAATTATTGCAGAATGTTTGTAAAAAGAACCAGTTATTTTCTACAAAATAGGAGACATGAGTTAAATAATTAGTCCAAAAGCTACTTTATTAGTATTGATTTCAGTTCAACATCTAAGTAGACATTTAATTCAATCTTTATTGAAAACCATATATAAATATTTATTTTGATGTGTTTTAATATTAGAATAGGGTTACCTTTACAAGAAGCTACTTGCAAAATACTGTGCTAGCTATCAATTTTAATTAGGAAAAACACAATATATGTTTTTGAAAGCTTTTGTGTAATTTACCCAAGAAAGAAAAATGAAATAAAACAGTATATAAAAACAAATTTATGATTATACTATCATCTTTTTCTTTTTTTAAATATTTATTTTTTTAGTTGTAGTTGGACACAATACCTTTATTTTATTCATATATTTGTATGTGGTGCTGAGGATTGAACCCAGGGTTTTGCACATGCGAGGCAGGTGTTCTACCACTAAGCCACAACCCCAGCCCTCTTTCTTTTTTTGCAGCAGGGATTAAACTCAGGGGCACTCACCCACTGAGCCATATCCCCAGCTCTTCTTCTTCTTCTTCTTTTGTATTTTATTTAGAGACAGTGTCTCACTAAGTTGCTTAGTGCCTCACTTTTGCTGAGGCTGGCTTTGAACTCATGATCCTTCTGCCTTCAGAGCCACTGGGATTACAAGTGTAATGTACATACCTCGACATTTTTCCCTATCTTTAAGTGCAGGTATTTGCTTGTAATCTGGATATTTCATTTGTCCTAATACTGTATGTGAGTTTTAAGATGGGACTGTTTACTCCATAAAGATCTGTATGATTATTAAATATGGTTTTGTTTTATTGCTTGGGTAAATCTTATTGGAAAAGGCAGAAACAATTTATAAAAGTATAAAGTAAGTACACATTGTATACATTTAGTTGAATAAATTTTAGCAATTATCTAAAATTCAGATAATTAAAAAATACTCCTGTTCTAATATTACTATGTAATATTACCATGTAGACCAGATCTTTCAGATAATCAAGTACTCATTTCTTTCTGGTTCAAATGTAGAGGTAGGGATTGAATGAGTCTTCTCCATGAATGAAATAATCAAAGCACAAATTGGTAACCCAAGTGTTTCACAGATTTAACACTTAACTAAAGTACTTACTTAGGCAGAGTGAGTGAAATTCTGGGTGATCCAACATTTTTATGGTGGTGCCTTAACTTTTAACATTTTGACAGCCTTATGGTTTCAAGGTTCACTTTTGTTTTTGTAGTTTGTGATACTGGTGCTTGAACCCAATGTGCTGGACATGCTAAGAATGTGCTCTACCACTGAGCTGTATCCTCTGAGCAGTTTCCAATATTTATCTCACAATTTTATCCTAAATTGTATATGTGCCTGTGTATACAAAGATATACATGTAGGTACACACATATTCATACACACATATTTAGCACAATGCACATACAAGTACAGGCCTATATAAGCATTTTAAATGCTATCCAACTAATTTTCCTCATCCTAGTTTTCCTAATTTCTTAGTTTTCCTTTTTCTTCCTTCCTCTCTTACGAGTGTCAAATACTTGACAAAATATAAACAGGCCCATTTTGCCTGCTGCAAAGTGCACCAATCACTGAAACAATTAGATTTGCAAAAATGAGTTTATTCACGATGTGATCAAGTGCTGTGTTTGGAAACATGTCTCAAACCACCTTCTGAAGGATAGGGTTTGGGGATATTTATGGAATAATAAAACAGGGTGATTCAAGGCATGGAGAAATATCATTGGAGGTGTAGCACTCATTGATGTCATGTTTATAAACAATCTTCATATCTCTTCATGAGATGTGTTCAGAAAATGGAGGCATTGGCATGATTTGGGGTGAAGTTTGCAGTCTCCTGATGTCAAATTATCACCCATCCAGACACCTGAAAAGGACCAAGTGAAGGGTTAGTTGTTTAGACAAGCAACTTTGAGTCCCTGAAAAGAAGCCTCAGGCAACCATTATCATAATGATGGAGATATTGCCCACAATAAAGCTTTTGGGAGTTTAATAATATATAGATCAGCAGGGTGACCTTCAAATTTTGGAATTTTTAAAGTCAACTGAAAGGGACTAACTGCAAGTGAAGTTAGAGGGTTGATTTAGATTTTTACTGTTTCAATATTAATGTTACAAATTATTTCAAATATATCACATATTAATTTTATGGTATAATTTAAGATCATCACTGATTATTTTGTAAGAATATATAGGAATTACTTTACTATATACTTGTCTGTGCCTTTTTCACATGAGCAAATCCATTTACATAATTTTAAAACATACAAAATAAGCCTCCCAATATTATAAAGGTTTAAAATTATTATTCCACCCATAAAAGAAAATTCAGTTAGCACAACCATAGAAAAATTTAAAATCAAAACCCTGATTTTGTGTGAGGTCACACTGATCTCAAGGTTTAAATTACATACTGACAATAGAAACAACTAAGTTAGATGAGTATTTCTATTAAGTTTTAAATTTCTTTTCTGCCTCCAGGTTTTTAACAATGATACTGATGAATTCAAACAGGAAACTACAGAAAGGCCATTTCTATTGCCAAACATTTTTCTTTTCTTTAGTAGAAAAAGAAAACCAATTTCCTGGAATTTCTTTCTATTCCAGAAGCCAATAGAATTTGAATCTACTTCAGAAAAAATATTCTTCTGAACATAATTTTAAACATTGCTTTGATATAACACAGAAATCATATGTTAGCATTTTGCTTTTGAAATAATGTCAAGTAAAAAAGAATACTGCCGCTTATATAAATTATTTTATTCAATTTGCTAATATTTGTAAAAATGTATATTTTTTTCACAGAAAATAGTAAATCAGATATGTGAAGTAACTTTGGATGGAGACCTATACGTTATGGGCTGGGGTTGTGGCTCAGTGGTAAAGCCTTCACCTACCATGCCTGAGGCACTGGATTCGATCCTCAGAACCACATACAAATAGAATAAAGATATTGTGTCTACCTATAACTAAAAAATAAATATTAAAAATATCTATACTTTAATAATCAATGTTATGTGTACATATGACATTCTATATACACATATTTATAAATACTTTCAGCAATTTATAGAGAGGTGGAGTTTTCAGATATTTATGTCAATGAAGAATATAAAATTTGTTATTTCACATTTCATTTTATAGGAGCATATTGATATCATCATCATTCATACAAATACTAAGTCAAACTAATTTATAAATTTTCTTTGTGCCAAGAGAAATGTCTGTCTCTTATACTTTGCAAAACGTAAAATTACCTAGAGGAGCCAAATGAAACAGAAGACTTATTTAAAGGATATCACTAGCTCTGCTATGAGCTTATTTGCAGGCATTAAATTCCTATTTACAAATGTTTCCCACAGAAGTTTTCAATTAAAAAAATGTGATTACTGAGCCCAATTTTGAGAGCAAAATATAAACAAAATCATAGAATTTCAGGGTTGAAATGATCCTTTATGATCATAATGACTAACCTCTATTGATATATAAATCCTTACTATGTTCATTGTGCTCTTGTCAAATCTGGTTGTTTTTTATGTGTGCTAATAAGCAAAGAGCTCAATGACCTTCATTCTTAGCAAGTTTAATTTTGCATTGAAACAGAATCTTCCTTCATGTAACCAAGAGCAATAGAAAGATAAAATGCCTCAACCAGAACATGCCTCAACCAGAACAGATTTTAGAGATTATTTTTAACTAAATTTATAATTCCAGCCACAGAACCCCACAAAAGGTGAGACTTAATTTAATCAGGCAAGAATAGAATAGAGTAAAAGTAATCAAAAGAAAGAAAAGAAAAAATAGGCTATGTATAATTTATATTGCACATTTTGAGTATTGTTCTATTAATTCTACACACAAATATATGAAAATTTAAAATACCATTAAAATACATAATATTGTTGATTTCTACTTTATTTTGGTTATTTTGCATGTTTGTACTTTGGCATTTTCAGGTTGTAGAACCTAGTACTTGATTCCAGGTTTGCGCTCCTCATATATTAGAGTTCTGTATGTCCAGCAAACGTGAAATCATTAGTAGAAGCTTTTCATCAGGTTATGTAATTACATAATTTAGCTTTCCATTTTTATTTATCCTTCTTTATGAAATCAATGAAGAGACATGAAGGAATAACATTTACATGTATTTGAAATTTAAACATTGGTCATTTTCTACATATGATTTTGGCAAATTGATTTAAATATCTGAAATTTAAACTGGATTTACAAAATCACTTTTTATGTACACAGAAATCTAAATGACATAGTATTAATGAGTTGTATATAAATGTCTCTGGGGAGCTGCCAAATCATGCTGTACTCTACTCAACATTTATTCTTCTAAGTACTATTGATCTATTTCGATTACTCTATTAAACCATTGCATAATCACCATAGTGTCAGTTTGGTTAATAGGCTTGGCTTTCAAATGAATATAACTTATATACAATGAGATGATTGTGCAAAGTAAATAAACTGCTTTTATTTAACTCAAATAAGTATACAATGTCTCCAGTTTTATATATAACAAATATGAACAAAGGGAATCAGAAAAAATGGGAGGACAGACCTAGAACTAATTAAAGAGTTGGAACTTTCAGAGAAGTATCACTGTAGTTACTTGGTTTATATTTAACAGCCCAAATGTCTACAGATGTTATTGGTTTTCCACTTTTATTACTTATTTTAGGGTATGCTCCAGGAGCAGAAAACTATAAAACATAATTTGGGCTTCACAGAAATCACCTGACAGTGCATATAAAAGCAACATTTACCAGAGCTTAAAAAAGTATTAGCAAAGGCTCTTGTATCAAATGAAATGCCTTTGCTTTATAAATGGAACATATAAAGATAGCTGATTTATTTTAAAAAGCATGTAAAGTCATGTGGGCTGGCACACACCTGTAATCCCAGCAGCTCAGAAGGCTGAGGCACTAGGGTCACAAGATCAAAGCCAGCCTCAGCAACTTAGTGAGGCCCTAAGCAACTCAGTGATACCCTGTCTCTAAATAAAATTTATAAAAACAAAAGTCTGGGTATGTGTTTCACGTGTTAAGCACCCCTGACTTAACAACTTAACAACTGGGTACAAAAAGGAAAATATATATATAAAATTGTAACAAATAAATGTGTGTATTTTAATTAGATATGGCAGATTGAAACTACTTTTCAATATTGTCAGTTATAACATAATATTACTATAAGTCTTAGTGCCTATCAGTGCCTGATACTGCAAGCACTCCAAATTTGTGAATAAATAGGTGAATAAATGCTGTGATCCAATTAAACTGTTATTTTAAAACTATAATAATGAAACAGAGCCTTCAAACTCACATTCAACTTTTTTCACTTCAGAATTTCCCCACCCCCACTGGTCTTTTGAATATATACTTCACGATGACTTAATATATTTTCAGCAGTTTCATGATATCTTGAAAGATGTTTCAGTTCCACATGCATAGAAACTATTTTTCAAATAAAAATGTCAAGCTGTTTCAAAGTTTTTTTTTTAATGTATAATACATCCATTTGGAGAGGGCAAGAACATTAAATTGTTGCACTGCCTCTGGTCTAGTGCCTTCCAAATATACTTAGCAATTGAGAGACAACCCCCGGACATTCTTAAAAATCAAAATCATAAGACCCACAAAACATACTATAGAACTACTGAGAATGATATTTTTTCATAAATATCACATTTATGAAGTGTTTTAGCATACTTCTCTTTTCTTCTTGCCTAATACAAAGATTAGGCCAATAAAAACTGAACTATTATTTTGAAATTTAATTTCGCCTACTGAAAATCCTTAAAGACACTCTAATCAAGTACAACAATCTTTCCATTCATCATGGGAGTCTACTAAACTGGAAATCACTGTTGCTGCTTATAACTGCTTACTTTTTTGTGATAGAAGTGGTGGAGCAGACTATAAATCCTTTTCTATAAGTATAACTTGTACTACAATTAGGAGTCTCCTCCCAATAAAAGCAGCATCCAAATAATGCTTTATTTTCTAATGTATGTTTTTTCCTAGAAAACAACATTAAGTGATTTGTAATGTATCTCTATAAACAACTGGGGATTGCAGAATTCTCCTGGTAGTTTTTTGTTTGATGAGTATACTCACTCTTAAATTCGTGAAAAAAAAAAACTTATTTATCTATAAATGCAGCAAAGAATTTGAGGTTTGGATTAATGGAAAGTTAAAGAACTGTAATTATACGTTATCAGAGAATGGAAATAATACATATAAGAAAATATGTTCTGTGATACATTTTTATTTCCGTTAAATAAAAAAGAGATAAATAGCTCAGCAGACTTTTATATTTTTATTATTATTTTGTTTTGAAACAAAAGGAATTGAAATATGGAATTATTAATCTTTAAAAACATTAGATATAATCTATTAAACTAGTTTCCCTTATTTGTTCAAAGTTCCTAATTGCAATATATTCTCAGTATATACCTAATGTATAATTGTATGTTATATTTTCAGACTGTCTTGGAAACTTTTTCAAATTTCATTCTCAGGGACCTTCTTTAAAGCCACCACTCTAATGTATATTTGAAAGCAAGACTGCCACTGACTCATGCCAGCAGACTTGACAGTGCAATGACAAATAATTGAAGGGCTGGGGAAAAGTAAAAGGAGAATATTTCCTTGTAAATCTTACTACTATTTAATCAACTGGCAAGATGTTCTCAGGTCTTTCTAATATCCAGCAGGAACTTGATTGCAGTTTAACTGCTTCCAACAATAAATCAGTGATTAATTTGCAACACATCTATGCATTAAGAGAGAGATTATAAAGTTTATCAAAAGCAAGTGGACAACTTTGAAGCAGAGCATCAGAAAAATGTCTGACCTCTGACTAAAGACAATGATTCTCATTTTCCACCTTTTTCTATTTTTCCAAAAAATGAAAAATTTATTGCCATAGTCAATGAATCATAGAAACTATTAGATAAATATAAGTAAGTACAAGTTTCATAAGTCTGTGTTCTAAAATAATGTAGTTGTGTCTTCTCTGTACTAAATTCTAAGTTCTATGTCTGTTTTTCTTGTAACAACTAAACTTTTCTTGTAGTACCTAGCCACACAATAAATGCACTAGTATATTCCAGTGTCTTTAATTCAGGAAAGGATTTTAAAACATTCTTAATCTGGCACTGAACATTTGAAACGAGGGAAGTCTGGATTGAGATGTGGTACAAGTTTAAGATACATACTGAGTGTCAAATAATTTGTACAAAGATGTGAACTATAGGTTATTACTTTTGATACTGATGACATTCAAATAATGCTTTGTATAAACTGAGTTAAATGAAAATGTACTATTATAATTAATTTCTTCTATTTCTTTTTACTTTTTATAATGTGGCTAGAAGCACATCTTAAGGTATAAATATGGCTTGCGTTTGAGATTTATGTTATATTTCTGTTGGACAGTGCTGGTCTAAAGGGAGAAACCAAGTGATTTTCAAAGGTAATAAAACTTCTAATGGAGGGATGGTAGCAGGACACTCTAGGTTATCTGGAAAGATTTTTGTGTGCTTTGTAAATTAGAGATTTAGTAGGCATAAATGAGGACAAAGCAGAGATGAAAAGATAATAAAAATGCAAACAGAAATGAAGACAGGTATAGGATGGTGGTTTGGTTGATTGTGGCAATTTCATTGGTAGACCCATGCATTCATCTCAAAAAGACAGCCTAGATAAAATGTGATTTGGAAAATATAAGTCTAAGAACTTCAACTGACTTGAAGGAATATTCATTCAATCTAAAATCTAAACAGCTTCTAAAACAAGGCCCCATATTGGCCACATTACAATGAAATTTGCAATGTTATCTGATTTGATTTGTCATTTTAAAGTGTACATATACCGATATATATTGAATGAGCAAGGTTTTATGTTCGTATTTTCTCTTTAACTTGAAGGAGGAAGTCAGCAATTTAGGAGTGTATTTATTTAATTTTCTTGAATACAGGGCAAATAGATTTTCATTAGCAACAGAGTGATTATGGAATAACATTGATTCTGTTGAAAGAAACATTTAAGTAATCATCTGAACTAATTTCTAGTAATTTGTTTTAAAAATGGTATATATTTCCCTAGTATAAATCCTATCAAGACTTTTCCTTCTTTTATATATTCACAGTTATCATTTGCTGAATTTCTCATTAATATAAATAAATAGCACCTATGCTAGAATACATTAGATCTGGTTGCTTATCATAACTCTACATAGGTACATGTAGAGTTACATAAAATATACATTAGGAAATTATTATTTTATTTCACATACATGTTCTTCAGATACATAGAGAACATTATTTTCCCTTTTCTGAGATAAACTACAAGCATAATTTCAGGAAATTGCCTTGGATAAATTTACAAGTGTGTGTGTGTGTGTGTGTGTGTGTGTGCATGTTTGTATTTAAATGTTTGTGTGTGTGTGTGTGTGTGTGTGAGAGAGAGAGAATATTTTTTGGAGTGAAAAGACTAAACCATGAAAAATTATTGCTACATCAGACTTTGCATATACCACATACTCTATTTATTTAGGGAATTTATTGTCAAGAATTTGCAGAATTATTTGAAAGTGAAATACAATGGACCTATGTATCAGAGTTAATCACAAACATAGATGATTTTCCCCATATCATATTTTGTATGATTTATAGTTTTAATGTTGTTGAAACTTTGATTAAATGAATGAAATAGAGCATTTCAATTAACAAAATACATATTTCAACTTTGTCACTCTTATTTTCCAAAAAAAGAGTGACTATCTTGTAAAACATATACCCCCCAACTGTGGAAATGAAAGTTTGCCTAGCAAAGCAGATGGACACTGCTTTTCCCTGCCATTCCTAATTATAGCTATGCATAACTAAGCCAGATATCTCTGCAGTATTTTATTGAAATTATGAAGATTGGACTTGGTATAGCAACTGAACCATTTTTAGGGTATTAATGTCCATTTACTGTTCAGTTATAGAGAATATATGTATATGTTTAGATCAATGTATTGCATTTATATCAGAGAAAGAGTCGCAAAATAAAAAGTATGTGTATACTTTTCATAAAACTTACAAAATCCATTTTGTGCCAAGGGTATATGTTGGAATCTTGTTTTTCTTTTTTTTTTAAAGCATAATCACAAACATGTTCCCAGGAATTTTTAAAATAAATTGTCTACTAATGTACAATTGCAGAAGAATAAACTGGAAATACTTAAAATTCAAAATGTACATTTTGAACTGCATTGACATGTGAAAACATTGCCAGAATTAAGATAATTAACATATCCATCATAATCAGATTTTTTTCATATACCTTTGTAATACCTTTTTCCTTCCCTCCACCCTGATCCAAACATTGATCTGCTTTTTATCATTATGCATTAGTTTATATTTTCAAGAATTTTATATCAATAGAATCATACAACATGTGTGGGGTTTTTGTGCCTGATTTGTTTGTGAAAAGCTGCACAGTGGAGCCAATGCTCAGCACCTCTGAACCTCTCTTCCCCATTTGTAAAGCAGAGAGGTTTCACATAACCACATAGAGGTTGCAAGGATTCAATGAGATCAAATAGGGCCAAGCCTGGGCCGTGGGACACAGCTGGGGACACTCACATGAATTGGAGTGATTGATGATTTATCCATGTTGTAACACATATCTCATTGCTTTTTATTGCTGAATAATATTTTTATTTAGATGAACCTCATATTATTTATCCATTATTCAGTTCATGAGAATTTGTTATTTTATTTTTCTATTAGGAATGATCTTTGATATAAGAATTCATTTGATTTTTTGTTTAAACATGTGCTTTCTTTTCCTTGGAAAAACATGTAAAGTGGGGAATGGCTGATCATATAATAGGTGTATCATGTTAACTATTTGAGAAACTGACAAACTATTTTTCATAGCTATCTATTTGCATTCTCAACCCTGTATATATGGGTTCTAGTTATTTCACATCCTCACCAACATTTGGTATGTCCATCTTTTTAATTTTAGCCATTATTAGGGTTTAGACATGAGGTCCCCCAAAGTGTTATGTGTGAGACAATGCAAGAAAGTTTACAGATGAAGTGATTGAATTATGAGAGCCTGATTACACTGATTATAGGCATTAATCCCTTGATATGGATTAGCAGGGTGGTAACTGTAGGCAGGTAGAGTGTGGCTAGAGAATGTGTGTAGATGGGGGTGTGCCCTTGGGGTTGGTATTTTGTCCTTGGTGAAGGGAGTGGTCACTTGTTCCCTCTCTGTTTTCTGGTGCTGTGTTACCTGCTGCCCTTTTCTGCCACATTCTTCCATTCTGATGTTGTGTTTCACCTCATGCCCTGAGGAAGGGAGTCAGCTATCTATGGACTGAGATCTCTGAAACTGTGATCCTACAAATAAACGTTTCCTCCTAAAATTTTTCTTATCAAGTGTTTTGGTCCCAGCAACAAAAAAGGTGACTAAAATAGCCATTGTAGTAGATGTATAGTAGTATGATACTATGACTTACATTTACCTTTGGCTAATAACTGCAGATGTTAAGCATCATATGCTTATTTATCATCCATGTTGTGAATACTTTTCCTTGTCTATGACTTGACTTTTTATTTGGTCAGTGATTAAATATTAAAAGCAAAACTTTTCATTTTTTGAAGTTCATTTGTAATATTTTTCTTATAATTTTTGACTTCATGTGTTCAAGTAGAATATTGCCTATCCCAAGATCACACAGATTTTCTCTAGTGATTTTTTTCTAAAATTTTGTTTCCTAAAAATGTAATAGATTTAGATGGTGTTTAGGTAAGACAGAATATCACAGCAGAAGAGGGTAGTGGAGGGAAGCAGGTCACATGATGATCAGATAACAGGGAGATTCCACTCACTAGAATAAAATATATACCCCAGAGGCATGCCCCCAGGGACCTACCTCCTCTGTCACATCCTATCCACCTTCAGTTACCATTCAGTTAATCCCATCAGAGGATCAGTTCACTGACTGGGTTAAGGCTCTCAAAATCCAATCATTTCTCCTCTAAACCTTCTTGCATTGTCTCACACATGAGCTTTTGAGGGATACCTCACATCCAATATATATTTAAAGATATATGATTATTCATATTGATCCTATGCCATTTGTTGAAAAACATTGTTTTCTCCATTGAATTACCTTGGCATCTTTGTCAAATATCAATTGATCTTTTATATTTAGTTATATTTCTGTACACTCTGTTTTGTTCCATTGATTAGCATGTCTAATTTTTCACTTTTAATTAACTTTTTTCACTCTTAATTAACTCTTAATTAACTGCAGCTTTACAGTAAGTCTTGAGTTTAAAAATTTATGAAATTCTTGGATTATTCTAGGTCCTTTGCATTTAAATATAGATTTTAAAAACAGAAAAATTCCATCTTTTTGATATTGAGCCTTCTAATACATGAGCATAGTATACAAATGAGTCCTGACTTGCAATGAGTATTTCAACTACAATTTTCAAATTTACAGTTTTGTGAAAACAATACACATTCAGTAGAAACCATACTTCAAATTTTAAAGTTTGGTCTTTGTGTAGGCTGGTGATATGTGATATGATACTCTCATTATGCTAGGCAGAGGCAGTGGATTATAACTCCCAGTAAACCATACAATCAAAGGATAAACAACTGTTTCTTTACAGTGCACTGTGTTGCTGAGCTATGATGTTGAGTAACTTAGGTATATTAAAACTTTTTTGATATATAGTATTTTTAACTAATCATGGATTTATCAGAATCTAACAATATCATAAATCAAGGAGCATCTGTACATATGTGTACTTAGGTCTTATTTAATTTCTTTTGACAATATTTTAAAGTTTTTAGTTTAGAAATCATAGGCAACATTATTAGATTTGTTCCTAAGATATTTTGTTGTTTGGCATTAACATAAATAGTTTCCTTAAGTTTTGTGTTCTATTTACTTGCTGTTAATGTATAAGAATACAAGTGATTTATGAATATATAATCTTATATCATGTAACCTCACTGGATTTATTTATTCATTAATTGTGTTTCATGTTCTTTAGGTTATTTCTTATAAATAGTTGTAGTAATTGAAAATGAATATGATTCTACTCTTTTCAGATCTTTAAAGCTTTATTTTGTTTTTCTTTTTCTTTATTCTAATTGTTATCACTTTCAGAGCAATGTTAAACAAGAGTAACAAGAACAAGTATCCTTGCCTTGCTCCCAGATTCAGAAGGAAAGTATTCAGTTTTAAAATTTAAGTATGATCTCAACTGAGATTTTTCCTGAAGCCCTTTGCAATTTGAGGAACTTGCCTGCCATTCTGAGGTTTCTGAGATTTTGAAAAATATGAATGGATGTTGAATTTTGTCAAATATTTTTCTGCATTAGTTGAAATATTTCCCTACTTTTGTTAATATTATATACAACATTCATTAATCTGATTTTGAAACTGGAGTTATTCTTCAATGATAACAAGTGAATAACCACACTTTACTAGAATTTATTTATATGTAGTATTTAGTATTGCTAAAAAAGGTTTGTCATAATATAGCACAGAAATAGAATTAAGGATAAAAATCATACAATCATCTCAATAGACGCAGAGAAAGCCTTTCATGAAATTAAACATCCTTTCAAAAGGATGAAAAAAAAGCCCTGAATTAGGTAGATAAGAATCACACCTCAAGATAATACAGGCTGTGTGTGATAAAACCATAGCTAATGTAATACCAAATGGGGGAAAACTAAAAGTATCTCCTCTAAGGTCAAGAACTAGACAAAGGTGTCCACTCTCACCACTCTTACTCAATACAGGGCTAGAAATTTTAATCAGAGCAATCAGCTAGTCAAGAGGGAGAAATAAATATATACAAATAAGAAGGGAGGAAGTCATATGATCTGTTTGCTGATGCTTCTACAAAATCAAAACAAAACAAAAACGAAAACAACTTAAAAACTCCACCAAATGACCTCTGGATCTGATAATTCAGTCAAGTAGCAGGATCCAAAATCAACATACAAAAATCAATAGGATTTCTATATAACAATAATTAATTTATTAAGAAAGAAATCAGGAAACAAATCCCCACTCACAATAGCCACAAAGAAATAAAATACCTAGGAATAAACCTAACAACGTGAAAGTCTTCTACAATGAAATATAAACGGTTGCAGAAAGAAATCGAAGACGACATTAGAAGATAGAAAGACCCTCAGTGTTCATAGATTGGAAGAATTAATATTGTTAAAATGTCCATATTATCCAAGTGATCTACAGATTCAATACAATGCCTACAAAAACCTCCAATCACATTCTTTGCAGAACTAGAAAAAATATCCTAAAAATTCATATGGAAGAACCAAAAACTCTGAGTAGTCAAAGCAATCCTTACCAAAAAGAGCAATGCTGGAGGCTTCAAAATACCTGATTTCAAGATATACCACAGAGCCATAGCAATTAAAACAGAATGGTATTTGCATAAAAATAGACACATAGATCAATGAAACAGAATGGAGGACCCAGAAATAAATTTGCACATATTCAGCTAACTCATTATTGACAAAGGAGCTAAAAGCATACATTGAGAAAAGGACAACATCTTCAAGAAGTGGTGCTGAGAAAATAGGATATTCCAAATTGGTTGCGCCAATTTGTAGTCCCACCAGCAGTGTATGAGTGTGCCTTTTTCTCCACATCCTCAACAACACTTATTGTTGTTTGTATTCTTGACTGCCATTCTGACTGAAGAGAGATCAAATATTAGAATAGTTTTGATTTGCATTTCTCTAATTGCTAGAGGTGTTGAACACTCTTTCATATATTTGTTGATCAATTGTATATCTCTTTCTGAGAAGTGTCTGGTCAGTTTCTTAGCTCATTTATTGATTGATTTTTTTGTCAAACTGTGGAGCCAACCTAGATGCCCTTCAATAGATGAATGGATAAAGAAACTGTGGTATATATACACAATGGACTATTACTCAGCAATAAAAGAGAATAAAATTATGGCATTTATAGATAAATAGATGGAGTTAGAGAATATCATGCTAAGTAAAGTAAACCAATCCCCCCAAACCAAAAGCTGAATGTTTTCTCTGATAAGTGGATACTAACCTATAATGGGGGGGGTCGTGGTATGAGTAGAGGTACTTTGGATTGGGCAAAGGGGAGGGAGTGGTGGGGAGGAGACTCAGGGTTGGGAGAGATGGTGGAATGAGATGGACATCATTATCCAATGTACATGTATGATTGCATGAATGGTGTGACCCTACTTCATGTACAACTAGAGAATTGAAAAAATTGTGCTTCATCTTTGTACCATGAATTGAAGAGCATTCTGCTGTCTCTCACGTTGTATGAAAATCAACTCAAAATGGATGAATGACCTTTATGTAAGACCCCAAGCTTGAAACCATTAGAAGAAATAATAAGATTTTAAAAATGGGATTACATCAAATTAAAAAGCTTCTCCACAACTAAGAAAATAATCAACTGAATGAAGAGACACCCTGCAGCATGGAAGAAAATCTTTACCAGGTATTCATCTGACAAATCAATTAACATATAAAGACTCAAAAATCTTAACTATAAAAAAAGCGATATAATCAAAAAATGGGCCAGTGACCTGAATAGACACTTATTGAAATAAAAAGTATAAATGGCCAATAAATATAAAACAACAACAAAATGCTCAATGTTTTTAGTCATCACAAAAATGCAAATAAAAATTAGATTCCACTTACCCAGTTAGAATGTTTATTTATTTGTTTAAATATCACAAATGCTGGCAAGCTTGTAGAGAAGAAAGAAGACTCATACACTGTTGATGGGAATGTAAATTAATAAAGCCAGTACAGAAATGTGGAATCAGCCCAGGTGCCTGTCAAGAGATGAATGGATAAAGAAAATATATTATACATACGTTTATATAAAGAAAATACATTATAGATACAAATGAAAATTTATTATCCAGACATAAATAAGAAAGTAATGACTCATTTAAAGATGGATGGAATTTAAGGGTATCCTTTTGAACAAAATTTTAGACATTGGAAGACAAATGTTGTGTGTTTTCTCTCATGTCGGAAACTAAAAAAAGAAAAAAGAAAAGAAAAGAAAAAAGAGAAAGACCTAAAAGTGCCAAAAGGACTATTTGTGACTGGCAAACGGAACCCTGGGAGAGTAGAGAAAGGGGAAAGTGCAAAAACAGGAGAGAGGATGGATAGAAGGGAGGGTAAGCAGGATCAATGTGTGATATATGCATGTATGAAAATGTCCCAACCCAAACTATTAATTTGTGCAATTAATGCATAGTAACAAAAAAGGAAAAAAAATGTTTTTCATCATTACAAGCAAATCTTAGAATTCATCTATGTATTAAAACACATCTATTTATATATTAAATTTCTCTAGAACTTTTTCCATAAATTGATTTTAGATGTGGCTGACACTATGTACTTTTTGATATTACAGATAGGATGCTATAATGTCATTACATGAAGAAATAAGAAAAGCATGTAGGTGAGGAAAACAGACTATATTTGTGTTGATGTACTCTAAAATCACACCTGCACCTGTATCTTTTGACTTCAGCATTCAAATTTCTGGATGGGCATCCTGCTATACTATCAGATGGGTTGATTATGTAGAACTTCCAAGGAAAAAGAATGTACATAAAAGCAACAAAGGATTGTGGCGGTGATTAAGAGGACTGTGCTGTAGTATGAAATTGTTTTAATAAACATGAATATGTATGCATTTATATTTGTATAGTTCTATACCATACTAAAGTCAGAAACAAAACCATTCTATGCCATTATCTGATTCAGATATCATCTATTATTGGTTTATTTTTAATATTAATCACATAGTGCATTCAAAATAATTCTATGCACTATTTAATTACAGTGCAAAATAAGAGAATCTCCTCTTCCCCAGAAAAAAAATCAAAAGTAGATTGACATTTTTTTGTTTTGCCTCAGTTACACTTCAAAAGCACTTCATGATTATTTGAAACACTAAAATATTTCAAATGGTAGAAGTAAATTAAGACAATGTGCTTTAGAATTGCACTTTAAAATGTTTTCAAGAGCCATTATTTAAAACAGATGAATAATTTTGTATGTTTATGTGTACAAAAATCACAAAATGTTGAAAGGATAATCTGTGAAACTCACTTCAGAATGCCAATACTTTCAAAAAGTGTCATTAACAAAGTCAAAAATAGTAAAATGCTTCAATTTTAATTTAGTCAAAAAGTTAAAGGTGGGCTGAGGCTGTAGCTCAGTGGTAGAGCACTTACCTAGCATGTGTGAGGTACTGGGTTTGATTCTCAGCACCACATATAAATAAATGAATAAAATAAATGTCCATGCATTTAAAAAAATTTAAAAAGACTGCCTTTTTTTCATTTAAAAAGTTAAAGGTTCGTTCTTTCTTTTGATGTTAAGAATACAGTTACTATTTAGGGGTTCATTGAAATTCTCCTAAAAGCAGCTTTAGTCCTACAAAATGTAGTTTAGAGCACATTAAAAATTATATCAGAAATTTTGATACTTGACATGCAATAAGGTGATACAGGTCCTCAGGTAGAATTTGAACTTCCTTTTTCATGAACCAAGTCCAACTGAAATAAATGCCATTCCTATGATAGATCATGTTGCCATCATATGACAAGCACACACACATACATACAAACACATACACAACATTCACAAAGGGAAGATAATCCTCTAAAATGAAACCTCATCCAACTTTGTATGCAACCTAAAATGATGTTTTTAGTGAATCATTGTGCTGTTTTTTTTTTAAGAGAGAGAGAGAGAGAGAGAGAGAGAGAGAGAGAGAG
Source organism: Marmota monax (assembly GCF_021218885.2). Classification (NCBI taxonomy): domain Eukaryota; kingdom Metazoa; phylum Chordata; class Mammalia; order Rodentia; family Sciuridae; genus Marmota; species Marmota monax. The sequence continues at coordinate 3,302,927 of NW_026695065.1, forward strand.
AGAGAGAATTTTAATATTTATTTTTTAGTTTTCGGCAGACACAACATCTTTGTTTGTATGTGGTGCTGAGGATCGAACCAGGGCCGCACGCATGCCAGGCGAGCTTGCTACCGCTTGAGCCACAAACCCAGCCCATGTGCTGTATTTTTTAAGTCACACTTACAAAGTAAGCAAAGTGATTTATAATAAAACGTTTAATTCTTTGTTAGCAAAAGAGAAACACATGGGACACCTGTCCCAAAGACTGTGATTCTGCTACCAGCAGGAATGATGGTCCTATCTACGATAAAATTTAAGTAAAATTAGGTTTGTATTGAATTCCCAAGCACTTCTCTTATAGTTGATTAGTCTACTTAGTGGATGGTAACATTGTGCATGCTATCTATATCCTTATGTGTATTTCAAGCTGTGTGTTTTTTTCATTATTTAAAGAGTATCTTCCATTCACTACACCTGGGAGGCACAGAAGGGGCTGAAGTGTATTAGAATGGTGAGCATGGCAGGTACAAGAATAATTATATCATGGAGTAAATTTAGCATTTTTTAAGGACTATTTATTATTTTATTATTTTTTATATTTATTTTTTAGGTGCAGATGGACACAACAAATGCCTTTATTTTTATGTGGTGCTGAGGATGGAACCCCGGTTCCGCCCGTGCTAGGCAAGCGCTCTACTGCTGAACCACAATCCCAGCACCAGGACTATTTATTTTTATACCAATACTAATCCTCTAAGAAACAGGCAGCAGAAACAATGATAAACAATGATAAGAACAAAGTGCTCTTCTCTTTAAAGTTTTTTTTAATTATAAATTACTTTATTATTTTGTTATGAACACAAAAACAAAAGAAGAAAAAAACACCATTACTATAAACAACAAAAAAGTTAATTACACTGGGAGAAAAACTCCAAAAACCAGTGATTGCAGAAATGTAGAGTATAAATGAGAAGTCTAAATGTGAGTTCAGCACCAAAATACATTGGGAAATTACATAATAACTGTACTATAAATTTTTTATTCAATTTTGATAAATGAACTCTGCTCTGATTAGATGTGCATTTGTAAATAGTAATTCGTTTACCTATCAATTGATTGTGAAGTAGCAAATTTTACCACCAGATTTCTAAGGTTTTATCCCATTATAAATAAAGTCTACTCTATAAAAATATTAAATGGTTAAGTGATTTAAGATAATTTGGGCTATTACATTTAAGACATTTTGTGACATTAAGAAAAAATGGTTATAACAAATGAAAGTTAAATTCAAAAGAGTTATTACTCTTTATTTTGATCTATTTTTGTCAATGATCCTGGAACAATCTAGTTTAAGATTGTTGTTACAGTACTTTATATTAATAAAGACTTTCACTCTCAAGAGTGTACTGGTAGAATGATTAAGCCCATGGTCTCTTTATATATTACTTTCTTATAATAAATTGCTTCAAGGGGAACTCAAAATCTATGTCAAGAAAGATTATATCTAGGTTAAATTGAAGTGAAATCTTTTTTTTTTTTTTTTTTGCTATTCCAAATTAACCTCGTACCATCATACATGGTCCTTTAACATTTTTTTTTTAAATCTCAACAAATATCAATACCATCTTTCCAAGTCTCCAGCCAAAACTCTTGAGTTGCCCTTTTTCTTTTTCTTTTTCTTTTTGAGCAAAAAGAGAAAGAAGGTTTATTATTTTGCTAGCAAAAGAAGAACACATGGGACTCTTGTCCCAAAGACTGTGATTCTGCCCACCAGAGCCAGTTGGCTTTTAAAGAGGCTACATTCCATGTGTTCTCCGTTGGAGTTGTAATTCACTTGATAATTTGGGGGATAGTCATTTTTGAGATCTTCTGGTACCATCCACAAGGTACGATTACTTCATTCTTAGGGTGGATGTGTACTCAAAGACAGACAAATCTGCCTAAAATGGGGAAGAAAGGTACTCCTGTTTCCCTTGAAATAAGGGACGGGGAGAGATTAGGGAGGAGCAGGAAGAGTAGAAAAGAAAGAAACATGTGATTTTAAAAAGAAGTTGCAGTGGCAGAGCTGCAAGGGTTATATTCAAAACATAAAGTGAATCACTGTTACATTTCCCCTCTGTCAATTTCTACATTCCATTTCTATGGAAAAATAGGTGATGATATCTCCAAACTGCTTCCTGCTGAAAGGGGATGAAGTTGGAGGAAGTAACCTAAAGTCCTTATTTTCTATCAGGTAGGTCAGGGATGGTTAAGGGCATTCAAACTCAGAACAGTCCAGAGGTCACAGTGGTAGATGGCACGTGACCAGACAAGGCACACACAGAGAGCAAGGATTATGCAAATGGCCAAAGTTGTCACAAATTTCCTGAGTTGTTTCCTTTTTCTCAAAGTGGACCATGATTGAGCAACCTGTACTGTTCAGAAATTCCCTGAAGCCAAAGGAGCTTTGGCAGCTGCTGGAATAGTCCCTCAGTCCCTCCCTTTACTAACAGCTACAGCTTCTCTGGTTCCTCCCAAGTAAAACTCATCCGTCTCGTAATTCTCCTGCAGTTGGCTCTTAACAAGTTTGCCAGCGCCTCGCATCCTCAGCATGAATGTGGGATTCTTTGGAGATCCAGTCCTGCCCAGGAAAGCTGGAATTGGGGCTGCTCTTAGGTCCCATTTGGGTCACGAAATTTGTTGCTGAAAGCTGGGTCCTTGTACCCAATGCTAATCCAATAATAAGAACACGGTTTTGGGAAAAAGGAAAAAAGAAGGTTTATTGCTTTGTTAGCAAAGGAGAAACATAGGATTCCTGCCCCAAAGGTTGTGATTCTCCCCTCTTTCTTTTTCACACTCACACTCATTCATCAAAAATCCTTTTGGGGCCTGGTATAAATCTTTAATCCTAGGGACTAGGGAAGCTAAGGTAGGCGCATCACAACTTCAGGAAAGCCTTAGCAGTTTAGTGAGACTTTGTTGCAAAATAAAAAGAACTGGGGATGTAGTTCAGTGGTAAAAGTGCTCCTGGGTTTAATCCCCAGTACCAGAAAAACCAAAACAACAACAGGGAAAAAATCCCTTTGGATTTTTTGTTTTCTTGTAGTGGGGCTCTAACCCAGTGGAATTACCACAGATCTACATCCCCATCCATTTTTGGATCATTTTTTTCAAAATACACCTTGAAAATTCTCACTTCTTATTACCTCTACCACTACCACCCTGGTCTAAGCTTCTATTGACTAACACCTGGATTGCTTTAATAACTTCCTAACCCATCCCTCTGCTTCCACTCCTGGTCTTCCATGTCAACCTCAACACAGCAGCTAGAGTGATTCTGGTAAGATATAACTGAGCTCATGTTATTTATGTTCACAATACTCTATGATTTTTCAGCTCACATTGAATAAAACACAAAGTGCTAATAACAGGCACATCATGCTGAAGGACTTACTTGATCTGCATCCCCTACAGTTACTACTCAAATTTCATCTCTTACTCCTCTACTCCTTTCTCACTTAGCTCTAGCCACCTTAGGCTCCTCGTTTCGTGAAGCTTCTGGGCAGGGTCCTAACTTAGGACCTTGCATTGACTGAATGTATTGCTTAAAACTGTATTCATAAGATATTCATTTGGTACAGTCTCTCATACTTTCAAACCTTTGCTTAAGGGTTAATTTTATAATGAGACTTTCCCTGACCATCCTGTATAGAATTGTAAATTCCCCTCCCCTCCACACACACAAGTACACACACACTGAAATCCTCATAATTATTCTTTAATTTTTTCCATAGCAGTATAACCATATAGCATAATATATAATTTACTACTTTTGAATTTATGTGTTTGATACCCTCCTTCTCACTAAAATCACCAGGAGGACAGACATTTGTAAATTGCCAGCTCTTAGAGTAAAGTATGGCTTACCATAGGTGCTCAATAAATATTTCTAAATGAAGAAATGTAACATATCTGATTATCACATTTCTAACTTAGATTTGTTTTTCTGTTCCTATAGGAATTTCTAATTCTCACACAGTTTTATTTAATTTGATGTATTTAGCATTTATATACTAAATATATATATATATATATATATATATATATATATATATATATATATATACACACACACACACACACACACACACATGTATATATGAGAGAGAGTATATATGGTTTTAATTGGTTAAAATCACATATAAATAATCAATTCCCACTTGTAAAATAAACATTCTTACATCCTTTCTGCATAAGAAGTCAAATTACAGCAATGATACTTAAATTAACTTCTCCTTGGATGAGTTTATAATGACTTCCATATGAGAGATTTGGATACACTTTAAATTAAATAAGGCAGGTGTTTTATTTAATGAGTGCATTACCACTTTCAAAAATCTGTTTCTGGAACAGAAAATACAGGGGTTGTTGAATATTCTATATCAATGCATAGATTCAATTATTTAGAAGACCATTAGAAGACATTTTTCATACAAAACTCAGCAATGGTCCTACTCAGTGTCTCTTAGCTTTGGGAACCATAAAATAAGGCACTTTCCTGGTGTGTAGGATTGTGCCTTTTATGAATATCCTAGTTAAAACTGTTTCCTATTATGTGACCCTATCCTTACTCACCTTAAACTTATTAAATGTATTGTCTTCTACTATTCCTCTGATGATCATGGTAGATGCTGGTTTAGTTGTACTATCAATGATTTACAAATAGTCTAAACTTCCACAGACAATGTATTTTATTGTTAACTGCCTGTATTCAACTTATTTGTCTTTGTGATCATTAACTTGGGTTTTAAGACTGCTTGAATGATAATGTTACCTACTCTTTCTTTCCAAATATATAATTGCCATATTTAGTGAGCTTCATTTGTTTTATTTGCCTGTATTGTTCTGCACTGAGTGTCTCTAAGATTTCAAAGACAAAAACAAGTATACATTATGAAAAAAAAACCTTAATGTCTCATGGATTTTGTAGATACTATTAAATTAAATTACTAAAAACCAAATTTTTACAATCGTAATGTAAATTTAAAAGTTTTTTTAAAAATGTAGCCAATATACAGTCCCATAATATACAGGGACATATGAAATAATAGTGAATGAATGAATAAAGAATGCTTGGAAATCTGAGTTAGAGTGATTAATATGTAGGTAGACTATCCCAGCCTGTTGTGTTTTCAGAGGTGAACATAGGACAGTTTACTGTGTTCTTTCTCATATTTCCCATTGCAAAAGATTTAGCATTATGCAGGAAATCATCCAACATAGTGGGAAGAATATCTGTGAATTCTTTGTTTATATGGAATAAATACATAATATTATCATTTTTAAAATTTCCGTATTTTATTTGAGGAACCATTAGTATAATTTAATGTTATAATTCCTTAGGAAAATATTTGTTTTTTCAGAAAAAAGTTTTTTAAAAGTCTGTGTGTTTTATATATAATGGGGAAATTTCCATAACAATCCGTTGCTGTGAATTTCCTGCTTTCATAAAAATCTGGTCTGTCTAGGGATTTACCTGCTTCCTTAAAGTTTCACTTTGATTATATAGCATTTAACATAAGTGACTCCTTTTTGGTTTAGTCTGTTGTGGATTATTATAGGGTATCAATTCAAAGCAATGACTTTCAATATATATTATTTAACAGGATATTGGTTTTAATATTCTACAGTCTGGCAAGAAACAAGCATTCAGCTGTTTCACAGTTTAAAAAATCAAATTAGTGCTGGGACTGTAGCACAGTGGCACATCTCTTGCCTCACATGTGTGAGGCACGCAGTTTGATCTGTAGCACCACATAAAAATAAATAAATAAAATAAAGGCATTCTGTTTATCTACAACTACAAAAAAATTAAAAATCAAATTCTCTTCTAAAGAGACTACAATTTGAAAACATGTCAAATATCTTGACAAAAAGAAAAAAAATCTTTATTAATTAAATTATGTTGCCACCTTTAATAATCTGTAATTTAGCCTAGGCAAAGGCAGTTTTTCACATTTAACTTGATACATTTTTGCTGAAAATACTTTTTAAGTACAATTTTCATCTGGTTTCAAGTACCTTATAATTTCAAAGTTAGAAATAATGTGTAGAAGCTTCATTTTCTTTACAAAGATATAGTGAAACTTATCCCTCTTTTGTTATTTTGGTTATTTGTTTTGTTTTGTTTGGGCATAATAAATAGATGGACTTTGCTATAGTCACAATGTTAAAAGTAAAGTTTAGTGCATATAAAGAAGGAAAAGGAAGAAAGTTTTTAGGGAAGAGTATGCCACAATCTGAAAAATGGATGTGAAGGCTCTAAGATAACTATTTTTAGTGGTGGGTGTTCCTAATTAGAAGTGTTTATATTGTGCTGAATGTTATTTCCTTAGAAATGATCTGAAATATACAGAAATTACATGTATTTATGAGTATTCTTGAACGAACAAGGTTTAAAGAGAAATGTGAACATATATAGAAAAGGAATCAAAATGAGAATAAAATTGAAAACAAGGCTATTTCTTTCCATAAATACTAACATATTTCACAACAAAGTCCTTGAATTAAAATAAAAGTGGCATTTTTGTAACTTAGATTCAATAATTCCATGTATTTTATGATGCATGAGAAATAATTTTTCTCATGATGGTATTATAGAATTAACAATACTTGACTCAATAAAAATAATGTAATGAATTTAAGGCATCATTTATAGATACAATGAAGATCAATCTTGACATATATTGACTATTGAGAGATTCTTGCTACAGCTTCCTTGTTAAATCTTTGTAATTTAAAGATGCTCTGATAAGCAGCAATCTGTGTATTTTTAAAGGCAAAAATGAACGAAGATCACAATCTGATTTGATTAATACTGTTTACAATGAACAAGAACCCCCTTGAATAATGCAGCCTCTGCAATCTCTTAATGTATTTTCTTGTCATTCTGCCCAAGTGATTTTGATGTTTGTACAGGGCATTTGTCATTACAAAACCTCTCCCTTATTCTTGCTGTATTACATATGTAATTCCCCACTTAAACAGAATTGGGCAGCACAAGTGAAAGTGATTCAGTTCAAGAGGCTATTGGCTTTATTGTAAAGTGCCACGGATGTACCATTATTATATACAGCCCTACATTGCTTCTGATGTTCGGTAATTATGACCAGTGATATATATTATTGATTTTAAAGCAATTTAGAACTGGTCCATGTTCAGATTGGAGTAGCTATGTGCACTGTAATTGCTTTGGTAATGTGTCTGTGTTTTATTTAAATGGTTAGGAATGGTTTTCAAGCTAATGAAAAATCATTGTTTGCACTTTTGCATTTCTAGTACTTCCTGTTATAAATGCATCTGCCATAACAGGAAATAATTTTCATGAAATTCCTTAAAGGATTATGCGACTGTTACTAGATTCACAGGATTTGAAAAGGGAATTTAGCCAAAAATAATAGTGCAACTCATAAAGATTATATGCATAATTACATAAAGGTTCAAATGGTCAACACTGCTCTTTTAGTTAGTATTTTGATAAGATTTTTGAATACATTACTTATTTGATGTAAACTAATGAGAGTCAGTATTCAATAACATATATCCAGTTAAATACAATGTATGGTAGAATTAATATTTAAATGTAATGTGTTTCTAATAACTTGTACATACCATCTTTTCTCATTAATTTTCAGAAGCTAACTATTGTATTTCTTCATCATACTGTAATAAAATGTATTTAATATATTTCAAAGATAAAAAAATATTTCTCACAAACTTAAATTAGCATGTGTGAGATTAAATGTTTAGAAAATATGCACACTTCACTTTTGTTTGTTAACACAGTGTTTGTACAAATCTCTACTGAAATTTTTAATCATAAAATGATGTTCTGTTCAATATAGTGTTATTTTGTATACATAATACTTTTCTACATAGAGTAATAATTATACAGGTCTTTGAATATTAGAAAATAGTTTCTAATATCATAAAGCTATTATTTAAAATGTGAGTTTTCCAGACATTGCACAATTCTGTACCTCCTATAATATTGTGCCCAAAGGTCTTGCTAATAATATTAATTTCAATCATTTATGCAGTACCCATATATCAAAACAAATGATATAAGTAGAAGTTTTAAAATATCACAACAATTTTTATCCCACATGCAATTTCCTATAACATGTCTGTTATAAGAAATTCATCTTGACAGAAGAGACAATTAGTTTGCTGAATGACAAGGGGAAATGTCACCAGTGGCTGGAAACTGATGGTTCTACTCATTATTATATTGGCAACTCTCCTTGTTATGAACATTAAAAGTATCACTTTCCTGTAATATAAAACTTCACCTGCTTTTCTCTTCACTGAAACATCCTAAATTCAGTTGTATATTGTAGTTTTACATGATAATTTTTGCTTTCTTTTCCTCATTCATTCTAAAGTGCTATATTAATCCCTAAAGTGTATTATAAAAAGGTCTCTAAAAACTACGAAACTGGAAGTTATATTGCTGACAGCAGATCCCTGAAGAAACTTTAAATTAGACATAGATAGACATTGCAGATGAACAATTTTAATCTAGTCCAAAAAGTAAGCCACCTTGGGGCTAGCAAAACTTAGAATCATAAAAGGAAATGCTCATTCTTGTTTTAGTTAAAATAGTAATTTAATAGTGTATTTTTATTAAAAATTTGTTCTGTAAGTGTCCATTCCATAGGCAACTTTCTAATTACATTAAATTTTAGGGAATTTTATGGATCTTGGAGGAGTGAAAATAAAAATTCATGTGTCAGTTTTTGTCCATGGTGTTTGTACCTGTAACTGAATTTCCCATATTGTTTTAGGATGAAAAGATAAATCATGTTATAGAATATGCTTAGATGAATACTTTTCAGTGGTAAATTGCTTTGTCTATCTAGAAAAGAAATTGGAAAGATATTGCTGTTTGCTTTGTTATTTTATGTTTTCTCACCATAATTATAGGTCATATATTTTATTCTGTCCTACATATGGGACAATTGTTAAAATTTAGAAATTATGATCACTATAGTCTCATAATAAATTAATGCTTAAGTGAAATTGTTCATTGTATGATAGAAAACACGTAAGTGCATATCTCATGAGTCCTGATCGAGATTTTTGAAGGAAGAAAGCAAGTTAGATGTTCCTGATATGAGAACTTTGCCTACAAACTATATAAATTTTTAAACTATGTAGATGCTAAAATGTTGACAGAAAATAAATGACCTGTAAATGTGCTCTTTCTTTGTGATTATAAGGAAGAAAAAATCAGTATTCTGTTATTCACCTTAAAATTGTTGAGTTGTACAATTCAAAATTATTTTATATATCATCTGTCCAATAATCTCATTTTAAAAAATTAGGCTCAGAGAGATGAAATTACTTTTCTAACTAAAGGGAACATAGATGCACTAAAAGTATAATACACCCTTGCTATTGGTTTCAGTATACTTTCGGGCTGTCTTGAGCTCAGCCTGGGAGCTAATTTCATTGGGATGTCAATTTTTTTTTGTCAAATTTTTACTTTGTTAATAGTGCTGTGTTTGAAACATGTATGTGTGTGTTCCTGTGTGTGTATGTATGTACTCTTTTTTTTTAAAGAGAGAGAGAGAGAGAGAAGAGAGAAAGAGAGAGAGAATTTTTTAATATTTATTTTTCAGTTTTTCAGTGGACACAACATCTTTATTTTATTTTTATGTGGTGCTGAGGATTGAACCCAGTGCCCCGCACATGCCAGGAGAGCGCATTACCACTTGAACCACATGCCCAGCCCCTTTATGTATGTATTCTATAAAACTATTTTTAATAACATTTCATATGATTTTGAAGGACTCTTACTAATGAAAATCCAACAAACCATGTTCTTCATGTTTTGCCCCTTTGGACTGAAAAGAGTCTGTACTCAAATACTTTCTCAAGCTGAATGGGAGAGGGAGAGACTTATTAGATGACATCATTTCTAGGAAAAATGTTTGTGTATAATGTCAAAAGCTGAGCATGTTCAAATCCACTTGGAGGGTTATAAGGCAGTTACAATATACAGTTGTAGAAATACGGAAGCTCCATTTTATTTTATTTTCCCTATCTTAATCTGATACATGTTGTCTCTCTTTTGCACATTAAAATTTAGTTACATTAACTTTCAATGTATCTCTAAACTTGTTCAATACCTTGGAACACTATAAGAAATACAGACCTGAATTGACTTTTGTAACTCTTAAATGAGTAAGGAAAATATACTCTATATTTTTTTCAGAGATTTTCCCAAAATGCTTTTCCACCAAATTTATTCAACAAAATATTGTATAACTTAGAATTAATTTTAGAGCCATTTTTTACTCTTCTGAATACTTTCATCCAATCTTTGCTCAAAACACATAGAGATTGAAAGACACAATAATTTAAATTTTATAGGAAAATGGTTACTGCATTTTTTTAAAAACTGGGGATTTTTATTTTGAGACAGAATTTCAATAAGTTACCAAGATTGGCTTTGAACTTGTGATCCTTGTGCATCCATTTTCCAAGCCACTGGGTGGATTTGGGTTTTAATTCAATTGATATCTATTGTCATAAGGATCTCCAGCCCCATATACTTTTGGTACCAATTATCTAGTCCTTAGAATTAGCTTAGCCACTTTCATGACTAAATGGTTGATTTCATAGGATAAACTCTTTCTCCTATTTTGTGTCATTGAAGCAGTGGGATATATTATATTTTGTCCTTTTTCAAGTATCACAAACATTTATTGAGTGCTTTCTATAAGTCAGGAAGGAATTTTTGCTAAACACTAATTTCACTGAATTCTGACCACCTGGCACTTTATCTGTTCATAAGAAATAGGTACTCAGAAAAAAATATTATAAATTGTTAACACAGTGATTGGCAATAAAAATAGTTCCTATGATCAGGGACTTCACAATCTAGTTGGGAGAAAACCTATTTATATATAATTGATTTTAATTGGAATAGCCATGTTTTATACCAGCAGAGTATGAACAGAGGGCAGTGGAGACTCAAAAGTAGTTACAATTAACTTAGGTTAGAGAAATTTATGCAAAGTAATTTCCATGATTCTATGAGTAACATCAAATTACTTCATATAAGATATATTTCATAAAAATATAGATATAGAAATAACATTAAAATACTTCTATATCTATTTCATCACCATAAGCCTACAAGCCAACTTAATTTCTAACTGAAAGTTGTATTTATAATTTTCTCAAGATACTCAGATCTATGATGAATAAACTATTTCACTATAGTCTCATACCTAATAGTAAATATAAATATTTAATAGAAAATATTAATTCTATGAATATTTTATGATTTATCTATGCCTTTATAGTCAAACAGAATTATATCCATTTAAAAACCTCTAAATTTCTTGATATATTCTGGATACTAGGTCCTTGTCAAATATATGATGTGAAAATATTTTTTCTCATTCTGTGAAATTTGTTTTCACTTTATTTATGGTATAAGGTGAAGCATATAACTAATTTTGATGAGAACAGATTTATTTATTTTCTTTTTGTCACTTGTGCTTTCAGTGTTATATCTAAGTAGGCTTTGTCTTAGTGAAAGTCACAGAAACTTACTGTTATACTTTTTGATAAATGTTGATAGTTTTACTATTAAATTTAGGTCTATAATGTGTTTGGGTTAATATTTCTATGTGATTTGAAAAGAGGGCTCAACATCAGGGTTTTTTTTGTTTGTTTGTTTGTTTGTTTTTTGTTATGTTGGCATTCAGTTTCTTTTAGCCCCGTTTGTTTAAAAGGCTAATATTTCTTCATTGGATTGCCTTGAAACCATTGTGAAAAAGCAATTGACTACAACCGTGTTTACTTATATGTTCTTAATTATATTACACTGATGTATATATCTCTGTCTTATAGTCAGTACCACACTTTATTGATAACCTTGAAGTAAGTTTTCAAATTGAGAAGTGTGAGTAATTTCATTTTTGGAAGATCATTTTGGCTATTCTGGAATCCTTATATTTATATTTGAATTTTAGACTATTTTGCCAATTTCTATAACAAAAGTACATTAGGAATTTGGTAGAAATTATGCTAAATCTGTAGACCAGTAATAATCATTTTGTTATTTTTCTTTGGCATCTTGACAATAGTAAGTATTCTGGTCTGTGAACATGTGATATCTTTTCATTTATTTAGGACTTATTTATTTCTGGAATATTTTGATATCCAATAGACACATTTTGCACTCTTATTAAATTTATTCCTAAATGTATTATCATTTTTAAATCCCATTATAAATAGGATTATTTTCTTAATTTCATTTTAGATCACTCACTGCTACTCTACAAAATTTACTTTTTTAAATTTGTTTTTAGTTATACATGACAGTACAATGATCTTGACATATCATACATTTGAATCAGATGAGATATAATTTCTCATTTTTTCTGAGTGTACAGGTTGCAGAATTATATTGGTCATGCAGTCACGTATATACCCACAGCAATAATAATGTCTATTTTATTCTGCTGTCCTTCCATTCCCCACTTCCCCTCCCCTCCCCTCCCATCACTTCTCTCTACCCAATCTAATGTGACCCACTTCTTTTTTTTTCCCTCATATCGTTATACATGTATTCTGTATAATGATGAGGGTCTCCTTCCATCTTCCATGCAATTCTCCTTCTCCCTCCCTTTCCCTCCCACCTCTCTTCCCTATCTAGAGGTAATTTTCTTCTCATGCTTTTCCTCCCTACCCCATTTTGAGTCACCAGAATTTACTCTTTTCTATATCTAAGATCTTATCATTTTTAAATAGATTTTCAAATATGGATTCTGTTTCTGTTCTTTTCTTACATAATTGTTCTAACTAGATCCTCCAGTGCAATGCTGAATTGAAGTGTGAGAACAGATATCTTTGTCTTGTCCCTGATCTTAGTGTGGAAGGATTTCAACTTTCATCATCAATTGTCATGTTAACTGGTTGCTTTATAGACACCATTTATCAAATTTATAGTAAATTTCTTTATAATCTTGTACACTTATAATTTTTATCACCAAGGTGTTTTGGAATCATTGCATTTTCATTTAAAAACTTAATTAGCATTAGATTACTAGTGAAAATACATTGCTCAACATTCTGTACAAGCAAAACAAAGCAAAGCAAAGCAAAACAAAATCCTTATGAGACAAAATCAAATCCAATGGACATAACATTACATAATTACTTTGATTAATTACTTTGGCTAAATGTAGAACTTTGATATGGGCAATTGATGGGCTCAAGGGAAACTGAACTCCTATAAAAATCATGATATTATTTTTGAAGAAATGTAGGTTTTGTCTATGTTAAAATGGATGAGTTGGTGCTAGGGTTGTGGCTCAGCAGTAGAGCACTTGCCTCGCATGCGTGAGACACTGGGTTCGATACTCAGCACCACATTAAAAAAATAAAAAAAAAAGGTATTTAAATATATATAAAAGTGGATGAGTATTAAATTTGCATTTATGGAAATGACATAGTCACTAGAGTCTATGTGATTATTCAGGCAGTATTTAAGAAAACTGTCCATATAATTATAGTTACTGACTTATATTCTAAGATTATTTTCAATAAAATGCCCAAATAATCAAGAAATGTATCATTGATTCCTCAAGAAATTTACCTTAGTACATGAAAATTTAAAATTTTCTATTATTTTTCTGTTTTAGTTTTATCTATACAAGGTTAAGATGGCAAATTGAAATCGTTTCATTTTCTTACTCTTCCATGACCAGACAGAATATATCAAATTATATTTCCTGGATTTAGGTTGTCACTGAAGAAATGTGTTATCTAAATAATGCCAGGAAAAGCATTAGTCTTTGTTTTCAGGAGTTTAAAACTATTAAGCAATGCTATTGACTTTGATTAGATTGCTTTTAGATGACATATCCTGACTCTAGAACTTATTACAGGTAGATATGTCCTGATCTCAGTGCTAAATGCTTGCTCAACCATGAATTAACCCCCAGTATGTGGTTTTATAGAAAGAAGATTAAAAAAAAACATATGTGTGTGTGTGTGTGTGTGCGCGTCGATTTTGTTGTTCTTGTTGTTTGAGGCAATCACAGCTTTAAATTTCTTCTTGTAATTTCTCAATTTGTTAGAAGAAGATAATGATATAATCTGATAAGACAAATAATACTATGTAGAGCATCTTTGTTTTTAAGCAGCCAGAATTGATCAGGTCACATATTATTTATGACCCCAGCAGACACTAGGGAAATAGTCACAGAGAAAAAGGAATATGGAGACCCTCTTTTCAATTTAATTGGCTTAAGTGATTTGTTTTCCTGGCAAGACTGATTTTAAATCCTGGGACTTCCAAATGCATTTTGCAGTTCTATCTTTTAAAACTGTAATGAGAAACAGAAATAAGGAAATCAATTGCTCATCTAAACAAGAGGCTTTTGTAAAACGGCAGTAGAATCAAAGCAGACCTATTAAGGAAGGGATCAGATAAAATGATTCACAGAATCTTGGAGGGAAATCAGAGCAAAGAAGAAGGTACTTTTACTTCTATTGTGAATGGTTTACTTCCCAACAAGAGACTGCAGAAATGAGTTATTAAAAGGAATGTTACACAAATAAAATAAACCCGGTTTTAAATAGTTAAAGAGGATAAATGAACAAAAAATGGAAAATATTTATGTTTGGCTTGGAGGAGAATGTGATGAGTTTACTAGCATCGTTGTTGATATTGAATTCATGCTCTTGAAGGGAAGACTATCTTTGTGGCATTTCCACTGCATGCTGATAATACTGATTGTGATGTTTATGAGAAAGCAGGGGATAGCTGAGTACTGAGGGAGCATGATAAGTTCAGCTTTTACTGGGTCCTGGATATCAATGGCATAGATGTGTGAGAGGCAGGCAATATTCAGAATCAAATGTTAAATAAAGACCTAAGTAAAAACTGGAATTGTAGAGTTGAGAAGATTGCAAGATGAACCTAAGGGAATGTCTGATTAGAAAAGAAAGGAGATCAAGTTCTCTAGTGATGTCAGCTTTGGTGCATCCTCCAAACTTATGATACTTACAATGTGTAACTTTTCATACCATCTACCATTCATCTATATTTCTGAGTCATCTAGAGTCTCAACCACTTTTTGTTCTACAAAGTATGCAAAGTTATAACTTTATAGCTACTAGTGCTTCAGTAATGAAAAATGATAGTTTCCCAGAAGCTATTAAATGTGGTTAGCCACAACAGAATAATCCAAAGAAACTTATTTCCGACATAAAACCATATAAAATATACAAAACTTTTAAAATGTCATTTAATCATTCAGGAAGAAGAAAGGTAGATACTGTACATCTGCCACTTCCCTGAAAATACTGCTACAACCTACCATAAAGTTCAACTTACAGGAAAAAAGCCTGAATTTGCAAAAAAAGCTATGAAGTGTAAGACATTATTTTGGATGAGTAATTAAATTGCCTACTAGGTATATAGAATTCAAATGGTAGGCACCTCTAGTGAAAAATTTCAAAATTTTTGAGCTTACTGCTAACTAAAGAAAGTTTTATCTCATATACAAAATAAATATGCACTTCCTAGGTTTTCACACAACTCTACAATGAATTAAAATTCCCAGATTAAGAACTTTCCTATCTATAATCCCAAGAAGGTAAATTACCCCAATTGATTTCCTTTTTTCATAAAATATTGCAATTTTCCTATTTAACAATCAAGATGACCTTAGAAAAGTCAGAAAAAAAATAAAATTAAAACTTTTGATTTATTAATGCCATCCTTTCACAACAATGCACTGTGACTTTATGAACTTAGAAGAATGAAGCAAAGTGAACAAGAACATTGACATATGGATGTATTAATTGAATGTCACCCTAGTTTCAAGGTGTACTTTGGTTTTTAAGATGTATCTGGAAACCAATTTCTCAAATGGAGTCTGGACAAAATTACTAGATTTGGAGATATTTTGAGGTAATTGATATCATTTGTTGTGATGGATTTGAATAGGTCATTAAGATCTTCACTGAAAATGCCACAGGAATTTAATGGATTAGTCAAATCACAGGCTTGTAGATATTTTCTGGCAATGTGCTGAATTGCTTGAAAAGTAAAGCCTCCTTAATCTTCCAAGTGTAACTTTCTTCTATTCTTACAACACCTGCCAATGCGTATATTCATTTAGTTTGCAATATATTAAGGAATATTATAGCTTCAAGAATGAGATCCAGATTCAACATGCAGAGCATTTGAAATCATATACATTTTGTAATTCAAACCATCTACTAATGAAATAGATAATTTAAAATACTCAATGCTTCTTTTATACAAGGGTATCTAAGTACAGATAAACATACAATAAATTTCCCAAAATATTGTAAGCATTTTTTGAAGAAGGCAAAGGAGAGAAAATTGTATACATGGTGATATTATAATATATAGGTTAGCAGCCTATACTATATCCTTTGTGTTCTGTAGTCTATATATTACAGATATTTAGAGCAGGTTTCCACACTTTTGTTTGGATTGAAAGTGAAGGACTCACTGTAAATAGCAGTTAGTTTCAGCTTTAAAGTACAAGGCAGTGCTTCTTAATCCAAATTTATTTAGGAGCATAGTACCTTATGTTTAAATTCCTTTGGGAGAGTTCTTGGATAAAAAAAAAGATCCTAACCCTTTGAGAGCAGGGGTCAAACACTCAGCAAATAGGATATTCTGATTTTATCACGCACACACAAAATCTTTGAGGCTAGAATTATGAATTGAAATGGTCTATAACAATCACTGTAAGAAGGCCTATTTCCTAATAGGCAGTAAATCTTAGAACAAGTGAGTTGAATGATGAAGCCATTTTTAAGTTTGGTATGATTTGGACAATTTTTTTCCCATTTGCTCTGCCAATATAAATTTTGGAAATGGATTTTCATGTGTTTAGTACTGGAACATGTGCAAACCTGATAGTCATTTTATGAGTTACATTCCTGAATTTTAGAGAAACATTCAAACAAACCCAGAAAACACTGGTTGAACGAATTTTTTGGTACATGATTTTAGATAATATGTAAGGATTGCATATGATCATAATCACTTCAAGATTTTTATTTATGTATGTACATATATCTCTAAAATTTAATTTACTTATATAAATAATTGAGAAGATTATTATTTATTATTGTAATATATACACAATGTGGAAAATGTTCTATATGTATTAGTGCTGAAGTATTTTTGTAGTTTAGGCACTAGCCACCACCAATGTCATCTACTTTTTAACCCCTGAATTTAAATCCATGGAATCTTCATTTGTTTAAGTATTAGAAACCTTGAATAATTAGTGGTTTGAGGAATTCAGTTTGATTTTCCTCCACAATTTTGTTGACAAAAATTCACAAGTACAGAACCAAGAACATTTTTAAAAGAAATTTGAAATTTACCTCTTGAATGATAGGAACCTTTGGTAGATTGAGAACACTTAAATTCTTGCTGCAATCACAAAGATCCATAGTAATTCTCAAGATAATGAACATTGATAATAATGTCTGGATTTTTTTTTTTGCTTATTGTAAACACAGAACAGCGAATATTATTTAGTATACACGGATGGCTGCAGATGTTCAATTTATGTTCACTATTTGCATACATTTTTTCTACCTTCAAAATATTATAACCAAATTATTTCATTTAGCTATAGACATGAATAAAAATTAAAAACGTAATTTATTTGATATTCATAGTCTTGTGATATTATTCTGTATTATTTAATGCAGTGATTGTCTCCATACTTTAACATTTTGAAAGTGCCAAAATGTTACAGTAAATTCATTCAATTTGGGAAATATATACATTGAAAAAAATGTTCTCTAAATTGACTATTTATGCTGCTTAAAATTTTTCAGATAATTATCCTACTTTTATCTTCCCATGGCTTATATTGCAAAGTCTCTGTGTTCTAAGGCCTGTTCAATAATTCAAATATTGTTGACTTTAATTTCGATGTACCAAGGGTAGAGGAAAAATGTTCCTTTGTAACAGTTATTTCCCAAGGTTGAAAAATTTCCATCTAATTAATAAAATGCATTATATACCTTTATTACACATCAAACAAAATATATTATTATTAAAAATAGAAGTTATAATGAAAAATATTTTTGTTTCAAATTTAGTTCAGTGACATAGAACATGAGCAGGGGCATTATTCACTGCCATTAAAATAATTATTATTTATAACACATGGATTCAGATAAAATGTTTTTAAAGAATAACTTTATGCTTTTCTCCAGCATATATATTAATCCATTAGTTTATATGGTTAATTCTCCGAGACAACTAGCTTTCTAATAAATAATACCTCTCATGTAATTCTATGTGCAAAAAAAGGTAGAAAAATGAAACAATTTCACCAATCCATGCCAAATGATCACATTTCCTGAAATTTGTAATCAAAATAAGTAAAAAATGCCTATTTTGATCTTAAATTATCTGAATTATCATTTTAATTTCCATTTGACTTTGTACATGAAAAGAAGACATTGTGGACAATTTAAAGTAAGTGAACATTACTAGTTATAATATGACATTTATAGAGGATATAAAGCCATAAAACATGTAATTGAATTCTCTTAGAAGGCAAAATACATAAAGCTATCCTATCCTGTGTTCTAAGGCCTGTTCAATAATTCAAATGCTTCTATTTCAGAAACATTTTTTTTTCTTTCCCTTTGTGTAATTTTATATATCCATTACTATGTATAACAAACATGAAAATCTTATCCCATTTGAATTTTAAAAAATGAATATAAAAATCATGTTACCACTGACCATATAGATTTGAGGATAATAAAGACGTGTGTTTCAATTGCTCAGTCAAATATTGGAGTGATACAGAGAAATAAAGATAGTGAAAAAAAAAGTTCAATTTCAATGAAAAGGCTTTGGAATAGGACACATTTCTTCATCAGGGAAATGATTATTACTTTGTATATAAAGTGCTTAATGAAACAGGAAATGCTAAAAATTAAGTCCACACTTGCATTGCACCATCCTCTTGACCTAACCAAAAATGAAATTAGATATAATACAAATGTAGGAATCTGAAAAATGTTTGGGGATGCTGTTGCAAAAGTATCTTTTAATCCCTCTAATCAGGACTTCTCCCTACCACTTCACCAAAGCAACAATCATCAAGTTTGACACTCTGTTATACTATCCAGTTATAAATCTTCAATTCTCACTTAAGCTACCTGCAACAGCTGGATCAGTAGATCACTAATAGTAGAATAAACTTTATTCAGTTGGTTCCCTGGAGCTCACTCTTTCTTGTTGCTTTAACCTCAAAGCCATTTATTCTCAGTCTATTTAATGAATCTTCCTCTAAACATTACAGTGTCCCAAGGCTCAATTCTCAAATCACTTTTCTATCTAGTTTCAAGCTATGTAAAAAATAGATTTATTTATTTATTTTTAGTTGTAGTTGGACACAATACCTTTATTCTATTTAGTTATTTTTATGTGGTGCTGAGGATCGAACCCAGGACCTCATACGTGCTAGGCAAGCACTCTACTGCTGAGCCACAACACCAGCACAAGTTTTAAGCTCTTAGTGAGCTCATAATTTCATGGTTTTATATATGGTATATAGTTACATGAAACTATGAACTATGTAGATTATATATACTTGACCCCAAATGTTTATCCCCATCTCATACTTATCCTCAAACTCCAGAGATTCCACTTAGATGTCTTATAGCCACTATTACTGTCACATGCCCAAGACTCAATTCCAGATTTCCTACTTCACAACCTATTCAAATTCTTTAAAATCCCAGTTGCTCTTGGAAAAACTTTGGGTCATTCTTGCCTACTGTTTCTGCTCAAAACACATCAAATTTTTCCACAGGTCTCATGGATTTTAATAGCCACTTGTGACTACCTCCACTCCTACTACTCTTGTGTGAACCACCACCATCTCTCTCCAAGTTTATTAAAGTAGTTTCCTAATAGGTGTCTCCCCATTGGCAATTGTCCTGCAATGTATTTACATGACAGCTACAGAAGTCCTTTAAAAATTCAATTTAAATCATGTTATGACTTTACTCAAAAATTTCCAGTAAACGCTTTCAGAGTAAATGTTAATGTAATGGTCGGAATGACCATATATACTCCATCAGGCCTCGTGTGTCTTCTCTGATCTTATATGTTTCTATTGTCCTTAATCATTTTGATGTAGCATTGCCAGTAGACACACCAGCCACACCAAACATGGTCACATGTCAGAAACATTTTTTTTTCAGTTCTAACTGCCTGAGATTCTTTAGCTTTCTTTAGATCTCTGCTGCTTATGGTGTATATATGAGGTGGCACCCGAAAGCTCTTGTGTGAGACAATGTAAGGAAGTTTAGAGGTGAAATGATTAGGCTATTAGAACTTTAACCCAATCAGTGAAATAATCCACTTATATGGATAAACTGAGTTGTAACTGTAGGTAGGTAGGGTGTGGCTGGAGGAGGAAAAGGACATGTCTTTGCAGTTTATATTTTGTCTGTGGTGAGGGGAGCTGTCTCCTTCTGCTTACTGGTGGTCATGTCCTGAGCTACTTTCCTCTACCACAGTCCTCTGTCATGATGTTCTGCTACACTTTGGGGACAGAGCCTTGGAGCTGGCCATGCATGTACTGATTCTGAAGCTGTAAGACCCAAATAATCTTTTCTTCCTCCAAAAATTTTCTTGTAAGGTCTTTTCATTGCAGGAGCAAAAAAAGCCAACTAAAACACTGATTAATATTATAAGCTCGTCAACAATAAGCATTCCTTCATCACTGTGTAAAACAGCCACCTAACTTCAGAATTTTCTATCCTCATTGTTTATCTGAAGATTTTCCTACAATACTGGTCACTATATCACCACTATATATATGAACTCCTTGTATTTAGTTTATAGTTTGTTTATTACCTTTTACATCTCTTATAGGATATAATCTCTATGAGTGCAGAGTTTTTATGGCTTTCTTCATAGATGTATTCTAAGAATGTTGAACACTGTATGCCATGTAGTAGTTATTCAATAAACAATTACAGAATAAATAAGTGTAAGGGTGTTCATCTGGAATATCATTGTCTTTTTTGTTCCACACAATTCACTGGTCTTGTAAATGTTTTATACATTTTTGAGCTTTGGTGAAGATGTAGATACTGCAAAACCTTCTAAGTCTTCTTAGATCGTGACATATTTTCATTTATTGGTAGCCAGTGATTTCAAGGCTGTGTTTTCATTTAAATTTTTCTGTGTCAGCCAGGTGCAGGTGCACACCCGTAAACCCAGTGGCTCAGGAGGCTGAGACAGAATTGCAAATTCAAAGCCAGCCTCAGCAAAATTGAGGTGCTAAGCAACTCAGTGAGAGTTGTCACTGAGTTGATAGAAAATAAGGCTGTGAATGTGGCTCAGTTGTGCCCCTTATTTCAATTCCTGGTCCCCCTCCCCAATGTTTTTGAGTCTAATCTGTTACACTACATATCAGTGGTTTCAAAATATCAGTGTTTTGAGTTTAAGTAAACTTTTCATAAGTGCATTTGTTTTCTGTTGCTGCTGTAACATATATTGAAAACCTAATGACTTCAAACAAGAAATGTTCTTTTATATTTCTTGAGATCAAAAGTTGAAAAAAAATGGGTCCTATGAAGCTGAAATCAAGGCATCAGAAGGCTGCATTCCTTCTGGAGACACTATGGGTACAACTTTCTTCTTGACTTACCCAGCTTTTAGAGTCTGCCAGAATTCCTTGGATCATGGATACATCAATCTGACCTTTGTTTCTCTCTTCACATATTCTCTCACTCTCTTTCACTATTTCCTTTGCAAGGACCCTTTATACTACAATGCATCTATACTGGCAATTCAAATATAATCTTCCCACCTCAAGAAACTTAATTTAGTCATAGCTATTAAGTCCCTTTTGCTGTATCATTTAACATAATTACAACTTGGTGGGTTAGGATGTGAACTTTATTTTAAAGGGGAAATTATTCTGTCTACTATAAAGGGTTTGATTTTGAATGAAATGATTTTAAATTGATAACAGAAAACTTACAAAATCTGAGCAAATAATGAAACAAGTCCCAAGGTAACGTATGAATCTCACTAAAATCATTACTTTTTTTGTATTGTTTATCTTATCTGCCAGTACTGTTGAAACAATAGATGTTGCAAAGTAGTCAGTATGTCCAGGCTTTCAGTTTAGCAGAGAAAGAAAATCAGAGACATCTGAAAACTTGATTCAGAATATCATCAGTTCTTTGTTAAACACCATAAATGAATTGTTTCTTGTCTATGATGAAGGATCAAGTGACTATATTTGCTCTAAACGTTAGCTAATCCTGAATATAAAGATAATGATATTTGTTCTTTTCTGTGTTATAATAAACCTCTAGATCCTCTATATTGATTTTTTAAAAATACCTTTATTTTCTTTTATTTTTTTAATGTGGTGCCAGAGATTGAACTTGGTGCCTCACCCATGCTAGATAAGTGTTCTACCACTGAGCCAGAACCCCGGCCCATGTATTGGTTTTTATACGCAGTAAAACATAGGAATCTAAAGGTAAGGACTTTTGGATGAACTGCCTTGGTTAATGGAACTTATATAAGAACTGAAAACAAAATGTTCTTAAAGAGCAAAGGGGGGACCAAGTATATAGTTGAGACAATTATCACCTCCTTCCAGGGAATGATTTACTATCATATTTACCCACTGAAGAGAGTAGTGATTCTGGTAATCTAAACTGGAGATGTCAGGAAAGCTGAAACTAGGAACTTTGAATGAAGTGATTGGGAAAATGATGAGACATGACTGTAAGTAGCTCTTTTTCCAAATTCTTTGTTTTCTAGGCTCTTCCCTTAACAGTCTGCCCAGCCTCTACATTTCTCATTATTACAGTTACTCAATACTGTTTCCTAAACAACTGCAAATTTACCAGGGATGAATTAGCATAATAAGGCATTGACATTTGAGGATAGATTAATCAAATTAAACTATTATTCACTAAAGAAAACCCTGAAAAAAATAAATCCTAAGATGATATATTGGATATAAGAAAGGAAACATCTTGGAGATCTACTGAGGGAGAAAAAGCCCAAAAAGTGTATTAAAAGGATTGTAAATCTGGAACAGCCATACAAGGACTTACTATCATGTTTAGAAGAAAATTACATCATTAAAATATGTAAAAGAGATTGTATAGGATAATTTTATTGTCTATTAATTTTCCTATTTATTTCATTATTTTTTTATATTTCGCCAAGGGAGACAATGGATGGAGCGAGACTTAAAGAACTTCTGAGACTCTAAAATTTTTAAAGGTACCACCATGGTGGCCACCCATTAGAAAGGGATCCTGATTAAAATAAATATATATGCTATGCTTGTATGATTTTATCACAATGGATTCTATCGTCATGTATAACTTAGAAGAACCAATAAGATAAAAGTTTTAAAAAGAAAACTATTTTCTAATGTCAAAAAAGTTAGTGTAAATATTTTTGCAAGTTTCTGCTCTTTCAACTTATTAAAACATAGATGTTTATTAGATTTATACATAAAAGTAATCTCAAGATGAATCCAAAAGCTTTTGTTTTATGACTTCAGAGGAAGAAATTGAATACGTTTTTGCATTCATATATGTCTTCAGTGCAATCACAGATTTGTGTGACTTTTATCATGATTATGTATACTTAGAATATAATTTACTACAGTCAATTTGATCGGCACAAAACTATAATATAAGTAAATTTTAATTTATTTACATGAGTCAAATGCTAAAACCTGTAGTCATTGTTAAAAGCAGTGTTTATACATTAAATCATCTTAGTACTTGGCAGAAATGTGATTTGTTTTAAGTTTCTATCACAATGGTACTGGGGAGCAGTGACATTTATAATTTAAATGTAACAGTAAAATTGCATTTATTATCTATGCAAATATCATACAGATACTGAGATAACAGTAGTTAAATATTGTCTGAATATTGGCTCTGTGTAAGTCTGAAGCAAGTTCCTCTGTTGATGAAGTTCTTGAAATCTAAAAATACACCTTATTTAATTAACAGATACTACTTCATTTTTATGTCAAATATTTCAAAAAGTATATACTACTAAACATATTATCTTCTCACTTTAATCTTAGTATATCACTTAATAATATCATTTAAAGTTTTATATCATGTTTTTTTGTCTTTTGCACTTTTTAATTATAGTCATCTTCCCAAGCTACTCATTTATCTTCATCTCTTATTCTTAATACTTCTTGTTTTGGCTTTTGTCTATAAGATACTGAATATCACAATGAACATGGATAGAGGGATTTATTAATTTCTCATTGTTTCTAGATCTTTGAGACTATGAAATTAAACAGAAGTACATTAAATATATGTATATAATGTGACCCAAAATCAGATATCACCTTTTACTGTACATCCTACGAATAAATTAGGCACATAATAGGTGCTCAGGTGATGTTACTTCAGTAATTTAAAAAAAAAAAAACATTATTCCATTGTGCATAATATTGCATGCCTGTAACCCCAACCACTTGGGAGGTTCTGGCAAGAAAATTGCAACTTTGAAGGAAGACTGGGCAATTTAGGAAAATCCTGTCTCAAAAATAAAAATAAAAAGAGATAGCGATATACCTTAATTGTAGAGTACTTACCCAGTAAGAATAAGAACCTGGGTTCAATGTCCAGTACTGTAGAAAATATTTAAAAATAAGAGAAAAATAAAAAATAAATAAAGTCCCTGTTTCCCCTAAAACTACAGTCTTTACATCAGGTGGTTAATCTCTGACAAATCAACCACCCATACATGTTGGTACTCCTAGGAATGAATTAACTAGGAATGTCCAAGAAGCTAAAATAAACACTCTTGCTTCCAAATGATTGTCTATCAAAGTTATTACTTTTGCTTTTGACTAATTTGAAATAAATATTACTATTTGTTAAATATTTGGGATAAAGGCACATACTATTCTAATTGTTATGTATACAGAACTCCTATAAATCCATTCTCTTTATTAAGGGTAAGTAAACTGAGATCCAAGTATGTTAACTAACTTGTACAAGGTTTTACAATATATTAGTTTTCACAAATGGCATTTGAATTCAGATCTGACTGACTTCAAAGTCTGTGTTCACAAATTCTACTTTTATTGTGACCTATGTACCTAAACTATTGATTAAAAATACTTATTACAAGTAAGAAACTAAATTGATTAGATACTTAAAAATTAGTATATAATCTGTAGGTTCTGAATTAAAGACTTTTTATTTCCTTATATCCTTAGAAAACCCTTGTTCAGCATATCATTTACTTATGTCAGGCTTAGGGTGAAATTGGCAGTTTACAAAATAATAACTTGAAACATTTGCTATTAATTTCATTTATTTCTCCAATCACCATAGCAGTCAATACTGCCAGGCAATTATATTCTCCCTTGACTTCAAAACGATTTCAATATACCTTACTCATCAGTCTCAATATTCTTCCTTTGTAGGTGGTATATAGTTAGTTTGCATTTTTTAAATAAAATTTCAGTGAGTCTAGTGTAAATATTTCTTCATTACATTTGATAGGAAAATACTAATATAAAAAACGATAATAAGCTACTGATTTATAAATTGTTTGCTTTCTCGGAAATATAGACAAATCACCTTTACTTTTTCACCATGTTAACTAGTCCTTATAGACTGCTTATTATAAAAGATGGTATAAATTATACCAAAGCACTTTTAATCTAGTTTTTCAAGTTTAGCATTTCTAGTAGAAAGACCTGATCATTCTCAGTATTTTTCTCATGTTTTTAATTTTTATTTTAGTGTAATTGTCAAATATTTCTAACATCCTAAAAAATGACCAGTGCTAATTTTACTATTGTTGTACAAATTAACTCCCAATTTACAAATCCATTTTCATATTTGTTTGTGATTCTTTTTGTTTTGGTCAAGGTAAATTTGCTTTAATTAAACTAACATGGATTCAATTTTCTTGTTAGCCTTAAAATATTGTCCTTTTCCATAGCTATTCTCCTAAATTAAATAGAAAATTGATCAGGGTTGGAGTGCAGTTACATAGGCCACAAGTCATTTTACCTATATTTTTTTCATAGACAGTGAAATTTCTCTTTCTAGTACATATAATTAATATTTTCCCATCTTACTTACTAGATTTATTCTGTATTCCTTCTTATATTATTTGCACAAATTCTTAGCTATTGAAGTAGATTGTAGACCAATTCAAGGCAAAATATTTTCTTGGCATTTCATTTGAAATTTCTATAAGGACCTCTTGAAATTAAAAATAGATTCCTAGAAAGATCTCTTAGGAATTAGAAATATTATTACACAAGGGCTTTAATATAATCATAATGCATATTCTTCAGGTTTCTACAAATAAGTCAGATTTACCAGTATTTTTGTCTAATATTTTTTAACTGTAGGAATCATCTTAAGTCAGTTCTTTATTGGTTTATTGATATCAACCAATAAATTAAAGTTATTTTAAGAAATAATATTAATGAATATCTCTATAAATATAAATCAGTTGATTTCACTCTTGACTTCTTTCAGTTCCTATTGGAAAAAAATAATTTTTTGCAAAACAGTCTACCACTAACCTTACCCATGCTCTAACATTATATAAAAACTTGGTAAATATATAAGTTATTTCTGACTCATACTTTTAAACATGTTTTTAATGTATTAATAGCCACCTTTAAAGAATTATTAACCATTCAAGACATTAACGAGGTACTCTTACATACTATATTTTTAGGAATTTAGGGTAACAACAATGATAAACTAATTACATTAAAAATAAAATAAATGAAGTTTATATTATTTGTGTGTGGGCGTGTGCATTTATCTTTGTTTGGGTCTAGTTCTTTAAAAGTATTGATGCCATTAGTTTGAAGTATTTGTGTCTACATTGAGTAGTAATGTTAAGTCACTCTCAGAAAGGTGTAAGTAAGAAATAGTCTAATGAAAAAGCAAACAAATTATTCTTTTAATGTATGAAGTATAATTTACTGATATCTTTGAAAAGCTTTGCTTTTTAAAATAGAGAAGTTCTAATGATCTGATATTAAGTAAACTAATGGATTTAACTCATCTACTCATAACTCAACATTCTTCTACTGAATATTTGAAGCCCATACATTTAATACAGTTTCATTTTTATGGCATATGTCTTGATTGGATTTTAGCAGGATTATGTAAATATGAAAATATACATAGGGCTGGGGTTGTGGCTCAGTGGCAGAGTGTTTGACTAGCACGTGTGAGGCACTGGGTTCGATCCTCAGCACCACATAAAAATAAACAAAATAATTTTAAAAAATAGAAAAAGAAAATATACACAGCATCATGGTTTCTGGTTGTTATTTGTGTGCATTCGTGTGCTAATAAAAAGTTTATTTTTAAACTTTAGTAAACTTAATAAAAGATGGGAAAGTGTTTTCCACTTGAAATAAAATTCATGAGCTGTAAATAAATATAAATCACCTGAGAAATAAAAATTATATACTTTTCCAGTAATGTCAGTGACAGTCTCTCCCAGGTGCCCTAGGCAGACTACCTCGTAGAGATATAAACATTGTATCTTGCTATCTAGATCTAAAGGCTTATCAGAATCAGAGCTCTTTATAGAAACATTAAGAAAGAGCTTTTGCAATGTGAAAATTTCGACATGTCTGGACAATCTGTGTGAAAAGCATTGTTCTTCTATGCTTCTATGGATGACCTCTTTGCACAGAATGATAGCTTTATCCTTTTTCACATCATTATGTTTGCTAGGGGAAAATCCCGCTGTGCTACATCATAATAACAAGTAATCTTCTTGCTCAGTTTAGCTGAGGTTTAAGGAAACTCTGTTCATAGAAGCTGTTCTTTAACGCCTGATCTATAATTTTTCAGAATCACCCTAGCAGAAGAGCAGGAGGCTTTATAAGAGGGATACAACCATTAAAACTCTTAAATGAAGATTAGTTTCAAGTTTTACAATCCGATACCAAACCATCTGGCAAATCTCATGTCAGGTTTTGTTAAACCTCAGAGCTTTCTAAGTGTTAATTCATTCCTCTTCTGTAACATTTACCCTTCTCTTCATGCAAACGCGCGCGCGCGCGCGCACACACACACACACACACACACACACACACACACACACTTGATGACTAAGATAAAAGATCTAATTAAGTGCTCCATGCTTGTTGATTTTTCCACCTGGTGATTTGTTAACCTTGAAGACAATTTCAAAATAGCTTTTGGCAGAACTATTGGAATCCTTATGGATAAGTGAATATATTCCTCCCAAATTATTGCTCTCTTTTCCTACATTTCCTTTGAGTCTAACTACATTCAGTAGGAAGATAAATACTTTCTTGTGATGCCAAACTGCTTCAGAGGGACTCAGATCGTTCTGGAAAATATTAATTTTACAATTGACACATAATAAGTGTGCACATTTGTGGAATAAAGGGTGATATTTAAACACATATATAATGAATCTTGATAAATCAGGATTTTGATTAGCATATCTTTCACCTCAAATATTTATCATTGGACAAGACCATAGAATAATTCGATTTTATTTTCCTTAAGACTTCATCGTGGTAGTTTTGATGATGGCAGTTATCCAAGAAAAACAAAAGTCTTAAATTGTAGTTTTAAGAAAAAAAGTCTTAAATTGTAGTTTTTATATTAACCTGGTTTAAATCATCGAGAAATCATTCCATCCATGGGTATCAAGTTGTATTTTATGTTTAGAAATCCATGTCTTTTTTTTTTTTTTTGACAATAAGGATTAAACCCAGTGGTGTTTAATCAGTGAGCCACGTTCCCAGCCCTTTTTTATATTTTATTTGGAGACAGGGTCTCACTGAGTTGCTTTAGGACCTCATTAAGTTTCTGAGGCTGGCTTTGAACTTGCTATTCTGCCTCAGCCTCCTGAGGCCCTGAAATTACAGAAGTCGGCCACCATGCCTGGCTAGAAATCCAGGTCTTTTGACAATAATTTGCAAGAAAGATAAAGCAACCACAACCCCCCACACACCAAAAAACTATGGAAACAATAAAGAATGATTAATCATAGGACATAGGTGGTTCAGATTCACAATGCCCTGTCAATGCCAGAATGATGATAAATATAGTTTTACATGTCCCTTTAATTCTGATGAATGTGTGTCAATTGCCCTGTGGACAGAAAATGTTAGAAAATTTGTATTTTCTTGTCTGGCCATGTAACTCAAAACCATGGTAATATTTTGGTTTATGAGTCTATATTGGAATATGTTACTCTTTGTAGCTTAATATGAATATTTAAAGCAGTCATATTTCTTCAACTATACAGTAATTTTAGGAGACTTAAGGACACTTGCAATGTTAAGCCACATACCAAGTATCAAGCTCTAATTTTAAATGTATTCATTCCACTATCTCTACTATGTGGCTCCACCCAAACCTTTCATTGATTTTTTCCTCAAATATTTTTATTTGTTGTTCATGGACCATAATTTTATTTACTTATTTATATGGGATGCTGAGAATTGAACCAGTGCCTTGCACATGCTAGACAAGTACTCTACCACTGAGCCACATCCCCAGCCCTCATTGATATTTTAAGTAAATTTACTTGTTTTAAAAATAATTATCTAGCTAATACATTTTAAACTTTCAACGATCAATTTGAGCTTAAATTTATTTTTATTATAAGCTTCCAAGAATTTAATTCCTATTGGTTGCCAAATTCTGAAGTTCTGAGGGAATTCTCAAGTTTATAATA
Organism: Marmota monax; assembly: GCF_021218885.2. NCBI lineage: Eukaryota > Metazoa > Chordata > Mammalia > Rodentia > Sciuridae > Marmota > Marmota monax. The sequence continues at coordinate 3,332,736 of NW_026695065.1, forward strand.
CAACTTTTTCTTTGGAATGTCAACTAAATTTACAAAATGCCTTATTTTTACCTGAGAACTATATATTTCAAGACAGAAAACAATGATAAATTTTGAGGTGAAAGATATGCTAATCATAAATCCAGATATACTAAGATTCATTGTATATGTGCTTAAATATCACCCTTTATTCCACAAATGTGCACATTTATTATGTGTCAATTGTAAATGAAATTTTAAAAATGATAAATTTATAATCAAAAGAGTTCTGCCTTAACTAAAAGTTATATAATAATTGGAAAAAGTATAACATATAATATCGGGCTGGGATTGTGGCTTAGCAGTAGAGTGCTCGCCTAGCATATGCGAGGCCCTGGGTTCGATCCCCAGCACCACATAAAAATAAACAAATAAAGATATTGTATCCAAATACAACTTAAAAATAAATATTTTTAAAAAATGAAATGTTTACCTTTTCTATTCATTCTATTTCTTCACCTATCATATTACTGGGCTATTTATTGTAACGGCAGTGAATTTTCAATTTTTAGATATACAAAAACACAAATATAACATACTTGAATTTCTAATTTCAAAAATTTTGATTTGCTTCATAGTATCTAACTGAGGAGAATTAAGGTTTATTTGTGAGTAAGAACAGAAGATTATGGGGCCATTATCCTTCATAGGAAGAACTACTCAGGGCCTTTCTATTCTATTAATGTGATAGTTTAATTTAGGAGAGACTGAGGGGTGCAACACATGCTTCATGAATCCAGATTGCTTCTGCTTCATGTTGTTAGGGAAGATATAGCCCTAATACTGAATGTCAAGAAGATAATCATAAAGTGCCAAACATTTTGTAGTAACTTAGTTTCACACAGTGATTACATAAGGCTTATACTATTATATCCATTTCAAAGATGATGAAATTGAGAGTTGTCTTAAGTAACTCAAGAATTTCATAAAACTTGTAGACTGAAGAGTCAGATGAGGTATAAAGGCCCTACATATTCCTTTGTTGTACCATATTGTTGAATAGATTTTAACCTTTTTAAAATACCTATCTTTTTCTTCTTAGATATTGCCAAGAAGACTTTAAGAAACATTAAGCAGAGTAGTAACTAATGAAGGTTTCTTCTTTTTAAAGAAATTTATTGGAGTATACTCACTGCAATTAGAAAACATGTGGGTTAGGGCTGTAGCTCAGAGGTAGAGCACTTGCCTAGCATGTGTGAGACACTGGGGTTCAAACCTCAGCACCAAGTAAAATAATAAATTAAAGTATTGTGCCCATCTATGACTAAAAATAAATTGAAAAAAAAGAAAGAAAACATGCCTTGCAGTTTTTTTATAAAAATAAAACTTTATATTGTATTGAGGCTTTTAATGGAAATCATTCAAATCTATGTGTCATGTACAATGGTAAGCAAGTTATACATTGCATTTGTAATTTTGGGCATACTTTTGATGGATATTATTTCCATAGTAAGTACCATGAATGAAAGTAAATGAAAATGAGGGAAATTTTCTATAAATTTTATCATTTATAATGAATTTAAGAGCATTTTGCTGTCATGTATAACTTATTTTACAAAAAAATAAAAATTTTAAAAATGTAATCATTTAGAAACACAATCCACATACTTACATGCATTTAGTTAATTCTGTCATTTGGATGTGAGGTGTCCTCCCCCAAATTCCTGCTAAATACAGGGATATTCAGAGGTGAAATTATTGTATTGTGAGAACTGTAATCAAATCAGTCCACAGTAGTTTAAATAGATAGATTGGGAGGGAACTGTGGGCAGACTGGTTGTGGCTGGAAGAGGCGGGTCACTGAGTGTGTGACAATAAGGATTTATCTTCCCTGTGGCCCCTTCCCTTTCTCTGGTTCCTAGTCAGCCATGAGTGGAACAGCACTTCTCCATCACTCCATTCCACCATGAAGTTCTGTCTCCCCTTAGACCAAGAGGTATCAACTCAGCCCACCATGGATTGATCCTCTGAAACTATGAGCCAAATAATTTTTACTATCTTAAGTTATTATAGGCAAGTATTTTGGTCACAGTGACAAAAATCTTACTAATGTAGTATGTATCACTATGCTTGATATTCCACAGGATTCTCCAGAAAATGTCTTACATGCAGGTTTGAGAAGATTTATTTTCTCTATCATGTCAATATGTCAACTAGATGGCAATAAAATAGCAATAATCTATCAGTTAAACTCACTTATGGTTTTTGGTATCTAAAATATAGTGATGATTGTGATAGTTTTAAAATGTCACATCTTTGTAAAAACCTGAGATTTCTGGGATGTATATGATTACCTAGAAAATGGTATCAGACTTACATTCTACTGGAAAACCTGCCACATTTGAGAAAGAAATATAATTGCTGAATACATTGAGGCTTCTGTGAATTCTCTTCTTGATAGTTTTTGAAACAATAATGTAATGTTGAGACTGCAATCAAAAGCATCATGATCTTTATTCTGTCAATGATTTTCTTACCATTAGGTTTGAGTGGCAATAAAATTTCCAAGTAAGAAAAGAAATTTTGCATCCCACATTTCTTCTTAAAATGATTACAAAATTAATCTGGGTATATCTGGCCCAGTATCTTTGAGATTAGTCAGATTGAGGAATGCAGTTCATGAATCATGTCACTAAGGCTCAGATTCTGTGAGTCATTGTCAGGAAAACAATTGAGAAGAACAACTAGAAGGACCTGCCAGATTTAGGAAGTTTGATTGAATTAGAGTGCTTCATAAGCTTTTTATTTTTGCAAGGTAATTATATTTTGGTAAATGCATTTTACTCTTTTAGGTCACCCTTAGCAATCTCTTACTATTTTCCTGAAAGACTAAATCCTTTGGCAGCTAACTATGTTTTTCACCAATTTATCACAAATGCTATATTACTGTATATATTTTGAGCTAAACATTTACATCCCCATAAATGGAAATTTGCCTTAAATTTTCCTTACTTCTTGCTTTAGAAAAAAAGAGGGAGATTTCATAGAATTTGGGCATTTTCTCTCAATCAGTACACTTTATGAACCATTGTCTTCCCACATTCTCCACAAATAAAATTCAAACACATTATAAACAATTTTTAAAATTTGAAATTAGAAGATCCTTAAAGGTAAAGTAATATAAATGGACACCTTTGTTTTCACTTATATCTATTTTTTAGGCCAACAGGGCATCACTGATGAGACAATGTATCCGTGCTTACAAGAGTTAATGCAATTTTAAACAGCATCAAATTCCCTTCCAATGTCTAAACTATGAACTAGTAATCTCTAACTTGGAAATAATAATGCAATCAAATATCTACCTATCTTCCTCTTTGAAATGTTATTTTTATTATTAGCAATAATGCCCCTGACACTTTTCAAAATTCTGTAAGATCATTGGTATGAGGCACTTCGCACTTTTTGGCACTGAGTATCATCTTAATATGAACTGGATTAAAATGAGCTTAAATCTACAAAGACTGTGATTATTATAAAGCATTTTACTCTTTTCCTGACAGCTTGACACCTAATTCCATAAAAGGGAAGATGCAGTCTCATTCAGTACATGGTACATATGAAGAAACTGAAATGTGTATCTGCATTTTATTTCTCAGGTGTCACTGATCAACCGCATTTTATTATCTTAAAACAGTTAAACATAAATGTATTTGAACAATAAGATTTCCTAAATTGCAATTTTTATCACTTGCATTATAGTGAATCCTCAGAAGTTCTTTATATTGGAAGCATTGTATGAGACAATTCCCTGGTTTTTATTCTTAGAAATATAAGGCTTTGGTGGGAGTGGAGGAGAGATGGGAAGAACATTGGTATGAATGGGGTGTGATTTTACCATTAAGTTGCTATTGTATACAAAATAAATTTAAATATTTTTTCTAATATTATTCTGAATATTGAAGCATATTTTTCATTTTAGCCACCTAAAATGCCATCCATGATTAATACAATAGACATTAAAATACAAGCATTATGTATTTGACAGAGGACAGACCAGATAGACATTGAATGCTCACGATTAACAAAAAATGTTTAAGTCAAGTGCTTAAAATGTGCATACAAAAGACAACTCAAAAAGACTTGTTTTATTAAAAAAAAAAAGTTAAATGAAAGTTCTGAGCACAGTTCTGATGAGAAACCTCTATAGCCTATGACATGCTGCTCAAGCATATTTGAGTTTTTCTACTTTGCTTCCTGTATCAGTATAAACAGTTAATTTTGCAAGTCCATCTAGAGTATGAGCTTAATTCATTTTTGTATACATTTGTCCCCCATTCTGCTGCATCTCTTTTGGCATTTCTGTTCTCTGGGATACCTATTGGTTCTCTGTGCTTTAGACCATGTTGCTTGCTCACTTTGCCAAAAGAGGCCTCCATATGTTTTATCCACTGCATCCAAAGTCTATCAGACTTTACTTATTTTAAGAATTATCCATTAATGACAGTTACTGCTATTTCTTCCCTTCTTACCTAGTTGAGAGGTGAGAAATATTTCCCTTTAAAGGGCCAGAGATATTTTTAAAGCGAGAGAAAGTGAATTTTCACAAATTTTTTATTAATTAAAATAAAATAATAATTGTAATAAAGTATAATTTTGATGGAATACAGGTCTGTTATGGAAATTAATGAATTTCTGTATCTCACCTCTGAAAATATCTTCTTACAAAGAAGGGAACTCTCAAATTCTAATATCAATCCAGGAGTATGTGATTTTAGTTTAGTATAAATGTATATATCTCTTAAAAGTTATTTGAAAAATTATATTAGATTATTTTTTTGGCTTTACCACTTAGCATATCATTACATTGAAGATTAGTAATTTCCAACTAAAAGCCAGGTAAACCTCTTAAATTTTATTTTGTCACAACTTATATCAAATTTGTATTGGGATTGAGATACTCATATATATATATATATATATATATATATACACATATATATGTATATATATATATATATATATATATATATATATACATATATATTTTTTAACTTTTGACAGCCTTGACATATATAAAGTAACTTGATATGACTTGTGATATGGAGAACTTGTCAAAATGATTTTACTGAATTGTAAGTTTCACATGTAAGCATTCTTTTACCTTGTGATTTGTAAACTGATTGATTAAAAGATATTAAGTATGTACAAAATTTATTTTCTGAAGTGATTCAATGTTTGGAAATAATAGTTGAGGTTGCTTCTTTTCATTTAATAAAATTGCTATCTTGGACTTGAGCTCGAAATATGCCCATAAAATTTTGTTAATGTTAAGCAATCCGGCACTTATTTGGGAGGACAAGTCAGGATATTCAATTTGTCATTTTGATAAGTTAATACACCTGACAGTGATTTGGTTCACAGAGTGAATAAAATTCACTCTTGACCCTATAGATTCAATAATACAAGATAGAGTAAAATACTTCCCACAAAATATGTTGATGTATAATGCAACAAGTAACCATAGACTTGAAGACCTCATATTTTCACAAATTTGTTTTGTTAAACTAAACTTCTTTTTGCCCCACACATGTTTTAACAACTATCAGTCATAAAATTTTTAGTACACCCCCTTCAGTTATTATTGAATTTTGTGTTTTCTCAACTACTTTGAAAATGTTCTTGTCTATTCTTCTCCATGCAAACCATCCATAGATGCTAATTATTTAGTTGCATCAAATTTGGCATTGCTTCTTCACACAAAGAGCAACTGTTCATTGTTGGTAAAATATTTTAACTCATGAAGAGACAATGAAACTTATTCTAAATCATTTGCCCTTATTTTTTATAGCTGCAATTGTAGTTGTGATTGATGTTCTGAACTTTTTGAGTCACTGTATTTGCCAAAAGGCTAATTTAAAGTTTATATTCTCTGAAAACCTTTCTTCAGCTACTGTAAGCATACATGATTTAATTAACTCTCCATCAGAACTGGCTTTCTTTGTTTGGACAACAATTGAGCCTTTCAGAATTTAACTTTGGTCACAGCCTAATTTTTATTGCTATTTTATTTTTGTGAAGAAGTTCTGGTGTGATGAGATATTACATTTTAACTTTCTAATTTTTGTGACTATTGCTTTTCTGTGAGTTGTGATACTGCAATGAGTGCTTAGTTTGCTAATGTCAATTTGTATAGTATCATTTTTTCACTGTTACAGTGTCATTGCATAATAAACATGACTTGTCATTTAAATTGGTAAGAGAATAATTTCTGCCCAATTGCTTTGAAGTTGTGATGTTCCAAGTTTGATGTTTTCTTCTTATTTTGACATGATGGGCATGCACTGGTAATAAAAATAAAGAAATAAAGTAAACTGTCATAGTAATACATGTAGCACTTGAAACCCTGTCAAGTAATAGCTGCATCACTTCAATTTTTAGTGCTCTAAACAGCAATACAAAATCATTAGAGTGTAACATAAGGTCTTTGACACAACTACTCTACTTTGTTATATTAGCACAAAAACATCCAGCAGTCACTGAATCGGAATTTCTCAGCTTCTTTGAAAAATATTTCCTCTTTATGGATCAAGTAACTTCTTACCAAATCTATTCCTACATATCCCAAAATCTCATAGAGAAAAATTATGTATTATATTCCTTCAGTATATTAAAAACAAAAAATATTCTATATCCTGAGGGAAAAAAATTAAATGTGTTACAGGCATCATCTTTTCAAGATGTTTATCATTGTTCTGGGTTGATACATTAGCATCTGTGAATTCATTGATAAATTCTTGATTTTTATTACATATATTAAATACCCTTATAAACACAATGTAAATTTCTATTGTAGCACACACAGGATAGATTTTAGGATGAGACAATGGTGCATTCATAAATATAGCTCTTAAGGCCATTACGTTGTAAAAGAATTGGACTAAAATTCTCTATACCTTAATTTGATTTATTTAAGTATTTTAAATTGTCTTCCACAACTTTGCATATGCTTAAATGAACACTAAAATGTAACACTAGTACATAACTTTCATAAGAAAAGTATTTCATTTCTTTTTTATACTCCTTTTATTTTTAGTATCTAGAGCTGTACCTGGCACATTTTCACCTCAATTACCTGTTTGTTGAATAAATAAAATGTGATGTCTCGAAAATGATAATTTCCTCAAGCAGAATATTATGTATGTGTAATGCTTTTGTGAAATGCATTTTTTAACTTTTATCATAAAACTTAAAAGTACTTATTTCCCCCCTCTTTCTAAAGCCAATGAAGGAGGTTGTAAGATCTCGCACCCCCATGAAAGAGCCAACAACTGTTGAAATCTGGACTCATCCTCAACCACAGGTATGAATGAGACATTACTTTTGATATTTTCTCCCTATTCCTTATGTAAGAAAGTTCATACTTTCCCTCTGAAGTTTCAGTATTTGAATCAGGTGGAAGAGACCGGTAATAGCTCATCAGAAGAAATAGCATGGAAGTGTATTAACATACATATGTACATAGGAGCCCTACAAAAATATGAAAACTCGAAAAAGGGCCAGATAGTTGTGCCTTAAATACTCTCTTCATAGGGGAAAAGGACATAGGAAGGTGTATGCAATTTTAGACAAGTAATAAATACTTTTTAGGAGAAATGAATGGGTCCCAAGGACAGATAGTAGCCTGAGACAAAGTTGCTCTGAGTTATGAATGAGGTGGACAAATTGCAATAAATGAGAGATAGAACTAAAGTGAGAGATAGAACTACAGTACCAACAAAAGTGGTTTTTGTTTTTTTTTTGTTCTTAATTTTTTTGCAACTATAGTCTCTCAGGAAGCTGTAAATAGGTACAGACATAGCTGGGTGTGGTGGTACACACCTGTAATCCCAGTGACTCAGGAAGCTGAGGCAGACGGTTTGATAATAATAGTATAGTTAGTTTATTTGTTTGATCAGTTACAATTTTTCCTTTCAAAATATCTATTAAATGATTGTCTCTTTTACCAATGTTTAGGAGAGTTCTAGGATAATGGGTTGAAACAAATTGAGAAATGTTTTATAATATGGCAAATTTAAGTCTTAGTATAATAAAGCACAATTTGTTTTATGTTAATTAGGCAAATATTAGTGAAATCTCAGTAAAATAAATTAGGAGAAATGCATTTGAGCTTTTATTTTTAACATCAAAATATGGGGTAGTTTTAAAGAAACTAATTTCACCCATCTCAGTCAAGATAGCCCAAAATGTGACTAATAAATACATTTAAATTTGTTTTCCTAATAAAGGCTATAAGGGTACTTTTAAAAACTAATGTGAGGAGACCAATATCTAAAAATTCTATATCATTCAATATTCTGTGTCTGGTTAATTTACTGTTGTTATGTTAATATGGTAAAAGTCCTGAATCTAATAGCTTGGTTGCCAGATGACTAGCCATAAATTGTTTTCCGTCCAGTTATTTTCAAATATCATTGTTTAGGGCTGGTGTTGTGGCTCAGTGGTAGAGCACTTGCCTAGCATATGTAAGGCACTGGGTTTGATCCTCAGCACTACATTAAAAAAATAATAAAATAAAGTATTATGTCCATCTATAACTAAAATAATTGAACAACCCTATTGTGTGTTACAAGGGAAATAAATTCAGAAATTTTGATACATAAATAGAGATCTGCAATATAAAAGTGGAAAGAGAATCAAATTTGTTTATTATTTCATGTGTGCTTCCAAAATTCACAAAAACCACGTGTTTTACAATTATCACATCCTACAGTATTTCACATAGTTTATGCTCTTTGGTAGACTTATAGAACTATTTTTTTAATATTTATTTTTTAGGTGTACTGTGGGAAGAAATAATTTCATAAAGGTAAATTATAACATAGTATCTATCCAAATTATCACAAGTTTTAAATCATTCAACCTGAATTTGGTTTTTTTTTGTCAAATTTCATATTCAGATTCTCATGTCTGGCACCTCTGATTTTTCCTCAAGAAAATTGGTGAAGAAATAGAATATGAGGTGAACCATAATATAATGATTTTCTACATTTTTATCCAAGATGCCTCTCATACGTTCAGCATCAGTTTTATTGACTCCTTGATGTTAAAACAAACAAACAAAAAACTCTGTCTTTAAAAGTTTTGAAGAAAAGTACACAATATATTTTTCTTTATTTATTTTTCACAGCTTCAGGACTTGACACTTCCTGGGCAAGTACTGTGCCACTGAGCTACACCCTGAGCCTTATACAATTTTATGGTATATAAATTAAGGTCCCAAAATTTGGCTTACTAGTATGACATAGCTTATAACTGGTATAATTATTTAGAAGTCAGATGGAATTAAACATTGTTATGTAACATATGTCCTCCATGAATAAGAAGATGCTCTATCAGTAATATTTTGTTTAGTCAAGTACTTACTACTGATTGTATTCTACTAAATCAAATGCCATATAACTTACTAATTTCTTACCAATTACTGATTTTTTTTCAATTTTTAACCAAGTTAAAATCTCCATAGAGAATAATGGGTGCCTACATAGTGGTTTCTTTTTGCTCGAGGATCTTTTATTTCATAAGTCTTTTAAGTATCTGATAGCCTTGATTGTCCTTACTGCCTGAGGCTTCAATTGCAATTTGACATGCATTATAAAAGTGAAAAAAATTAAAAAGTTAAAATAAGCTGTATAGTGGTAAGTTACATTGCACATGTAGTATTACTATGCATAAGGTACAAATAGGAACTTTTCAACCTTAGTTTTGATAAATATTGTGCTGGCCTCAGAAAAGTTTAAAGAAAATACTTTTCTATGATTGAGCTTTTATGCTTCTTTATGAAATATCTCATCTTCAATAAGATATTCATTACTCATTTGGGGGATTTAAAAAAAATTCTGAGCCAGGTGTGGTGGCGCACTCCTGTAATACCAGCAGTTTGAGAGGCTGAGGCAGGGGATTGCAAGTTTAAAGCCAGCCTCAGCAATTTAACAAAGCACTTAGCAACTCAGCAAGACCCTGTCTCTAAATAAAATATAAAAATGGGCTGGGGATGTGGCTCAGAGGTTGAGCACCCCTGGGTTCAGTCCTCAGTACCGCCTCCCCCCACAAAAAAAGCAATTTTCTGAGAAAAGAAATGACTAAAACTAGAGTCATTCTGAAAATTATTTCCATTTATCCATTGAAATCTTTAAATACATCAAATATTCAGATGTCACTAATTAGAATCCTTCATACAGGCAGTGAATTTGACAGTTTACTTTTAAACACATGGGCAAGTGCTATAGTTGTATCTTTTATAGCACAATGGTTCCTGGCAATAAAAGCCAACTATTCAACTAATTAAAGTAGTATGTGAACCATGAAATCATAGATCAACTTATCATATGGATAAAGTAGATCAAATGAGAGTGTCCATTTCCTTATAAGAGGAAATACATTTTTGTTAGTCTTAATAAAATATTTAAATAGCTGGATTTGGTGCATAACTGGGATCATAAATGTTCACCAGGGAATATTGTAGCATTGGTAGAGTACATAGATGAAATAGAGAGCTATTCAAAAACTGGTTTTTGACCAGCTTTACATATGCTGAATGCATATGTCAGTTTGTCTGAGGCTCTTATTTTTTTGTAATGTGGCATTTATAGTGGCTTGATCTTTTCCCTTTTCATAATGAATTCTCCCTCCATTATCCTTGCCTCTGATTTATAGCAATTATAATGCTTAATGAGCTAGCAAATCTAAAGCTGAATTATATTCTTTCAAATTGAAACAAAATAAAATTAGTATATTTCTTGAGGCTTTTCATACTTTTCTGACTTGTCAGTAGTAATTGCATTGCTTGTGAAAAAAACTTTTGTCACTAAGATAGTATTATGATTATGAATATAGAAAATGTCTTGACTGTCACTGCATTTCATAAAAAAACAGATATTTTGTTATCAGATCTTATATTCATGGAAACATAAACAGTTCAGCATGATAGTACTGCAAAACTTAGGTAGAATGTTTGGCTTGTATACATTATACTGTTTGATTTTAATTCCCCAAATCTATTAGCCACAGCTAATGAATGAGTCATATATATTTAACAAAGACCATTACTAATTTTGACTCAGACAGTAAATAAAATAGTGCAAAGCTGTTGAGTTATTCAAGAGAAATAAGGAAAGTACAAGTAAAGACTAATTGGAAAGGCTGATGGAAGGAAGTGAAATATTACAATTGAATTTAATTTTTTAATTTAACAAAACTTTTTGAGAGAGAGAGAGAGAATTTTTAAATATTTATTGTCCAGTTTTCGGCAGACACAACATCTGTTTTTTTATTTTTAAATTTTTTATTGTTGGTTGTTCAAAACATTACAAATTTCTTGACATATCATATTCCACACTTTGATTCAAGTGGGTTATGAACTCCCAACTTCACCCCATACACAGATTGCAGAATCACAACAGTTACACATCCATTGATTTACATATTGCCATACTAGTGTCTGTTGTTCTCCGCTGCCTTTCCCATCCTCCACCATCCCCCCTCCCCACCTCTCCCCTCCCCTCCCCTCCTCTCTCTCTACCCCCTCCACTGTATAACCCTGAGGGTCTCCTTCCATTTCCATGCAATTTCCCTTCTCTCCCCCTTTCCCTCCCACCTCTCATCCCTGTTAAATGTTAATCTTCTTCTCCTGCTCTTCATCCCTACTCTGATCTTAGTTACTCTCCTTATATCAAAGAAGACATTTGGCATTTGTTTTTCAGGGATTGGCTAGCTTCACTTAGCATAATCTGCTCTAATGCCATCCATTTCCCTGCAAATTCTATGATTTTGTCATTTTTTAATGCAGAGTAATACTCCATTGTGTATAAATGCCACATTTTTTTATCCATTCGTCTATTGAAGGGCATCTAGGTTGGTTCCACAGTCTTGCTATTGTGAACTGTGCTGCTATGAACATCGATGTAGCAGTGTCCCTGTAGCATGCTCTTTTTAGGTCTTTAGGGAATAGACCAAGAAGGGGAATAGCTGGGTCAAATGGTGGCTCCATTCCCAGCTTTCAAAGAAATCTCCATACTGCTTTCCAAATTGGCTGCACCAATCTGCAGTCCCACCAGCAATGTACAAGTGTACCCTTTTCCCCACATCCTCGCCAGCACTTGTTGTTGTTTGACTTCATAATGGCTGCCAATCTTACTGGAGTGAGATGGTATCTTAGGGTGGTTTTGATTTGCATTTCTCTGACAGCTAGAGATGGTGAGCATTTTTTCATGTACTTGTTGATTGATTGTATGTCCTCCTCTGAGAAGTGTCTGTTCAGGTCCTTGGCCCATTTGTTGATTGGGTTGTTTGTTCTCTTATTGTCCAATTTTTTGAGTTCTTCGTATACTCTGGATATTAGGGCTCTATCTGAAGTGTGAGGAGTAAAGATTTGTTCCCAGGGTGTAGGCTCCCTATTCACCTCTCTTATTGTTTCTTTTGCTGAGAAAAAACTTTTTAGTTTGAGTAAGTCCCATTTGTTGATTCTAGTTATTAACTTTTGTGCTATGGGTGTCCTATTGAGGAATTTGGAGCCCGACCCCACCGAATGTAGATCGTAGCCAACTTTTTCTTCTATCAGACGGCGTGTCTCTGATTTGATATCAAGCTCCTTGATCCATTTTGAATTCACTTTTGTGCATGGCGAGAGAAAGGGATTCAGTTTCATTTTGTTGCATATGGATTTCCAGTTTTCCCAGCACCATTTGTTGAAGATGCTATCCTACCTCCATTGCATGCTTTTAGCCCCTTTATCAAATATAAGATAGTTGTAGTTTTGTGGATTGGTTTCTGTGTCCTCTATTCTGTACCATTGGTCCACCTGCCTGTTTTGGTACCAGTACCATGCTGTTTTTGTTACTATTGCTCTGTAGTATAGTTTGAAGTCTGGTATCGCTATACCACCTGATTCACACTTCCTGCTTAGCATTGTTTTTGCTATTCTGGGTCTTTTATTTTTCCATATGAATTTCATGATTGCTTTCTCTATTTCTACAAGAAATGCCGTTGAGATTTTGATTGGCATTGCATTAAACCTATAGAGAACTTTTGGTAATATCGCCATTTTGATGATGTTAGTTCTGCCTATCCATGAACAGGGTATATTTTTCCATCTTCTAAGATCTTCTTCTATTTCTCTCTTTAGGGTTCTGTAGTTTTCATTGTATAAGTCTTTCACCTCTTTTGTTAGGTTAATTCCCAAGTATTTTATTTTTTTTGAAGATATTGTGAATGGAGTGGTTGTCCTCATTTCCATTTCAGAGGATTTGTCGCTGATATACAGGAATGCCTTTGATTTATGCGTGTTGATTTTATATCCTGCCACTTTGCTGAATTCATTTATTAGCTCTAGTAGTTTCTTTGTAGAGCCTTTTGGGTCTGCTAGGTATAGAATCATATCATCTGCAAATAGTGATAATTTAAGTTCTTCTTTTCCTATTTTTATGCCTTTAATTTCTTTCGTCTGTCTAATTGCTCTGGCCAGTGTTTCGAGAACTATGTTGAACAGAAGTGGAGAGAGAGGGCATCCATGTCTTGTTCCAGATTTTAGAGGGAATGCCTTCAGTTTTTCTCCATTCAGAATGATGCTAGCCTGAGGCTTAGCATAGATTGCTTTTACAATATTGAGGTATGTTCCTGTTATCCCTAGTTTTTCTAGAGTTTTGAACATAAAGGGATGCTGTACTTTGTCGAATGCTTTTTCCGCATCTATCGAGATGATCACATGGTTCTTATTTTTAAGTCTATTGATGTGGTGAATAACATTTATTGATTTCCGTATATTGAACCAGCCTTGCATCCCAGGGATGAATCCTACTTGATCATGGTGCACAATTTTTTTGATATGTTTTTGTATCCGATTCGCCAGAATTTTATTGAGGATTTTTGCATCTAGGTTCATTAGAGATATTGGTCTGTAGTTTTCTTTCTTTGAAGTGTCTTTTTCTGGTTTAGGTATCAGGGTGATGTTGGCCTCATAGAATGAATTTGGAAGTTCTCCCTCTTTTTCGATTTCCTGAAATAGCTTGAAAAGTAGTGGTATTATTTCCTCTTTAAAGGTTTTGTAAAACTCTGCTGTATATCCATCTGGTCCTGGGCTTTTCTTAGTTGGCAGTCTTTTGATGGTTTCTTCTATTTCCTCAATTGATATTGGTCTGTTTAGGTTTTCTATATCCTCCTGACTCAATCTGGGCAGATCATATGACTTAAGAAATTTATCTATGCCTTCACTATCTTCTAATTTATTGGAGTATAAGGATTCAAAATAGGTTTTGATTATCTTCTGTATTTCTGAAGTGTCTGTTGTGATATTGCCTTTTTCATCCCGTATGTTAGTAATTTGAGTTCTCTCTCTTCTTCTCTTCGCTAGCATGGCTAAGGGTCTGTCGATTTTGTTTATTTTTTCAAAGAACCAACTTTTAGTTTTGTCAATTTTTTCAATTGTTTCTTTTGTTTCGATTTCATTAATTTCAGCTCTGATTTTAATTATTTCTTGCCTTCTACTTCTTTTGCTGTTGTTTTGCTCTTCTTTTTCAAGGATTTTGAGGTGAAGTATGAGATCATTTATTTGTTGTTTTTTTCTTTTTTTAAGGAATGAACTCCAAGCAATGAATTTTCCTCTTAGAAATGCTTTCAATGTCTCCCATAGATTCCGATATGTTGTGTCTGTGTTTTCATTTATCTCTAAGAATTTTTTAATTTCCTCCTTGATGTCTTCTATAACCCATTGATCATTCAGTAACCTATTATTCATTCTCCAAGTGATGTATGCTTTTTCCTTCCTTCTTTTATCGTTGATTTTCAGTTTCATTCCATTATGATCAGATAAGATGCATGGTATTATCTCTACTCCTTTATATTGTCTAAGAGTTGCCCTGTGACATAATATATAATCTATTTTTGAGAAGGATCCATGTGCTGCTGAGAAAAAAGTGTAACTGCTTGATGTTGGGTGGTATATTCTATATATGTCAATTAAGTCTAGGTTATTAATTGTGTTATTGAGTTCTATAGTTTCCTTATTCAACTTTTGTTTGGAAGATCTGTCCAGTGGCGAGAGAGGTGTGTTGAAGTCTCCCATGATTATTGTATGGTGGTCTATTTGACTCTTGAACTTGAGAAGAGTTTGTTTGTCGAACATAGCTGCACCATTGTTTGGGGCATAAATATTTATGATTGTTATGTCTTGTTGGTGTATGGTTCCCTTAAGCAGTATGTAGTGTCCCTCTTTATCCCTTTTGATTAACTTTGGCTTGAAATCTATTTTATTTGATATGAGTATGGACACTCCTGCTTGTTTGTGAAGTCCATATGAGTGATATGATTTTTCCCAACCTTTCACCTTCAGCCTATGTATGTCTTTTCCTATCAAATGTGTCTCCTGTAGGCAGCATATTGTTGGGTCTTGTTTTGTGATCCATTCTACTAGCCTGTGTCTCTTAATTGGTGAGTTTAAGCCATTGACATTTAGGGTTATTATTGAGATATGGGTTGTTCTTCCAGCCATATTTGTTTATTTCTGTTACTAAACATGGTTTGTTTTCCTCTTTGATTATTTTCCCCCCCTTTACTGTCCTACCTCCCACTGTTGGTTTTCATTGTTATTTTCCATTTCCTCTTCCTGTAATGTTTTGGCCAGGATGTTTTGAAGAGATGGTTTTCTAGCTGTGAATTCTTTAAACTTTTGTTTATCGTGGAAGGTTTTAATTTCATCTTCCATCCTGAAGCTTAATTTCACTGGATACACAATTCTTAGTTGGAACCCATTTTCTTTCAGTGTTTGAAATATGTTATTCCAGGATTTTCTAGCTTTCAGAGTCTGTGTTGAAAGATCAGCTGTTATCCTGATTGGCTTACCCCTAAATGTAATCTGCTTCCTTTCTCTTGTAGCTTTTAAAATTCTCTCCTTATTCTGTATGTTGGGCATCTTCATTATAATGTGTCTAGGTGTGGATCTCTTATGATTTTGCACATTCGGCGTCCTGTAGGCTTCTAGGATTTGGGATTCTGTCTCATTCTTCAAGTCTGGGAAGTTTTCTTGTATTATTTCATGGAATAGACTGCTCATTCCTTTGGTTTGGAGCTCTGTACCTTCCTGTATCCCAATGACTCTTAAGTTTGGTCTCTTAATGTTATCCCATATTTCTTGGATGTTCTGCTCATGGTTTCTTAACAGTCTTGCTGAGCTGTCTATGTTCTTTTCCAGTTGAAATACTTTGTCTTCATTGTCTGATGTTCTATCTTCTAAGTGTTCTACTCTGTTGGTAGTATTCTCCATTGAGTTTTTAACTTGGTTTATTGCTTCCTGCATTTCTAGGATTTCTGATTGCTTGTTTTTTATAACCTCTATCTCCCTGTATAGTTGATCCTTTGCTTCCTGGATTTGTTTGCGTAATTCGTTGTCGAAGTGATCTTTCATTGTCTGATTTTGCTGTTTAATGTCTTCCTTGATACTCCAGATCATCTGAAGCATGTATATCCTGAATTCTTTATCTGACATTCCATCTGCTGCAGCTGTTACCTCTTCTAAAGTTGCATTGACCTGCATTGCTTGTGGTCCTTTCTTTCCTTGTCTTTTCATACTGCTTGCGTATCTTTCCTGCAGGCGCGGGCGGTGGCTCTGCTCTCTCCTTATTCCAATTGGGGTGTCGTGACTACCACGCCGGCAGGTCACTGGGCCTGTTCTGGGTGCTGGCGGCGGCTCTGTTCTGCCCCTACTCCAATTGGGGTGACGAGTGTACCACGCCGGCAGGCCACCGGGCCTGATCCCCCGGTCGGTTGCATGTTTGCCTACCCTGCAGGCGCGGGCGGCGGCTCTACTCTGCCCCTACTCCAAATGGGGTGACGTGTCTGTCGTACCGGCAGGCCACTGGGCCTGTCCTGCTGGTTGGTCGCAGATCTGCCCACCTTTCGGGCACGGGTGGTGGCTCTGCTCTGCCCCTACTCCAATTGGGGTGTCGTGACTACCCCGCCTGCAGGTCTCTGGGCCTGTTCCTGGCATGGGCGGCGACTCTGCTCTGCCCCTACTCCAATTAGAGTGGTGTGTGTACCACGCAGGCAGGCTCCTGGGCCTGATCCGCCGGTCTGTCGCAGGTCTGCCTACCTTGCAGGCGCGGGCGGCGGATCTGCCCTGCCCCTCCTACCACGCCTGCGGACCGCTGGGCCTGATCTGCAGGTTGGTCACAGGTCTGCTCACCCTGCGGGCACGGGTGGCGGTTCCGCTCCGCCCCCACTCCAATTGGGGTAACGTGACCACCACACTGGCAGGGCCTGATCCGGGCGTGGGCGAAGGATCTGCTCTGCCCCTACTCCAGTTGGGGTGACGTGTGTACCACGCTGGCAGGCCACTGGGCCTGACCCGCCAGTCTGTCACAGATCTGCTTACCTTGCAAGCGCGGGCGGCGGCTCTGCCCTGCCCCTCCTACCACGCCCGTGTACCACTGGGTCGCGGGTCTGCCCACCTTGCGGGTATGGGTGGCGGCTCCGCTCCGCCCCCTCTCCAATTGGGGTCACGCGGTCACCACGCTGGCGAGCCACTTGGCCTGCTCCGGGCGCTGGCGGCAGCCCGGCTCCTCCCCTCTGGCTCGACGACAAATCGAGGAGACTCGGGTGTCTGTGCCTCACCCCCCCTACCAGGAGACCAACTGTTTCTGTCGCCGCTGGTATTGATGAAGTTCTCTCCTCCGCCGCTTTCTGATGACATCAGATCTCTGCCATGTTGGTATCCTATGCGAATGGCAGCATTTCGTTCCCCTTGCCGGGCAACCAAAGCAACGGGTGAGTCCTGACCGGCCCTCAGCAGGACCCGGACCGAGAAGCAGTTTCCGCGGGCTCCTAGCCCTGGGCCAGGGCAGTTCCGGGAGCCGGAACTCGGCCACTCCGTGTTCGGTGTATGCTCCGATAAGAGTAGGCTCCAAGAAGCAGCCCCCGCGGGCTCAATTCCGGGAGCCGGAACTCGGCCGCTTAGTGCTCGGTGTATGCTCTGATAAGAGCAGGGTCCAAGAAGCAGCCTCCGCAGGCTCCCCAGCCCTGGGCCAGGGCAGTTCCGGGAGCTGGAACTCGGCCGCCCCGCGCTCGGTGCTCGCTCCGATAAGAGCAGGTTCTAAGAAGCACCCAGGCACTGAGCCCGAGCAATCTGTCTGCAAGCCGCAGGCGAATGGCAGCCTGAAATTACCTGTTCTATGGCTGAATGAGCTGCGGTTAGTCGAAAACAGGGATGGTGACGTCAGCTTTCCAACATGGTGGCCGCTGGCCTCCTCTGTGGTCTGACTGGTGTGGAGAACCGAGATGGACCGCTTCCTTCCCCCGTCTCGAACCCAGAATTCAGCCCTGAGTACGGTGCTTGCACGGCTGGCAGAAACTGCAGCACTGTATTCCTGCGTCGCTATCTCCTCGTTTCCCAGCGCGCTGCAGACTCTAGCCGCGGGGCGATTTGCTGAATAAGCAGTGTTACCCTCCGTGCGACAAACCTCTCGCGTTTGAGTCCCTATAGCCGATCCTCGTGTGATGGAAATCCTTCCTCCAGGTTCTGGAGCACCCCACTATTGCTGGAAATTCCTAACAAGATAGCCTTTAGCCGTCCTGACTTGTCATACTCCCACACAGTGAAGCAGCACACGGGGGCAATGCACTCCCCTCGCCGCCATCTTCCTAATTCATCAGACACAACATCTTTATTTGTATGTGGTGCTTAGGTTCGAACCCAGCGCCGCGCACATGCCAGGCGAGCGCTCTACCGCTTGAGCAACATCCCCAGCCCCATAATTTAACAAAACTTTTATAAATTTACTATGTACAGTATAATCTCTTAAACAGTTAACTTGTTTAATTTCCATTACAAATCTATGCTTATTTTTAAATCTATTATTAATTTTTTATTTTATAAATAAAAAAATGTGGCACAGAAATATACTAGAATATATTTAAAGTTGAATGCATATTCCTTGTGTGTGACTCCAACACTCATTTTCCTAACCACTATGGGAAATTTTTTCAAGAGTGAAATGAAAGAGTGGAAGGTAGTCCTGGGTACAAGAAATATTTTAAATGGAAGCTTTTTCCGATGTTAATCAAATATAATTTTCTGTTCAGCCAGAAGTATATTTTGTATACATTTGCACATGATAATGTAAGATGACCCCTTTATGATGCTAAAATGAAAAGAAAAATAACTGCAAACCATAAAGAATGTTGAAATAATTCCCCAAATGCAGTTTGTAGAGATGTTAAATCTACTATGATAATCTTTAATGAAAGTCTTTCTGCAGGACAAGAAAGGCTAATTAACAGTGATAGAATGTGAGAATTTCCACAGTTTTTAAAATTGCCTTCTAATCTTGGAATTATGACTAACAGGATCACAAATTCAATATATTAACATCAAATTCATTTGATGGAGGAATTGTTACAATAATATATTTTACCACAGTACAGTTTAAGAAATCCACAGGAGTTTGGTTAATCAATTTTCATAAAATATAATCAGCTCTTAATAATTCTTTCATATGACCTACAATTGCAGACAAAGTGAGTGACACAAGTTTGAGTTTTTGTAAACACTACAAATGGAAGTTTTGATGCTCAGGTTTAGGGTCAACACTGCTCTTCTTTAATAAGGAAAACAAAATAGATAATTCCAGAAAATTGCCTTCCTAGAATATGCATGATTGAATCATCAAATATTAGACTATACATGGACAACCTTTTCTATTGCTATCAATGTGTCTATGGGGGCGGGTGGGGACCACTTGTAATGTTTTTTCATTAGTAACAGACCTATCCTGAAAAACGTTCACTGGGGTCATGAAACCACTTAACATTTTCCAAGTTGCACATTCCATTAACTATCTTCAATTGCCAGCCAGTTTCACATCACATGGTATTTTTATAATGCTTTTAAGATACCCACTTATATATTAAAAAAAAACTTTTCAAACCACACATTTCATAATTCATGTTTTCCTCAAAGACTAGAGTACTTAATCTTTTTCTTAGAAATTCAGGATTTTTTTTTTGTTATGACTTCTCTATTTTGTAAGGAAAAACATACATTCTAGGAAGTATAAGGTAACCATTGCCATGAAGTTTTGAGATCAGACTTTTTCCAGAGCTTAAACTGTAAACTTTAGAGAATTATTTTCATATTTAAGAGCTATTTTGTGAATGGCATTAAATGCCAAGCCAAATTTAGATGTAACTCTTTACACAATAGGAAGCCTAATTTAAAAAGAAAATCAACATACTCTAATGTGACAACATTATTTATAAGTGATGGATGTTATTTTTAGACATAGGGAAAATTCTTAACATTGTTCTCCAACCAGAGACCTAAGATTTTTGCCATTGTCCTTGACCTTTAGCAGTTTGAGTGCTTTACTTTTAATTATTAATAACTTTTATTTTTAACTGATTATTAAAGACATCATACTAAGTGCTCTACAGTAATTATTTCCTTTTATTTTGTCCTTATAATAGCTTTGTTGAGGTATCTTTTAGTTGAGCAAACTGAGCCTCAGGGAGGTTAAATAATCTAAATAAGATTGCACAGCTTAAAGTGTTAGATTAAAAAAAATCCTCTGATTCTAAAGTACATGCTCTTTGCTCAATCATACTTTCCCTCACATCTTGTCATATTCATATGGAATGGTTTCTCAGTGAACATATATCACAAGTATGATATGACAACCCATGATTAATTTGTCATGTTAATAAAAATCAGCAGCATCAAATATAGGTGTCATATACACAGATGAAAGCTTTTGAGCACCCACAGCAGGTGAATATACAGTACAATAGATGGAGACCATTCTTCTGGAGCTCTTGAATCACAAAATATTGCAACCAACTTTGAAAAGAAGTCATTAACTATGGTGTTCATATCTACTATTAATTAGGCTTCAGAAAATAAATACAGAATTTACCATTCAGTATAATAATAATACAAATTGAAAAATATAAATTCTTATTTTTCAAATATGGGAAGAAATCAAAATAGTATACCCATATTATATGAATCATTTGTTTATATAGAGTTTTGGATTATGACTCATCAACTTGTGCCTGAGTCTTCTAGCAATGCCTAGCACCCAACTTAAAAAAAAAAAAAATTGTAATCACAGAGGGAGTCTTGTTGATCACACTGAAATCAAGGTGCTAAAAGCTCATCACTTGGTTTATCATGTGGAATCATAAGAAAAGCACTTTCACAGTGAAATGGAGGCCACCTGAGAGAGGATAAACACTAGGAATAGAGCTGGGACATCATTGTGATGAAGGTATGATCCTGAAAGGAGAGAGCCCTGTAAGGCATGGTAGAATTCCCAAGAGGGATTATGACTAATTTAGATTATCTTTCAGGTTCTGATCTGGTGGAGAAAGTCCAAAAAAAAAAAATATGTAAGCAGAGTTGATACTCATGGTCAAGCAACCATACTATCTGATTCTCTTTGCAGTGAGATTCCAACTAATAATTCTCCTATTAACTATAGACAGAGCCTTGGACAAGTGAGAAATTGTTTGAGTTTGTTTCCACATTTGCAAGCTGGGTATATTAATATAATTTTCATATAATTTCTACGAGGGTTAACATAAAAAAACTTTGAAGTTGGAATATAGTAGATGTTCAACAAATTTTTATTTTGTCCCAATCAATATAAAAATTAAAAATTATAGCAGGAAGCAGAGAAACCTCTAAGACATATGATTTGGGGAAATAAAATTGGGTTAGCAAACAGGTACATTCAAATATATATATTATATATATATATATATATATATATATATATATATATATATATATATATATATATATCCACATTCGTGCATTAAATTTTGTACTTAGTAAGAATAGGAATCTTAAAGTATTCCAAGTGAATGGTGCAGATTGGTTCTGGTCTAAAGTAGAGATGTTTTTCACTTCACACAGTTGAACAAGCTGAGAACATTCACAAGTATCTATAGAAGGAAATTAGACAAGTCCCAGAGATATAATATGCCCTTGCCTTTCATTGATTTTGGCAGTAATTATCACAATGGAAAAAAAGAATGAAATCTGTTTACCTTAAGTTTATATCAGTTTCTCAAACAAGCATAAAATTATATGCTAAAATACTTCATTTTTGCTGTTCTAAAACTATTATAAGCAAATTCAAAATGTAATCTTGGAGGACACACTGCTTAGATTGCTCAGATCTGTGGTAGCCAATATACGAGTTTCTAATTAGTTTGATATGTCTGCTGATGTGATCTAAAGCTATGTAATAAATAATAAAAAGAAAATGGAACCATCTTAAAAACTGTATCTATTATATGATCTAATGATTATATCATTCTTTGATTTCCAGCACAACTGTAGAGCAAACCATTATTCTCAAAAGATTTTTTTAAAGGTATATGCAATGATAGGGAGCTCCTTGCTATGGTGTGGAAGTATTTTTCCTCATGATTAGATTACTCAATCGGAATATTGTATCTGTCATCCTGGGACTTATATCTTCAGGACACATTCTGTGTCACATGTAATAGTGCCAAATTGCTCTACTTAATGTTGTGCCCAGATGTCAGGCAATGCTGGAACAATTTAGTAAGTTTCATGCTTCTGAGACTTTAAAGATTTTCCTATTTTTTTTTTGTTTTGTTTTGTTTGACTTTGTAGTATAGTCCTTCTCCCCTGCTGTTATTTCCTGCTGATAATTCCTATTAGTGAACATAGCATAGCATCCTGATCTTTCTGCAGTTGTCAGCCCTCCTCTATGATATAGTGCTTTTCTTTTCCCTTAACTGAAGTTATTGAAAATAAGGTAGGACAAGACTTTCTGTGCATATGGAAATTCTCACCAGGTTTTTACAAAGATCTTTGGTCAGGTTTGGCTTACCCATACGTATTCACAAGGGTGAGTTCCCAAATCTGTTTCATCTGTGTATTCTTACAGGATGGTTGCAAAACATATCACCTTGAGTGATGCTGTAGCACTCCAATTTCTCTCTCTTCTAGACTCATACTATTAGTCCATTCTCAAGTGGCTATTATTTTTCAGTCTATATTCCAGCACAGATTATGGATCATTCCAACTTCAAAAGTCTTCAGTTGTCTCCCATTGGTTGTTGAAATAAGTTTATTTACATTCAGGACTCTGTTTTATCCTACACCTTTCATTCTGGTCTTATAATCTGTGAATTATTTAATCCATACTTCAGTTCCAATAAAATTGATCTGCTTGTATTTTAAATTTCCCTATTCATCCTTAACTATTTATTTGTATATATTTCTCCCTTCCTTCCCAGTCAGTTCTTCCTTTGTCTCTACCTGTGTTTAATCATGGGCTTTAACTCATTTTCAAGGCACCCAGTTGGCTATGAGTGCTCCATTCCTTTACCTCCTCCAACACTAAATCTTCAGCCCTCAAAGCATATCATATATAGACTTATATTTGAAGTATCTGTGTTCCATGTTTTATTCCTCTACTATAATGTGAGTTCTTGAGATCAGGGATAACCTTCAACTTAAGGCTTCATCCCTAGCATAGTATCTTGCACTCAATATGTTTTATCCTGTGCCAGACACAACATTCTTCTCTCACATAAGCAATGGTATCCACCTACACATTTTGTAAAGAGGTAATAATTCATCATTGAATAAGAGCTTGGTTTTGGTGTCTGCTAATTCTGGACTTAAATACCAGCATTGCCACTGATTAGTTATATGATCCTCACTGCACTATTTAATAGCTCTGAGCTTTATTTTTCTCATTGGTCATGCAATAATAATTATACTTATTTCATCAGGAATTGATGGGGATTATATTATATAACTTATACAAATCACTTAGTACAATGTTTGGCAGCTATTTTATCTGTTGAGCTCTCGGCCACAAATCAGAATTTAATATTTTAAAGAAGTTTTATTTCTTTATCCATTTATTCTCAAAAATGTCTGTGCTGCTGTATTTTTAAGCCTATGTCATCACACAGATAGTTTTATTTATTTATTTTTAATATTTTTTAGATGTTGATGGACCTTTATTTTATTCATTTATTTATATGTTGTGCTGAGAATTAAACCCAGTGCCTCACACATGCTAAGAAAGTGCTTCACCACTGACCCACAAGTCCCTTTTTCTTCATTTTAAAGTGTCCAAAGAGAGAGATAACTTAGCATCCAAAATGCTTAGCTTATTAAACTCCTCCCTTCTTTGGCAATGGTAGAATGGTAGCACTTGATAAAACAAGTAACCCAAGAAGCAAAGCTGACTATTTGATTTTGTTACCTATCATCACTCCTGCCATCCTGAACTCCACCAGTGTCCTTGGTACATGAAGAAAAAAATTGAAACAAGATCAAATGTAGCCTTCTCATAATTCACAATAATGAAACTGTGGGACCCTTCTAGGTATCTATGAATGCATGAATGGATAAAAAATGTGGTATACAAACACATTGAATTTTATTTGGCCATGAAGAAAAATTAAATTATGGCATTTGCTGGAAAATGGATGGAACTGGAGACCATGATGTTAAGTGAAATAAGTCAAACTGAGAAGGTCAAGTGTCACATGTTTTCTATCATATGTGGAAGCTAGAGATGAAAAGGGGAAAGAAAGTTGAGTATCTCATGAAAATCAAATGGAGACCAGTAGAGGAAAGGGACTAAGAAGTGGTAGTGGGGTACGGGGAGAGATATTGATCAAATTATATTGTTACATTGTGTGCATGTGCAAATATGCAACAACAAATCCCATAATAATGTACAGATATAATGCACCAATAAAAACTTTGGGAAAAAATGTGGCCTTCTGCATGGAGACCTCAAAAGACATCCTAATTAAAGATAGGCCGGTGGACCAATGGTACAGAATAGAGGACACAGAGACCAATCCACAAAATTACAACTTTCTTATATTTGATAAAGGGGCTAAAAGCATGCAATGGAGGTAGGATAGCATCTTCAACAAATGGTGCTGGGAAAACTGGAAATCCATATGCAACAAAATGAAACTGAATCCCTTTCTCTCGCCATGCACAAAAGTGAATTCAAAATGGATCAAGGAGCTTGATATCAAATCAGAGACACGCCGTCTGATAGAAGAAAAAGTTGGCTACGATCTACATTCGGTGGGGTCGGGCTCCAAATTCCTTAATAGGACACCCATAGCAGAAGAGTTAATAACAAGAATCAACAAATGGGACTTACTCAAACTAAAAAGTTTTTCTCAGCAAGAGAAACAATAAGAGAGGTAAATAAGGAACCTACATCCTGGGAACAAATCTTTACTCCTCACACTTCAGATAGAGCCCTAATATTCAGAGTATACAAAGAACTCAAAAAATTAAACAGTAAGATAACAAATAACCCAATCAACAAATGGGTCAAAGACCTGAACAGACACTTCTCAGAGGACGACATACAATCAGTCAACAAGTACACGAAAAAATGCTCACCATCTCTAGCAGTCAGAGAAATGCAAATCAAAACCACCCTAAGATACCATCTCACTCCAGTAAGAATGGCAGCCATTATGAAGTCAAACAATAACAAGTGCTGGAGAGGATGTGGGGAAAAGGGTACTCTTGTACATTGCTGGTGGGACTGCAAACTGGTGCAGCCAATTTGGAAAGCAGTATGGAGATTCCTGGGAAGGCTGGGAATGGAACCACCATTTGACCCAGCTATTGCCCTTCTCGGACTATTCCCTGAAGAACTTAAAAGAGCTTACTACAGGGATACTGCCACATCCATGTTCATAGCAGCACTATTCACAATAGCTACACTGTGGAACCAACCTAGATGCCCTTCAATAGATGAATGGATTAAAAAATGGGGCATTTATACACAATGGAATATTATGCAGCACTAAAAATGAAAAAATCATGGAATTTGCAGGGAAATGGATGGCATTAGAGCAGATTATGCTAAGTGAAGCTAGCCAATCCCTAAAAAACAAATACCAAATGTCTTCTTTGATATAATGAGAGAAACTAAGAACAGAGCAGGGAGGAAGAGCAGGAGGAAAAGATCAACTTTAAACAGAGACATGAGGTGGGAGGGAAAGGGAGAGAAAAGGGAACTTGCATGGAAATAGAAGGAGACCCTTATTGTTATACAAAATTACATGTAAGAGGTTGTGAGGGGGAAGGGGAAAAAAAAACAAGGGAAAGAATTAAATTACAACAGATGGGGTAGAGAGAAAAGATGGGAGGGGAGGGGAGGGGGGATAGTAGAGGATAGGAAAGGTAGCAGAATACAACAGTCACTAGAATGGCATTATGTAAAAATGTGGATGTGTAACCGATGTGATTCTGCAATCTGTATTTGGGGTAAAAATGGGAGTTCATAACCCACTTGAATCGAATGTATGAAATATGATATGTCTAGAGTTTTGTAATGTTTTGAATAACCAATAAAAAAATAAAAAATCAACTATAACTAATTTATTCAAGACTATCAAGTAACCTCTTAAAAACTGTATAAAACAATTTTAGGAGTGGGGTATTTCTAACATACATGTTAGCTATTTTTTATATTCTGTTTACTAAATGAGAAACTGCCTCCGAGGCATAAATATTAAAGTTAAACAAGCAAGATATTTAGTGATCTGCCTTGGTTCTTTAATGTACAATGTTGTGTGTACTGAGAGGGATATAATTGAGCATCTCTTTGGCCATTTGCCTTTGCCTGTACAAATAATTGTGTCCTATAAGAAACTTTTTAAATATTCTGATGCAAGGAATAAGAACTTGTAAAGCCTCTACATTATTCCCTCTGCCCATTGATAGTAGGGCATCCTGAAGAAGTATCTGTTTAAGGCCTAGGGATGGTTAAGTCAAGATGAATATTCAGTCACAAAGCTATTTGTACTGATTCTTCTTCTAGGTAGTGATGTTTATGTTGGCTAATGTTACTAAAATGCTACTGAAGGCAACACTGGAGTCATTTTACCAGGATAGCATGTCTTCTCTTTTTTGCTTTAAAAATATGGTAATGATACTATCCTTGGAAGTCCACAGTCCTGTTCCCCCGGGAGTTGAAGATTGTACACTTGAGAAACACTGAGGCAAGAGCCGAAAAGATTTATTTAAAGGATAGAATAAAGACAGATTTCTTGGGAGGGAGAAGGGGATCCAGACCTAGTACCCCCCACCTAGTGGAGGGGGTGAATCTTGTCCTCTTCTAGTTTCCAAATTTCTTACTTCTAATGTCCCCTCCTTCCTATCCAGCCCATATGGATAGAAGGTGGGAAGGGGTGATCCAGGGCTGTCTCTCCCAATTTTCCATTGTCTCCCCAGAAAGGCAGGAGGAGAGCTGCCCAATGGGTACTCATTAACACCTCTTTGCCAGGAGGAACAATTCCCTGGAGGCAGATGACTTTGGCCACAGGTGAGGAGGAGAGGGAAGTGTCCTGAAGGTATTAACATTCCATTCCTTTTGAATCAGCTTCAATCTTCCCAGCCTGAACCAAACATCTATCTACACTAACTGCCTGTCCTTTGTTCTTTTTTTAAAATTGCTTTTATTTTTTAATTACATGACAGTGGAATGCATCACAATTCTTATTACATATATAGAACACAATTTTTCATCTCTGTTTGTATATAAAGTATGTTGACACCAATTCATGTCTTCATACAGGTACTTTGGATAATGATGTCCATCACATTCCACCATCATTGCTAACCCCCTGTCCCCTCCCTTCCCCTCCCACCCCTCTGCCCTATCTAAAGTTTATCTATTCCTCCCATGTTCCCCCTGCCTACCTCACTATGAGTCAGTCACCTCATTTCAGAGAAAACATTCAGAATTTGTTTTTTTTGGGATTGACTAACTTCACTTAGCATTATCTTCTCCAATGCTATCCATTTACCTCCAAATGCCGTGATTTTATTGCTGAGTAATATTCCATTGTGTATATATGCCACATTTTTTTAATCCATTCATTTACTGAAAGGCTTCTAAGTTGGATCCACAGTTTAGCTATTGAATTTTGCTGCTATAAACATTGATGTGGCTGTGTCCCTGTAGTATGCTGTTTTTAAATCTTTTGGGTATAGACCCAGGAGAGATTGTATATATGAGAAGGAAATTATTAAAAACAAAACAAAAAACTGTAGACTTTTTTGATCCTTGAAGGTGTCTGACACAAATTTCTGAAAGAAAATAATTGAATGAACAACAAACATAACAACCTCTTAAAATTCATACTTAATCACTGACAGGTGCCATTGTAGTTGTCATTTACATTCACTCTGTCTAGAATGGTTATGTCTTGGCAAATTGGGTATGCTTTGAGTATTCTGTGGGTGTCCTCCACCCACACAATTGCTTTTCTTCTGTTTCTCCTTTGCATCACCTTTGAGTGTTTGGCATAGTTGTTAATATGTAGTGTAGAAACATATTGGGCTTCTGTTGATATTTTTTCAATTGCGACAATTTTTAAAAGTTCCATCATTGTTAGTTTAAAAGGGAGTTTTACAACATGTCAGATGCAAATTTTTTTCTTTTAATATTCTAATAAAAACATCTTTGAGAGTTGCTCTTCTGAGGCATTATAATTTACACCTGTACAAAATGCATATTGCTCTAAATGAAGGTAAATAAATTATTTGTACCATATGTCCCACTCTCTCTGCTTGTTTCACATTTTTCATCGTAAGCTGTTTGTAGTGTTTTTCCTTTGCTTTATTGTCACTCAAAACAATAATTCAAAGAAAAAAAAACATTTATTGAGAGGCTGATTCATGCCAAGTTCTAGGGCAAACAAATATAATCATTAAAAAAGAATGGGAAAAAATAGTATAGGCCCTATCTCCAGTAGCTCACAGGTTAGTAAAAATAATGTGCCAACTACTAATTATAAACATGATGGCAAATTAAAAGATGCTAAATGGTTGAAAAAGTAGCATGCTGTGACCATGCAAAGAAATTGATCCCATTTGACTTTAAGTGGAGATCAGGAAAGATTTCTTGTTGATAATGGCACTGAAATTAGAATTCAAAGATTAGGATGCTGAGGATGGGGTTAGGATTAATAACTTAACATTTTATAGAAATAAAAAAAAGCAAGCAGAGTGTTTTGAACTTTATAGACCTTCAATTTACGGTAATAGCTATTATTTTCCACACTCTTATAGGTAGTCAGTGGCAGAGTTGGAAACCAATATCGAGTGTACATTATAGCTCCACTTCTAAAGCAAAATTTTCTTCTTAAGAAGGTTGCCCTGATAAATAGAGTTGTATCAGTGACTTAAATTGAACTCCATCAATTTTAGATGAACTTGGATCATCTATAGAACTTTCATTTTTGAGAACAAGTATGAGACAAAAATAAAGATCAAAATGAGTCATGATTATTAAATGTCTTATATTTTTATTTTAAATTTATTTTAACTGATACCTAAAAACATAAAAATTATGCTTTTTTATGGGGGTTCTTAATCTAACTGTAATTTACTACCCATATCAACATTTATCTATCCTTCCTTCTCTTATATTCTATCCAGATTCTGGCAACCACCATTCTACTCTTTACTTCTATTCAACTTATATGAGATTTTTTTTTTTTTTATGATTCCACACATTAGTGAGATCATGCAGTACTTGTTTTCCTGTGCCTGGCTTATTTAACTCAACATAGTAGTCTCCAGTTCTATTCATGTTTTTGCAAATGGCAGGATATGTTTATTTTTAAAGGCTGAATGTATTCCATTGTGCACATGCACCACATTTTCTTTATCCACTCATCTACTGAAGGATAAATATGGTGTCTCCATTTCTTGCTATTTTGAAGAGTGCTGTGTAATGAACATGGGACTGCAGATGTCTCTTTCACATTCATAATTCAATTTCTTTGGAAAGAGTACAAGGAGTGTCATTACTTCATCATATGGTAGTTCTGTTTTTTTTTAAGAACTTCCCTACTGTCTTTCAAAATGTCTATATTAATTTATACTCCTACAGGTACCATGCATGTGATCTCTTTTCTTCACATCTCCACTAGCACTTGTTATTTGTTCTCTTTTTGATACTAGTAATTCTTCCTGGAGTGAGGTGATAGTTCATCATGGTTTCAGTCTGCATTTATCTGATGATTAATGATATTGAATTTCTAAAATATCTATTGGCTATTTGTATGTCTTCTCTTGAGAAATGTTTATTACTTATTACTTATGTTTGATTGGTTTATTTGCATTATTTGCTACAGAGTTTTTTGAGTTCCTTATATATTATGGATATTAACCCCTTTTCTGACATAAAACTTATAAATCTCCCATGATTTGGGTTGACTCTTTACTTTCTTGACTGTTTCCTTTGCTGAGTAGAAGGTTTTTAATTTGATGTAATCTCATTTGTCCATTATTAGCTTTTATTTCCTGTGCTTTTGGGATCTTTTCCAAAAATTTCTTGCCCATTTTAATATCCTGAAACATTTGCAGATTAAACAGATGCCAATAGATTAAAGATCAAACATCATACTTGATTGTCAAGTATTGAAATGTTATTTGGACACAAATTAATATTTGTTTTCATTATTTTGCCCCAATACAAAATAACATTTTGGGGAGTATGAAGACATATACATGCAATTAATGTTAATTACATGCTTTTAATCTCAAAATTTGATCATAGATGAAATGAAATATTTCAGAGATAAAGAGGCCAAAGCCAGTGAGCTTATAAGTGGCCTGTTTTTCCCTATTTTAAAATTAAATCCTTAGAATAAATTTTTATAGCAGATAAAGAAATATCACCCAGTTAATCTATACTGTGAATATAATTTCAGGATGAATTTAGTTTTTTTCATTAATTAATTTATTTTAATTAGGTATATATGACAGCAGAATGCATTTTTGATTCATTGTACATAATTAGAGCACAACTTTGAATTTCTCTGTTTGTACATGATGTAGCATTGCACCATAAGTGCAGTCATACATATTCCTAGGGTAATAATGTCCATCTCATTCCACCATCTTTATTAATTTAGTTTTGATAGTGAATAGATGAAGTATACATTGTGTACATCAGCAAGTTTGAAAGTAATTTTACATATGTGTATATTTACATATCTGTCTTGTCACTCACTTGTACTTACCTACTTTTATCAATTTACCTCCAACGAGAGCACTTATAACTCCTGAATCTGAATTTTATTCCTCATATTACTTTCCTCTACTTCTTTTATATCCTTTCATTGATTCAAGACAATATGCTAACTTTAGCTCCCATTTTCTAGATTTTTTTTCTGGCATTGCTTAATTTCTCAAGATTTATAAATTTGATGAGAGTTTTAATACTTTTCAGTCATTTACATTCACCCAAGATTTTTTTCTAATGAGAAATATATTCTCTAAGATAATGAGACAATGCTTCTGATTATGCCTAAAAGTCCTAAAGCTGTTGTTTCCTGTCATATGTTAATTTGATTTTAAATCTTCAACAAATAAATCTATCTCTTTTGTTCATTCAAATAAAATCTTGCAATTAGCTTGTTTTACCACTTAAACTTAAATAGTATTTCTGTGATCCTTTTAAAATGAAATCTATAATTTAAATTGTTATATTTCTGATTTTGTATTTCTTCAGGGTGAGAAACTGATTTGTGTATTTGTGGGGATTTTAATGATTCAGACCTGGGAGCTTTAAATTCATGTTTACAATTTCTGAGATAATATAATGGACAACAATTCTGCAAACATAAAGAAACTTAGAAAACTAAGCCAACATATCCATTTAACAATGAATATTGTTTTCTCAAAAAAATGAAAAGACGTGTATACATTATCAAATAGACTGTTCCTGAAAGCGAAACATATAACAAGCAGTTATATGAAGTAAGTTAAGTTCATACCATAATGAAATGAAAATTATATAGTGGGCTGGGGTTGTGGCTCAAGAGGTAGCGAGCTTGCCTGGCATGCGTGCGGCCCGGATTCGATCCTCAGCACCACATACAAACAAAGATGTTGTGTCTGCCGAAAACTAAAAAATAAATATTAAAAAAAAATTCTCTCTCTCTCTCTTTCACTCTGTCTTTAAAAAAACGAAAATGATATAGAAATTGATTGAAAAGGCAAGAAAATGGTTATATCTGCTAATGAATGATGTTTCCCAGATTCTCCAACATATATTTGGGGAGTACTTTAACTCTTGGCAAGACAGAAAATGGGTGTTTAAAATTTGAATATTAAGACCACAAGGTAAGGTCTACTCAAGTGATTTTATCTACATTTGAATCTGACAGGAAAATTTCTGTATTTGTTTCCTCTCCATTGAATTTTTTTCATCTTGAGGGAGTCAGAGAACATATTCAGTGCCTTAAAAACTTGGATTTACAAATAGACAGACCTGGGTTTCAGTCTTAGTTTGATCCTTATTAACTATAAAACAATTAACAAATTAGTTTCTCTAAGTCTTGCTTTTCTTATTAGTAAAATGGAGATGTTTCTACCATACCTATGGCATAGGGATATTGAAGAGATTCAAGTAAAAAATGTCTGTGAAGCATTGAGGCCAGTTCTAGGATACAGTCAAAACTTTAAAAGGGTAATTGTTTTTATTCCTTAATTTTTCATATTAAGGAAAGATATTATCTGGGATGCTTGTATTATTTATCTTCAAGGATTAGCAATAAATATTTTCCTTTTTTTCCAACAAACCCATCCATGCCTTGGTTGAGGAGAACATATTCCCATTAAAAATAGCTTATCCCCTTTAATTAAGAGTGCTAAATTGTGCATTGTTGATCTAGGGTACTGTAAGATTTAATGTCTAGTGAGGCTGATGTGGGCTATAGAACTCAGTAAACACACTTAGAAAGGTGAGATTTGAGCTAAGCTTTAACAGATAGGTGTTATGCATATGGGAGAAAAAGAATAAGAGAAATATTCTATTGGCTTGTAAAGTGGGAGATTGTCAATAGCATTAGCAAAGATATAGCAGAGGAAACAAACATGGCATTTAAGAAAGAGGGAGTAGCAGTCAAATTATAAGGACAACATGCAATAGCTATCAGGTCTTCCCTCATTTTACCAAGGTCTCATTTTTCTTCTCAGACAATTCCCAAAGATGACTGAGTGGAGGAATTGCTGCACAGAAGAGTTTAAATTTGTTTTCTTCCCTGCTAAGTGATTCTGAAATATAAATGCTAACACCTAGAGAGTTGGGCTTTCAGCTTACTGTGAGATTTCATAAGGGAGTCATTAATAATGTCAGAATGCATTAACAGCCTAGAGAGGAGAGAAACTCCAGACTTGAAACTTTCATGACAGCACCTGAAATAAATTGTTAGCTAATATCAAAGGAGTGGCAGAGTTGACATGAATTTTTCTGGGTATAATTACATTATAACTTTTCCAATTTTATATTTAGTCTTTAGGTATGCAGGCCACTGACAAGTCTAAAATAAGATTTTAATATGTATGAATTGAAATCAAAACAAAGAAGAAACTGTGCAAGTAAACAGAGAAATTATGTGATTTTGGGTTTACATCTCACTTAAATGAAAAATAGTTTGGCGGGGGGGGGGGGTCACCCTTAGAAATGGGTTACAAAGAAAAGCCAAATGCTTACTTAGATACAGTTCATAATAACTTATAAAAATGAGTTAAACTCACCCTGAGGATTAGAAACTTTACTGCTTTGAACTAATATACTGTGAATAACACTTGGCAATTAAAATTGATGGAGGGCAGTTGCTAAAAATTTGGATAATCTTAGAGTGAGACAGCATCTTATCTTTGTATGACAAAAATATCCTTGTTATATTTTGAAATATATTTATCCTAAAAATATATAAAACATTTTTATGTATAAAGATATTTAATAGAATATAATTGTCCAGGAAACATCGGTTGATTTTTTTCATGAATTTTTCATACAAGATGAAGTAAAACCTAACCTTCAGACAGTTTGAACATACTTACAGTGTCCCCTAGAACTCAAGTTTTCTCATTGTATTAATTTTCATTTATATATTTTAATTTTGTTTTCATGAATTTCTATCCATTCATGTGAACACACATCTATCTCTCATGGTAGAAGACAAATGCATCTCTCTGCACAGAATTCCATTTAGTTTGGTGAATATGGGTATTGCTAGAATGATCAGTAGAGTTGGTATGCTGGAAACTTGCCCCTTACTTTTCAGTGACAAAAAGATAACAGGAAGAAGTTGTTCTACAACTGCCAGAGCTGTTGATAAATGTTCTGCTACAGTCAGTAAATATTCTAGAGAATCCATACACTACAGGGAAGTTCCAATTTGATTCTCCATTGCTAGTCATACCACAAGAGACTATGGCACTGCAGAAAGGCCATGAAGTACATTTTTCATTATTTCTGAGTCTTACTTTCAGTCTGCCACAACCACAAAATACAGTCTGGAGTTACAAAACCTGGCCATAGGGAATTGGTGGTAAAATCATTGCAATTTTTCACTAACATTTGAGAGTATATAGAGTGAAATTATCAGCTTTAGGCAGTTTTCAATAGATACCTCACTTTCTAGTAGATAATTTATGTATCACAGATAGCTTCACTCTAACTAGAAACAGAAAGAGAACTAGGTGTTATTTTTCTTAGTCTTTCATAGAAGAGAAAGATATTTTTTTCTGTTTGTTTTATAAGTGTGCCCATTTTAATATAACAGAAGATAATTAAAAATAAACCATTTCTGATTATTTATTAATTTTAAAAGGAAGCTAGTGAGGAAAATTTTTCAGTCATTCAAAATTTGGTAATTTTTATGAGTAAAATTTGTTACTTTATATCTGAGGATCTAAGAGTAAAATTGCCTGATTATTTTTGGGAAAAAGCCATTCTTGTAAATTTCCATTTTTTCATGATTTTAAACAGTCATAAGAATGAGAGTTAAAAGCTGTCAATAGGAAGATAAGTAGGAGAACTGGGGAAATTCCCTTTTTATATGTATTAATACTTATAAAAATAACCCAAAGTGCTAGGAAGAATATTATTCATATTGGACTTATAAGGTTACCACTAGGTTTGTATGGACACTTTGCAGTTCTGTAGAGATGTCATCATATACTGCTAGGATATAACTAGGCTTATGGCAATTTTAAGTTCTTATTGGCATAAGCTAGTAAGGTACACTTCTCCCCAAGGATTTTATTTAGCTAAGAGATGTCACAGTCCATAATATTGAATTATGCAAATGTTATGGGGCCACTTCCATAGTCTCTTGAGTAGATATCTGAGCTAGAGAGAATAGAGAAGACTTATTTCAAGTCATTGTAACTATGTAGAGTAATTTGCATCTTTGGTCACCCTTAGAGTTTTGGGGAACTTCTGGGAGGGCAAGTCCAAATGTTATACCAACTTTGCAAAGAATGATTGATGAATAAACTTGCAACCCATTTATTCTTTGACCATGCTCTCTATTTCAGCCATTATTATTGTATTAATTAATTGTTGAGTAGTTCTTTGATACAAAATTCTCTGGTTTTCTATGAACAAAGACATAGAACAGATTTATGGCAGTGTATATTGTAAAACCCATGGTCACTGTTTTCATTTCTCTTCACAATAATGGAATAGAATGGTCAATGGCAACTGAGGAAAAGAGAAGACATAAGACTTCTGTGAACCAAAATTATAAATCAAGAACCCTGTACAATTTAACAGTCCATTAGAACATATTGTCAGTCACTATACTCAACCACTAGATGGTGCACTCTGCAACTCTGTTGATTTCATATTTTTCTCAAATTTTGAAAAAAAAAATAACCCAAGCACGTTGTTACACAAAATATTTACATGTTCTTTCTAAAAACTATTAGAAATATGGAATATCTTATAGCAACTTTCTAAAGGTTAGAGTATACATCTCTTCTCATGAATTAATATGGATATGTTGACTCTGGAGAATTACACTTGTTCATGCATACATGCACTCATTTCTTTTTTTCAGATATTATCAATATAGGCAATAAATTCAAGGCTGAAAATGTATTTTAGAATCTCAAATTTAGAAGAAAAGTTGCTAGCTCTGATCTTAAAACACACGTTAAATATGATTCAGTACTTAAATTTGACTCCAAACCACCTTCTTTCTCATTGATACTTACTTACCACATTGATTTTGTTGATTCCCTGCCTCTTACACTCCACCCAATGTCTCCTGGAGCCTAACTAAATTCTATTCTCTGCTATAATATCTCCTATTATAGACTATTTGCTTATATTGGTAATATAATGTATAGTAATAATTCATGATCTTATCATGTGTATTTGCCCCTATTGTTACACATAGTAGCTAATAATACCTAATCTTCTCACTTTTGCTTTAAAATATGGAAAGCATAACATAACACCATGCATAATATTTAATATTCAACTCCTCATAAATTATATGAATAATATGGCATAGATAGAAACTTAGAAGTTTCTCTTTGTGCTTTAATTGTCATGTAAATTCAGAACTAAATTAATTGCTTAACCATAAAATTAAAATATCTATGAATTATGATAGTTTTCCTGTCTCAATCTCTGATGTTTCAATTTTATTATTTTTGCTTAATTTTAACCAATTTTATGTTGTACTTATTGTGGAAGGCTAATTGAAATCAATGTTGGAACTAATTTTATGACATGCATTATGGATGTGTTAATATGCATGTTTGTTTGTGAATATATTTTAGTCTGTAGAAAACAATATTTTATTTATAGAAATATTTACTTGTGACCAACATAATGAAGAATATACATTAAGGCTACAGATATTCTCGAATGCAGAGTTGTTAAACTATCCTCAAGAATTTCAAGGGTATTTACAACTTAACTAGCAATGGCCATGGGGGGGTCTTTGATACAAAACTAATCATTTTTAAATTATACATTTATTAAATATTTTTTACATTATACTTCATTCTCATTGTCATATTCATAGGTTTAAAAGAGGTATACTCCCAAATGAAATGTAACTCCAGTTTTATGAGCATATGAAGACATAGTGATTTCAATTTTCTACAGCAAACCTGGCATGCTTTTAGCAGCTTGACTTTCATAAAGTAATGCAATATCTCTAGAAGTAATGTTTAAGAATGCCATCAAGGAGTCAAATAAATTGATATATTTCAATAATATTTCTATAATTAACGTCTAAAATGGGAGAAGGACTTGCCGCTTTCTAGAAAAATGATGTTCTTTTTAAATGCATCTCTTGTTTTATATTAGTATAAAGTATACAGCATTGAATAGCATAATCTTTATTGTAGCTTGCCTAAGACACATGTCAATAGTGATAGAACTAAAAGTTACCTACAATGAGAAGATTTTGAGTAGTAAGGGTGTGCAAATGAAGTAATAACTATAACAATACCTTTGACAGGAGAACTAGGGCAACAGTTTGGCAGGGTGGTAAATGAAAGGGTTCTTGCAACCATACCAGAACAGATACAGGGGACAATATCCATGGACAGAATTATGAATTATTGGTATATGGCTATATGTACTCAATGTATTTTTAAAACCAGATGATATAAAATATAACATATAAGGTAGAGTAATCATGCATTCTGATAAACCCATTGGGATTTTTACATGTTAGGTTCTCTCTTTCAAGTTACTTTTACACACTCACACATAAAAATGCACACAAATATCGTATAATGCTTCATGAAAAAATTAATACAGTACTCAGAATATTACATTGCTTGATTTAGATTACAAGATGACTAATATAGGGATTATTGTACTCAGCTTCAAAGCATTTCTTTTTCTTTTTGTTCTTTCCTATTCTGGGTATCTACATTTGGAGACAACTCTTATATTCTTAAGTGATCCATGCAGAAGGAGCCAATGCATTTCACTCATGTCTTCAGAAGGAAGAATTTTTAAAATAATCATTTAAATCATGTCTAATTAAGATGCTGCACATTAAAATAAAATATAATGCCTTCTTTCACATGCTTTTTTAACTGTAAAGACAAAAACATTCTTTAATTTAGCCGATGCCTCCAAAATGTATTCCAATGTACATTTTACAGAAGAGGCTTCAGATACAATTCATTCTTTTAAAATTTAAAGTACATTTGAAAAAAAAAAACAAGATGAAGAAACTGCTTTTCAGAAAAAATGTTTCCGAAGGATGGAATATTTCTAAATTGAAAGTTTATATGAATAAAATAAAAAAGAAATATAATCACAAATAGTTTCCATTTTTAATATAGCTCTGTTACAGTTCATAAATCCAGTAGCTTACTGATAATGACTCTCAGTCATATACTTAGATTTTCAGAAGTAACCCTGAGACTCCCTGAAAATTTGCATTGAATTCTAGCTGTCAATTGTAGGTTATGATTTCAGTGACAATATTAATTTTTGCCAATTATTTATGTATGTTTTTTGACAAATATGGTTCTTTAATCTTAAGACAAATATTTTCTAATGAAAGTGATATAATGTAAATAATAAAAGGAAACTAAATCATGCTCTTTCTTTTAGTACATGTGTTCTTTTGCTTACTATAGCTGGCTTTTCTGCAATTGGAACTCCTCCTCCTCCTCTTCCTCCTCTTCTTCCTTCTTCTTCATCTTATAATTTTTATGATTGCATAAAACAACAATATTGGTTTGCAAGTCTAGGTTTAATTAGGTCTGCAGAGGAAGATTCCAATATTCAAAGCTGTCTTTAACTCTTTTTTTATTAGAGGGAGAAAAAGAAGTAAGAGATCAACATTTTTTAAAAAATCAATTTAGAATCCCTTGGAATGGTATCACATTGGGAGGAATTTGGCTTTTCCCTTACTTGAACTACAACACAAAACCAAATGAGTAGTGATCAAACAATGGCTTGCAATACATCTCAGAATGGGCTGTTATTCCTCATGTACAGCCATGGACAGAACATTGATTTTCTTTTTTTGAAAATTTTGTTAACTTGGGATTGAATTCATGCTTTTTAAAAAAAAAATACAGATAGTATTGGCTTAGATAACCTAACCAACTTTCACCACCAATCTATATATTGATATTCCATGTGCTAATAGAATTATAAAACAAATTTCATTATTTTCAGATGTTAAGAAATTAACACAACTGGGGATGGACTGCAGATGGACTTCCTAGCTTCCTAGCTTCCTAGATGGACTTACTAGCTCAATGCTCAAGTGTGTGCTTAGCACAATGCCCAAAGTTCAATCCTCAGCACCACAAAAAATAATTTATAAAAACTAACAATCTGTATTGATATTTTTATCACAGTTTCGTCAAATAAATCTGGAAGTTTTGTTAAGAATTTTAAATAGATTTATTATAACTACTTTGCAGATAGGAAGAGCAAAGAATTCACATGACAGGAAGATAATCATGTTTAGACATTGTCAAGTGCAATCTGAGAAACCATTCCAGAATCCCTTCTTTAAGTCTGGGCTACATACTATTGATGAATGGGACTGGATATGCAGAGATGGGAAAGCAGTTTTTTTAAATAAAAAGTGATTTTGTAAATTTACTTGCATTATGAGAGATCAAGTATATAACGTCAAAATATTAATTTTGTATACCTTTAATACTAATTATTTTTAAATACGTAAAAGTAATCCTGTCTTAACCAGTTAAATAGTTCCCATAATTCATTAGTATATTTTACCATTGCTGCAATTCTATAAGACTGCCCTGATACTCCAGAAGAAAGATACAGGAATGAGTTTGTGACAAAAAAAAATCTATAGAAAATAAAGTAGATATATATTTATAAAATAAACTAAAAATCACTTCCCAAGAAACTAGTAAGAATCAAGCCAGCAAAGTATCCTGGTAGATATTGGTAGAGTGACATTAGTGATTTAAACAATAGCATTATATAACTCTCATTATTTTAAAAATCTAAGTAATAAAAAGGCATTTTGAGAAGATTTCATTGTTCTTGAAAATTGTAATATTTCATTCCCTGTTTTTCTACTTTCCTGATTGTTCATATTATCATTTAATATTTTCTTCTACATTTTGTTTTTATTGGTTTATTTATGTTTTTACTTATTTCAATTGTGATATTCTTTTTCATTTTTCTAGGACAAAGGAGGAAGTATTTGGCTTTTAAAATGTATTTTTAAAGTTGATTAATATAGCAAATATCCTTTACTCTTTACCTGAAATTTATAATTGGACTTAGATGAAAGAAAATAAATGCTATAAGGGTCACTAACATTGTCAATTACTATAATGTTATCAGTACAGCAGGTTTCAGACTCAGATGGATTTGGATTGGAATCCTGTCTCTGCTAATTTTAGCCTTGTCAAAAAACAAGTTTTAACTCTGTATGCTTCAATTAACTCATCT
The DNA here is from genome assembly GCF_021218885.2 of Marmota monax. Classification (NCBI taxonomy): domain Eukaryota; kingdom Metazoa; phylum Chordata; class Mammalia; order Rodentia; family Sciuridae; genus Marmota; species Marmota monax. The sequence continues at coordinate 3,373,022 of NW_026695065.1, forward strand.
GTAAAATGTGATAGTCACATGTCCAAACACAGAGGTATATTTGGAGAATTTAAAAAGAAGTCCATGTAAGATTGAGCATAAGGCCGGGAACATGGCAACTTCTCAATTAAAATTCTGACTTTTTATCATGAATTTTCCATTATTGTTGTAGTACAACTGCCAATAAAATAAATTCAAAATTCTCTTTAGGGGCTTATCCATACTGTCCTAATAGTTACAATGAATACTGTATTGCCTTACTCTCTAAAAGTTCCACAGCAGTGACTCTTCAATCTAGAGTTATGTTTGGTTTTTGTTTCCTTTGGTTTCATTACTCATATTTAAGTGCTGCTGATGAAAAAAGGTCCATCATTTATAAAATCGCTTATGGCAAAGAATGGATAAAACCGATCAGCAATTTGTTGGGTAGAATAATACAATAGACAATAGATAGATCTTCAGAAGAGTGATAAGTATACCAACTGATGACATTAATCTGTTATAGAATGCTCTAATATTTTCATATTCTTAACTGGCATAAACAAAGTCTATCTCAATATTTTACACAAAATGTTCATAGACTTTGAAAAGTACATTTTCTACAAGTTTTTACATCTTTGAATGAAAACAAAGCTTACCAAAATTTTGTTTCTGAGAATCATGATATACTTTCAAAATTTCAGGGATTTTTTGCAGTGCTGAGGGTTCATTGAACCCAGGCCTCATACACAATATGCCCAAAGGTTTTTTGAAAACTAAAAGCAAACAAACAAACAAAAAGCCCTCTGCTTATTTATATTGCTTGGGGATTATAAGATTAAAAAAATTTTCAAGAATTAATAATTTTAATGTGTGTATATATGTAGTGAACATTTTACATAGGCAATTAATTCTCTACTATCATATTTATATACCATTGTCTTTGAGATTGCATCATATTCAATAGGTAGCATGAATGCATGATAATAAATAGAATTCAGAAAGATCAACATTGAAGTTTTATTTCTCTCATTTAGAAGGTGACTGATTGGGATGAGTTTATCACATCTCTCATCTACACTTTTTTATTTTATATAATAGGAGTGGATTAAAAACTCTCTATTGGATTCTTGCAAAGATTAAATGAGATGATACTGATAAATACAAATTCGTTTATGTTTGACTCTTGTACACTCTAGGCATAACTGTTGATTAAAATTTTTTTGCCTTTTTTCATCTATGCAATTGAGTAGTTTATAGCTCCCTAGACATGGATAATAATTGTGCTAAACTCATACAGTTAAATGAATCATTCATATAAAGTACACATATAATAACAGCACCTAATAAATAATAAATACTTAATAAACTGCATCTTAAAAATATGAATACTGCACTTTTCTTACACCCACTATTCATCAGCTATTGGTAGAGTCTTGCATGAAATTTGGTCGTGGATCACATGCTCACAGCAAAGTATTTCAAACTTTATTCTAGAAAAACAAATTAGTTAGCTTTTCATGTTTCTTTTCTAATCCTTAGATATAGATGTTACATTTCTACATATCTTTGAAATTTGTGTTTTATAAATCTCCTTTGCAGTCATTTCACTTCATCTCTCCAGATATCATCTGCCTTTATTTCCTCTCATCATTCATTGCTATCATATTTATTTTCCACTTATGTCTCATATATTAGATTTGGGAATAAGATTCTTTGAAATTAGTGGACTGCTCCTTAAATATTTATTCAAGAAGATGAATTCTGTGTGCTGTGTTAAAAATATATCATCTTTTATTCAAAAATAATTCTATTTATCACTGACATTTGGTCATTTTTTCTTCTTGGTTATTCACATAGAAATTGTGGTACTGGGGTCCACCAGAAAAAGATATGTCACTAATATAGATGGTCAGTATTATTCACATGCCAAATTTAAAACCCGTCCTATTGAGAGATAAATCAATTTTAAATGGGAATCACAGATGCTAGGTAATATTCATGGGAAATTTCACTTTCTATCAATTTTAATATACCTATTATTGAAAAGTAACATCAGTATGGATGTAGAAGAACTGCATTTGAAATGTTAATTTTTGTCTATAAAACTCTTAAAAATACCTTCATTGAATTGTGCAATTCTGTATTACTGAAAATACACATTACTCTCTCCAGACAATAAAGGAGATTGATGTTCCCACCTTTAGTTCATACATTAATTGACCCAACTGTCTGATTGAACCTTGAAATGTAATGCAGAGCACTTTATTTCTATTTCATCATGCACTATACACCGTAGTTATTTATTATCTTTCATTATATGTTTCAGTACCTTCTGCCACATACTCAGATGAATTACGCCTAAGATTAGTGAGTAGTACCCTTTATTTTCCCACTGAGACCAAAGCTTGTTGTTGTGAAGATTAACAAGCCTCTTCTCTGATATTGATTACCCTTTTAGATTTTTTCTTATTTCAAAATTCAATTAAGAGAATTTTCAAGCATACAACAAAGTTGAAATAATTTTATGGTGAATATTTGTATACCCACTTACTAGTTTTCCATGTGAGCTAACATATTACTTAGTGGCTTTAAAATACAATTTTATCTCAAGCCTGTTATCTCAGAAGTTCAGGAGGCTGAGATAGGAGGATCAAGATTTCAAAGCCAGCCTTAGCAGCAGCGAGGCACTAAGCAATTCAGTGAGACACTGTCTCTAAATTAAATACAAAATAAGGCTTGGGATATGGCTCAGAAGTCAAGTGCCCCTTAGTTCAATCTCCCGTTACCCCCACCAAATACAATTTTATAATCTTACAGTTTCTGAAGACAGGAATTCAGGCATAGAATGAATTGAGCTCTGCTCAAGGTTTCACTTTGTTTAAATCAAGGTATTCACCAGGACTGTGGCTCTTATCTGGGACCTGAGTTTTAAAATACACTGTTTTCAAAATTCATTTCTTTGCCTTTGCAGGACTGAGGGCCTCATACAAGGGAGCTACAGGCTGAGAAAAAAACATTCACAGATTTCTAACCCATGTCTCAAAATGGGTAGCCCCCAACATGGATACTCGTTTTCTTTTATAACACCTACTCTGAGCCTTACTAATCTCCTTTTCTTTGACCAAGTGGAGAAAATTCTGTTTCTAAAAGTGAACCTGATTTAGGAGACCCAAAGGATAGTCTTTTATGTTATAAATTCCACATAATCATTTTTGATGTGTCTCATCATATTGACAGGTTGTATCCATGTTTAAAGTACAATTGGTTTTATGGTTAGATATGAGATGTCCCCAAAAGGTAATGTGTCAGACAATATAAGAAAGTTTAGAGGTAAAAAATGATTGGATTATAAGAGTCTTAATCTAATCTGTGCATTGATTCACTAATAGGGATTAACTGAGTGGTAACTGTAGGTGTGTAGGGTGTGACTGGAGGAGGTGGGTCAATAGGGGGGGATGACTTTGAGGTTTATATTTTGTCCCTGGTGAGCAGAGCTCTCTCTCTCTCTGCTTCCTTGTTCATGTTGTGAGCTGTTTCTTTCCTTTATGTCCTCTACCGTGATATTCTTCCTCACAGGAACAATGGAGATGGCCAACCATGGAGTAAACCTCTGAAACCATGAACCAAACTACACTTTTCCTCCTTATGTTGTTCTTATCAGGTTTTTGGTTATAGCAATGAAAAAGTTGACTAAAACTCTGGGGTTATACAAGAATAGGAATAATTGGGAGTAATTTTAAAATATTGTTTATCAAAATTCACCACCTATATTCTGTGATTGAAACTATTCACAGATAAATTGAAGTATAAGTAGATAAGGTAAAATTTACCTATTACATCTTAAATTCCAAAGCTTGGATTTTAAAATAATTTTATAATTTAATAAGCATTGGTTAATTTTTCTAATCAAAACATTACTATAATGATCAAGTATGTGTCTCTGCAAATGGAAAGTTGTACACATCTGATTTTAGAATTTTCTGTAATATAAACAGCGAGCTCATTTTTAGCATCTAATTTTTCTCTATCACTTAAAGTTTGATTGATAATTATTAGAACTGTCTCCATGACAGGCAGTCACAATTTTACACTGATCTAGGGGTTTTTTTTAATTAATCTCAGCAAAAAATCTTGAAATTATGCATAAGATATTTTGTATATGCATTTTTAATGCACTTACATTGCCTTACAAGAATGTTGCTTAGTATATATTCATGTGATGATACACAGGGACTGATGTTAAAATAGTAATGATAAAGTTGCACTGATTTTTAATGGTATGCATTTAAATATAAATGAGAATAGTGATCCAAATAAATTCCATCATATTTTCAAAAGAGTTATTATAAATTAGGGTCACCTTGCAAGAAGTAATAAAGGAGATGAGTTGGCTTTGATGTTATTGAGGGCAAATACAAATGAATATAGTTCTGAAAAAATGGAGATACATATCTTATATTTTTTTTCTCCAACAAAATGCCATATAAAATTAGAAGGAATAGAACAAATGCATCAATAAAGAAATGGTGTGCAGTGACTTATGAAAAACAATATTTTCTTCTCAATATATCGAATCTTGTCACTAATGACACACATGAAGGGGATGCTACAATGGAGTCTAAATGCACTCATTTTCCTGATGAGATCTTTCCACTTTCTTAGTTATACCTTATTTAATTTTTCTCCTTTTTATTATCTTTTTTCATTTCTTTAAAACCACCAAGCATTACAGAAACTCTAGTTATGAAGAGGTTTGTTAAAACTGTAAAATGTGGACATCCCTACCAGTGGATGTCTGGTGCACCAGACATAGTGTTCAGAGTCAATATAATTTATCCTAGATGTGGAAACTTGTTGGCTCCTTAAAATTATACTTTTTCATGGTTAATTTTTTTAACTCAGAATGACCTTTTTAAATTTTTTTAACCTGTAGTTGGATATAATACCTTTTATTTATTTTATTTTTTAACATGGTGCTGAGGATCAAATCTAGTACCTCACACATGCTAGGTGGGTACTCTCTCACTGAGCCACAACTCTAGCCTCCAGAATTATTTTTTTTAAGTTATAAATTTTGTGGAGATAATTTTAGATATGCAGGAAGTTGTAAGATAAAATACAGAGATTCCCTGGACCGTTTTCTTATGTTGTTTAACATCTCATACTACTGTAGTATAATATCACACCCAGGATATTGACACCAACTTTATTCAGATTCTACCAGTTTACAAACACTCATTTGTGTGTATTCAGTTCTATACAATACTATCACATTTGTATATTCATGTATCTACCACCACAGTCAAAATGTTGAACAATTCCATCACCAAAGTCATCTCTCCTGTTGCCCTTTTATAAACCATGCTCATTTCCTTCCTACTATCTTTTTTCATGCCCAAGATCTGGCCCCTTGTTTCTAATAATTATATGTAATATAATATATAATCATAGTTATATAATACATGATTATTATATAATATAATTATATATATAAATCTTTTTTGGATACTGGTGAACTCAGGTGTGCTCTAGCAGTGATATATACACTTACCCTTTTTATTTTTTATTTTGAGACAAAGTCTCATCTTGTTCCCCAGGCTGGCTTCCTATCCTTGAATTTTCAACCATTTCTCCTTAGCCTCCTTAGTCACTGAGATTACAGGTATATGCCACCATGTATAGTGGCAACATTTATAATTGTGAAATTATAAGAATGGATTATTTTAGTGTATAACCATTTGGATTGGATTTTTTACTTTGGATAATTATTTGGGGGTTGAATTGCTCACTCCCTTTTATTGCTGGATAATATTTCCTGGTATAATTGTACCCCAGATTGTCTCCCATTCACCCATGAAAGGGCATCTGTACTATTTCCTCTTATTTACTATTAAGAATTAAGCTATGAGTATTATTGTATAAATTTTTGTGTGAACATAAGTTTCAGTTTGTCTAAGATAAGTGTTCAAAAGTGTAATTGCCACACCATATAGTTAGTTTTGAAACTGCCGATGTGTTTTCCAGAGTGTCTGTATCATTTTTCTTGCTATCAGAAGTGTATGAATGATTCATTTTCTCTGCAACCTCTCCAACATTTGGTATTACTCTTTTTATTAATTTTAGAATTCGGATAAATGTGTAGTCATACCTCATTGTTGTTTAAATTTGCATTTCCCTGATGGGTAACTTTGTTTTCATAGTGCTGAGGATTCAACCCAGAGCCTCACACATGCTAAGTAGGCACTACTGTACCACTGAGCTATATAACCTTAGCACTAATTATATTTGAAAATGTGTATGTACCACCTGTATAGTATTTTTGGTGAGACTAGTATATATTTTTAATCAGTAGTTAGCATTTTTCTGCTTCCAAATATATGTATTTTGATAGGTGTATACCTGATTATTTCATTATCTCTGGAGCCATCTCAAAGAAAAAATTATATTTAAATTTCATGCTCATTTTTGATACATAGAAATGTAATTTTGTTTTGTGTGTTTGTCTTATATTGGGTAACATTGCTAAACATGCTTATTAGTTCTGGAAAAGTTTTTGTTTGTTTGTTTTTGGTATATTGCTTGGATTTCCTGGGTAAGAAATCACATTATCTATAAAAAATGATATTTTTGCCATTTTATGTCTTTTATTTCATTATCTTGCCTTATTACAAGGCTAGAAATTCTAGTTCTATATTTAATAAAATTGCTGAAACTGGATATCTTTGCTTTCTTCTCAATTATAGCAAAATAATGTTTAGTCTTTCCCATTAAATATAATGTTAGATATTGATTTTTTTGGTAGATGCTCTTTCAATTGTAGACGTAGTACTTGTGTCCGTAACCTGCTGTAAGTTTTCCTAATGAATGTGTATTGACTTTGATCAAATGTTTTTTTTTTTCTGCATCAGTTAATAGGCTCATATGATTTTTCTTCTTTAGTTTGTTAATGTGCATTATGTTGGTTTTGCGATGTTGAACAAATCCTGCATATCTGAAATGCTCTTGGTCATAGTGTATAATTCTTTCTATACAAAGTTTGATTTGATTTGCTAATATATTGTTTAGTATTTTTGCACCTATATACATGAGAGTTATTGTTTAGTATTTTTCTATTGTCTTTTTAGTTGGTATCCGGATAATAATAGCCTTATAAAATAAATTGATAAACATTCTTACTTTTTTTTTCTTGGAAAATACATTTAAGATTGACATCAATTTGTCTTTAAAAATTTTGGCCAAATTCTGTAGTGAAATCATCTAGACCTGGAGAGGTTTATTTTTGGGGGAAGTGGAACTTTTAAATTAAAAATTCAATTTCTTCTTTAATGGTTTTAAGACTATTAAGATGGTCTATTTTTTCTTGGTTGTATTTTCTAAGTTTGTAATTTTTTGTGGAATTTATCAATTTCTTTCAATTGTCAAATTTATGAGTGTAAATTTGTTTATAGTGTTCCCTTATTTACTTTTAATGGCTGTTCTATAAAGATGTTTTCTAATTCAGAACTGATATTAGAATTTTATATCCTCTATTAATATTTTTCTGGGCCTTGCTACATGCTTTCAAATATTGATTTTTATCTTTTGTAAAGAACTAGTTGTGTATTACATTAATATTCTCTAAGGTTTTCTTATATTCAACTTCATTGATTTCTACCTTTATCTTTTCTTCATTTTTCTTACTTTGGATTTGCTTTACTCTTTTCATATTTCTTAAAGAACACACTTAGAGTATGTGTTTGAGTCCCTTCCTCATCCAGTGTAAAGAGTCCTATAAATTTCCATCTTAGCACTGTGTTGACTGTTACTTGCAAATTTTGATAGGTTGTTTATTGGTTTTGATTTAGCTTGGTATATGTTTTTATTTCTTTGTAGATTTCCTGTTTGACACCCAGGTAACATAGAAGCATATTTTACATATTTAAACATTGTTCTTTTGCTTTTCTTTTACTGATTTCTAGTTTAATGTCATATAGTTAATCACTGAAAATTTTTAATTTTTAAACTAATTATAAATTGATATTTTTTGTCTCCAAATAGGGTCTATCTTGGTGACATGGTTTTGGGCTGTTTAAAAATATTGTGTCTTCTGACCTGCATGGGTGGAATGTTCAATATTTCAATGTCTTATTAATGCTATTTGTATCAATTAGACAGTACTGGTTGATGGTGTTATTCATATTTTCTGCCTTTGGTTATTTTCTGTCTCTTATATAATGAGAATGAGATGTTGAAGTCCCTAGATATATTTGAGGATTTGTCAGCTCTATCAGAAAGTTTTGGTTCATATGCTTTAAGGCTTTTTTATTATTCCATACTCATTTTTTATCTCTACGCCCTCTTATTAGATAGAGCCTTTATTACTATGTCATACTTCTGTTTATCTATAATAACTTTTTTCTTATGAAATCACCTTATGTGTTATTAATATAGACACATACATGATTTCTTTAGATTAATGTTTATATGATATATATATATATATATATATATATATATATATATATATATATTCATTCATTTAATTTCTACCTAAATCAATAATTTGAAGTGAGTATCTTATAAGCAGCATAGAGTTGGGTTGAGTGTTTGTTCTTTTTGGAAAACACTGTACCAATTTCTGTCTTTTGATTAGTTTTTTTTTTTTTTACTTTTAAGGTAATTATTGATATGTCAGTTAGCTCAACTCTGCCATTTTATTATCTGTTTTCTGTTTTTTTCTTTGACTTTAATTCTTCTGATTTTCTTTTCTTGTCTTCCTGTGGGTTATCGAATATTTTTGAGGATTTAATCTTGATTTATTTATACAATTTTTAGTATATATGTTTGTGTATTTTCTTACCAGTTGTTGTGAATTCACTTGAAGTCCACTTCAAGAGATGTGTGGAAGCCTCAGATTCATTTAGAATCTTTTAGGTTTTTTTTTTTTTTTTAATTTGAGGATATTGTAGGAATCTATATATCAAGATAAAATAGATGAGTCCCCTTGGGAAATCCACCTTCATGATCATGATGTCTGCAGCCAAGTAAGTATAGTCTAAAGGACTTTTAAGTTTTTCTACATGTCTGACTTTGTTTTTTTGAACAATCTTTCTTTTTAATCTGGAGAGGTTAGAATATTTATTATGTAAGGAACACAAATGCAATTAACAAAATATATACCATTGTCCCTTTTCAGCCATAAGAGAAGGCTCTTCTTGTCTCTTATTTTGACATATTCTCTATTCCAAGGTAATGAATGTACATTAAATTCTGCTCAGTTTAGCCATGACCTTAGTTGTAAAAACAATAGAACAGTGATAATATTTTAATGTTGAAAATGCTGCTACTTGGAAACATGTCTTTGTGATAAAGAAGTCAGTGGCAACTCACCTACCAATAGCACCAGTGCTATTTGTATGAATCTTTTAGAGATTATCAGTCAGGGCTGACTGAGATTCATTTTCTGCCCTTTCTTGGAATAAAGGAAAATAATTAAGGTTGCCATAATAGTGGGAGAAAAAAGGTCCTCATGCTCCCAAGGGTAAATTTGACCTTCATCTAAATTAAACCAGATTTTGTTAGGGCATTTATACTGATGCCCTGATTTATTACATCAAAGGTTGTCCCTATAACCCATTTTTAAGTTTTTCTATCTATCTGTATAGTAGAGCTTATAAAATATTTTACTTTGTGCTGTTTTTGCTTGCAACAATTACTTTGTATTCAGGTGATGAATATGAATAATGGATGACAATTACATTTTCTTTAATCACTTAATAATTTGGGTACATGGTTAATTTGAAACATTAGATATATATCCAAAGGAATTAAACTGATTTTTAAATTAATCACTGCATCCTTAGTGCTGATGTTGCCTTTTTCTAACAATAGATCTAATCATTTCAAGATGAGCCAGAATTAGAATGAATATGAAAAAGAGCTCCTTATCTGGGTCAAGATTCTGATCTCATGAGCCTAAGATAGAAACCTCTGTTTTACTACCGATTTAACAGTAAGGACAATACATCAAATCATATGGCTCTATAGATTTATAAATATTTAAAAGTCTTAATAAACTTAGCCTTTTGCTTTTGGACCATAGTACCTAGCTGAATAAAATGTTTGATTTTTCTAAAAATATATTTTATGTGCTTCAGGCAAACTAAATCGGTATTATACAGTTTTCTATAATTCATTTTCATGAGGTAGTGATTCACTTAGGAGTCCAAAGCAAAAGTTTTTCCACACATAGTCTTTCATTACCACTGGAGTTGCTATAACACATACCAGAAATTAATTGATAATCTCTTAATATTTTTCAGTAGCTAATTTGGTCAGAAGATTGTAAAATACCTCCTAATGTATTATAGTCATTTCAAGGTTTCACATAGTGTACCACTAAAATAATAATGATGGCAATAAAGATAATTGCCAGTATTTTTGAGTGCTGACAAGGCAGTGTGTTAAGTGCTTTACTGTATCAATTAGTGCTCACAACCACCTTGTCATGTAGTTACCATTATTAATGCTGTTCTTTTCAGATAAACAGACTTGAGCAAAGTAGTTAGCATGACTGGGAAATTTACCCAAGGTCATGGCATTAATAGTAAGGAAATTATTTTGAGCCAGGCAGTCCACTTTCAGAGCTGAAGATCTTAAGTACAATTCCTGTTACCCAGTAGATACTCAATAAATACTTGTTGATTGGTAAAATTCCATAGTAAAAGCTCCCAAAGAATTGTAACTCTTTCCGTCTTCCAAAAATACCAAAGATAAATAACCAATAATAAAAATAAAACTGCCCTGAATATAGAACTCTGCTGAGAATAAACTCAGAGAGATAAATGGAACCATTGGCTGTTTTATGTTGAATTGGAAGCTGAAAATAACAACTTCAATATGGTAAATTGGAAAAAAAATCTACTTGATAGCTTCACAAAGCAGTAAAATATGTACAAGCTTAAACTATTCTAGATACTTTAAGAGCTAAATACTGGGGAGATGCCTGAGGCAGATGAGCCTCTAGGGGAATGAAATACCTTTTTAAATAAAGCTCAGACCCTACCTTATGCAGTTTTAATGCAAGCCTTTGATAATTCAAGACTTCGTAGATCACTCAGGAGGAGTGCTTTTATTTCTGTCTCATAGAAATCTGTCAGCATCATATATATTGGAGTTTAGCTGTGGTAAATAATAAGATGTACCTTTAATTAATGTTCATTTTCTCTGCTAAAGCTGTAACTAAATATTTGTAAATTGTTCTCTGAAAGATAAAATTATGCAACTATACCTCTATTAATGAAGAAAAACTGCTATTTCAATACCACAAGTATTGTAAGGATCCACAGTCTTGCCTTTATTCCCTTATAGAGACTGTAATCACTAGCTAGCTTAGTGAATGAGGAAATGAATGAATATGTTAGAAATGGTGTATAAGATATGAATTCATTTAATGCAGTGTATTTCCCGCTTTGTCTCATTGGACAGTCCCTGCCACCTGAAAATGAGAAAGATTTTTGATTCTGGGCCTTTTCTCCATACATAGGATGCTATCTTTCTACATAATGTATCTGAAACTGGGCAGAGAACTGAAATAATTAAATTGGAAATGTTGTCAATTTTTCAATGTAGTAGTTTGCCTACGTTGTATTAATAAGTAAACTGATTAATACTCAAGGCTCCATGTTATGGAGTTGGATATGTTGTTTCCATATGTGAAATAACTTGCATAAGTAAAATTAGCAAAAATAAATCTGAATATAAATTTTTGAGGGAAAATCAACTTAGGAAACTCCACTAGATAAATACAAATGCATTTGCTTAACATAAAGACCAATACAAATGTTGTCCTGCAGAAATACATTTTAATGTTTTTCTCTATCATGGATAATAATTTAGTAAGGAAACAAAGTACTATATAAGAAATATACAATTTTCATGTATTCACAATTATTCATACATATTTGAAATATTTATCACCTAATTTTTCTATTGCTTGGTATTAGGGCACAAAACACATTAACTTCAAATAGAATGTATCTGTGTCTATTTTTATAGCAGAACATTGTGAAAAGATATATATATATATATATATATATATATATATATATATATATATATATATACTATTTATACCCTGGTTTTTGAAAGTAGAAGAAATCTCAGTTCCTCAGTTTCCAAAAATGTTAATGTAGGTTAATATTTTTACCATAATTAAATATTTAAAGATTAATTGAGACAATGTATATAAAATACTAAATTCAGAAGACATTTAAAAATATTAGATGCCAAAATTTGTTTTGTAGGGAGAGTTAAGAAGAACAGAGGGACAGGAAGAAAGGATTTTATTTAACTTCCAAAATAACCTCTAACAATAGGAAAGACATGGATTGTTATCTTTGTCCTCATTTTATAGATTAATAAACTGAGATTCATAGAAGTCAGTGTTATGCAACTCTATTCTTTTTCTGTGTGAAAGCAATTTATCTGCTCATTATAAAACCTAAAATGTTAGATTATAATTATTTGTTTCTGTGTCTGCATTCCTTGTTAAACTATGAGTTCCTTTAGAAACTTATCCCACTCATTTTTTTATGAAAAAAATTTACACATACTCCCAAATAGGCTCTTCCTAAATATTTCATAAATGAATGAGTGATCAAGGACTATAACCTATATCTAGTTATTCAAAAACTGATGCTTTTTCCATGTACCATACTTACTTATCCATCCCAGTCATCCAGAAACGTGCATAATACCTAGAAAACAATGATTTGTGCTCAAAAGTCTTTCAAAGCATTTTGGTTTGATAAATTCATTACCTGATAGAACAACCCATATTTTGACCTAGCCAGCTAGTTCTTTACCTGAAATGAAAACATATTATTTGGGATGTTTATATTAGCCCTAGGTATCCCAGAACAAATTATCACAAAGTTATATGGCTTAAAATAACATAAATTTTATTCTTTGATAGTCCTACAAGCTAAAGATTTGAAGTCACGGTATTCTCAGGGCCAGGTTCTCTCTGAAAAATTGTGGGAGGAATCCTTTCCACTTCTGGTTACACCTGCAGTCCTTGACATTCCTTGGCTTATAGCTTCATCATTTCAAATTCTTCTTTCATCTTCACCTGGACTTTTTCTCTTTGAGAATTTGTGTTTCATCTTTTACAAGGTAATCAGTAATTGGATATGAGTTCCCCCTAAATCCAAGACCAATTAAAATCTGGATTCTTAGTTATTGTATATAAAGTTTCTATTTTCAAGTGAGGTCAAACTTCAAGGTTGAAGTGAACATGAATTTTTGGAGAACACTATTCCATCCACTACAGCTAGTCAGCTTCACTTTGGAGAGTTGAGACGCACTTGAAACCTCACAAATATTTAAAAAAAAATTAAAAATCAGCTAGAGAAATGAATAGACCAGTGATATAAGGCAGTGGTGGAGTGCTTGCCTAGTATGAATGAATGTTTGGGTTTGATCACCATCACTGCAAAAAAGAAAGGAAGACAAAAGCAAAGCAAAACAAACAACAAGAACAAAAACACATAATGTGAAACAGATTTATCCTGTCAGTTTCCTTTTATAATTTGAAATAGGCTGAAAATTCCACAGAAATACACTAAAAGAAATTCAGCATGGAATTGCTATTGGGGTTAGAACTGGCAGAATATATCAGAGCCAAGAACTCAAGGAAACTATATGACAATTCCAGAGGATAAAGTTTTTCTGACATAACAAATAATCAACAGACAACCCTAAAATACTGGTATTGAGCATTTTATAATTATAAATTCTAATTTAAAGTTAGGACATACTAATTGAAACTCAAACTTTAGAGATAGATTAAAAGAAATGTAATTATAATTTAGGTTCAAGACACTATCAGAAAGTTATAAACTTAATTAGTAGTTACATAGATTGACTATATTAGAGTTTAGCTTCCACTTGAAACCTGTGCTAGTAAGCTAGTAGTAGTATTTTAAAATACCCTGTCTATCCTGAAGTGTGATAGTTGGATTTTTAATTTTTATTTCTTTATCATGCTTTCATCTAGTATGAAAACTGGGAATTTACATAACTAACCAATCCAGTAGCTGTTGCACTTAAAAGGAATGCATTCGTTGTAGTAAATAAGAATGATAATTTGTATTCTGTCGTTTATACTCATAATCCCTTTATTGCTTTGATGTTCATTTTGTAAACATCTACAAGCTTTAATAGACACAATACAACATACTCAGATTTTTCACATTTGCAAGAATGACATGTTAAAATGATCTGTAATTTAAAGTGATATGGGAGACAATTGCATACATCTTTGGTAGCAGAGTTATCTTTATGTAAAATTCAAATAATTAAAAATGAAACATTGTTTCTATTGACATAATATTTTCAGAAAGCAGATAAGTATGTCACATTGCTTTTTGTTACTGTCATGGTATAAAGATATTCTAGAGCAAGAGTGGGGTTTTGAATAAATCAAAAGGATTATGTGATAAAATGGTGCAATTGTATTCTAACTCATCTGTGACTCCTGGTAAGAAGATAGAAGTTTATTGTCATCCATAATACTCTGCTCCTAGGTCATTTTGAAAATATTTTGATTTTGCACAGTTTTGTTAGATTGAATCCAGTATCCAGCTTGAAAAAAGCATGACTTTAATTTCCCTTTCATTTTATTCTAGTCTGATAATTCATTTTATTCTTATAAGAATATAATGAAAGGGAAATTAAAGTCAAATTCCAATTCAAAGATGGAGAGTCCATGAAACACCATTTCAAATACTTTTAATCGAGTGTTCTTCATTCGTCACTCTTTGCCCAACAACTGCAATATCTTTGTCTCATTATCTCCTATCTCTTCTTTCGACGTTCCTTTCCTTCCAATTTTAACAGTGATAAATTGTAGTTTGGATTTTAGTACTTTGATAGCTATTTTAAAAAGTGCATTTTGCTTTAATTGAGAAAATTTTATTATTTGAAATACATATTTAATTGATGGGGGATTAATATCAAGAATTAGGCAACTTTTCAATCCTCTGAAAAGATAAGTTTAGCAATTTCTTGACTGGTACCTTAGCATCCTGGAATAGTTCATTTAAATCAGATAGTAGAATAGCCATATTACATAAATATATGAATATAACTAAATGAATTTTGAATATCAGCCTATAGTGTTTAAAAATATTTGGATAGAAAAATTCTTTGTTAAGTTAAAGAGTTCAAAATCAATTATCTTGGGCTGGGGTTGTAGCTCAGGGGTAGAGCACTTACCTTGCACATGTGAGGCCATGGGTTTGATCCTCAGCACCATATAAAACATAAATAAAAATAAAGATATTTTGTACATCTACAACTAAAAAATGTTTAAAAAATAAATAAATAAATTATCTTGTTGGTGAGGATGTGGAGAAATTAGAACCCTCTTATGCTACTGGAAGGAATATAAAATGGTTCAGTTGCTTTGGAAAACTATCTAGAAGTTCCTCAGATGGTTATAGGATTACTGTTTGACTTATTAATTTCACACCAAGAAATATACTTACAGCAAATAAAAACAGACATTCATATATAAACTTACACATGAATGTTTATAGCAGTATCATTAATAATAGCCCAAATGTATGATTCAAACATCCACCAATGAATGAATGTTTAAACAAAATGGTAATATTTGCAACTAAGTATTATTTAACCATAAAAAGTACAAATTACTGAAATATGCTACAACATAAATGAACCTTGAAATCATTATGCAAAGTGAAAGAATTCAATAAAAAAGATCATGACTCTACTTATTTTTCTATAAGAGGGACATTTATAGAGACAGAAAATATGTTAATAGTTACTTATATCTGAGGGCATGGCTAGGAACATAAGGGGATGATAGTAATGAGAATCTCTGAGTAATGAGAATATTCTAAAATTTACTGCAGTGATGGTTACAGAGTTCTGAGTATACTAAAAATGTTGACTTCACAGTTTAAATGGTAGGATTGTATGACATTGAAATTATGTATCATTGAAGAGGATAAAATAAATTATCACTAATAGTAGATAGCTCAAACAAGTAGCAGCTACTCTTTGAAGTACTAAATTTACCCAATTTATCCTCCTTAAACATACTGTGAATTAGGAAATCCTAATTTTCCATTCTACAAATGATGGCACTAAGACAAAAAGACAAAAAGAAACATTTATTAGGTAACAGATAATAAGGTATACAGCCAGCAGTTGAAACCAAACAGTATGGCTTGCAAATTTATTATTTTAACTAATATTCATAATTATTATACCCTGGCTATAATTATGTATAATCACAAATATAGAGGATAAAAGAGTATATTTTGTTCTTTAAATATTCTGCAAATATTCATTGTAGGTCTCCATTGTGCCAGGCATGTTTTTAGGCTTTGAGAATATAGCAGTATTCTAAATCCAAAATGATAAAAGTCCCAGTTGCCATGCACCTTACATTCTAGAATATTAAGAATCCAGTAGACTTGGTTTCAAACCTCAGCTTTGTCCCTCACAAATAGAGGATCTAAGTAGGTTTCTTAACTTCTTTGATATACATCTTTCTAGTATGTAATATGAGAATGATATGCCCACAATCATAGGGTCACTATAAGAAGTAAATGAGATGATATAGGAAAGAATATACTGGAATTCCTCTCACACAATAAATGAAATATAATAATAACAGTTACAATGGTGGTTATAGTTTTAGTGCTCCTATAATTGATATAATCATTGTCATTACCAATAGCACTAAAAATGTAGTTAAGTCATAGCTTTGATGTTTGAGGTAAATATATATTCTTCCAAAGTTTGCTTATATAAGAATATATAGCTACTTGTTGAACCAGAACTGAAACATGAATTTTTTTTTATTTTTTAGATAGAGAGAGTCTTAGAGAGAGAGAGAATTTTAATAATTATTTGTTTTTTAGTTTTTCTGCGGACACAGCATCTTTGTATGTGGTGCTGAGGATCGAACCCAGGCCACATGCATGCCAGGCGAGCACGCTACTGCTTGAGCCACATCCCCAGCCCAAACCTGAATCTTATTTCAAATGTTCCATACTCTTTACTGTTTTGTAGACACTACCTATACAATCTTTATGCCAATCTTAAATTTAGGAAAAGCAGAATAAGGCAGTAGTAATGTCTAGATACATTTTGATAAGTTTATTCTTCTGAAGTGGCAATTTACATTTTAGAAAGGAAAGACATAATAATGAAACATTCTGAGAAAGAAATTTAGGCTTGTTTGTTATTAGATTTACTAGTGGCTTTTCTTTAAAGCCACCAACACTCTGAGGAGATAACTGAATAAATCTCTGAAATATCATGCCACATGTGTCCTTCTACCAAAACAAATGAACTTGAACATAGTAGTTATATGGATTTAAACCAAATACAAATTGAGGTTAAAATTGTGACATTTTTCTCAGTTGCAGCATCTATGTACTTTATTTTTAAGTGCATACTGGAGAAAGGTGTTCCACAATGGATGGTATCACACACTTTACAAGCTGCTACTTTTTCATAGTACACACACACACACACACAAAGTTTCTTACCCAGTTTCATGTATCCATTAGACAAATATTAAGGATCTACTATGTGTTCACAGTGATAAACATTTTCATTTTGATCATGACGTTCAGAAGAGTTACCATCATCAGTACTGTGGGTCCTACAGAAGACGGTCAATGACATTCTGGTGTTTGTTGTTAAATATTAATCATTAAAGGATATCTCAAGTTGATAATGTACATGACCCATTGGACAAATATTTAATGATGATTGGTGCTTTATTGGGTGAGATGGAAGTCATCTTTTAAAGTAAATCAGCACTCATCAAATACATTGTTTCTTCTGTGCCCTCTTCTACTTTGTTTCTAATCTGCAGAAAGTGATTCAAGATAGGTTCTCTAGTAGGTTTCTTCCCCTTTCTGGTAATTGTGTGTATAGGTATAGCTTCCTTGACTTCCAATTCCAACTTTCTCTCTTTCGTCTATCATTAATCTTCTAATTCTTATGTTCAGAGGACCATCACACTGTAAGCAGAAGCAATGCACAAAAATGTCCTACTTGAAGCCAGAATGTAGATAATAGCTGTACTTTATACAGATAGGTAAAGAAAAAAGAGAAGTTATAAACCTGGGGATGGGAAAAAAGAGTATTCAGAGACTACACAATAGCAATACTATTTTGGGTTATAGATTTTATCTTTTATTGACCTCACCCTTTGTGCTTGTGGTTTGAATACACATACCCAAACAGACAAATATAATATGTCTTGTTCCCACTGATCACAAAAGTACATAGATATTGAGGAATACCAAAATTACTTGGTTTTGATTTTTTTTTAAAGTGTGTTAACAGAACTGCTGCATCAAAGCATACATGAATAATATTTCACTGTGGTGACTTACCTGACATAATTTTCTACTATATTGACTAATACTATGCAATTTAATAGAGAAATTACTGAAAATTTAGGATATTCCTTTCATTGGGTTATACTCTTGACATTAACAAACTTTGTAACTTCCCTTACATACTATATTTCATGTCTCTTTTTTATCAGTTATATTCAGTTAGAACTCTCAATTAAGAAATTTAGTAGATGTGGCATTGTAACCTCCAAATGTTTACTAGCCTTAAGTATTGGTTGTCATTCAATTTTTAATAGTTCACTAAATGCTTTACCAAGATAGAGATGATTAACATTTTTATACCTTTACTTGGCTCACTAAATATCTGAATGCTTTTGGATTGCTCAGTGATAAATGGTAAAACATCTAATAGCTAACATGTATTATGTTCTTGAGTAATTTCTACTGGAACAAATACAAAATCATCCATTATGATTTTACAGAATAGGTATTTTCAATGTTATATTTTTAGATATTGGTTGAAGTTTTAGGGATTTTTGGTCTGTGAGATTTTTTTCATTTGGAAAATTAAAAATTTGAATCTGTTATTAAAACATTCTCATTCATAATAAAGAGAGCTTTAAATACTGGTTGGTTAAAGATACTGAAATGTAAGAACACTTTATTGGAAGAGAATACTCAAGGTATTATCCTCAGGCTATGGCTTCACAGATAAATCAAGTTCTAACTTTGATCCATTGCTGATTGGATTTGATGGATGTAGATGGACATTATTGATATCTTATGCTTAAATTAAATACACAATGTAAAAGAACAAAAAGTACAATTTTATTTTTAGGATGATTTTGGATACTCATTGCAATTTTAATTGTTTAACTCAATTATATTAAAATGAGAGAAAAATATATAGACTCTTGGCCAGGTAATATCTGATAAAACAATTAGATAAAAATACAGAGCATTTATCCTCATATTATGTTGGCTATGTTTCCCTTTTTATTTACCCTTATTTCAGAATAAATACTACCCTCATCTCAATTTTCTGATTCTTTGTACTCAACAATACCCTCTAAAGAACTTTTGCCTTTCTGTAGAAAGGAAAAAAATGAGCAGGAGGACTTTTGTGAATATCTACAAAGGAGAGTGAATCTATAAGGACAGATGACCCAAATGTTTCTTGAATCTTAAAAATTGAAGTAACTTGCTACTTTATCATGATAGATTTAGAATGGATTTAGTTAAACAGAATAGAACTAAAAACCAATAAAACTGATAGAACATTTAGAAATAGTAGAAAGGATTTAGTTAAACAGAATGGAACTAAGATCCAATAAAACTGATAGAACATTTAGAGATAGTATCCTGATATAGTATAGATATTTCTAATGTTTGCTTCCAATTCATGAATTTCCAAGTTGGCTAGTTTTTGTTTTAAGAAATACATTCATGCTTGAAATAAAGGCCCCTTCATTTAAAATAGATAAGAAATAAGTGATATCATAAGAAAATATCCAATTGAAAGGATGCCTTTTCTTGATTAATGCCTATGTTGCCTAAGCATATAACTTAATTTTTTGATGTCAATTGAAGATTTTATATGTCACTTCATATTTTTGCATGAAATTGACAATGTTCTTATACCACTTCACTGAAACCACTGAAGAATCTAGAAGATGAAAGCATTTAGGGGGAAAAAAAGCATAGTATTGCACTGGGAATATTGACATGCTTTTTAAAGAATATGCATTTGCAGTAACCAAATTGTAGCTGATTTTTATTTTTGTTTTTGTTTTTGTTTTTGTTTTGTTTTGTTTTGTTTTGCTTCCCTTGCCTCCATTTTATCCCAAATCAGCGGAAATCCGAGGGGAAAAAGGCAGGAAAGGTAAGATTGTAAATTTCAAAAAAAAAATTGATTTCAAAATATGTTGTACCATTTTTTCCCTTAAACTCCTGAAGTTACAGTAGTTACTCCATGGAGTTAAAATTGTAAGTATTTAAGATGACATATGTTATAGTTCTGCCTTAAAAGAGATTCAAGCCGAGCTGTCTCCATATTTTGTATCACTTACACAGTCCTGGAAACAATTTTCAAGTCTTATTTTATTTTATTTTTCACCAATACTTTCTTTTCCCACTGTGCCAAAACAACATACTATAACAGTATCATTTTGTGAATGTTCCAGTAATATAGTTATTTTGTGATGAATTTTAGCAATTAAAAAGAAGCATTTTAGTGACAATACACATTTTAGCAGTGATAGCAAAAAGTTAGTGAATATAAACCATGAGTATATGTTAGGATCAGAGGGAAAAATGCTAGAAGTAAAAGAGACATGGTTAATCAGCAAAATTATATTCTTTGAGAAATGGGGCTTTAGAAAATCATCTTTCAATGTGAAAAAAATACATTCTGCTCAAATATATGTGAGCACTGTTTTCTTTTTCTGATTATTTTTTAATTTATACATGACAGTAGAATACATTCCAATTCTTATTATACAAATAGAGCACAATTTTTCATATCTCTGGTTGTATACAAAGTATATTCACACCAATTTTTGTCTTTATACATGTACTTTGAATAATAATGTCCATCACATTCTACCATCATTTCTAACCCCATACCCCCTTCCCTTCCCCTCCCACCCCTCAGCCCTATTTAGAGTTCCTCTATTCCTCCCATGCTCTCCCTCCCTACTCCACCATGAATGAGCCTCTTTATACAGAGAAAACATTTGGCATTTGTTTTTTGGAGACTGGCTAACTTCACTTAGCATTGTCTTCTCCAATGGCATCCATTTACCTGCAAATGCCATGATTTTATTCTCTTTTATTGCTGAGTAATATTCCATTGTGTATTATGCCACATTTTCTTTATCTATTCATCCACTGAAGGGCATCTAGGTTGGTTCCACAGTTTAGCTATTGTGAATTGTGCTGCTATAAACATTGATGTGGCTGTGTCCCTATAGTATGCTGTTTTTAAGTCCTTTGGGTATAGACTGAGGAGAGAGATAGCTGGGTCAAATGGTGTGAACACTGTTTTCTAGAACAAAAATAATTTTATATTGGTAAAAATAATCTATTTCACATTTATTATTAAATGTTTGTTACCTCCCAAGTTAAACTGTACCACCTCTAAAAGAGATTTTCAATATTTCATGACATGTTTTTCCCAACATTTATGCCTTTTTAAATAAACCATATTTTGAGGTTGAAAGAACTGAGTTTCCCTTAAACTTTTGATGGAAGATATTTTGGAAATTCAATTCATTAAGCCTTAAGAAACTACTCATATTACTCATCAAAATCTTGCCATTACTGTTGCTCAGTTAAATGTGTATAATCTTTAAGATGAATTATCCTGTTCTGGTTTGATAGGCCAAATTTGACATTTGAAAAAGAACTTCCCAGAGGGTGATCTACGTTATATCATAAAGGAATCTGTTACCCTTATGTGTCTTTATTAAATGTGAGGACTACCTTAGAAAGGAATTTGACTAGAATGTCAAAATGAATTTGAATTAATGTTTGAGAAATAAACTAAAATAACAGCATTATATTTTAAAATCAATATGCTTTTCTGAGAGTTTTCAAATACCTCTCTAAATTATCTTGAGTAACACTGTGACCTGGGAATGATGAGGTTTTGAAAGTCAGCTCCACCCAGAAGGCAAAAGTTCAAAGAACAGTTCTCCAATTCAAAGCAGGAAATCAGCAGTAATAAAATGTCACTGGCTGCTACTGTGTACTGTAGAATTATATACATACATATGTATGTATACATATTTAAATATATATTAATATACATGCACACACTGTGACATAAGGAGAGAGAGAGGCTTTACTGATTTTAGGTGTTTATGTCATCTTTGCATTGCTGTGAAAAAACATCTGACAAGAACAACTTAGAAGATGAAAGATTTATTTTGGTTCTCAGTTTCAGAGAATTCAGTCCATGGTTGGCTGGTTCTAAGGCAGAACATTATGATAGAACTGTGTGGTAGATAAAAGTTGCTCAACTCATGGTAGCTGGGAAGCAGAGAAAGGGACATATATAGTCCCCAAGACATTTCCACAGTGAACTATTACCTCCACCCATGCTCCACCTGTCTACAGTTTTCATCACCTCTAAGTAGCCCATTCAAATTATTAATTCATGAGAGAGATTAATCCTCTAATGCTGTCAGAGCCCTTATGATTCAACTTTGGAACATTGGTGCATTATATAACATATGATCTTTTGGGAGACATTCGAGACCCAAACCATAACAGTGTTCTAAAATTCTCAATAATTCTGGTAAATTTGAATATGAATCAATTGATCAATTATTTAAAATAATTGTCAAGAACACAAATATTGGAAAATTTTATCTAAAGTAGTGAGTCTATATTTAGGAAAATATTTTATTAAGAAGTTAGACTCTGTATATAGCACTCTGGAATGAACCCATCCATGTTCCAACTCAGAAAACCTATAGGTCACGATATTTCAATATAAAACACTTTAGTAAAAGTAAAACATCAATATAATCATAATATGAAAACCAATAGAAAGCAATGTTTTTGGGGATGATTTTTGTTTTTCAAATAAAAACAAACCTGAACTTACATATAGGAAGACTTTATTCAGAAGAAAGATTATTGTGGTAGGGGAGAAGGCTCCAATTGTGGAACTCTATAAGGTCACAACATCCAATAGGCAAGGTTTTTCTTTCATAAGTTCAGCAGGGGAGAACAAAGATAAACAGACTCTTAAGAAGAACCTGGACAAGCAAGAGAAATATTTATTGTGGTCCAATAGGAAAAGGGTTTTGCTGTGGTCCTAAGAGAAGCTGACAGACGATAGGGACACATTTTACTTTTTCATAGTTTGTTCAGGTTTGGGGTCAAGCCAACTTCAGGAATGAAAGAAATGGGACTAAAGTTTGATCAAGCCAAAAAGAAGGGTTAAAATTTGGCAACTGTGAACATTTGATCTTTTTTTTTTTCTCATTAGCTTTATTTTTCTATATTTATCCTTAAAAATTTTCATTTGGGTATGCATGATAGTAGAGTCTATTTTGACATATACACACAAACATGGGGTATATCTTATTCTAATTAGGATCCCAGTCTTGTGGTTGTACATGATGTGGCAATTCACTATGGTGTATTCATATACGTACATAAAAAAGTTATTTCAGATTCATTACACTGTTTTTCCTAATCCTATTTCCCCTCCCTTCCATTCATTAGCTTTCTGTAACAAAGTAAGAATGATGAAAATAAAAATAAATTACTTATTCTTTTCTCAATTCCACACACTATATGTGTATGCATATGTGAACCTATATATATGTATATACATATATATGTTCTACAGTTATACAGAAATATAGGTGTATGTATATTGGTGAAGACATTTACAGTTATGTTTACATGCCTATAAATATGTGCATAATAATAAATATTTAATAGTGAATATTAAATATGTAAATAATAAATGTATGCATATTAATCATCATAATAACTCTATAAACTCTTTACAGATGAGGTAAAGAAGGTACAGAGAGCTTAAGTGATTAACTTAAAGTTGTGGAATTATGAGTAGAAGAATCAGATTTTGAACCCAGCCAGTCTGTCTCTAAAATCCTTGTTTTGGAAAGGAAAAGACAAAAACTTGAGATTATAGAGCAAATACTCATTTATCTCAAATACCTGTAAATTTTATTATACTTTTGTAATAACATTTAATATATTTAATGTTATAAGTTGATAAAGAGGTTTCTGAAAGAGAAATTATTTAAAAACCATTTTTCTGTCAACTAAATCCTGCCACAGATACATCATCACGCTGTTTCTACTAATCTATACACTTTCTATTCCCAACCTGATATAATGTGGCTAACACATACCATGGAGATTAGGTCTGTCCTCTGATGCCCTTTATTTTTGGTTCATTGCATTTATGTATACCTTTTGAAGGGTATTTTGGATATTAAATTCAAGAAGCTATAAACCTTAAATATATTAAGTGTCAGAATGTTCATTAACTTTGGATTTATTGCAAATGTTTCCATAAAAAGTTGAATTAATCTCTTGAACCCCTGAACTTCACCTATTTAGTTTTTTTAAATGAATTCTTAAATATGACTTTTATATTCAGTTTCCTTCAGATCCTAAATTTGTAAAAATGTAAGGCAACACATTATCTTAGCTAAGAATATAGTATCTAGATGAGTACTTTATTATCTTTTAGATCTTAAAACTTCAAAGGACAAGAGAATTTCTCAATGACTTCTCTGGATTTAAATTTAAATGACTTCAGAGGCCTTACCAAACAGGACATATTTTTAGAATCTGAATCAGAGGCTTAGGTTGCAGAAATAGACACATTTTTCTACCTCCTCTTAAAAAGATATTTCACCAAGAACCTAGTGGCACATTTAAATGCTAGAATAAAAGCAAATGCCACTCTCTACTGTTTTTTCTTTCTTTATCTGGTTTATATTCAGCTGGCTAATAGCTAATTAGAAGGAAAATGTATTTCAACACACAGTTACCCTTAATATTGTAAGAAATATTTATGTTCAACTAAAAGAAGTACAATTTTTTGAACCTAGTTAATAGTGACAAAAATTCCTTATATAAACTCAAACTTTGTAGGTTTAATCTACTAACCTTCTTTTACTTAGCATTTACCTGAAAATTTCCATATAGACATTTTTCTTAAAGATCCCTCCCCTCTTTGACTATGTCTGAGTTTAAATTGCCCTCAGGGTTTGCACAAATAGCTACGCTTGTTAAAGAGTGTGTTCACCAAAGTGCTAAACTAAAGATGGCAGAAACAGAACTAACTGAGATTCTCAAAGGAGAATGTTTCTCATTTCTTTGTATCTGCCTGAGGTGAATTTATAAAGTGGCTTATTTCTAACTAACATAATGGATAACAGTAGCTATAGTCCTATTTCAAGTAAAAGCTATTCTCTGTCATATGACTATCTTCTTCCAGATCTCTGTCATTTGTGCAGTCATTTGCTCAAAGGTTACATGAAGACAAGACAGCTGGGCAATGAGAATTTTAGAGGGAACATGTATTATAATACTTATAATACTTCTTCAACTTCTATTCTGTTCAACAGTCCAGAAATGTTTGGAAGATCTTTCTTTAAAAAATCTTTTGAAAGCATAATTTAGGAATTTGAGTATGGAATGGCACATTGAGATTTTTTTAAAAAAAAACTATTTCTAAATGAATCTAACTGTTTTGGTATGCTACTAAATAGGTATATCCACATGTCTTGGCCCTTAATGAAAAATTATTTTCATGTTACTTTTTGTAGCATTATAATGTAGCAAATGTATGAGGCCAAATCTACAGCAATTATGAATGCAATTTCTTCTGCTTCTTTTAGCAGTTTTCTTTATTAACATTAGTGTAGTGTTTCTAGTGTTGTGGAAAAATTAAATTCCATGAAGGGCTCTAATATAGCATTATCACCTAAGGTAAACCATTTACCCACATCCTGTGTACATTCCCTAGATATACTCTTCTGGGGACATTGTATACAAGGTGCACTGTGAGGCCTTTTACACTGTTTTAAAGCTTTTTATTTTGTTTTAGAATTGATTTTTAATTCATCTCAATGGGCTGTGACTGAAAATTTGGTCTGTGGCTAAAAGTGGCAAGCAATTTAAAGGATACTTTTGATCCTTCTGTATTCCCCTTCCATGCCTATTTCATGCTTATTGAAAACTCATGCTTGTAAATAACTTGTTATTAACTGTTAAGGTAGCCACCATCATAGGTATTTTGTACTGTATCTTTGCATGCTTTTTTTTTATTGATTCTCTAGCTCTTATATGTATATATATATGCATTCCTTGGGCCTGATTTTCATGTGATTACACAGGTTTCAAGATTGTGAACAGAATCTTCACTATTTATGATCACAACTCTATTGCTTTATGTTGTACTGTTTAGTTAACTTGAGCTTTGCTTTCATTTTCGAATCATTCATTTACTCTCCGTTTTACACACTTTGTAAAACACCTTCCTGATTATAATTATCTATTTCTTCATTATCCTTGGCTTCCTACATTGTTCACAGTACTGATTTATAAATGTGGATTGCCTTTACAGATTGTATTCTTCACAAGCCACTGAGCCCTATTTGGGGAAAAAATCCACAAAATTGTATTGAAAAATAAGCGTACTACATATTAATACTATTAAGCTACAATGGGACTCTAGATACTGTTCAGAAATCATTATATTTCTCTCTTATTAGTTTTTTCTATCCCATGCCTTGAATAACTGTCCAAACATTTTCAAACATCTTCTAATTCCTTTCCCAATACAAAGCCCTGAATTTTCAGTAGATTTACATTAAATTGTACTATCCTAATATAGAAAGCATTTTTGTAACCCCAATATATTTCTGAGGCCCCTTATAATCTCTCATAGATTCCTTATCAACTCTTTTAGTTCTTTAGTCTCTTTCTATGTTCCCAGGCTCCTTTTCCTTTAAAAATAGGGGCTGGGATTGTGGCTCAGTGGTAAAGTGCTCCCCTAGCATGGTCGGGGCCGGGGTTGGATCCTCAGCAGCACATAAAAATAAAAGTATTATGTTGTGTCCATCTACACCTAAAAAATAAATATTTAAAAAAATAAATGAATGAAAGAAATGAATGTCATTTTCTAAGAAAAACATATTATAAAAAATCACAATAAATGAATTCAGCAAAGTGGCAGGATATAAAATCAACACGCATAAATCAAAGGCATTCCTGTATATCAGCGACAAATCCTCTGAAATGGAAGTGAGGACAACCACTCCATTCAAAATATCTTCAAAAAAAATAAAATACTTGGGAATCAACCTAACAAAAGAGGTGAAAGACTTATACAATGAAAACTACAGAACCCTAAAGAGAGAAATAGAAGAAGATCTTAGAAGATGGAAAAATATACCCTGTTCATGGATAGGCAGAACTAACATCATCCAAATGGCAATATTACCAAAAGTTCTCTATAGGTTTAATGCAATGCCAATCAAAATCCCAACGGCATTTCTTGTAGAAATAGAGAAAGCAATCATGAAATTCATATGGAAAAATAAAAGACCCAGAATAGCAAAAACAATGCTAAGCAGGAAGTGTGAATCAGGCGGTATAGCGATACCAGACTTCAAACTATACTACAGAGCAATAGTAACAAAAACATCATGGTACTGGTACCAAAACAGGCGGGTGGACCAATGGTACAGAATAGAGGACACAGAAACCAATCCACAAAACTACAACTATCTTATATTTGATAAAGGGGCTAAAAGCATGCAATGGAGGAAGGATAGCATCTTCAACAAATGGTGCTGGGAAAACTGGAAATCCATATGCAACAAAATGAAACTGAATCCCTTTCTCTCGCCATGCACAAAAGTGAATTCAAAATGGATCAAGGAGCTTGATATCAAATCAGAGACGCGCCGTCTGATAGAAGAAAAAGTTGGCTACGATCTACAGTCGGTGGGGTTGGGCTCCAAATTCCTCAATAGGACACCCATAGCACAAAAGTTAATAACTAGAATCAACAAATGGGACTTACTCAAACTAAAAAGTTTTTTTTCTCAGCAAAAGAAACAATAAGAGAGGTAAATAGGGAGCCTACACCCTGGGAACAAATCTTTACTCCTCACACTTCAGATAGAGCCCTAATATCCAGAGTATACAAAGAACTCAAAAAATTAGACAATAAGAGAACAAACAACCCAATCAACAAATGGGCCAAGGACCTGAACAGACACTTCTCAGAGGAGGACATACAGTCAATCAACAAGTACATGAAAAAATGCTCACCATCTCTAGCTGTCAGAGAAATGCAAATCAAAACCACCCTAAGATACCATCTCACTCCAGTAAGATTGGCAGCCATTATGAAGTCAAACAACAACAAGTGCTGGCGAGGATGTGGGGAAAGGGTACACTTGTTCATTGCTGGTGGGACTGCAGATTGCTGCAGCCAATTTGGAAAGCAGTATGGAGATTTCTTGGAAAGCTGGGAATGGAGCCACCATTTGACCCAGCTATTCCCCTTCTTGGTCTATTCCCTAAAGACCTAAAAAGAGCATGCTACAGGGACACTGCTACATTGATGTTCATAGCAGCACAATTCACAATAGAAAGACTGTGGAACCAACCTAAATGCCCTTCAATAGACGAATGGATAAAAAAAATGTGGCATTTATACACAATGGAGTATTACTCTGCATTAAAAAATGACAAAATCATAGAATTTACAGGGAAATGGATGGCATTAGAGCAGATTATGCTAAGTGAAGCTAGCCAATCCCTAAAAAACAAATGCCAAATGTATTCTTTGATATAAGGAGAGTAACTAAGATCAGAGTAGGGACTAAGAGCAGGAGAAGAAGATTAACATTTAACAGGGATGAGAGGTGGGAGGGTGCCGCGTCTGGCTAACGGAGCCCAGTCCGGCGAGGGACGGCGGGGTTAAAAATACACAGGACACCAAGGTTCTTCATCCAGGAGGGAGCGTGTGCGCGCTTTATTGCCAAATTTGTTCCCCTTATATATCTTTTTAACAGCTGCGGGAAATTACTCAAAAGTGAGGAGGGGAGAGTAATAACTGCGTCCTTGGGTTACTGTCACGTCACCGTCCCCTATCAGGAGGCTCGAACAGGTCAAGATATTCCCGAGAGACACATATGTGCGAGGCAGATAAACAGGGAACCGCAAGCCTGCGTCATGGCCCTGTGAGCTGGCCACATTGACATGCATAACAAAGAACTGGGGGTTGAGTCCCCAGGGGCCAGGGCGGGCCTGCTATCAGCAGGAGGGAAAGGGAGAGAGAAGGGAAATTGCATGGTAATGGAAGGAGACCCTCAGGGTTATACAGTGGAGGGGGTAGAGAGAGAGGAGGGGAGGGGAGGGGAGTGGTGGGGAGGGGGGAGGGTGGAGGATGGGAAAGGCAGTGGAGCACAACAGACACTAGTATGGCAATATGTAAATCAATGGATGTGTAACTGATGTGATTCTGCAATCTGTGTATGGGGTGAAGGTGGGAGTTCATAACCCACTTGAATCAAAGTGTGGAATATGATATGTCAAGAAATTTGTAATGTTTTGAACAACCCACAATAAAAAATTAAAAATATAAAAAAAAAGTCACTCCATCTCTCACCCTCATTAGATTATATTTCCTTACTGCACATTCTCTGCTGTAATTGATTATCTTTCCCTCCAAATTGAAAGAGAAACGTTATCATTTGCACAAGTTTCTCTGCTGAGTCCATCCAGAACTTTCTATTATTTTTGACATTTTAACTTTGGGTTCTTTTTTGGTCTTTCTAGAAACCTTTCTGTGATCTCTCTGCCCATTTTTACACAGGACTGTAATGTCCACACCTTGATTGTGTCATATTTATTAAGTACATATTTTTCTGTATCTTAATTCCTAATACAATATCATATTTTATTTCTATCAATACTTGGTATGCTTGTTTTATTTTTAATATCCAAATTTTAATATAAGTGTAACAGAACTGGCTTAATCCAAAGGAAACTGATTTCTGATCTTCCAGCATCAAATGTATAATAGTCTACCAATGTAAAATCAATGTTTATTATATAGGTATTTAAAAATAAATCTTTCAGAGTCCACTGGCTTCATGTAAAACAAAGAAATGTGTATTGTAAATGATAAAAAATTCCTTAGATGCAATTCAGATAGTTGTAATCCTGTTTTATGTCTACAAAAGTATTCCAGGAAAAAAATAAATGCTGAGTGTTATTTTTAATATGATCTGATGTGCTAATTATATTTTCAAGTGTTTTTCTATAACATCCCAATTGGTTGATCTGTTCAATTGGGATTCTTTATTTGTTTCAAAAAGTATCTCTTTGATCTTTGGCAAAAGGGGGGTAGGGACTACATGATCACACCACATCCCTTACTGAAATCTCTAAACCTCACATCAAAATATACTAATCTCTCATACCTACCATTGTCTCACTTTACAGCATCAAAATCCACCCGTTATATCTCTGAAAAACAGATGTTCTTATTCTGTTTGTGGCATTGTATTGAGCACATTCTGAAACAAAATCATCCATATTCATTACAGTTCTATGCCTTATTCTGAATATACTGGCAACAATAGCCTTAAAACCTTAAGTAAAATAAGTCAATGTTTTAAAAGGCATTGAAACTATATTTTATTCAAAGCAATAGAAAAGAGAAAAGAATTTTAAAGGTTTATCTGCATAGCACTTTACGTATTAAACAGGATATTTCCAGGTTTTTAGTTTTATACTATTGTTGAGTGCCCTTACAAATTTAGACTTTTGCATAAGTGCTCTTTCTATTGTCACAGAGTGGGCATTTTTCCATTCCTTTATTTTCTATGCCATATGAATTTGAGTCAGTACATAATTAAGAATCCTTGGTGATAATATTTTAACTAACTCAATGACTAATAAATTGAAATTGATACTCCAAAGTATAGAGCTCTGATTAGAATTTTATCTTTGATATCAACCAAATGACTAAAATGATTAATTCTATACTAAATTTAGATATTCATTACAGAAATGTTATCAAGCAAAGGTTCAGTTTCGAAGCACATAGAAGCCATTATTATAGCACTGGATTTTTGCAAAAATAAAAATGCTTTATTGCATGGTCAATCAGCAAGGAGTCCAGCAGCTAAAAAGTAGCTCAAATGTGCATCCTGGATCAGTTGGTAAAGAGGGAATTTTTAGCAAAGTGCAGGGGAAAATTTTCTTGTCAATTAGATGGCAAGAAAGAGGACTTTTGGGGCACCTTTGCACAAGCATGAAAATATTCATCATGCCTCTTCATGGGATCCTTTCCTTTCCATTCCTTTCCTTTTCTTTTCTTTCTTTTATGGTACTAGGGATTGAACCCAGTGCTTCTATGGTTCATTCCTAGCCCCAGGGCACATGTTTCTTTTTATGGGTAGTTTTTATGCTCTCTTCTAGGGATTTTCAGCTTGTGACACAGTAGTCATTGACAACCCAAACTGGCAAACATGATTTTCTGTACAGCATTTTTTTAAAACCAGGGATTGAACCCATGGGTGCTTAACCTGTGAACCAGCCATATCCTCAGCAAACCCCCACACTTTTCTTTTCCTTTTTGGTACTGGGGATTGAACTCAGGGACACTCAATCTCTGAGGTACATCACCAGCCTTATTTTGTATTTTATTTATAGACAAGGTCTCACTGAGTTGCTTAGCACCTGGCCATTGTTGAGGCTGGCATTGAATTTTCGATCCTCCTGCCTCAACCTCCTGAGCCTCTGGGATTACTGTCATGCACCACCATGCCCAGCTACATGTCTGTTCTTAAAAAAAAAATAGGTTCCAAACTGTCTGCATGTGGATTCTGGAAGACTTTACTGAAAGAAAACTTAAAATTATTGATATTTAAGGAATATATGTCTAGTTGTGCCTAGGTCACAGCCAGTTTCAGAAACAGTGACACAGATGTTTTCACTTCTATGTTAATGATACCTTTGAAATGTAAAATGCCCCCAATTTGGGGAGAACAAATCAATTTAGTTTCACCTTCTTAATTCCTATCTTTTGATTTCTATAAGAAACTAACCGGGAAAGCCTTCCTAAAGGCTAAACATTAGATAATGTTTTCTAATTTAAACTAAATTAATGTCATAGATATTGGGATATCTGATGACCCCTCTTCTTTGGTATAATAAATAAACAAACCATGTCTAATCCATGAAACCATATGGCTGGGCTAAGAATGGCTAGGATTTAGTTATTTCATTATCTCTTATTATGCCACCATTAAGAAGAGTCTTTTTCAGTACCTTTTGCATTATATACCATTGTGGGGAGAAAAAAAAATAACTTTCTCCTCCACCTTTCAGGAATTATTACCTGGGACTCTCTGAAACAAAAAGCAAACAAATAAGAGAAAATCAGCGAGTCAATAGCATGATTATCTCCTGTTTTCTTGTGAGATAACCTAGAGACATGTCCCATCTCTAATATGGATCTCAAAGAAATGGCTTGATTTCAGGCTTAAATATCATGATTCTCTGAAACAGAAAAAGAAGGATATAAGTAAAGGAATGGTTAAGGTTAGATAGAGTCAGGCATGGTGGTACATTTCTCTAATCCCAACCACTGGGGAGCCAAAGTAAGAGGATGTGGCAAACTCACTTCCAGCCTCAGCAACTTAGTGAAACACTATAGTTGCCTGGGTTCAATCCCCACCTCCCTCTCTCTCTCTCTCTCTCTCTCTCTCTCTCTCTCTCTCTCTCTCTCTCTCTCTCTCTCATATGATCAGGAAAAGCACCTTAAAACAAACAATGGTGGTATACTATGTATATTTAAGTCAATGCTTTCCCATTGATTAAGAGTCTCTAGTGATTTTTGTCATCCTTTTCTTCTTGGTACAGAGAGGAAAACATCTTTAAAACTGGAAATTTCCTTTATAGACTTAAATTTCCCTTGTAAAAGATTAACTTCTCAGAGCTTTTCCAGTGTCTATAGTTTCTCAAAAGAATAACTCAAAACAATCCCTTTGCCATGAAGGCATATTTTGGAGCTGCATATTTTAATTTTTTACAGTCTTATTTTGGTGTGGCATGACCTAAATTACATCATCATGTTCTTTTGCAATGATGCTAGCTTTTCATAGCATTTTTATTTTGTGCTGTGGATTGAATTTAGGGCCTCACACATGCTAGTCAAATGCTTTACCACTAAGCTGCATCCCCAAACCCCAACCCTCACAGCATTTTCATATTCATAATTTTGTTTGTTTTATAGTAATAACATACTAGGATCTTTAATGTGTTCTTCCAGGATGAAAAGCCCTTTGTTTTAGTCAGCTTTGTCACTGCTGCAACCAAAGGAGCTGAGAAGACAATTTTAGAGGAAGACAAGTTTACTAGAGGATCATCATTTCAGAGGTCTCAGTCCATGCATGGCTGACTCCATTGCTCTGGGTTGGAGGTGTGGCAGAACATCACAGCAGAAAGGTGTAGAGGAGGGAAGCAGCTCAGAACATGGCAACCACAAACCAGAGACAGAGAACTCTGCTCCTCAGGGACAAAATATAAACTCTAAGATCATACCCCCTGTGACCCACTTCCTAGCTACACAATACTTGCCTATAGTTATCACATAGTTAAGCCCTATCACTGGATTAATGCACTGATTAAGTTAAGGCTCTCATAACCCAATCATTTCACCTCTAAATTAACACCCTTCATTCTTGTAAAGACAATTTATTACACATATGTCCTTCTAGTATTATGATTTTAGGTCCAGAACAAGCATATGTTAAATGTCCAGGGAAATGGTGTTTATAGATTAGACCCATAGAGGTGAGTGAAGTTTGGAAATATATTACTGATACAAATAGTTTATTTGTTTCTGTTACAAAACATTTGGATTAAGAATGCAATGTAGGTGCTGGGGTTGTGGCTCAGCTATAGAGTATTCACCTAGCACATGCAAGGCCCTGGGTTTGATCCTTAGTACCACATAAAAATAAATAAATAAAATAAAGGTATTGTGTCCAATGATAACTAAAAAATAAATATTACAAAAAGAATGTTGGGCTGCGGATGTGGCTCAAGCAGTAACGTGCTCACCTGGCATGTGCGGGGTGCTGGGTTCGATCCTCAGAACCACATAAAAATAAAATAAAAGATGTTGTGTCCACCAAAAACTAAAAAAATAAATATTAAAAAATTCTCTCTCTTTCTCTCTAAAAAAAAAGAATGTAATGTAAGTGGAGTCCTTGTTAATTGTAACTTAGAGTCCTCTCTTATCTATCAAGCACTTTTATAATAGAATATTAACATTTATTCTGACGTGTTTTGCTAATAGATTTAGCAGGGGTTTTGGGGTCAAATATAGGAATATTAATAAAAGAGAATTTTTATTTAAAAATCTCATACTTATGATCATTAAATTAGTTATATTACCTTTGGTATATCTATTTGCATTCATTTACTTCCCATATATTTTCTCTTATCATACATTTAATTATAAAGTAAGGCATGGCTCCCATTTAACTCACAGGTAACTCACAAGGAAATCTCTGGTAAATAATTATCAGGTGGCATTTTATTAAAGGATTGTAAATATACTAGTTAATTTCCTAGTCTATTCCTTCAGGATCAATGTCAATCTAGTCTTCCTTGCTTATGTGAATTATTTTTAGTACTCATAAGTTTCTAGGATTAATTTTTAAGCTATAAAGGTATTAATGTGGTAAAGTCTACCATCTAATGTTGGGATATAGAGAATTAATGTCTGAAGATGTCTTGTAATTTTCTCTAACCTATGTCTAACAAACCACTTGAAACTTAGTAAATATTTAATGAATATTTGTTGTTATTTATTTAATAAATACATGGAATAGTTTCTATGTGTCAGATCCAGTGCTTGCTGATAAAAGAATCTGAAGGAATGAGATAGGTTTTTGTGACAGCATGGACCTTATTGTCTAGTAATGTAAGCATGTAAATCAAAAATTAATTCTGCTATAATTAGTTTAATTCACTATTATAACCTACTATAGAACATTATTCTTACATAAAACTAAATTCCATTTACATATACATATATTCTCAGTTGGACTTGCTTATTTAGAGGTGATGGTTTCCATGAATTCACTAACATTTGTTTAAAATATATTGCATTTCTGTTTATACTCATGATTTAGAGCATCTGTATTTCAGTCTCAGTTTGTCAGTCATATAAGACATTGCATTTTTATTTTGTTCAAATGACATCACCCTTCCCATTACACTTGACTCCTCTTGGCCTAAAGTATTAATCAGATACCCTTTAACAGCTTGTTTTATTATTTATGAAGAAGAAGTATTATTATCCAAATATATTTTAAACATTGATTTAAGAGTTGAGCATTCTCCTTGAAGTGCATAATGCTTCAAGGAGTGCATCTTCTTACTAACATAACAGATTACCCTCCTTTTATCTTTAATTTGGATTTTATATATTTTTTTTTTGTTTCTCTGGTAAACTTTTTCTCTGGTAAATTTTTCCAAAATTCATGGAAAAATTGGATTTTTTTTTCTAATGAATTTTAATAAAACAGCACTATGATTTTATTCTGGTATAAAATGTCAGAAGTTAGTCTAAGACCAGTTATCACATAAAACACAAGAATGACCAGGAACATAGGTAGTGGCCAAAAAGATTACTCTACCAACTTGAAAATATACATATGTAACTGTGATATACATGATATTTTATATATATCTCTAGAAACTAATTCTGATGTTTGACATAGTTAACTAAAACTTACTACTGATCATTTTGACAAGGTGTGTTTCTTTTCAATAAACTTTCAAACCCTGTCACAATTTTAAATGAACTATTTGTGGTCGAACCTCCACGTAGATTTCTTAAAAAAAAAAAAAAAAAGAAAGAAAGAAAAAAAAATAAAAAGAAAGAAAAAATACCTGCCTCTAATTGTGAGAATGATTTTTCATTTTAAATAGTGCCAGTCTTATGTGTTTCTGTAACTGAAAGCTTAGTCCCTGTCCCCAGTGCACATTAATGCCAATTTAATAATGAGGACACAGTTTTGAGGAAAAGGAAAAAGAAGGTTTATTGCTTTGCTAGCAAAGAAGAAACACTGGGGACTCCTGTCCCAAAGGCTGTGACTTCTCTCCATCAGGAAGGTCAAGGGGATTTTAAAGAAACTCTTGAGGAGTTACATTCCAGGTGTGCTGCACTGTTAGGGGTACTAGGGGCCCTCATTGGGTGTTAGGATTCACTTGTTAATTTGGGAGATATTCACTTCCCAGATCCTCAGCAGGCATCTCCTTCCTGTAGTGGGTATGTTTAAGGACAATTAACTAGGGGAAGAAATGATAGCACAGTCTTCCTAATCTTGTAAGGGATGGGGAGAAGGGGGAGAAGAGAGAAAAAAAATGTTCTTTTAAAAAATAACCCTTAGAGAAAGGAGGGTTATATTCAGAAGGTGAAGGAACCACTGTTATGTTTCTATGAGATAACTTTT
The DNA here is from genome assembly GCF_021218885.2 of Marmota monax. Taxonomy (NCBI): domain Eukaryota; kingdom Metazoa; phylum Chordata; class Mammalia; order Rodentia; family Sciuridae; genus Marmota; species Marmota monax. The sequence goes on from NW_026695065.1 coordinate 3,409,434, forward strand.
TTTGATTCCACATTAGAAAGGCTGGTGGGTAGAGAGATGGAAAAAAGAGACTTTGATTAAAAGGTACAAAGCTTCCTTTAGACTAGAAGAATAAGTTTTAGTGATCTATTGTACTACAAAATGACCACAGTTAATAACTTATAGATTTAATACTGGCTGAAAGAATAGTTTTTTAATGTTCAAACTCTACAAAAATGGTAAATTGGTGAGAGGATGGATATGTTAATTAATTTGATTAAATCTTTCTACAGTGTATACATATGTCAAAATATCACATTGTACTCCATAAGTATATATGATTACTATTTGTCAACTAAAACAAATAAATTTTAAAATGATACCCAATACTAAACATACAGTTTTGAATATGAAAAATATATACCACTCTCAGCCCCTCAAACAGGTCTTATTACATGTCTACAAGCCTAATTCTTTTCTTCAAAATCAATACCTTAATTCTATACCCTTTTGCTCTACCATGTTTACCCATATAATTAAGGTCAAAAGCTTAAAGAGGGAAAGGATAAAAAGTGTAAAAAGGAGAAACTAAAAATAGTTTTACATTGATTCTAATTTTTCCTTCATTACAAATGAAAAGAAAAAAAAAAACACTAACTTGTGTTAAAGCATTTCATGGAGTACTTCTTACAAAAAAGGAACATAAGTTATTATAGGCTATTGTACATCTGATGTGACTCATCTCTCTGCTGTGTCAAACATCAACAGAGGCAGAACTGTAGTTACAAAACTAGATTATAAACTGAAATATAGACTATTCACTTTACGTAGTGTTCATCTATTGTGAAGCATATTTAGCCCAATCATGTATTAGAGAGGCTTTTTTGAGGTGTCTCTTAATTTATAATAAATAATAATCTGGTTTATTCCAAAATTTGAAATAGTCCAGATTATCACCCCCACTCCTTTTTGAAAGCCTTTCTCTCACAATATATTTTGTATGTTATGGGATTCTGCCTACTTAGCTTTCTTCATTATGATTTCATTCCTCATATTTGGGCTTAATTTTTTCTCTTTCAGTCTAAACTATACTTATATTATTTCCTCTTTTCAGTCTAAACTACACTTATATATTTAGTGACTTAAATAAAGAATTTGTATCTATTAACTATGGTCATCATTGTTATGGAACATTTGTGTATGGGAGGACAGATGTGAGATGGGGGTTATTTGGCAAATTGGTTCCCCCTCCCCCTTGATTCCTCTAATATATCACTGTGCTGACATTGCCTTCTGTATGTAAACTGTTCCTGAGTATAGAATACAGGAGGATACTGTTCAACAATTTTGGTCAGAATATTTATTTTCACTAAGCTTAAAGAAGTAAACCAACAGCAAGCACCAAGTAGTGTAGAGTATTTTCTATGTTATATTAATTCAGGCTGAATTTTTCTAATGGACATTGAGGAAGGAATGTGAAAACATTTGAACAGGATAAGAAAACCAGGAAAATAAAGAAGAGAATATATGTCTGGCATGTCCATTAGTGATTGGAACTAGATGGAAAATACAGTTAGTCCGATTTAATAATAGCAGAACTATGCCACAAATAAGGGCATCTGAAAATATAATTTACTCTCCTCCAATTAATTTGCGGTCAAAAGGATATGGTAAATACTGCTGGTTTTTAGTTTATGAAGTATTCAAAAATGTGAAGATAATGTTTTTCAAGAAAAACAAATATCAATTAAAATTGCACATATACTTGAAGAATTTTTAGGTGAAAACATGTTATGATCTTCTAGGAATACATTGTTTCATTCCTTTTTGATATTGTTTGGCTTTGGCTTAGGAACATTTCTGATTGTCAGATATTTATAGATATTTGGGATATGCAAGCACATACAATGTTGTATCTAATTTATTCAAATATTCATATGAGTCTGATCATTTCAAAATTTTGTGTAAAACTACTCATCCTTGAAGACATGTCTTTGAAAATATAGTTACTGATTTAGATTTGTAAAGTACAGTGCTACAGATTATTATTTATCATTTTAGGAGTTATAATGTTAAATTGTTTTTAGAACTTCCAATCAAGTTCATTTTAACCAGGTACTCACATAATCAATTTCTTTAACCTGAAATTTTAGAAAAAAAAAAAAAAAAAAAAAAAAAAAACTATACCTGAGACAGAGAAGGCATTGCCTCTCTTTTTATGAACAAACATAAATGATGTGGGGCTTTGTGCTTTTTAGTATTCCAGAATGTATGAACACCAATGAATGCAATTTATTTATATTTATACATATATATATCTACCATAGAAATTATTTGAAAAAAATAAACTTTCAGTAGAAAAAATGTAGTTTGACATATTCCTCTTCTATAGTTTGAATCTTAACTGTTTCCCAAAGGCATATGGGTCAAAGGCTTGTTATGCAGAGTGAAACTATTGGGAGGTGCTGAAACCTTTAAGATGCAGGGCTGAGTGGGAGGTCTTCAGGTCTTGGTAGGCATGTACTTAAGGGAGATTGTGGGACCCCAGCTATTTCCTCATTCTCTTTTGATTCCTGGCAATGAGGAGAATGGCTTTTTCCTTCACATACTCCCCAACATGTCATGCTACCTTGTCTCAGGCCCAAGAGCAATGGGAACAGCTGAAACTTCTGAAACTATGAAAGAAATAAATCTTTTCTCTTTATATGTTGATTGTCTCAAATATTTGTTAACGTGACAGCTACTGTAACCTCTATGATTAAGTACTAACAGATGACCATATACATTCCAAGAAAACATGGAAAATATATTCTATTGAAAATTATATATAATATTTACATTAGCTTTATAAAACATATAAGCATAGAGTTAATCATGTCTTTCTGAATTGTGGATGCAAAGAACCATTTGCATTTTAGAACTAATGAAGTGGCTAATCTTGCTTGATCAATGTGTAAATAATTCTCATACTCTGCTGCAGGAAAAGAATATTTTGGAAAAGTTATTTAAACTGCCATAACATTCAACAGGTGCATTTTTAGTGAAAACAACAGGAATTTATAAATTATAACTATCATTAATGGATTTGCTTGTCTTTTTTTTTTAATGCTGATCCATCTTTTATCAATGGCAACATTTAAAATAGGCATAATCTATTTTCAAAGCCAGGAAATGGACATTGGTACAATATGATTAGTAAAATTATAAATTTTACATAGATTTACCAATTATTACATATACTCACTTTTGTTCCTTTTTTATTTTTCAGTGATAATGTGGTAAATTTTTTTTCTCTTTTTTTTTTATTAGTTGCTCAAAACATTACAACGATCTTGACATATCATATATCATACATTTGATTCAAATGGGGTATGAATTCTTATTTTTCCCACGTGTCTTTAAGGCATTTTACCTGTATGCTGTCTGTTCAATACTCTGATTTTATTTCTACTTATACAATCTTTTCATTGAAATAATTTTTATGTATAACCTGATAAGTCAGATTACCACTGGTTGTATTTAGTTGAAAGAATTCAGGAGATCCTATAAAGTTTGGAATATAGAGGGTGAATTTACAAAAAAAATTCATCATTTAATAATCAAATGAAACTCTTACATAGGAAAACAACCTCCTGAGAAGGGGGATATATATATATATATATATATATATATATATATATATATATATATATATATATAAATGTTCAAGGAATGTAATGTCTTTCTCTCTCTCGCTATGCAATCTTTACTGTTGGTGCCCCACAGCACTGAAACACTGAACCCTTCCCTGATATCATCTACACATACATCCACACACACTATTGGGAGCAATAGACAAAGATGATAATTGCCTTATTATTTATTGGTATTCAAAGAAATGAGAAGTAGAGGAAAGAAAATTGTAGTGTTAATCCAGCATGAATTATTCAGTTCCTTCAATTTGTTGACCTTAATGAATGCAAAGTGATTTGGACTAAGAGTAATTAACAAGAGAAAGCCTGCCTAATAAAACCAAGAAAGAATCATATTTGTTGGAGGAATCAATAACAGCCAGTGACTAAAGATCATAATGGAACCATTCAGGAAAACAAAGGGCTCTTTGCCAAGGGAATTTTCATGCTATACATGTGTGCATTTGTGCAGGGAGTTTTAAATTCAACCTTTCAAAAAAGAAAAGAGAAAATGGTTGGTAAGTGTAGAGGAAAGTAACAATTTGTTAAACTGACTAATACTATAATTATAACCAATGAATGTCTGTGCTGTGTCTGTAATAGCAATTACCAAACAATTTTAGGGAGATAACTGAATTAAAATTTGCATTTCCTTTATGGACTTTTGAACAATTTTATAGTTCTATGTATCATACAAATCTCAACTCATGGCTAAAAATTCTAAGGAAGGAGTAACATTTTATGTCCACTTATAAAAAGCTGAGCTGACAAGAAAAAAAAATCTTTAAACATGTGTGTGATATGTTACATTCCATAAGTTTCTGAAAACATCAGTTGGATCCTTCTAGTGTCTTCGAGTGGGCTAACAATGACCAAAGCAGTACTTAATCATGTGCCTGCACCAGCTAATGTTTTGGAATAGAAAAGATTGGTGTATCTTCCTCCCTTCTGCTTGTGATGGTCGTTCAGCTAAAATTTGGGGGCCAACAGAGGTGAGGTAAAGAACCTCACCCCCCCCCAGCTGGTACAAAGACCTATCCACAGGTGTGGCTGTATGCTGGACCGGTAGTCAATGACGGGTAAGATCCAATTGCAATGGTACCAACCTAAGACAGGAGGCTGACACCTTGAGGTCAGCTCATCCGATGACGGGTAAGGACCATATGTAGTACTGGACAACCTAAGGCAGGCACAGTCCCTAAGCCACATGTTTGTTGTTTAAACAGAGAGGGGGAGATGTTGAGAGCTATAGCCGAAGGGGCCCCAGCAAACTTCTAGCTGCCAGCAAACTTCCAGCTGCCAGCTGATGATTGGCTCACAGCAGCCCCAGCAAACTTCTAGTTGCCAACTGATTGGCTCCTCTGCGGTGATGCTTATTGGGCTGTTTCCCTGCCCTTTCAGACCACGGAGCTGCTCATTGGGGGACTTTTTTTGGCTCCGCCCATGCGACCCAGCCAATCGGCCTCAAGAGCAGGAGGAGTGGGGGAGGTTGAGAGGCTTGTGGGAAGCCGGTGGTGGCAGTTGGGCTCTGAGGGAATTCCTGAAGAGCTGTGTGGCGTGGTGTGTGTGTTCTAAAAATAAAGTTCGTTTCTTTTGACAAGTGGCTCCTGAATTGTGCCCAGCCAGACTGCGGCAGAAAAGATTCTTTAACCTGGCACAGTGGCACACTCCTATAATCCTAGTGGCTCCAGAGGCTGAGGCAGGAGGATCCTGAGGCATGAGGATCCTGAGTTCAAAGCCATCTTTATCAACTCAGCAAGACCCTGTTTCTAAATAAAAGGAAAAAAAAAAGGGCTGGGGATGTGGTTCAGTGTTAAGGGCCCCTGGGTTCTGGGTTCAGTCCCTGGTACATGGTACCAAAAAAAAAAAAAGGTTCTTCTATAGAAAATAAAGCAAGAATACAAATGAATTAACCATGACATCTCAATGACACAGTGGTGCCATTTTGATGCCAAGTTTAAAATATTGGCTGAGGGGAGTAGTGATTGACATAGTTTTTTGTTTAAATAAAACATTGTAGTGTGACTAATAGTAAAACTTAAAGCAACATTGAGTGAAACTTTGTGAACCACTTTGGAATTGTAATATAAACAATCACCTTTATAAACGTGAGTCCATTTCTATTCTATTGAGAGTATGGACTTACTTAAATGTTTCATTAATTACTTGATTATGTATATTGCATGTATATATTTTGTTATAAAGATTTTGGAGCCCTCTAAGTTCCCTGTTGTTGCTATCTGCACTAGATGCATAAGGGAAGATATATTATTACTTTGAAAAGACACAATGGCTAACATGTTTTCCTTGATATACAAAATTCCATCCAAATAATTAGTTGATAAATTACTTAGTTGTACTTAACCCTAATATATCTATCTTATAAATTAATTACAAAAATATGTTAGGCAAATACCTTTGATCCTTTAATATTTTTTTACTTTGAAGTTATGACTACCATTTTATGGAAGAAAAAGTAAATCAATAACACTGGAAGCATTATATTTAGTGACAAAATTTGTGAATAAATAAAATAAATGATGCAATATACCTGTTGATGCATTAGGATAATTACTCATTGGCATAAAATATAACTACAAGTATATTAAGTAGTGTTGGTATCAAATTAAATGGCAAAATCAAACAGAATATATAATGGCAATATAGGTGTACAAAGTGTAGGATATTGAAATTAATCCCCTGATTAAGAAGATAATCTGAAAGCTTTTTGGGAAACAAATAACTGCTACACATTTGTTTCTTTGTGATTTAAGTTCTCTTAAAATGTTAAGGGCTTAAAAACAAATTCTAATTAGATGGGAATTTGGACCAGAATTGTGTACTTTCAAATATAGTTCTCCTTATATTGATATCTATAATATATGCTTATGCCAAGATAATATTTCAGTCATGTCATAAAAATAAAAAAGTATAATTAAAAACCAGAGAGAAATAAAATAAATGGAACATTCTAATGAGAAGACACTTAGTATGGTAATTGAATAAAAATCAAACACATTGAAGACAAAAGACTCAAGTTTTTATACACCTTAAGAAATAAAATATCAGTTAATTTTGTTATAGGTAGACTTAGAATTGAAGGTTGAAAATATATATCATTTCTATGGTCTCCTTTAAACATAGAACTAAATTGGTAAACACATTTTCAAAGACTATATTGGCATGTAGAAACGCATTTGTGTCTCTTGCTCTAAAACCTGAATTTAAAACCAGCAAGCTTTTCCCAAGTTGAACGGCCTTCTACAAAAAATCTCAGTAGCAATCATCAAAATTATCAAGGTCATCAAAACATGGAAAGTATTAAAAAACTGGCACAGCCAGGATGAGTCTAAGGAGATATATTGGCTAAATATAAAGTGGAATAATGGATGAAATCCTGAGGAATAAAAAAAAAATTAAGGAAATAAAAAGAATAAATTCATTAATAAGAGCACATAAACATTAGATGTTTGCATTAGATGTTGCAAAATGTATCATGCTAATTTAAAATGTGAATAATAAGGTAATAGGTGTAAATTTTAAGAAAAATATTTATACTAGCTTGGTAGCTTTTCTAGAAATTTAAAATGATTCTACATCCTAGTTTGGAAGAATGCCTTAGTGTTTTCACTTGTAAACAAGGACATCTTCTCAGAGGACTATTTGAAGGTACATAAAAATTGATTATTGATTGATAGATTCAAGGCCCTACATAAACATATGTTAGCCATCTTTGGTATGCAGGATGCTACCATTAATTTTTTACACAATCAGCCATCTCACATTGTAAAAACTGAGAGATGCAGAAGTTTTGAAGTTATTTCAGCTTCAACTATTTTCAACTATCCTCATAAAACTGAAGCACTAGATATTGAAAAGGAAGTCATATATTATGTTTGTTAATTAGTTACAAATAGGTAAATGTAGTTTGTTGAATGGCTAATAAAATATTTACTCAAACAACAAAAATATTAAGAAAATCAGCACAATAGGATCCTAGCTTTTGTGGAGAACAAATACAAACATGAAGTGTGATAAAAATGATAAACACTCAATTGTAAATAATTGTAGAATTCAGAAAGAATTAAAATGATAGAAATTGCCCAACATTAAATATGTGATGTCACAATATTTGTCATATATAATGGTGAATGAGAAGTAAATGAATCAAAAAATAGAACTGATTTTTATATACCAATCTTGCAGTAACTTGATGAACTTTTTTATTAGTTCTAATTATTTTTAGTGGCTTCTTTAGGATTTTCTATACATGAGGTCATGTCATCTTCAAATAAAGATGAGTTTCTTTCTTTTCTAATATGAGTGCATTTTATGTATTTATTATTTATTTTTTATTATTGTTATTATTATTGCATAATTGTCCTGGCTAGATATTGCAGCAATTTTGAATATATGCAACAAGAGAAGACATTGCTTTTGTGTTCCTAGTCTTAGCAAGAAAGCATCCAGTCTTTTGCTGTTAATTATGGTGTTACCTATGTTTTTTTTTTTTTTCCCTAAATGTCCCTTATTAAGTTGGGGAAGTTTCTTTTGATACATAGTTTGTTGAGGAATTTTTCTACTAAAGGGTATTTTATTTTAGAAAATGTTTTCCCTGTATTTTTTTGAGATAGTCATGTACATTTTAGTGACACAACGTATGGTTAATTTTCATATCTTAAACCACTTTTGCATAACTTGAATACATTCCACTTGGTCATAGTGTATATTTATTTATATATATTGCTGTATTTAGTTTGTTATTTTTTGAGAGTTATCTGTCCATATTGGCTTACAATGTTCTTTTCTTTTGATGTTTTTGTCTGGTATTGATATTTAAGATAATATGGACCCATAGGATGAGTTAAGAAATGTTCTTCATCTATTCTATTTTTTAAAGAGTCTGTGAAGAACTGGTATTAATTATTCTTTCAATATTTGTTAGAATTCAATAGTGGAACCATCTGGTCCTTGAATGGCTCACTTCTCTTTGAGTGGTACTCCTGCTTTAGGAACTGAGTGCTTAAGTAGTAGCAGGAGTAAAAAATAATTATGGTTTCAATTCTTTGGCCTTCCTCTCTGAGTGTGAAATCACCACCCTATGAGTCTAGGAAAAACAGACTTGGACTCTAGTATTATTAGTGGTTATTTTCTCCAATGGGAAGCTGGGCAGAAAAGAACACCATGTTCTTGCTTGCTACTATATTAAAAGAGTTTTAATATCACTTATATGAGAGGAGAAAGGAAAGAACATATCTGCATGCAAATACCAGTGATTCTTACTCTCTTTATAGAGTTTTAATAGGTTTTCTTTTTCAAATTTCTTTAATATTTATTTTTTAATTGGACACAATATCTTTATTTTACTTATTTATTTTTATATTATGAATGCTCTACTGCTGAGATACAACCCCATCCCTTAATCGGTTTTCTTAAACAAGTATTTATTCATTTGCTGATTATTGTAGAAAAATTTTCAGAGACATCAAATGACTGTTTTTTTAGAACTTTTCCCAGTTTTCCTAAGGAGTTGGTTTCTGGAGCTCCTTGGATATCCTGCTGAAAGTTGTTTTTTTTTTTTTTTTAAATTTTCATCCTATTATTTTAAGTCAAAACAATATAAATCAGATTATATTGGATAGATACTTTTTATTAACAGGCTAGGACTTAGGATATGAAGCTACTGCAGAATTTGAAGAGCCTTGTGTATCATAGTAACAAATATGAAAACTACTTTAAACAATGTGGTACTCTTGTGCCCTATGAGAACCCAAGATACACGATCAGTATTGTGTTTTTAAAAATAATTCTAGCAGGTGTATGGAAAAGAAATTGGAGTAAGTAAACCCAGGTGTACATATTATTTTAAAAGCATAAACTCTTGACTCCAAGTATAAGAACTGATTATGAATTCAAGAGATGTATAAGATACAAAAACTGAGAAATTACTGATTGAAAAAGAAAACTGAATATAGGAAAAGTTAAAATCTGATAATGGAACAACACTTTGTAGCCAAGCTGTGACTTTACCATAGGTGAGACATATAGCAGCGAGAATAAACTGGAAGCAAACAGTAATGAGTATGGCTTTGGGGATACTCTTTTGATGTGATTATAGAACAATGATGATGAAGATATTTGGGAGATATCTAGAAGTGTGTTTCTTGAGGCTTGAAAGCATTTAAACTTGGAAAGGAAAATGGGAGGCATAGTAAGATGTATAACATTTAAAGTTATTGGAACAGATGACATTACCCAAGTAGACATAGAAGAGGAAGGAGGAGGCAGAGGTGAAGACAATGAGGAGGAAGAAGAAAGAGAAGGGAGGAGGAGGGGAGGAGGAGTGGGAGAAGGAGAAGAAGAACAACAATAGAACTGAGTGAAATTCTTTTAATGATCTGATTTGAAGAAGAGTCAGAAATTCTGTTCTCAGGAAAAATATAAAGTAGAACAGAGGAAAATGTCAGGATTATAGAAGTAAAATGTGATTGGCCTTTCAACACAGAATTCTAAAATTCACTGGTTTTTATGTCTTCTTCTCTAAGATGATGATAATTTATATATTGTCATAGAGAAACTGCAATTGAGATAAATGTGAGCAAGATGAGCATTCTTGGCAGAATGTTATGTCCATATAGTTTTGTTTAAAATGCTATATAGCAATGATTGTGTTTGGTAATTTTATGTGTTGTGTACAGGTCCAATTTTATATCTCAAACTATGAATATATATGCATATGTTAAGCACCTGAAATCGTGTTCTTAAATGTTTCTCAGGGTCCCAGATATTTAAGAAGTGATATCTGTCAAGCCTAAAAAAGTGGAAAACTTTATTCTCATTTGAAAAGATTATTTTTACATAGTAAGAAGCTGCTTTTCTCACCCATGTAACTTACAACTAACAATAATATTTGAATAACAATTCACGATAATCCTTTATAATCCATTGATACTGGTGTTTTATAATCATGCCTTCTAAGATAAACAACACTTAATGAGTTCAGATATTTTTCACAATGCAACATGAGTTTAAATGACTAAGTTGAGATGTTTTATGTTGTAAGCATGATGACACTTAATTCCCAATGGAATGGGAAATTCTCTCAAAAATAAAAAGTGATTCAAGTTTACTGGAATTTATTAAATTGAAAAATTGCTGCACAAATGTTATTTTTATTATTAATTGATATGTATTTATAATATTGGAAAGTAATTCTCCAATGGTAGGAACATTCTACTTATGATTTGTATATCTTTCCTAATATGTTCATTTGTGACTCGTAAAATTCAATTTAAATAAAATAAAGGGAGACATTATAAAAGAAAAACATTATTCTTAAGATAATACCTTGACAAAGATGGGAAACACTTAGAGATTATCTAGTTTACTCAATTCACATCAATTTTTCAGATGATGAAAATTTGGTTAAGGGATATTAAGTGAGATACCCTGGTTCACAAAATATAATGTTTTCAGAAATGCGACACTGTACTTATGTTCTGATTGCTTTCTACCATCTCCAATATTCTTTTTACACTACTCCCCCTTATGTTAAAAAATCATAATAGGTTTTCTTCAAAAAAGCAGTAAAATGAGACACTACGTTGACCAATTCTAGTGAATTTGAGATGAAAATAGGATAATGTTGAATTGAGATGAACTTAGAATAATGACAGTTTCCCAGTCCTCTTAAGATCACTGTTTGTGATAAATGTAATCCTGAAGGCTTTTTTTATTGTTTCCCAGGAGATGATTTAGGAAATAGGAATATTTGAAAGCAATCTGTAATACTCACATCTCTCTATCCCCAGCCAATTAAATAATTTTTCTTGTAGTTTTATATATTTTACTGATTGCACTTAGAAGCAGATAACATCAGATACTATATAAAACTTCTGAATAAATCCAGAAATTATTTATTATGGTGTAGCACATAGACACAGCCTACAACCAGTTGTATTAATCTGCTAGGACTACTATAACAAAATATCACAAACTGGGTGACCTAAACAATAGAAATATATTTTCTCACAGGTTTGAAGACTGCAAGTCCACATTCATTGTACCATCACATCATGGTTATTTTATGGTGAGGTCTTTCTTGCTAGCTTGATGTTTGCCTTTGTGATTTTCAAATCTTCATCATGTGACTAAAAATACCTGGCATAAACAACTTAAGGCTGGAAGGCCTTAGTGTAGTTCACAGTTTCAAAATTTTCATTTCTTATCCAGGTGGCTCCGAGGCAGAAACATCATAGCAAAAGGGTGTGGCAAAGAAAAACTGCTTACCTCATGGCAGCCAGGAAGGAGAGAGAGAGAGAAAGAGAGAGAGAGAGAGAGAGAGAGAGAGAGAGAGAGAGAGAGAGAGATTGATTAAGATTTGTCCAGAGAAAAGTTGTAGTCCCCAAGTGCACTCCCCATTTGACCTTTTTTTTTTAAATTTTTTATTGTTGGCTGTTCAAAACCTTACATAGTTCTTGATATATCATATTTCACAATTTGATTCAAGTGGGTTATGAGCTCCCATTTTTACCCCATATACAGATTGCAGAATCACATCAGTTACACATCCATTGATTTACATATTGCCATACTAGTGTCTGTTGTATTCTGCTGCCTTTCCTATCCTCTACTATCCCCCCTCCCCTCCCCTCCCCTCCCCTCTTCTCTCTCTGCCCCCTCTACTGACATTCGTTTGTCCCCCTTATATTATTTTTCCCCTTCCCCTCACTTCCTCTTGTATGTACTTTTGTATAACTCTGAGGGTCTCCTTCCATTTCCATGCATTTTCCCTTCTCTCTCCCTTTCCCTCCCACCTCTCATCCCTGTTTAATGTTAATCTTCTTCTCATGCTCTTCGACCCTACTCTGTTCTTAGTTACTCTCCTTATATCAAAGAAGACATTTGGCATTTGTTTTTTAGGGATTGGCTAGCTTCACTTAGCATAATCTGCTCTAATGCCATCCATTTCCCTGTAAATTCTATGATTTTGTCATTTTTTAATGCAGAGTAATACTCCATTGTGTATAAATGCCACATTATTTTTATCCATTCATCCATTGAAGGGCATCTAGGTTGGTTCCACAGTCTAGCTATTGTGAATTGTGCTGCTATGAACATCGATGTAGCAGTGTCCCTGTAGCATGCTCTTTTTAGGTCTTCAGGGAATAGACCGAGAAGGGGAATAGCTGGGTCAAATGGTGGCTCCATTCCCAGCTTTCCAAGAAATCTCCATACTGCTTTCCAAATTGGCTGCACCAATTTGCAGTCCCACCAGCAATGTACAAATGTACCCTTTTCCCCACATCCTCGCCAGCACTTGTTGTTGTTTTTACCCACAAACTATGCCCCAGTGCCTCCCAGTAATCGGATTCAGCTATCAATGGATTAATCCACTGATAAAGTCAGAGCCCTCATTATTCAAGCACCCCTTCAAAGACCCACCTCTAAACATTGGAGCATTAGGGACCAAGCATTAAACAAGTGAGGCTTTGGGGAACATTGCAGATGCACACTGTAACAGCCTTCTTGTTCTGTCCTCACATGGCCTCTTTTCTGTTCCCAAGAAGAGTGAGATTGTTGATATTTTTCTCTTCATAAGAATGGGATCCAACCCTTATGAATGACTACATTTAACCTTAAATACTTCCCTGAGGGCCATATACACCAGTACAATCACATTGGACATTAGAGCTCCAAGATATGAATACGAGGAGGACACACTTGAATTCATACTGTTAAACATAAGAATTCACTGTGTTTTTTTTTTCATTATCACCTTTGCTATTCATAAAGATTTAAATTGGAATCTATCTAGAGGAAGAATTGACATTTTCTTGTGTTACTATTCAACTACCCACTACTTTTTTATTTCTTACTTTTTTGGTGTATTTACCCATAGCAATATATAACCAACATAAAGAAACTTTTAAAAATTTATGGAAAATTTGAACCAGTATAAAATGGGTGACAATGGCAGTGAACAGATTTTGTGTGTTATTTTTCTAATTATTTGTAACACTGTTACAAAGTGAGTTTGATTTCTTCTCAATATTTTGTATACTTTGTTTGTAGTGATCATTCAGAACACAGTAAAAATGAAGAATGTTCCCAGTTGTGTTGGAGCGTAATTCTATACTCTTATAAAGAAAACCTTTTTGAAACATACTCAAGTGTCTTTGCAGGCTGCTTTTATTTAAATATGAAGCAATAAGCACATACATTATTCAGAATGTTTGCATTACAGTTCCTAAGGAAGTCAGTTTTGTATTGTTTTAGTGATACAGAAGTAGAGATTTATGACTGTTAGGAAGGAAACTATTTATGGAGAAAGAGACAGAAACACATACAAACACACTCAACCAAATAAAGACAGAAAGAGAGAAAATAAAAATCTTTTGATTTCAAATTAGTATATATGATTAGCACATTGGTATGGCATGGCATCAGTGTACCATAGTACTAGTTAGTTATCTCAGTGATAAAAAAAGAAAATTATGTATAAAGAAATAAGAAAGGTAAAAGTTAACTGAAGATAGTCCACAAATGCTAAACGAAACATGGAAAAATTGATCATTTTCAATGTGTGAATATATTTCTTGATAATTTTTTGCATGATGTTTTTCAGGTATAAGATATATAACAATAGATCTTACCAAACTATATAGTAAGAGTAAGAAATTTAAAAACTCAAACATGAAACAACCTGAGAGAAGGTCAATAAGTTGAGAACATTCTTGAAATCAAGAGTTGCAGCACTGAAGATATCAACAAAATTAACAAATTTTGTCTAAATTTACTAACACATAAGGGCTGGGGTTGTGGCTCGGTGGTAGAGCACTTGCCTAGCACGTGTGAGGCCCTGGATCAATCCTCAGCACCACATAAACATAAATAAATAAAACAAATGTATTGTGTCCAACTACAAGTAAAAAATAAATATTTTAAATTTACTAAGACATAAAGATTAGACTATAATAACTAATATCCCAAGCTGAATCATGAAGAAATATAACACCTGAATGGGACTACAACTATTATAGAGTTTGAGTTTATAATAAAAACTCCCAACAAATAAAAAGTAGAAAAAAAACTTTTGTCAAAAAAATACCAGAACACAGAATAACTTTACTGATGAATTGTATCAAACATTCAACATTACTCTGATTATCAAAATCAGATAAAGGCACTACAAAAAAAAAAGCTATAGACCAATACCTTGGTAAATATTGATGAACATTTCTCAATAAATACTGGCAAACCATGTTTGAAAGCATACTGAAGGCATTATACAGCATAAACAAGTAAGATATATTCATTGAATGCAATGATTTCCAACATACAAAAATAAACAGAATGTAATAGATCATATTAACAGAACAAAGAAAAACTAAATGATCATCTTGATG
Source organism: Marmota monax (assembly GCF_021218885.2). Lineage (NCBI taxonomy): Eukaryota > Metazoa > Chordata > Mammalia > Rodentia > Sciuridae > Marmota > Marmota monax. The sequence goes on from NW_026695065.1 coordinate 3,424,471, forward strand.
TACAATTAAATTAATGAGGGAAAAAATCAAAATATAGAAAAGAAGGAAACTATTTCAATAAAATAGAGGCCATATATGAAAAAGCACAGCTAATATTATACTAAATATAAATTTCTAAATTATTTTCCTATAATAGCATATGAATAAGATAATGGTATCTGCTCTAACCCTCTCTTATTTAAGTATCTCAATGGAAATCCTTGGTAATTAAAAAAGAAAATGAAACAAAATGCATCTGGATTTTAAAGAAAGATATTAAATTGTCTCCAAGCACATTTGACAAAATCTTGTTTGTATAAAATCTTAGAAACCACAAAAAAGCCCTTTTAAAATTAAAAAAAAATGAATTCAGTAAAATCACAGGATATAAAATCAACACCCCAAAATTATATTTCTATACATTAAAATGAATATTAGCTAGGTATGTGTGTGGGAACACACCTATAGTCCCAGCTTCCTGGAAGGCTGAGGCAGGAGTATCTCAAGTTTGAGGACAACTTAAGTAACTTAGAAGACCCTGTATTAAAGAAGAATCAAAAGGGCTAGGGGTGTGTTTTAGTGACAGAGGAACTATGGCTACTCTCTTTAGTACCATTTAAAAAAGTTCAAGGGGGCTGGGGTTGTGACTCAGTGGCAGAGCGCTTGCCTCTCACATGTGAGGCACTGGGTTCGATCCTCAGCACCACATAAAAGTAAATAAACAAAGATATTTTGTCCATGTATAACTAAAAATATTTTTTAAAGTTCAAGTAAAGCATATATTAAAGGAATTTGAGTAACCAACACCATTTAAAAGAGTATCAATAAGAACAAAATACTGATGAACAAACTTAACCAGGGTAGTGGAAGACTTGAAGACTAAAAATTACAAAATGTTGTCAAAAGATATTAAAGAAGACAACAATAAATAGGAAGACATCTAAGTTTATGGACTGGAAGATTTAGCCTTGTTAATATGTCAATACTCATCAAAGCTATTATAGGGGTGGAAATAATGACACATTTCCTGTCCATTGTAAGGATCATCATCAGTGCTCCAATAACAAAATATAACAGTGTTACTTATTAATATAATGAAATTAATATAATGAAATAATTAACTTTTAATGAGAAAAGATGTATTCTGTCTCACAGTTTTATTGGTTCCAGTCCATGATTGTTTTCTCCAATGTTTTGGGCCTCTGATGAGGAAGCCTATCATGGGAGAAGAACATGGCAGAACAAACTTATTATATCATGTATAGGACGCAAAAAAAGGTAGGAAAAGGGTTGCAGTTTCACAATCCCCTTCAAGAGCATGCCTGTAATAACTCAAAGACCTTCCATTAGGCCTCATCTCTTAAAGATTCTACTCCTAATAGAGCCACTGTGAGGACCAAGCCTTTATTTAACACAAGGACCTTTGGAGAACATTCAAAATCAAAACTATAGCAACAGATTAACAAGGGTAAAACATTATAAATGCATTTGCTCATAATTTTTTTGTGACATTGGGAAACTTCTGAAATGAAGAATGACCGAAATATCCAGTGAAAACTCATCTTTTAAAGATTAGATTTGATGAAAAATAGCCATATAGTAATATGATTGGACAAAATGGTTTTACTAATGGTAATAGACCAGTGGGGGACACCCCAGTAAAGCTTATATATTCAGCTTCTTCTTTTTGACTTTTCTGAGCTACATTCCTTTCTCCGTGTTGTGGTGAAGGACCCCTCTGGGATGAGGTTCTTATATTCTGTCAAGCAAGGCAGGTCAGAGAATTTCTTTTGCTAGCTCTTACACAGAAAGGCAGGGGGAAGTTAGCATAGTATTTCTAGGTTTTGTGGTTGTCTTTGGGGAGAGGGGGATATACTTTCTATTACCTACCTTGGAAAAAAAGAAATTCTAGTTTCTTTGATCTGCTTTGTGGGATAAAGAAGTGTAGAAGAAGCAAGGGCAAAAGAAGATCAGAAAGATACTTTGCTTCTGAGACCCTTTCACTACCATTCACTTCAAAGTAATTAGCATGATAAAGTTCCATTGGAGTATTAATTTCTGAACACCAATATTATCTACATATTCAATTCAATCCTTATCAAAATCCATGTACTGTTTTATAAAAAAATCTCCCAAATCCTCTGGAATACAAAGATACCTTGAATAACAAAAAATAATCATGAAAAATAAGTTGGAGGTCTCATGATTTCTGATTTATAATCTTGCTATGATGCTATAGTAATCAAAATAATGTAATAGTGACATAAAGATAGATGTACAAACCAATGGAATAGAGATTCCAGTAATAATTTGTCAAGTATATGATCAAATGATTTTCACCAAGTTTGTCAAGATCAGTTAAGGGGAAAATATAGTCTATACAACAAATAGGTATAGAAAAACTGGATATTCTTATGTAAAGGAATAAAATCAGACACTTACTTTATACCATAATAAAAATTAATTCAAGATGTATCACAGACCTAACCATAGGATGTAAGACATAAAACTGTTAGAAGAAATCATTACAGGAAAACATCATGGCTTTGCATTTGACTATAATTTCATGATTATGATTTCGAAAGCATAGTCAACAAAATAAGGATCAACTAAAATTAAAAATCTTGTGCTTCAAAGAATACTATAAATAGAATGAAAAGGTAGCTTGTGGAATGATATATATATATGATATATATATATATATATCATATATATATATATATCATATATGTATATATATATATCATATATATATATCATATATGTATATATATATATCATATATATATATATATATCATTCCACAAGCTACCTTATATATATATATATATATATATATATATATATATATCATAAATAGGAAAAGGAGTTGATACCTAGAATACATAAAACAACAAAAAGTGCTAATCAACTCCATTAAAAATGGACAAAGCATTTGAATAAACATTTCTCCAAAGATGACATAGAAATGAACAATACACACATGATAAATTGTTCCATATCATTACTCATTAGGAAAACATAAATCGAAGTGACATTGAGAAACCACACTTGTGGGGAATGCTGTTATCAAAAAATAATGGAAATAACTGTTGATGAAGATTTGGACAATTTGGAAGCCTTGTACATTGTTGATGGGGATGTAAAATGGTATAGCTGCTGTGGAAAACGATTTGGCAGTTCCTCAAAATTTGAACATATAATTAACCTGATTATACAATTCCATTTCTGAATATAAACTCTGAAGAACTGAAAGAAGGAACTCATATAGATATTTGTATACCCATGTTAATAACAGCATTTTTACAATATCCAAAATGAGGAAGAAACCTAAATGTCCATTGATGGATGAATATATAAATAAATAATGGTATATAAATACAAAGAATATTAACTTTAAAATGAATGGATTTCTACAATATGATACAACATGAACATGAAGGAAACTTGAAGATATAATGCTAAGTGAGTCATTATTAAATAATGCTGTATGATTTCATTTTGCTCACCTAATCAGTTACCTATGTGAGTCACTTTCTTAGAGATACTAAATAGAATGGTGGTTGTTAGAGACTGCACGGAAGGAGGGATAGGGAGTTACTGTTTAAAGTGTATGAATTTTTGTTTGGAAAGATGAAAAATATTTGAGGAATGGAAGGTGGTGATATTTGCAAAAAATTGTGCATGTATGTAATGCTACTGAATGGTATACTTAAAAATGGTTGAAATATGAAATTTTATGTTTTACATTTATTGCCACAAAAAAGGTTAAAATTATAAATTCTATGGTATATGTATTTTGCCACAATTTAAAGAAACACATAAAGCAAAACGAAACTTAAACCTGTAACTCTAGACTGGGACTGTAGCTCAGTGGTAAAGTGCACATGAGAGGTACTGTGTTCGATCCTCAGCACCACATAAAAGTAAATAAAGATATTCTGTGTTGATCTACAACTAAAAAATATTTTAAAAAAGAAAATAAACCAACCCTGAAGCTCCTACCATGTTTGAGATTATATGGGACTTTCCCACCATTAAGGAAACAAAGGAAAGCACTTGTTTTCAGTGCACTCCTGACAGCCAGGGAAGATTCTCCAAGTCAGTGACAGGCAGAACAAATACTACCTGTAGAGCAATAGTTTTCTATTTATGAGCTACATTTTAATTATGCTACTTTCCTAATATTTTTTCTTCATTTCCATATTAATACTTTAAAAATGTATTATTAAATTTTTCAGGAAAATAAGAGGGCAACTCAATTGCCATATCTTGGGGATTCTATTATCCCTTGGTTTAACCATCATTCCTGTTTCTTTACTTGGATTTCCTGGCCTGTTTCACTGCCCAGTTCACTATGGTGTTGTCTTTATTGTGCTGCTTGTTTGCTATAAACTATTCTCTTCAACTATCACTTATGACCTGATAGCACACAACTTTGTCATTTCAGATATTCTCTCACATTTTGCTTTTCTGTTTAGTTTGTAATGCAAGAGCAGTAAGTAGGTTGGACTGGGAAAGTTATGTTTAATAAAATTTGCCAGTAGAACTTTTTAATTTATCAACATCGTTACATTCTAAAATTTCTTTTTCCTTTGGAAAGTTGTATCCCTACTTGGTTTTGTATCAACCTCATTTTTTTTCTAAATCACATCCATTTTTTTTTTTTTTTATTTTGAGACAGTGTCTCAGTAAATTACTCAGGGATTGCTAAATTCCCGGGCCATGGGAATTACAGGCATGAACTATCCTGCCCGGCCATTCAAACATTTTTGAGAAATAGTTAATGTGTAGGGTTTTTTAAAATTTAACATATTGTAAATTTTAGTTGAGTATCTTCTTTCTGAGTGAAATAATCTGAACAGTTTAATATGTTAAAGACCATTAAATCAATGAAAATAAATGAATTAATGTATTTCTTGGGCTAAGATTTGTGAGTTGCTCAAATTGTTATTTTTATTTATGATAACTTTTTTGTCTCTAGTAAACTTCCAGTTCCTCTTTCATTAGATGAAAATGAATGGAGAATAAACTTGATATGTGAAACATTTAAGTACAGTAGAGATGGAAAAATGTGTTTGATACCAATCTTTCCAAGTTTATAAAGTAGGAAATAAGATAATGCAAAAACTTATATGTTACATAGTAAGCACTCAATTATGGTAGGCTCTTTTCTGTTTTTAAATCAGTTTTATTTTTCACCTTGAATGCATTTCAAGGTAGAACCACCTTTCTAAGAACAGATATATTCTGTATTAGTTAATTTTCAGTGTTTTCTAAGTAGTGCCAAATATTTGCATTTAATATTTCTTGTCTTTTTAAAGATTATTTTGTAATCTTACATGATGTGCCACTAGAATTATTCTTTGAATATTTAATTTTCCAAATAAAAGGGGAGAAACCAAAGCACTAGTATTCAAATATATCAGATTGACATTGTTAAGTTAAAATTAAAAAAAAAAAAAACATCATATTTGGAAATTTAAAGTCAATTCACAAAAAAGATTATAAATTCTCAAGAATCACCATGCAATTAAATGTTTTTCCCAGTAGCTCATAGGACTTTCCTCCCATTACTACTATTGCTTGCTTCATATAGTCCAAAAAGTAAGCAGTTATGGTGTATATGGCACAATTTTTGTCTCTAACATTCAGTTTTATAATTTTACCAAGGGAAATTCGGGTGTTTTAATCACTATGGTGCTTTAAATGGGAATAGAATATATTTTGTCATTCTGTGTGTATTACAATATATATGAAGTATATAATTTGGAAGCAACAGAATATCAATATTATTTCCATAGAATAGGATAGTTTGCCTTTTTGTGATAGAAAAGAAACATTAATTACTATTTTTGAGAAAATAGGGTAAAAAGGTCATCTTTTGAAAATCAAATGTGTTAATTTTAGAGAATGGATAATCTAAGCATTGACAAAACAAAAATTATTGTTTTAAAGTATTTAGCATAACAAAATGCAGTACAATTGAAGTATAAAAACATGTCATGGTGTCCTTTGAAATACAAGAGTCAAAATTGTCCATGTAGGGGCTCTGGTTGTGGATCAGTAGTAGCACACTGGTGAGGCACTGGGTTTGATACTCAGCACCACATACAAATAAATAAATAAAATAAAGGTACATCAAAAACTAAAAAATCTTAAAAAAACCTGTCCATGCACTGATTCTTTCCATTTATGGTTATGAAACTGTAACATGATAAAGTAATTTTTCTAATTTGTTCCTTCCCTAAAACATAGCTGCTTAACAAGTTTTAAATGATGTAGTGGAATGCTTGGCATTATGGCATTATGTGTATATAGATAGCCCTTAGAAAACTTGCAGAACAAAATAGGAAAATTGAGAAACATCTAACATCATAGCCAAATAAGTTCAGAAAGCTTAGCATATGGTATGAAAAAATTTTGTTTTTACTGTAGATGTTTCCTATTTAATAAAAGTTTTATTCCAATACAGCATTCCTTTAAAGTTGTCAAAATTATATCATATTTTTCAAGGTGCATGTTAGAGATTGGGTGACCTGGAATAATGTTTTGATTAATCTACTACCCATGTTAACATTATCACTGACAGAATCACTGTATTATTTTCAAATATATAAGAGCACTGAAGAAAAACAAGAAGGACTAGTGCCTACCTCAAATAGTTCTCCATTTTTAGGAATAGCAAACAATTTTAAAACCTGAAAAATTTCAATGGGATTTTCAACAGCCACAAATCATCTTAACAGTTTTAAATTTATATTCAAGTGGATTATTTTGCTCTTTGAAGAAGTCATTTTCTACTGTTAAAACTTACTGCTTTATGTTAGATCATTTTTCCTGCTAATATAAGTGCTTTCTTTTTCTCTTTCTACGGTCTCATATGCCTAACATTTTTCAGGAATGGAGACTTACTCCTGTGTGCTTTGGGGACAGGTAGTTATTATTCAAATAGCTAAAGCTATTAATGATGAGCAAATGCTTTATTTCCCTGATGCTGCTCTCCCCTTATATAATGGTCTCTTTTTAATGGCTGGGTTGTTATGTATTGATCATTGTCCATGTTTTCCTAGCAAAAGGAGATTTTCATTAGTCTTAAGTTAAGAGGAACATATCTGTCTCTATGACAGTAGCCAAACAGGAACAAAGAACCTCTGCAGTCTGTAATTCCATAAATATGGGTTTTTTTTGTATGTTGTGTGTGCAACAAAAAGATAGCTAATATTTAGGTAGTATCTACTATAGGATAGGGATATTACAAAGTTCTGTAGCTTGAGGAAGTATTTTATATCTGTATATAGGTGGAAAAAACAAAACCATAGAAAGATTGAATAACTCAGCCAAAGTCATAGTCAGTGGCTAATGGAGAAGACAATCCTAAATTTACCTGACACACTACCTATTATCTTCCTATCATTATAGATTGCCTTCAAATTAAAGACAAGATTAAAAAAAATTCTTATAGCCTTTACATTCTTGTAGCTATGTAATTTTCTTGAATAAATTATGATTATATCATTTACATTAAAATTACACTGACTTCACACATGCCCCTTTGTGTTTACCACAAAGTTTTACTAAATTAGGTAAGTTTTATGCAATACCTAAAGCATTGATAGGATCAATAAATGTTCATTACATGAATGGGGCAGTAAAACTCTTTACCAGTCTATGAAGTTTTAAAAGTGCAATGTTTAGGGACCAGGTTGAATTAGTATTTCCATGACAGCCTCTACAGGTCTGAATTTCAAAATGTTTAAATTTGAATGCCTTATATTATACCATGATTTGAGCTTCCATTTCATTTATTTTTCTTTCAAGTACTAGCGCAAATTTTGAGATTCTCCATCCATGCCCCTGGGACATGGATGCCACAGAAAAAGTGCAATCAATATGTATACCTCCCAGAGAGCCCTGAGCCAGCTGAATCACTAAACACCTTTCAAATCTTTGAACTTTTATAGATGCACATGGGTGCACAGTGATATTAGGCACACAAACTCTATGCCTTACTAAAATATTCTGTAACATGTACCATTTATTCACGCAAGACCTGTATAGCATGAAGTGCAGTAGAGGATTGGCATCTGTCTGTTAAATTTTAATGAGCAGAGAACCAGGTTAAATATATCAAACTCTCTTTTCTTAACAGCCGTTTTTTGTTTGTTTCATTTGCTACCTATGCAGCTTGCTTGCTTATTAACTCTTGCTTTCGACAATTTCAGTGTCATAGAAATGAATAGAGAGCTTTGAACTTACATTATAACATCCTTGATAGAAATGACTGAATCGTTATCTTGGAGCATTGATCTTCACTTATTGTTTCTATATTTTCTTAATCAAAACCAAGTGGAGAGTGGAGAAAATTACTCAGCCAATTAATAAAATGAGAATATACTCTATTTTATATTCTTACTCTTTTACACTTGTCAAATGTATAAAATATGTTTTCCAATAGAAAAATTATTAGTATAACCCTATTGTCAAAGGAAGTATTGTACCCCACATATGCCTCAGTAATCAAATTTTCTGAGCACCTTTTTTGTTAAACTTGGAATTGTGCTGGATACATCAGATTATAAATGAACAGGTCATGTTCTTGCTTTAGACAAACAACAATGTTTAGTGTAGGAGGGAACTAGAGTAGCTATCAAATATAAGATAATATTTTTATTGATTTTTTAATAAATGACAGTGGAATGCATAAAAATTCTTGTTACACATATAGAACAAAATTTTTCGTATCTCTGGTTGTATATAAAGTATGTTCACACTAATTCGTGTCTTCATACATGTACTTTGGATAATGATGTCCATCACATTTCACCATCCTTGCTAACCCCCTACCCCCTCTCTTCCCCTCCCAACCCTCTGCCCTATCTAGAGTTTGTCTATTTCTCCCCTGCTCCCTCTACCTACCTCATTATGAGTCAGGCACCTTATATCAGAGAAAACATTCAGCATTTGTTTTTTAGGGATTGGCTAAATTCACTTAGCATTATCTTCACAACACCATCCATTTACCTGCAAATACCATGATTTTATTCTCTTTTATTGCTGAGTAATATTCCATTGTGTATATATGCCACATTTTTTATCCATTCATCTATTGAAGGGCATCTAGGTTGGTTCCACAGTTTAGCTATTGTGAATTGTGCTGCTATAAACATTGATGTGGCTGTGTCCCTATAGTATGCTGTTAAGTCCTTTGAGTATAGATCCAGGAGAGGGATAGCTGGGTCAAATGGTGGTTCCATTCCAAAGACAATATTTTTAATATTTGCCTTAAATTCATCATATGATAGGCTTATTTGATTTGCTCTGGAAAAATCATGGAAGGATGCATTGATAAAATGAAGCACCTTATAGGTAAAAAATAACAATAACATGGGTATAGAGTATGGCTTACTCTGAATTTACTAGGATTGTGTGTAGCAGGAGTTCAGGTCACATACTAATATGCATGGGGACTATGAAGGAGGTGAGTAAAAGAATAATATCTTTTTTTGTGTGTGTGTGAAACTTCTAGGATGAAGCCAGCATAGGTAAAACTGGAAAGAGGAAATAAAAAGGAAAGATTTTAATTACACTATGGTGGAGTAGATTAATGATGGATGAATTGTGGAAAGTTACATTAAAGGCTCTTCAGGAAAATTTAATATTTGTTTCCCAAATTATCAGAAAAAAATGTGTGTAACTTGACTTGCTCATTTGGTATTTATATATGTAGATTGTAGGAAGAGTTGATGGGGCAGAAGATTTCTCTGTCCTTTCTTCTTTGCCACACAACCCTACATTTTCATACACACACATGCACACACACACACACGTGCATGTGTAATATGAATATGCATATGAAAAACCAGGAATATTTTTTAGGGAAATTGTTTTCAGACTTATAAATGCACATAGTTATGAATTATGAGATAATCATTTGAATGGCTTTAGAATAATCACATTAATTCTAATCCGTCATTGTAGAAATTGTGATTTAAATGTAATGTACAAGGTTGAATCTTCAATGACTTTTACTCACTTCCAGCACTGTGTCTGATTTTATTTTAAAGAAACACCACATAAACCAAAGAAATAGAATCATTATTATATATTATTCTTTTCCTCTGCTGTCACATTGAATGCAACTATTTTTCCATAATCCTGTTAGAAAATTGCTCAAGATTCAGAGAATCTAGTGATCTCTTTAAATAGAACAGTAAATACTGAGTTTGATTATTCAGTTAGCAAAAACTTATTTTTCAGAAGGAGTTCTTAAATTAGTTTCTTCTTTATATCTCAGATGACTTAAAATATGTTGTAACATTTTTCTTTTTACATAATTGTAAACTTCTTTTCATAAAAAGATATTATTGATAATTATATACCTGATAATTCAGTATTTAGTTTTAATGATGCGTTATTAATTATTTCTAGTTTGTTGTAAAAGTTACTATTTATGAAATTATGAACAAAGTGATGTCAAGAATTTATTCCTGTTAATTACCCTATATTATCAGTTTATTTAATTTAGAACACTTCAAAAATAATTTTGTTATGTCAAACTGATGTGACACAGATATCAGAAATTTCCGAAGAGTTTATATACTTTGCATTTCAAATTCTAAGAGATTTACAGCTAGTATATTTTAAAAACTTCTCCCATTAGTTCTGCTAAACCAAGTAACTTTCTTTTGGAATATTTAATCATCTGTCCCTGCAGTCACTAAAGAACTAGTCTCTGATAGGCATGTATTCACTGTGCCTTTCTACATTGAAAAACTCAATAGAAGTCTTCTGTGCCAAAAGTGGAATTAAAATGTTCATGTCTCAATGACAGCTAAACAAATACTGGCAGAAACAATTGAACTCAAAGAAGAAAGAGCAGAAAGTCAGCTGCAAAATTGTTAGTCTTTAAACAATGGGATTAAACAATAGTAACATAATGAGAACAAAAGTATAGAAACATTTTTGGAAATAATTTGTTTTCACTTGTTTTGAATTCTTTCCAAGTAATATTTATGTGAGATTTGGGTGAAATTATATATTATGGTTTGGCTATGTGGCATCTTCCCAACACTCATGTGATACAATGCAAGACCATTCAGAGGTTAAATGAGTAGATTATGAGAGATGCAACCTAACCAGTGGATTAATTCAATGGTATGAAGGAACTGGGTGGTAACTGTAAGTGGATAGTGGATGACAGGAGGAACCACGTGAGTGGGGGCATAGCTTTGGGGATTATGTCTTGTCCCTGGTGATCACAGCTCTCTGAATCCTAGATTTTACATCCTTAGTTTCTTCTGCCACATCCATCTGTCATGATGTACTGCTTTACCTCAGGTCCAGAGCTAAGGAGACAACCAACCATGGATTTAAACTGTGAAACCATGAGCCAAATTTATTTTTTCCTTCTCTACATTTTTCTTATCAGGTCTTTTGGACCCAGTGACAAAAAAAAAAAAAATCCAACTAAATCAGAAATAGATGCTGAAAAATGGGTTATTGCTTTAACTAATGGTTCACAAGTCTTTGGAGGTGATTTTCAGGGAAAGGAATTTTGAAAAAAAATTAAAGATACAAGCTGGTAAAACATTAAAGTATTTTAAGTGGAACTTAATGGGTGGTTCTGGTATAAGCCTAGATGTTCAGAATGCTTATAGGAATGTGGACAGTAAATAATTGACTCATGAAGTTTCAGAGAAGAAGAAGGACTCTATTAGAAATTGGACTGGAGACCACTCATGTTACATTCTGGCTAAGAATTTGACTATATTTTGCTAATGCCCTGACACTTTCTATGAAGCTGAATACACAGGTGATGCTTTAAGTAATCTAGCAGAGAAAATTTCAAGATACCACAGAATTCTGGCAGTGGCTTACATATTGCTGGTGGATTTTAGCCAAGTTTAATATGATAACCAGACAGAAAGAGGAGCAAAAATATTTGAAAAACTGGAAGTTTTGTCAGAAAATTGCAAGTAAAATTGGGGCTAAAGAAGATGAAGTCGTTGAAAAGATTATAGACACTAAAGGGATGATAAGTAATTTACCTAGAAATAAGAGGAAAAATGGCTTGAGGGCATCTCGGGAATTAGCAAGACCATATTCATCTTAGACTCAAGGATGTAAAAGTAAAATTTCCTTTGAAAAGAGACTACTCAGCAGCCTGCTTGAGTGGGGATATGGGTGCTAGGAATTTGTTTCAATGTGCTCCACCACCAAGGCACTTAGAGCCTTCTGCAGCGATACTCCCAGGATGATTGGCTCCTGCTCAAGATAGTGGCAGACCTTGATGTCAACCATGTGGTGTTGGTTCTGCAGGATTATGGACTGCTGGAATTGGGGGGTCATGGAGGCTTCCATTGACATTTCAAAGGAAGAGCTTGGAGGCCATGCAAATGTAGCAGGATTGGAGTCCCTCTAGGCTTCCCTGAGAGGGTGATGAGTGAAGAAGTGGAAGCCAAAGCTGCAGTGGAGACTCTCAACATTAAGAGGTGCCAGTAATGTAGAATGTCTGCTGAGGACAGCTTCAGAAATTGAGCAGGGAAAAATAAAAAGAGTAGTCATGTGGATTATATAGGGCCACAGTTAAGCCATAGGGCCAAAAAAGCATTTAGTGATAACATCACGAGCCAGATGTAGGCTGGGGAGCTATAGGACTTATTTGCCCAGCCAGAGTTTAGTCTTGCTTTAGTCTATCCCTTCTTCCTATGCCACTGTTTTCCCCTTGCAGAATGGAAATACATACTAGGTGTCATTATATATATATATATATATATATATATATATATATATATATATATATATATATATATATATATATAACTTGCTTTATACTTTTTACAGAGACTCACAGAGTTTGTCTTGAGTCTTAGAGAAGACTTTGGACTTGGACTTTTGAACTGTACTAAAACTGTTAAAATTATAGGATTTTTGGAAATGGAGTATAAGTATCTTGTGTTGTGAAATGGGCATGAACTTTCAGGGGCCAGAGTCAGAATATTATGGTTTAGATATGTGGTATCCCCTAAAAGCTCATGTGTTAAACAATGCAAGAGGTAAAATGAGAATATGATAGGTAAAATCTAATCAATGACTTAATCCACTGATAAGGATTAACTGGATAGGAACCTTAGGTAGGCAAGATGTGATTGGATGAGGTGGGTCACTGGAAGTGTGCCTTTAAGGAGTACATTTTGTCTTTGGTAAGCAAAGCTCTCTCTGCTTCCTGTCATGCATGAACTGAGCTGTCTTCCTCCTCCATAATGTTCTGTATCACCTCAGATCCAGAGCTTTGAGTCATTCAATCATGGACTGAACCTCTGAAACCATAAGCCCAAATAAATGTTTTTTCTCTTCTATTTTTTTTTTTTTGTAAATATTGGCCACAGCAACACAAAAGCTGACAAAAAAATTATAGTGGTATAAAAATAGTTTTTTGCAGGGAAATGGATGGCACTAGAGCAGATTATGCTTAGTGAAGCTAGCCAATCCCTAAAAAACGAATACCAAATGTCTTCTTTGATATAATGAGAGCAACTAAGAACAGAGCAGGGAGGAAGAGCAGGAAGAAAAGATTAACATTAAACAGATACATGAGGTGGGATGGAAAGGGAGAGAAAAGGGAAATTGCATGGTAATGGAGGGAGACCCTCATTGTTATACAAAATTACATATAAGAGGTTGTGAGGGGAATGGGAAAATAAACAAGGAGAGATATGAATTACAGTGGATGGGGTAGAGAGAGAAGATGGGAGGGGAGGGAGGGGGGATGGTAGAGGATAGGAAAGGTAGCAGAATACAACAGTTACTAATAGGGCATTATGTAAAAATGTGGATGTGTAACCGATGTGATTCTGCAATCTGTATTTGGGGTAAAATTGGGAGTTCATAACCAACTTGAATCTAATGTATGAAATATGATATGTCAAGAGCTTTATAATGTTTTGAACAACCAATAAAAAAAAATTTAAAAAAAAAAAATAAAATAAAATAAAAATGAAGAAGAGGAAGTCAGCAAACCAGTTCCTTGATACCATTTGGTCAAGAAAAGAAAATCTGAATATCTGTTTTTTTTAAAAAAAAAAAAAAATAGTTTTGTCATTAGAGGACTTCTTTTTCATCTTATTGTACAATTTATGTATTCACATTCCTTCCTCAGATTTCTTCATCATTCTATCAATTCACTTGTTGAACGAGCTGTTATTTTTATAAATATCCCTCTCATACTATTACCCATTTTATGCTGTATCTTTATGTGTGTGTGTGTGTGTGTGTGTGTGCATGCACGTGCATGTGAGATTGGGGACTGAACCCAGAACCTTGCACATATTAAAAATGCACTCTATCACTGAGCTACAATGTTAGTCCCACATTATATCTTGAAAATTAAGTCAGGTCATGGAATTTACATGTTATTTAGAATATTTTCCATAAAACATCTTAACTATTCCTCAGCTGGAGTGATTGTTAGGGTATAAAAGAAAGGAATAAACATCTATAGAGCATTTTAAATCAAAATTTTAAATCTAGAGCAAATCCAAGTTATGTAAGAGCTTCTATTTCTTCTAATATTTCAGTGTAAAAAAGCAACTTAGTGTAGTAGAAAGGCTCACAGATTTTGAGTTATAAGTATTTGAGTTTAGCTTCTGAATATTCAATTCACTAGTTGCTTAAAATTTGACCTTCCCATCTAGAAATGAGAAAAATAATGGCAACTGCCTCCTCAGGTTATTGTCAGCATTCAATGTAATGATGGATTTGATATAACTCAACCTACAATAATTTATATCAAACATTATTATTAATAGTATTGATAATCAAGTTAGCAATAGTATTAATAATAAAAGAAGTGCAATATTTCTGAAAATGTAAGCTTATTATTTATTTATTTTTAGCATCTTTTAGTTTCTTTCATTTTTACATGTGTAGAATTTGATGCCACGTTATTAGGTCCTAAGAAAAATTTGGAGCAATCAAATTTGCACTACAATTCCCATGGGTAAAACCCTCTTTGAATGAAATCATTCTATCAAAATACACCATATGAATACAATTTTTTTTCTGCATGTTTTTATTGGCTGTGTGCAATTCAAAATTGAACTGTTTTTATCCTTGATTCAGGATTTGCCACATTTGCAAAAATTATTTATTTTAACTAAATTTAAGTTTATCATGATCGTTGACAGTTGTCAACAAGAAAAATCTTGCCCGTGTAATTCAACAATCAAAATCACATTAAAATATACAATAGTTATTATGAAATGGTTTTGCCTAGACTGTGATTACATAGCCAAGCTCATCATTTTCTTTTGAAATACAGAGCCTAGGTAATTGATATTTGTGATAAAGAAAACGTAGCCCACAATTGCATAAGCCCTTTTGTGTCTCTTGTGGAATACTTTTTATGTTTGCATTGGTATGAGGTAAGTGTTTGACATTATCTTCATGAGTGTAGGGCATCACATTTATTATCTTGACACACTATTAGTTTAGAATTGGATGGTTTTAATACCCAATTTACAAAAAAGCCCTTTTATTCTACTGTTTCTCTAATTATAGGAAATATGGCTTTTCTAGAACAAAATAAAAAAAGAATATCATCCAAGGTGAAGGCAAAGAATTCTGTAATTGTAACTTTTATATCAGTTTTACTGGTCAGCCAGAGTGCAAGGAAACTGTTAACATCCTCAACAACCATAAAGGAAATCCATAGTCATTTAAAGACTTCAAAGTCACTATACAACAAACAAATCCTGTTCATTGAATCTGGCTATGATTGTCTTTGTATAGAAAATGTTCTTAACAGAATAATCTATTTTATAAAAGTAACATTTTGCAAATAACTTCATTGTTATGTGGACCTAGCTATGAAGTAAGCCCAAAGATTCCATTAATTGTAAAAACAGTTTATGAAAATATTTATATAACTTAGACATCCATATTATTTTCTTTCTAAATGCCATATTTTGTGCTTTAGAACTTTGAGCAATGCTGGCAGCTGGAAGTTTGCAGGGGCCCCAGCAAACTTCCAGCTGCCAGCAAAGCAAGGCTTGTGATTATTTTCAGAGTGAGAGTATAGTTCACCTTCCTCTGTTTCTTGGTCATTTATTGTATATGAATGTTTATAGAGTACATCTTCAATCTATCTCACCAAATTCTTGATTTTGCTTTTGATTGTTCAAAATAAATATTAATGAATGAATTACTTGAACTTGAAGTTTTAAACATTTTGTGAGGGAACAAAGTATAGAATTAAATAATTTGGATTGAATGTTAAGACCTAGGTCTGTTTATTAATAGTAAATTAAAATTGGTAAATGTAAAATAATACTGATTAGACAGCAACATATTTTCAATGTATGTGCCAGTGAATACAGAATATATTTTGAAGTTTCACTATTTATAGTATTATAAGATATTATTTGTTTTTTTATGATATTATAGTTTCTTTCCCATTTTGCTAAGTAAACATCATAGTGTAATTCTGATTAGTGTTCATACATGTTCCATAAGGTAATTAAAGTTTCCAGGCCACATCACAATTTCTACCACAATTAATGGATTTGGGGTAGATTTCAAAATTCTTATGCAATGTGACATTATTCTATGCATTGAAACAAAGACAATAGCAGCCCTTTCGAACCATTCTCATACTGCTTAGATTTTTAGATGGTACACAAATGCAGCAGATGTCTATGATAATTGGCTATTGGGAAAAATAAAAGATTATGAACAACCATTGTAGTAGAGAAAGTTCTGGCTCACACTTGTCTGATTTTTGTAGCTCTCTATAGAATTCTACTGAGATTTATATCCCTTGTTCTCTGTTCCTGTTATAGAACTTGCAGTATACAACTCAAATGGACAGATCTAAAAAATAAATGATGATCTATCACTGTCTCTCTTCTCTCTCTCCCCTTCATACACACATTCACAAGGTTTTCTCAAAAATATCAACAGTATAGAGAATATATGACCCATAAATCACTGATATCACTAGCAAATAGGAGGATTCTAAATACAGTTTTTAAATTGGTTATTATGAATCATTGCACATAATAAATTATAACAATATCTGAAGATACTAGGACAGAAGAAATTTTTTCTTATAATATCTTTATACTCATTACTTAACCATCACGTTTTTCTGTTTCAGTTTTTTACTATATTACCATCAGGTTTTTATATATTTGCACATGTAGAATGCAAAATATTTTCTATTTTTTGTAATTTATAAAAGAAACCTGTACACTTTGTTGAAGCTTGGCCTTTTAAATTATAATTAATGTCTATACAACTTTCAAATGATGTTACCTGATGGTAATTTACTCAGCAAATAGAATATGTTTGTTTGTTTTTTGGCACTAGGAATTGAACTTTACCATTTAACATAAGCACTTAACCACTGAACCACATCCCCAGCCATTTTTTATATTTTATTTAGAAACAGGTTCTCACTAAATTGCTTTAGGGCTTTGCTACACTGCTGAGGCTGGCTTTGAACTTGCAATCCTCCTACCTCAGCCTCCAGAGCCACTGTGATTACAGACATGTGCCACTGCACCCACCATAACACAGGAATTTAATATTGCATATTTAACTTGTACATATACATATATTTACTAGAAACAAAGAGTTAGAAATATTCAACATTACCTTGAGGATAACTAATGACTACCAGAATTATATTGTCCAGAATCATATGTAATATTGTTCAAGTGGAAGGTGCCTATACCAAGTAAGTATGATGAAAAACACAACAGTAAAAGCCAGAAAACAAACAAAAAACACACCAATGTTTATTCTGTAATTGCTATGTACTTTCTATTCATTACTTCAAATAATTCAAAATAATAAGGGAAAATGGATATTTTTGTCTTTATTTTACATATGATGAAACCGAGGCTAAAATGGGTTAAGTGTAATACAAGAATATAGAAAAAGAATCTGAGCTTAATCATAGAGACATGGATATTGTCTATGATTTTATGAAGTCATTAAATCTTTACTGTAATTTGATCAAGTTTATTCTCATACCAGTACAAACATATATGATACATCATATAAACAAGAAACTCTAAAAATAGTTTCTGACAAAGAAAAGTACTTACATTAGTTGTTTCCAAGGTAACAATATTAATTCAATTGCTAGCACAAAACTATTAATAATAATACTATTAATAGAATGAATAAGGCATATTGTAAAAGGAATATTGTCATTCTAAGGATAAAAGAATGACAAAGATTATGGAATTATCTTAAAATCAAATAATGATAGGAACCCTGAAATGATGAATGACATATTCATTAATATTGTTTTACTTTAGTAAAAGTTTCAGCTTGCTGTTAGTGGTTTTATGTCCTTTAGATTTGAAATAGGACTTATTTTAATTCCCAGATAGCCTATTCATTAGAAAGATATTAACTTAAAATTTACAAAATGTTTATATCTACTTCATTTAATTGTTGAATAATGATATTATTGTTCCTAGGTTATCTGCTGGCTTAAGCAAGAAACTAACCAATTAACAATCAAGTGCATTTTAATAAACAAATACTTCATAAAGATTTCATTGTGGAAAAGCCTCTTTTATCATTTAATTCTGTCAATTATGCTTATGTGAACAAAATAAAAGATTTTTAAAAAATGGAAATTAGGTCTTAAATAGACTCAAAATTATGAAGTATTATAAAAACTAAGCTGAAAAGCTAGCAGGCTGTGATTTTTTTTTCTGCTATTATATTACTTAAGCTCATATTGAAACTGTTTTAGGACCAGAAAGATGGGTAACCCTAGTAAATTTGTCATTTACCTCTCATTATAAGCTAAATAAGGAAACAATAAATCCACAGATCCATGTAGGATCCTGGCTTTCATGCATATTTCTTCAATGGTGACCTGGTGAGACCCTGTAAAGGATGGTGTTCTGTGTTTATCTTGGGGTCTCATATATTCTCATTAAATTTTAGACATTGATATTCTACTATGAATACAGATGTGTGCCTCTAAAGAACAGAGGTTAGTAATCACTTATTAAGACTACCTCCCCCATTACATTCAGCATCATCAGACACACCCTGTTTTCCTACTTTTAAAAGTGTCAAATTCATTTCTGGTACATATGTAGATATCTTTCAATTTCAGTAATAGAAATGAAATGGGATATTTTCATACATTTCAGTTTTTTCTAGGATTTAATAAAATACTTATTGTCAATCTAGGACAAACTAATTATGTTAAAAATAAAACTCAATCATTATTTCAGATAGTATATTTAGGTCATGATCTAATCTCTGTTCATATATTCTGTAGTTCTTTTTTTATTATTTATTTTAATTAGTTATACATGACAGTAGAATACATTTATGCACTTTGATATATCATACATAGATGGGATATAATTTCTCCTTTTTCTGAGTGTATATGTTGCAGAATCATATTGGTCATGCAGCCACAGAAATACATTCAGTAATAATGTCTGTTTCATTCTACTATCTGTATTTCTTTATTAAAATTATCTTGAGAATAGTGATTAGTTTGTTTCTACTTTAATCTGTTATGTTAGAGTGAGACTGGCTTCTAAATGATGGAGCATAAGAAAAAAATCCTTCATATACTTTTGTGACAAGTTGAAGTGTGACATTTTTAGCACTGTTAAGGGTTTTGACAACCTGTGCTAAAGTTATTATTGCCTTCAGTGCCTTGGCTAGAGTGCTCAGGTCATGCATGAGGCCACTCTAGGGTACACACTTTCCTGCTTAAACAACAACCTGTTGCTGGAAGGCAATAAGTTAATTTGGTGCTGCCCACAGTACTTATAATTCAACTTGGCAATCCCTTGCTGAAGTGTCAATAGAGTGAACAATCTGACTTCAGAGGGCAGATAAATTTACCTCCATTTATAGCTTTAGAACTTCACAGCACTTTGCAGAATTATTGAAGTAACTTGGTGACATTCTTATGTTTTTCTTTAAAGGCCTTTAGGTAACCTAAAGATAGAATATACTGACTAATGTTTATATAAAATATATGACAGAGTTAAGATACTAATATAGAGAAGATAACAATGTAGCACATAATAATATTATCATCATCACTTTGAGTGCTGTTATTAATATATTGCAGTTCTTTGCAACAAAGGGGTATCCAGCTGGGAAGGACAGAACTGAATAACTGACAATTTAAGAAAATGGTTTTCTACATTGACAATTTTGGTAGCATTAGATGGCTAAGAATTCTAGAAGTAACAATATTCTTATTTACAGTGCATTCTCTGTTGTTAAATCAAATAAATGAAAACAGAAAGGAACCCTTATTGTTTTCATAGGTATTATACATTACAAAAGCAGTAAGCTATATGTTGCTGGGTATTAAAATCAGAGTCTCGAGAATTCTAGGGAAGTACTTTACCACTGAGCAGCATCCTCAACCTAAAATTTAAGGTTTAAAATAGTGTCTCTAGGGGCTGGGGTTGTGGCTCAGTGGTAGAGCACTTGCCTAGCACATGCAAGGCCCTGGGTTCAATCCTCAGAACCACATAAAAATAAATAAACAACAAAAAAATAGGCATTGTGTCCAACTACACCTAAAAAATAAATATTAAAAAAATGAATAAAATAAACATATTGTGTCCAACTATAACTAAAAAAATAGTGTCTCTATAGTAAAATAATCGTATCAAGGAAAACAACACTTTAATAAGTAAATTTTAAGAAACCCATCATTACAATTTAAGTAGCAAATTTTATTTTAAATCATGGCTTACACAAAATAATAGAAAAAAAAAAACTGGCCATTTTCTCATCTTGTTTCAGTTTATTTCCTGTGAATATATAATGCAGATTATAACACCACCCTGAGTAGCCTTATAGCTATGGCAAATGCCACAGTCAGCAAAACCCTGACTTCTACTTTATTAACAATTTGATTCAGCAGACAAAGCCTGTCTCACCCTCCAATGCATCCCTTAATCTAGTACCTCCTCCCATGCACAAAGCCGTCTTATATTAAGTTTTATGCACTGCTTTCAAATTTTCCTGAGCTCCATTTCCCCGTAGAAACTGAGGTGTTCCCACAATGTCCACTGTATTCTGTTGCTTCTAAGAGAAATTAATCCCACGTTGTAATGGTTGATGATATTGAATCATATTATCTCTTTCAGGTATCAATGAGCTAAAGCAAAAGAAAAATTACTATGGCAATCTATTTCTACATAATAAATCACTTCAAAACTTAGTGGCTAAAAGAACATTAGTTATTGAGTTATATCTCACAGTATCTATGGGTTAGAAATTTAGATAGGGCTAAGCTGGGCAGTTCTGCCTTGGTAGTGTCTTCTGTGCTTGCTTTCAGTTGACTAGAGCTGTAAAGGCAGGTGGCTGTTAACATGCTGCTCATGTCAATTTCAGGTCTTTGTATGTGGAGGAGTTTGGACTTCCTTGCAGAGTGCCAGCCTCAGTGTCATTAGATTTCTCAGAGGGAGCTGAAAGATCCAAAATGATTACCAGCAGAGAAGCTGGTGAAAGTATATAGCACTTTTAAGACCAGGAATTGGAATTCATGTAGCATAATTTCTGCTATATTATTTTTAGAAAAAGCAGGCACAAAGTCTCACTGAGATTTAAGGGGAGGGAATACATACTCTTCCTCCTCATGGTAGAGTGACAAGTTTCTAGGATAACATGAAGGAGAAGAGATATCTTTCTAGCCATTTTGGAAAGTAAAATCTGCCAATTAGTAATAAGGACATGTTTTGTCCTTCTTTCTGTTATTCTCTAACAGACTATTTTCTTTTTTTAATATTTATTTATTTATTTTAGTTTTAGGTGGATATAATATCTTTATTTTATTTTTATGTGGTGCTGAGGATTGAACCCAGTGCCTCACAGGTGCTAAGTGAGTACTCTACCACTTGAGCCACAAACCCAGCCCCACCTGAGACTCTTTTCAAGTATTTTAAATCAAAATTAATATATAATGTAAAATAAAATGATAGGGAAATTGATTGAGTGACACTTAAGAGTCTTAATTTTTTATCCCTGGGAGAATTCCTAAAAATATGTAAATTTGGATTTGATTTTGCCATAATCAATGAAGACATTTTTAGCTATATCAATATAAGAAAAATAAGAATCTATTTCAAAAGTACAGAAAAATTATGAAAATTTTTAAAAATACGAAACTTTCCTCTTACCATTTGCAAATGTAATACAGTGAAGAGAGGCAAAACATTCCAATATCAGTCTTCTCAGGTATTAGTTCTAATGGTGTCATAAACTAAAGCATACATATTGCATACATCTTTAGGTCATAATTACATGATTCAAAAGCCATATCTTCAGAAAATTATTATAGTGTAGAAATAAGGATATTAATATGGGACCTAAAAATCTTACATTGGAGGGCCTGAGGATAGGCTTAAAAACCCTTTAACATCTTGAGAGTTTGAACTATATATAATGATTCAAAAATCATCTGTTATAAACAATCTTATATTGATCTATTTTGAGGTTTTACCATCTTCAATTGGTATCAAATTTTTTTGATTTGTCACTTGCATTTGAACTGTCCAATTGACTACATATTGAGCTATATTCTGAAACATTAAGGAGGTTTATTAAAAGGAATTCTAAAAAGGCTTATTTTAGATTACCTCCTAAGGTTCAATATTCTTTTTGTTACTGAAGATAATAACACATATTATCTAAGAAATGATAATTGTCATTCTGAAAAGAAATAATTGACTTCACCATTTTACTTTTGGTCTAGCAGCATTTGATCTTGATTCTTTGTTTTTTAATTAAGTTATTTCAAACTTTCCCTAGTGTACACTCGATATTAGAAAAATGGGAATATTTGAATGACACTAGCTTATATTATCAAAAGATATTTTGATTCTCCTTGGGGAACATTCTTTCCAGTGGAAAGGTGTTTTCTTTTGAGCAACTAATGGTATTGGTAATTAAGATGTAAATGAGATCAGACCTATGAATATTTCTTCCACAGAAGTATAAAATAAAATCTCAGATATATAACTTAGATGATTATGGAATTGTTTACTTAGATTGCTCAATTTTTAAAGTTTTTATAAGCCAAGATACTTTAAAGTAAAACTTACATTTAAATAAATGAAGTAATAAATCATTTACAACTTCTATCTCTTGCCAAGTTTGAATACCAGGGAATTGATTTGCCATCTGTTCCAAATAACAAACAAATACAAAATGCATATGAAATAATTATTCTGAAGATATTATACCTGAATGTGTAAGGATCCTGGTAATTCATAAATGAAAACAAGGTGATACCTACTATTTCCTTAGTTTGTTGTTAGGATAAAATTTCTAGCCTGTATCACAGAAAGGAAGCCCAAGAATAGCACAGTTGACTCTTGAAGTCAGTTCCACTGGAACCGTATATTTAGGGAGGTCAAAATTGTCAGGACACCATGTCAATAACTAGAGGGGAATTTATGGCATAAAAATCCAATGTCAGAAAATAAGAAAGGTCTGAAGTTAGCTAAATTTTCACAGTAAGAAAATAGAGAACAAAAGAAAACCAAGGTAATGGGGGGGGGAGTAATAAAAGCATGAATCAATGTAATGAAAAGTAAAAAAAAAACAATGAAGAAAATCAGTGAAACCAAAAACTTGTTCTTAGAGAAGAATAATAAATTCAATTAAAGTTTGCCTAAACTAATTAGAAGAAAGAGAGAGAAGGAAAAAATTACTATTAGTAATGAAAAAAGTGATATCAGTCCAAAGTATATAGACATTATATGTATAAAAGAAAAGTATTACTGTCCATACCTTATACATTTGACAAATTTTATGAAATGTGCAAAGTACATTAAAACAAAACCACCAAAGACCACTTGGAAAAGAAACTGAGTAACTCTATACCAATTAGAAAGAAATTTAATTCATAGTTAAATTTTCTCACAAAGAATACTCTAAGCCCAGATGGCTTTACTAGGAAATCCCACGAAATATTTAAGAGCTAAATAAGATGAATTCTATACAGACTGAGAAAATTAAAGAGTAGGGACTATATCCTAACTCAGTCTTTAAGGCTGTAATTACTCCAAAACCATCAATAGAAACAAATGTTGGAAAACAAGAAAATTGGCACACTAATAACCTTCATAAACATTGATGAAAAAATATTTTTTATCATCTTGTCTATACTGATACTTGCTTGTTAAATTAACTTTTCTTTTCTTTTCTTCTTTGAAATTAAGAATTGAAACCAAGGTCGTTTTGCCACTAAGCTACTTCCCAGATGCTCCCTTTCTCCCACCTGAGACATGGTCTCCCTGAGTCCCTGGGGTTGAGCTTGAACTCATGATTCTTCTGCCTCAGCCTCCTAAATTGTCAGGATTAACTGTGTGAGCCATCACACCAAGCTAATATTTTGTGTTTTTTAAAGTTATAACTGATAAAGATTGTATACTTACAGTGTACAACATGATGCTTTTACACATGTATACATCATGAAATAATAAATACAGCTAGTTAATATAACTATCATCTGACATCCATATATTTTTAGTGATGAGAAGACTTAAGATTTACACTTTTAACAATTCTCAAGAACAAAATACATTATTATGAACTATAGTCACTATGCCATGCAAATCTCCAGAACTTATTTCTCCTGTTTAACTGAAATTTTGTACCCTTTGATCAATATCTTTCCATTCTTCCCTTCCTGTCTCTGTCCCTGGCAAACACAATTCTACTCATAGCTTCTATGAATTCACCTTATTTAGATTCCACATAAAACTGAGAACATGTCATATTTATATTTCTGTGCCTGTTTAATTTCATTTACTCTAATGTCCTCCAAAACTGGTTCTGTTTTTCGTACTTCCCCCCATCATATTCC
Source organism: Marmota monax (assembly GCF_021218885.2). Classification (NCBI taxonomy): domain Eukaryota; kingdom Metazoa; phylum Chordata; class Mammalia; order Rodentia; family Sciuridae; genus Marmota; species Marmota monax. The sequence continues at coordinate 3,449,339 of NW_026695065.1, forward strand.
TTGAACTTTAAAAATGTTTCTTTACATATTATATTTAATAGTGGGAATAATTTTTATATATTATTATGTTCATAATTTGGTGAATTGAGATGAAAATATCTTAATAAAAGTTTAGTGAATATATTTGACAATATAGGAGATGGATTCTATCTTGTGAACCAGTGATTTCTTAGGATAGTGAGATTGATTTAACATTCTAAAATCAATCAGTGCAATTCATAATATTAATAGACTAAAAAAAGGAAATTAATATGGGAATCTCAATAAATGTGGGAAACTAATACGACAGAAATCAACAATCATTTGTTATGGGAACTCTCAGCAGACTAGGAATACAAGAGAAAATTTATAAACAAAGGTAGTTTCTGAAAAACTTTTGGCTATCAACATACTAAATTATGAAAGAATACATGCTTTCTTCCTGGGATCAGGAACTAGGCAAAAATGTCCTTTCACAACATTACTATTCAATATATTCTGAAGCTATTAGTCATTGTTAATAGTGACAAACAGAAATATTGGAAAAGGAAGAAGTACAGTACTTTTCACAGATGATGCAAATCACTGTAGAAAATGCTGCAGAATATCAAATACAAAAGTTGCTACAAGTTATGAGTGACTTTTTCAGGGTTGTAGGATACCAGTGAAGGAACAAAAATAACAAACATATTTGAAAAATAATATTGTGACTGAGTTAAAGTGCCTATGTTAAAGATGTATTAATGTTGCTATGATCAATATTGTGTGGTTTTGGGTAGAAGGTAGACAAATAGATAAGTGGAATAGAAAACAGAGTCCTGAAATAGAATATATGTACACACACACAGACACACATATAATCATATATATATATATGATTTTTTTTCTTAAATGCACAGAAGCAATCCTGTCGATGAGTTGTAGTTTTGCCAATACATGGTACTAAATTGTGTGTGTGTGTGTGTGTGTGTTACTGAGGACTGAACCCAGGGCCTTGTGCATGTGAGGCAAGCACCCTACCAACTAAGCTACCAGCCTCACTAAAACTTTTGATATCCACATCTGAAAGAATCAACTTCAATTCATGTCTCACACCATATAAAATGCACAAAATTTAAATGAATCATAAAGTTAAATGTAAAACAGAAACCTATGACCTTTTCATAAGAAAATATGTGAGAATATCTTTCTAATAATAGGCATTCAAGAACTAGTATTTTCTTGCATAATTAATTATGATACATTCCTAAACTAGGGTTTCCATTCATGACTTAATATCTAAAATTATAGACTATTTAAAAATGTTCTATTAATTTAGTTACAGTGAAATTACTACCATTTCCAAATAAACTTCTGAATATTTAAGACCTATGGTTACTTAAACTTCTTGGAAAAAATGAAATTAATATTCATTTTAATAAGACTTATGTAAACAAAAAAATAAAAAAATAAAGCTGCCACAGTGGAGCACATCTGTAATCACAGAGGCTCAGGAGGCTGAGACAGGAGGATCGTGAGTTCAAAACCAGCCTCAGCAATGGTGAGGCACTAAACAACTCAGTGAGACCCTGTCTCTAAATAAAATATAAAATAGGTCTGGGGATGTGGCTCAGTGGTCCAGTGCCCCTGAGTTCAAACTCTGGTACCAAAAAAAAAAGAAAGAAAGTAAATGCTTTTCTTTTCATTTCCCTTCTCAAAAGTATTTATTTTTGGTATCACAGGACAACTTTATTGTTGAGAAAATTTGAGTTGTACTTTTGCCTTATTTTCCTAAATGTGTGAGTGTGTGAGTGTGTGAGTGTACACCTGTGTGCATGCATAACATGATAACATGTGTCTCTTAAATGTAAAGGTTCCAAATGCTTAAGAAGAACATAAGATAAGGGGTCTCTGGATGTTTGAGTCCCTTTGTTTCTTAAAGTATTGCTGTTGCCATTACTGATACATTTTTATTTTTTTAATAAAGGAACATAAATCAATAACAACAATTATAATTATTGGCTTTGATTTACAAATATGTCTTGACAGGCTCTAAAAGTAAACATTATAATCTATCCTTATCATAAGTTTTTTTACAAAATACAGTATTTATTCATTGGCAGCGAATTGATTGAGTAGACCAATGCTTCTCAAACCGTCATTCTTATAACATCAGCAGCAGAATATAGCATCTGATTGAAAATACACATTCTCAAATTCTACCCCAGACCTAAAAAAACTCAGTTATGAACCCCAACAATCAAAGTTTGAGAGACTTCCTAATTATTCTGATCCAAATTAAAGTTGAGAAAAATGTTGAGAACTTGAAGTAGATCAAGTGGAAAATCAACAACTTGGCTGTGTTTCTGGGCACTGAGAGTTGTTATCCAATTAAAAGAGTGTCACATTAATCCTAGAGCAAGAATTAGTGAGGGTAGAAACAACAGTGCAACATAGATATGTGGGGCTTTTGTTTAAAACTACTAGAGTCTCATGCCCACCTCACTATGAATTAGTGATAAGAACTTAAAAACGTTATATAAAATTTCTTTCTTTATTTTTTTGGTACCAGGGTTGAACTCAGGGGCATTTGACTGTTGAGCCACATCTCCAGCTCTATTTTGTATTTTATTTAGAGATGGGGTCTCACTGAGTTGAGGCTGGCTTTGAACTCACAATCCTCTAGCCTCAGCCTCCGGAGCTGCTGGGATTACATCATGCGCCACTACACCTGGCTAATTTATTTAAAAATTCTATTTTATTTCATGGCTTGTATTTCATGGCTCTAAAATGAACAAGATGATAGTGGCACCTGATAAAAAGTACTATGAGGATTAGAACTGTTGGAGTTGCAGAAAATTTAAATCTAAGAAACTGCATGAGAAGATGTTTTGTTTTTGCTTTTATTGTGATTTCTGTTGTAGAGCTGTTAATAAATGTCTATATATTGGTTATGGAATGATTAAATCATTCATACATGTTTGCATTAAAGAACTGTTTTATTAAAAAAAACCTCAATTTCCAAAAAATTGATTTGGAAGTCATTTTTTAATATTTGGAAATTCACTTCAAGTGAACTTTCTGGTGTATGGTCCTGTGCAATAACATAAGCAAAAAACTCACTTTGAGACATTTTTTGAGGGAAGATAGGAAAAGAGCAGACTTTTGTGGTCTGAATAAAAATGGTAGCCAGCCAGTACAGATTACTAGTTTATCAGGTCATAATTTGCCCAATTTTGTTTAAATACATTCTGTTCCATTCAGTTTTTGGTAATTTAGTATTTACAAATTATTTTGGATATTTACAAAATGTAAAATTCAGTTAAGTGAGACACATTTATTAACATCTTTAATGATGGAAGAAACAGAGTACTTTATCTTCATAGAAAACAAGCAAATTTTCACTAGTGTTAAAGGTTCCAGTTGGAATCTACTACTGTAACTTTGTGCTTTTTTAAATTCAGCTGCCTTGGACAGCTTCCATTTGTATCTGAGGCACTGAAAATAACATTTGCTTTCAGACTATTTTGTTCTGCCTCTTGGGGTCAGGGATTTAGGGTCAATCAGTTGCAAGTTAGGAGAAAGTAAAATTTACTCAATCCATTCCTGACATGCTATAACCCTTCATTTCTTTGTTGAAGACGAGAAATTATTTTCCAACATTGGATTCATGTAACCACCTTGATTATATGTGAAATCAATTTTTTGTAGCCCAAGGCATACAAATAACTATTTTCAATTCTAAATGAGTACCAAAATCCATAATTTTAGACCTCAATTGACTCTTAATCCAACATGACAGATTGGTTTTATATTTGTTTCACTTGTAGGTAGCTTCTTATGTTTAAATCATACTTCCATTTATAATCAGGAAACTAACAGTAATGTGCTCCAGGCTTTGATTACTGAAAGTTATCTGAAAATAAGTGAAAATCAAGGCATTTGTAGGAAATTGAAATCTATTCATTTTGAGCTGGCTTTGCATGCTTTCACATGTTTTCCAATCCATTGTTGCACTAGAAGCAACCAAATGATAACAAATCTTGAGAGTGAAAATGAGCTCCTCTCTAATCTGCAAGTATCAGATCAATAATGTTCCATCTGTTAATGGAGCAGGCCAACACTCTTGAGCTTTACAAACTGTGTGAAAATCACACTTACAATAAGAAAGCATCTACTAGAAACATTGTACAGAAAAGTTTCTTTAAATGTACTTTGTTGGTGAGGCTGAGACTTTACTATAATGAGGTCATTTATTTATAGCCAGTATCTTTTAAATGTTTGTGTGTGTGTGTGTGTGTGTGTAGCTAGACAGATAAGGGTTATGGGGGTGTGTTTATAAAATATTTGCAGTTCAATTCACATTTGCAATTGAATTCCTGAATACTTAAAATTAACAGTTAATATCTAACTTCTTTTTTTATTAAATATTTAAGTTTTATCTTAACTGATCTCTATATGTACAGTTGGTGGCAGAAAAATAAGCTTAGACTTCCCATGTATAGTGGGTCCAGTAGTGATCATATTAGCAAATCTGTAAGTTTTCATTTACAAATTAATTAGTTATATTTTAAGCTTGTGTAGGTAACACCACAGGAGATAATTATCTTAGTGATTATCTTAGTGATTTTGCTTCTGGTCATTATATTACAGTAATAAGGTAACTGTCATCTACATGTTAGTCACAATTATATAATAACAACTACTATCAGAAAATATTTTGATTAATTCTTATACTATTTCTAACATGCAGGAAGTTTTTTTTTTTTTTATTGGATCTGTCAAGAATATACACACACAAATTTATTTGGAAAAAAGGTACCTTTGAGGTCAAATAAAATTGAATCTTGTGTTTCAAATCTTTGGAAGATTTCATTTCTACACTAAAATAGTTAACATTTATCAAATAAACCATGGGTACTCCATGATTCTGAAGTAATTACACTAATAACCTTATGTACGTTAAAAATATTGCCAAAGTATTTTATTAATAATTGTTCATATTATCTTGACCTTGTAAATATAAAAATATAAAGTTCAACAACATAAGAATATTTTACACTAAATTAAATAACATATTCCCCATGCATTTTTTCTTTGTTTTTTTTTTTTTTGGTAAGTCTTGAATTTGTTGACTTTTGCCATGTATGATGTAATGAAAACTGTATGCTGTACCAATATTCTACCTCAAATTCTCTCAAAATTTTTAAAGTTCTCATTTATCACATTTAACAGATGCACAATGCATGAACAAGTTTATCAACATATCTCTTTGCACTTGAGTCTCTTATAGTAAAATTTTGAGCCAATTAGTTCCTAGCAAAGTGTTCAACATAAATCAACTCAGAGCCTGAGTGCATATTAACTCAAGTCCACCAAATATACATGCAACACACGTTTTTGTATTTAGTTTCTTTTAATTTTTTCCTTTATTTCTTTTTTGGAGGAAAAGGAAAAAAGAAGGTTTATTGTTTTGCTAGCAAATTTTTTCCTAGAGGTGGAGTCTGCCCATCAGCAGGAATAGGAAGCTTTTAAAGAGTTGACTCAAAGGCTACATTCCATGAGTTCTCTGTTGGAGTTGTAATTCACTTGATAATTTGGGAGACAGTCATTTCTGAGATCTTCTGGTTTCATCCCCAAAGTTTGTTCCTATGGTGGGTGTGTACTCAGGGACAGATAACTCTGCCTGGCATGGGGAAGAAAGGTAATCATATTTTCTCTGAGATTAGGGAGGGGGAAGAGAGCAGGGAAGAACAAGGAGAGAGGAAGAGAAAGAAACATGCTCATTTAAAAAATAAGTTGTAGTGGCAGAGCAGCAAGGGTTATATTCAAAGCTTAAAGTGGACCACTGTTATATTTCCCTACTGTCACTTTCTACATTCCATACTATGGAAAAATGGGCTCCAAACTGCTTCCTGCTGAAAAGAGGCAAAGTTGGGGGAAGTAACCTTAACTTTTTGTTCTCTATCAGGTGGGACATGGAAAGTTAAGGACATGCAGCATGAGAGCAGTCCAGAGGTTCACAGTGGCAGATGGCACGTGGCTAGTCAAGGCATACAAAGGTCAGGGATTATGCTAAGACAGCAATAAAGACAGCAAAACATTAATATTTTGTAAATAATTAGAACAAAAACAATTAGTATTTCAGCCAGTCTCTGAAAATCATAAGGACAGTGACTCATAAACTTATCACTGAAAAACAGATCAAGTTCATCAATGTAGGAGTTTAGAAATATTTTTGTAGGTCTATGAAACCAGATTCAAAATATTTCAGAACAAATTTGTGACTCTTATGATTATTATTATTATGAAATCTCACATGCGAACCCTTCCTGTATAGCCTCCAGCTTTACTTTTGGTAGGGCTGACACCAGTGTACATTTTAAGTTACATTAACATTTTTTTTCTTATAAATGAACATGTAGTACGGTGCTTTTAGGCTGTGTTCTCCTTCCTGGTGTTTAAGACTAAGTTAGTGAAAACTGATCTTGTTCCTATCTTCTCTTAAGAGTCAGTTGAGATTCTTCAGACATTACTCTTAGGGACATATGTGAAGCCTCCTAGCTCTTTTAGCTTTCCTCTAGCAGTGGTGCCACTTTCCAGGATGGGTCAGAGTCTGGTTGACTATATATACCTCCTTTTGGAAGCATTAAGGACATTTCCATCTCCAACGACTCTCCTCTTTGCAGAATGTACACTGGTGGGCGTCTAGGGTCTTCTTGATCTCCCTGATCTGCAGAATGGGGGACTCACCAAAGTTGCAGGGTTCAAAGAGGGGTCCCATCATTCTCTGGGTCCTGGCTGAATGTAGAGGGCAAAAGCCAAAATGTTGATTGATTTTTCCTTGGTCCATTTACTTCCTTAACTTTGGTCACCAAGTCTTTTTATTTTTTTAAATATTTAATTTATTAATTATTATTTTTAGTTGTAGGTGGACACACTACCTTTATCTTGTTTATTTATTTATTTATTTATTTATTGGTGATGAGGATTGAACCCAGCACCTGACACATGCTAGATTAGTGCTCTACCACTGAGATACAACCCCAGCCCCAAATTTTTTATTTTAAACACCCTGCAAACTAGTTTCACCAATCTTAAAGAAGGAACAACAGGTTATAACTACAATATATATAATTTTACAGATATTAATTTTATATAATTTGGGTTAATATTAGTACTGGATGTCAGCATTATATATTCATGTTTGTTTGTTTTTAGAAGCAGTACCTCTGCAAAACACTAAGAGGCAATAGTTATAAAGTTTAAGAGGAAAATACAAAATTAACCGAGCAAAAACATATTCAGTTTGTATAATAGCTACTAACCAAGAAAAATGACTTTTATAATCTTGAACTTTTACCTAGTTATACATTATATTCGCTGTTTGTTTGAGATCATAGTAATCTTTGCAAAAAAATCAATCATTCGAACACAGCTTTAAATGAGCTCAAGTCTAACCTATTTTGGAGTCATTTTGATATGGGGTAGGTGGAGACAGAGCCTTATCTCAGGTAAGGTGGGGCTCTTTACAAATAACACAATACAATATTATATTTGAAACATGAATCTAAAAAAAAAAAAAGAAACATGAATCTAAGAAAGGATAAGAGAGCTTTTAACTTTTTTTGTGTGGAAAAAGAGACAAAATGCTTCCATATTTTACAATGTCACTTTTAAACAGATGAGCCTCTCCTTATTATGTTCCAACAATGCATTTATATTCCAATTCCAGTGTGAAGAGTAATACAAAATTTAATATAACTTATTTACAACAGGTTACTTTATACAGCTATAAAACATCAAATGACATGAATAAATGCCAAGCAAATTTGTTATTTTATACTAATCAAAGATTTTGCCACAGATAATTTTAGTTCAGATAACACCAACTTGGCAAAGTACTCTCCTAAGCTTTACATTTAACTAAGTTTAATTGCTAAAGCACAATTTAGAATACAGAGTATAAGGTAACAATAATTACAGGTCTGCATGTGTTAGCTAAAATTAAAGGATAACCTTAAATCTCTTATACATTTAGGAAACTGCTAATTGTCAGAAATTGACTTAGACAAAGCAAACAAATATAAAACAGGTCTTAGAATGATAGTATGGCTCTTTTGCCACATAAAATGTATAAAAGAGAGCACGTATTGAATATCTTGGCTGTAAACTTACATAAACTTTCAATTTACAAACTTTTAAATAACATTTAGACAAAGACAGATAAAATTTTCAGATGCATACATATACTTAGTCACATATATTTTGGGTGTCAACAGTATTATTATAACCTAAATAACAGTTGTTTATGTAAACAGTTACAAAGTGATCATTTAAAACTCTAAAACAGGTCCAAACCTAATTCCCTTTATATTTAGTTTCCCCAAGTAATAAAACCTAACAAATAGAGGAAAATGATCTCAATAGATAAGAGTAGATCAATGTTTCAGCCTTTGTTTCATATCAGTATATTAAAGTTCAAATAACTTTGTGCTAATTATAGTCAATTTAATCACAAACACAATGTTTTTTTTTTTTTTTTTTAGATTTACCTTGCAAAAACAGTCTGCAATTTAATTAAACATCCACAACTTAACATCCTTAGTTCTGTCCTCTTTCATCTGGGACTTTAGCCCAAGAATATTACTTTACCAGACAAAATACTTCCCCTTGCAGAAATATTTCTTTTACCTTCAAATTTCCTGAACTAAAATATATTTCCATATCTATAATTTCTTTTATTTCTTCTAGTTTTGGAATCTTTCTTAAATTAATATTCTGAAACAGTCCTTATGAATATTATTTGTGCATTTAATTTGCACAACAAATTTCATCATAGGAAAGGGTTAGACAATCCAGCATATACAAAAACTGTGCCTAATCTTTTTCCTTCCAGGTTGCATTCAAGGGATTGGAGAAAAGGATATTTTTAAGACTGACCTGTCTCTATTATCATTATCATAATGACATCAACTTTAAGTGAGTTCTCCATTGTCAATTTTACCCAGAGGCTCATTTTAGGTATTTTTCTTATACTAGGTATATTGATATGCAATGGAAGTGGCCCTGTTTATTCTTTCCTTTAGGTTTCTTTTAGATGCCTTTGCAGAGGCTACCTACAAAACACAGGTTGGCCTTAGTTTCTTTCTTACTCTTTTCTGGGTCCAGATATTTATTCTGCCAATCTTCCCAGGCATTTAGTTTGATGGTATACTATTATAGCAAAAATTGCCTTGCCCCAGTGATGAATATCCCTTGGCCAAATGGGGTGTCCCGTCAGAGCTTAAAAGGGGAGACTATTTCTGTCCCAAGGTAATAAACTGACAGTGTTGGAACCTACTGCCACATTCTTTGTGGTTGCCAGCTTCCACCCTCCATGGGCCAAAGAGGGTGGAAGGCAGGGAAGAGGCCAGGTTCTCTTTTGCCATTTATCATAGCCCAGGCAGCTTTTCTTTTTTTTTTCCCCCGAGTTTTGGGCTGATGTCCTTGACCACAGTGAGATGATCTCCAGCTGCCTGGGCCAGGATGAGAAACAGTGCTGGGAATGCCAGCACTGAGTTTAAAAGATTTAAGTCATTTTAACCCTTTCTTCTAGTGTCCTGCTATCCTTGCATACCAGAGGCAGTGCCTTTTGGCACTTTCATCTTAGTCCCTGATGGTTGAGACCCCTTATCATGCAACTTCATAAATACCTGTACACATAGAATCTCTTTCATACACTTTGCCCCTGAGACACCAACTTCATTGTAAAGATTGTATAATATAGAAAAACCATTTAAAGTTAAGATTTTGTTATAGAAAACCCTCTTTCTCTTAGACAAGCTTATCCCTATAGATGATCCATGCAGCCAAGATCTCTCTGATCAAGAAACTACTGGAAGATCAATGCAGCATGCCCATGTCTTAAAGGGCAGTAATAACAAACAAAAACAAAAACAAAAAACTGACAAGAGAGGATCACTGAAACCAGGGCTGACAGATAGGAACCTTTAAAACAGAAAGACCTACAGGTACATATTTCTTCCACTTTACTTTTGACACAGCAACTCCAACTGTAGGATTGTACAATAATCCAGAAAACTATTAAAAGTCAGATCATTACAGTAAAACACTATCATAGACGGCCCTTTCTTCAACTCATTTACCTCTGACAGACCAACTCCAATTGCAAGATTATACAAAAAAGAAGCATAAAGAGAGACAATTGGAGAAGAGCCCCAAAACCCTGGCTTACTGATGGGAACCTTTAAATTGACAGCCAAGATCTTTCTCAAGAGACTACCTATAGAAACGGGGCAATACTGGCCATGTCTTAAAAGGGGCAGTAGCAGATACAAATAAAACAGACAACCAGAGGGAATTTCCAAGTCCAAGGTCAACAAACAGATGAGAACCTAAAACAGATCAGAAAGGAGTACATATCCCTAGGTTCTTGAGTCCTACTTTACCATGACTCCTACAACAGAGGCACCACAGATGTCTCCACAAAGAGGGGCCAGATGTTCCCACAAAGAGGAACCATATGTGTGAAATCAAGGGTCTCGGTGTGCACACTGGGGAACTTACCAATGGCAAAAGTTGTCACTATTGAGTTCACTATCCTTTTTCTAAAAGTGGACCATGATAGAGCAACCTGTACTGTTCAGGGAGAGAAGGTAGGAGTTCCCCAAAGCAAAAGGAGATTCAGCAGCTGCTAGTGATCCCTCCATCCCTTCCTTTACTCACAGAAACAGCTCCTCTGGTTCTGCTGGAAGCAAATTCACCTGTATCCTAACTCTACTGCATTTGGCTCTTAACAAATTCCCAGAACCTTATATCCTCAGCATGAATGTGGGGTACCTTGGAAAGCCAAGCCTGCCCAAGAAAGCTGGAACAGGGTCTGCTCTCAGGTCCCATCTGCAGTGCCAAATTTGTTGCCTAAAGCTCAGTGCTTGTCCCTGATGCCAATCCAATAATGAGGAAACTGTTTTGAGAAAAAGGGGAAAGAAGGTATATTGTTTTGCTACCAAAGGATAAACACAGGGGACTACTGTCCCAAAGGCTGTGATTCTCTGGATTTGGTTTCTTATACTGCTATCTCCTAACTATTCCTATATATGAATGGGTTTTTAGATAAAAATATTTGATGTCCCACCCATAGTGACAGTGGGTTTCTCAAAAAACAGACATATAAAAGTATTAGCTGTTTCCAAAGTAATGCTTCTAATCCTATTTAAACTACAAAATTTTTGGCAGCAAATAATAGTACAATGTGTGATCTTTAGGTGATTGAAAGTGACTGGAGATATCTGGAACACTGAGGCCAGTTATGTTGCCAGGATGATGCAATTCATGCATTGAATTTTAGGATAGGCTGTCTGCATTGGTTAATTAGGCAACTCTCACATGCTTTACAAGATTCCAATGCTATATGCACTACTGGCATATTGATGAATTCTACAATTTCTCTTGTGAAGCAATTAGCCCTACTTGCTTATAGTAAATAATAAGTAAATATGTGCTCTTATTCCCTTTGGAAAGTTAATAGACTTCATATAGTTTCAGCCATCACATTAGTTTTACAGAGAATGCACTACATTGTTATCAACAACACTAGAGGAAGTTGTTTATGTGTATAGGTCATGCACTCATGCATGCAAACATTTATTGAATGTCTTCCATTTATTCATTTTTCTCAGTCCTGTAATACAGAGCTTAATGGAATAAGGTCCTAGTTGGAGTGAAGTTCATAGGTAATCAAGAAAGACATGACTACTTAAACATGTAATAAAATGTAAATAAATTGTGTAATAGTGATATTATGAGGGCCTAACAGGTAATTAAGGATTAAGTGATAAAATGTGTCTTACTAGTTAGATTTCTTGAGATCAATTAGTATAACCAGGTCATATTTCTGAAAGGGCTTCAATACTGGTAAATGTATAAAAGGTGGTGGTGATTTACTGTGGGCAAAATGAATACCTATATCTATTTATATCAACCATTTATGAGAGTGCTTACTATGTACAAAGAACCACACAAAGGAACAGAGATGTAATTGAAGACAAACAAGCACAGAAAAATCCCTTCAAGATATGAATATATAAATTAAATGTATACCCAAAAGATAAGGAAAATGTGGTTTTAAGAGTACAAAACGCTTGCCTAATGTCACTCAGTGTTTTGCACCCTCTTAGATCTATTTCCATACCTAAGTAACTAGAACAATTTTTTGCTTAGGCAATTTTCTTTATAAAAGTTTGGACATAAAAGACCTCTATTCACACAATCAAGATGTAATTCATTCTTTTAGGGCCTCAACCAAAATTCAAATCACCTTTTCAAATAAAACAATAGACCAGGTTGACAACCTTTTTACATAGAAGCCTCATATGCAACTAAGTACCATAAATAATCTATTATATAAATCTTTTTATTATTTTTAATTTTAGAAAGAGAGAAAGAGAAAGAGACTAGAAAGACAAAGGAGAGACAGATTAAATTCATATTTCATAATTAGGCAAATTAATAAATTTAATTTCTGCTGTTTCAGAGAATTCACCCTTAATTCTGTATTGATTTGATTAATGCATGCTGGAAAAGCAAAGTGTATTTGCAGCTGAGGGTGTTCCTTTTTTAAACTGAGTGATTCAATACTGGAGACTGAAAGAAGAAAAGTATCTACTCAAAATTAGGAGATTATACATACATTTTTTTTCTTTTACGAAATGTTGGAATATTAGAAGTACTCTATCATCTACTGATTTTTTTTTCTCTCTTGGGTTGGTTATTTATTTATTTATTTATTTATGTTGTACATTGCCATCTACAGCCATCAATTAGAGAAAATTCCATTCACTCATTGAGACCATAGCAGTAATTTTATATAACATGATATTCATCTTCAAATAACATTTAAAGACAAATAAAATCATGAAAAATGATCATAAATAAAATATACCCAATCACATCAAATTGTTAATTTGCATTTCTACCAATTACTCTACCATAAGTGGCTGGATCATGTTAGTTGATGTTCTAAACCATAGGTGTCAAAACTAAGTTTGAAGTGTGTAGTTTGCTTACTCTCTATTCCTAATCACTGCTTGGTGGATTAAAGCTACACAAATGAATTTACTGACTTTGGCAAATATTCAAAATAAAATGTATAAAAATAATCAAGAGTTATATTATTCTATTTCTCTTTTCAGATAGATTATTGCATTACTTCTATCATATGCTCTTCAATTGCTGATTTGAATCATTTTCTTTGATAAATTGTTGACCAACTAAGAGAATGTTTATAATTAAATTGACTTTTATTTAATCAGAATCATGATGAAGACTGCTAAAATTGGCATCGGGCTAAACAACTTTATTTGAAACTCGAATTGTTGCCTCCTTTTAAATGTATAATAGACTTTCAGACTTGAAAAATCTATTTTCACAATGGGTTTGCATCAAAAGGACAAGGAATTTAGACTTGATATTTATCTTATTGCCCACATTATAGAGATTCAACCAGTTATTTCTATAATCTATATTTATTTGTCCTTTGGACTTAAAGCTGGAACTCATTTATTATTTTCCAGAAAGTGTAAACACAGTAGATATTTTATTGATAGCTAATTATTTATTCCAGAGCACATATCAAAATAATATGAAAATAATGATACTTGTACGTTTTTTGCTAAAATTACTGGCTTTACTGAGTGAATAGCCAATATATCAAAGGAATCTTAAAATAAGAAATCTAAGAAGAAAATGAATATAACTCATTTTTAAATAATTTGTTTTTAAATTTCCAATGACAGGTTTTTAGATTTTTTTTTTCTTTTTTTAAACAGCAAGTATGGATGGGATACTCAGATGTGCATTAAAGACTTTTGATTCTATATTGGAAATGAATTTATCAACTCATATGACAGATTCAAGATTAAGTTCTGATACTTCCATGACATTTTGAAGTAGACCATTTTTGTTGTGGAATAAATAAAAGAGGAAAAGGAAAGGTCATAGAATTCTTATCAGTCAGTCATATTGTCCTGTAAAATAGAAATGTCTGTTTAATGTCAGTGAACAACTCAGTTGGGGATTCATGGGTTATTTGTTGAAGCAAAGCATTTTTGCCTCGTTTTACAGGTCAAGATTCAGAATCTTTAAAACTTTGCAATAATATAATACTCAATCACTTACTACATGAATTTTCTATACAAGATAAGTTATTTCTCCCTTTCAAGCTCCCCCTCCTATAATATAAGTAAATTCTTCATAGATCCAGGAAACTGAATCTTACTTTATTACCTAATATGAAAGTAAGGTTGTGTATTAAAATTATCAGTGAACAGAATTGTATGTGGAAGAGAAACCACGAAAAATATATAATAATTTACAACTAACATCTAAGAATGGATCCCTGTTTATCTTTGCTTTTTACTAAACAATTATGCATAGCCAAATAATCTATTGGATTTTTTACTTGATGTTTAGTAATTCATTCTAATCAAAGGGGCCTCTGCCTTAGTCCAACCTCATGGTGACAGATTTAGGCAATTATTTAATATAGGTATAAATAATGCTGTAATTTATTGCTATGTCACAGTTTTTTATATGCTTATATCTATGGACACTCAAACCTTAAAGTTGACCTATAGCGTATTTTGCCCTAGACAAAGTACTGTGTCGTATCCAATATAACCTGACTTTTTGAAATTGGTTTCATTCTAATTTTCTGTTAACTAGAGGTAAGAGCAATTAGGTTTTAAATGTTAGTCAAATTTCCATCACTGTAAAAATGTGTGTGTGTGTGTGTGTGTAACAAACCAAAAATGGTGGCTCCTGCCTGGAAGGCTGAGGCAAAAAGAATGAAAGCTTGAGGTCAGTTTCATCAACTTGGTGAGATGCTGTCTCAAATTAAAAAAAATTAAAAATAAAGTCAAGGGTGTAGCTGAGGGGTAGTGTACATTTTGTTCAATCACCTGTACCACAAAAAGAAAAAAAAGAATCTGAGATAATCAGTTTATCAAGAGAACAGATTCATTTTGATTGACATTTTTGGAGATTTTAGTCCATGGTCAGGAGGACACATTTCTTTTGGGTCAGGGGAGAGGCAGCATAACATGGCGAGGAGCATGTATTAGAGCAAGTGGGTCTCTTCATGGTGGATAAGAAGCAAAGAGAGATAAGAAGAAAACCAGGAGACCACAATCTCTTTAAGAGCTTGCCCCAGTGATCCAAAACTACCCCATAGGCACCAGTTCCTAAAGGCTCTACCAGCTCCCAATAGTTCTATGGACTGGGGGAAAAAGCCTGTATTAAATGGGTCCTGGGGGTAATTCAAGTTCTAAAGTGATTCATTTTATTAAATCACTTTCAAGGAATTCATTTGAACTAACTACTTATATTTTTTGTGCTAAAATAATATTTTCAATTATTCAGATATGCTTGATTACCTTTTATATTTTTAATTATGTGTTTTGAATTATAGCTATACCTTGATCCCTAAATAATCTTTAAATTATTTGCACATATGAACATATTTGTGTATGTCAAGCTCAGCCATAAACCATATTACTATCAGTGATATGTCAAATTAATCAATAAACATATAAATAACTTCTTCATAAAGAAGTAACCCATTAAGTAATTTAAGAAATTATTGAAAACTAGATGTCATTATATATATTCACATAGTCTGACTTAATGAAATGTTTTATGTTAAACATGACATTAATAGTTAATAAAAAGAGACATTTTTCCTCTTCAGATGATTTTACAGTCAAAAAAAAAAACCACACCTGACAAAAGGCAAAGGAAGAAAATTGTCTAGAGGGAAAAAAAAACCACTTGAAATCATAATCCAATGTCTATGAGGCTTCTGGTAGAAATGAATTTGTTAAGTATGTGTGTTAAGGAAAACAGCTGACTTTCAGGGACTTTAAATGTTTTAGATCCAGGTATATGTAAACAATATTATTGGACACACCACACTTTTATTGCTTGTAGCTGGGATTTCTGAACTTCTAGATGGTGTAGAATCATATCTATAGCTTCCTTTAAGATCTCATGGATCTTTATTATTATTTTTTGTATAATAAATCTTCAGACAAGGCATGTCCTTATATTAAGAATAACCCAGGGCTGGAGCTGTACCTCAGTGGTAGAGCACCCACCAAGTGTGAGGCACTGGGTTTGATCCTCAGCACCACATAAAAATAAATAAAGATATTGTGTCCATCTACAACTAAAATATATTTTAAAAATAACCCATTATAATTTGTGCTCATTTATAAATTATAGAATAAACACAATAGATTCCACAGAAATAATTGGGACTTTAATTTGTGAAGGATTTTATGAAAAAAAATTGTAGTTGTAGATGGACAGAATGCCTTTATTTTATCTGTCCATTTTTATGTGGTGCTGAGATTTAAAACCAATATCGCACACATATTAGGCAAGTGCTCTGCCACTGAGCCACAACCCCAACCCTGAATGAATTTTTATTATTGTCTCCAAGAGGCATATTTTGTGTCTTAATGCTACCCTCCATGATGAATATGGTTTTAGGTTGTGGAACATAGTGATTAAATGATACAGGAAGACATCATACATCAGAACTAGAAAGAAATAAACAAGAAAACAATGACTGATGTTAATTAGAGCCTCATTTTCACTGTCTGGTGTCGTGAGATTTCTTGTTAGTGTGTTATACTATAGCATCCACTCACCTCCACCAAATTGTGGCACTTATCTGTTCTTATTCACCATATTGTCTCCTGGATTCCTCAAGCTTAAGCAAAGAGTTTACTTAAATAATAGAAGCATTTTTGTCATTTTCACCTTTGACAATTTCTGATGGTAAGGTTGTTGGCTATCATAAACCAGTGATTCAGAATCTGGTTTGCTCGCAAAAGCAAGGTGAAACAAGAATAAAATATACAAATAAATATATTTTGTAAACAAGGCTCTTCTAAACTAGAAAATACATGAAGTTGGATTCTAATCTTGGTCTGTTTGACAGCACAAGTCTAATATATCAATGAATAGGCTAAACTACTTTCTCATGACTTTCCCAAACCCTAGAGGGATTGAGGCCGGTCATCTATAAGATGATTTAATTCAGAAATCAAGCTCATTAAATGATATTAGACAAATAAAGTATGGAATACAGTTTATAGTGCCAACAGGTTTCTGATAGGAGTTAAAAATTTATGCATTTTTGCTTTCCAAATGTGAAATATTCTTTCTAAAAATATCCATGGGCATCTGACATATATATGGGGATTAGTGTATAATTCCAGATCAGTGCATGTAGCTATGAATGACAGAGCTCACAGGATCTCAAATTTGATAACTTTTAGACTATAGTGAAATGGATGTGAATGCATATATTTAAATGATGAAAGGCATTTCATGATTATTACCCAATTTTTAGATGAGGCATAAAATAACAATTATAAACAATGATGATTTTTTTGTTTGGATATTTAAAATTCAAGAATTATGAAAAATTATCTAATTCATGTTTCTTCTATGACAAATAAGGATTAACTTTTGTGAATTAATGGCCAATTTAAAGCAAATTAATAACATTTGTTACAATATGAGCATAATACACTTTACTGCTTATATTTCATCTATTTACCTAATAATTCATGCACCTTGACATATTTAGAAAAGAATTACCTCAGTGATTCTAACCTCTCCATGTTCAGTAATTTCTCAAACTTCCACTACCTTCCTTTAAAAATCAGTCAGCCATATCACTATTTCACTCAACCCACCAATTGCTTCCCATCTCTCTCAGAGTTGAAATACTTTTATCATGTCCTATAAGGCCCTTTGCTATTTGACCTCTCCCCTTTCCATTACTTTTGTGACCCCTTCCCTACTAGTGTTTCCTTAACTGCCTCCAGTCTAGCTATACTGGTCTGCTTACTATTTCTGGAGAAAACACCCAATAATTTCAGAGCCTTTGTTCATTCTATTCATTCCCCCTGAGAATACTTTACCACCAAGTAAGCACATATCTATACATGGGCTAATGAAAATAATGGGCAAAAAAAATGGATGACAACTAATTCCTAGAACCTTTAAATATGTTATTTTATATAGCAAAGTAAGCTTCACCCATGTGATTAAGGTTATAGACACTAAAATGTGGAGATCATCCTGGTTTATCTGGTGCCTTAGTCAACAGAATACCATAAAATGGTTAATTAAAAATGAACAGAAATTTATTGGTTCACAGTTCTGGAGGCTGGGGACTACTGGTATCTAATGAGAACCATTTTTCTACATCATTCCATGATAGAAGGTGGAAGTGAGGGCTAATTTACTCATGTAATATTTGCATTAATACACACATGAAGGCAGAGCCATTAGGCCTATATCACCTCTTAAAGGTTCACCTCAATAATACTACAAGGACTCTTAGACTTTAACACCAGTTTGAGAGGGGTTATGCATTCAAACTGTAGCACCCAGGTAGGCCTGATAAGAGAATAGGAGTCTTTAAAAGTAGAAAATCTTTTTCATTGGTAATCAGGAAATACAAGGATTGAAGGAGATTTAGAGAAATTAAATGTTGGTGGATTTAAAGATGGAGGAAAGTGCCACAAACCAAAGAATGCAGCCAGCATCTAGAAGCTGGAAGAGTTAAGGGAAAGAATTCTCCCAATAAAGTTTCCAGAAAAGAATGAAGCTCTGTTGACACAATGGTTTTAAGTCCAGTGAGACCCTTGTTATGCTTCTGACCTACAGAACTTTAGTATAATAATATGTTGTTTGAAGGCACATTTTATAGTCATTTTTATAACAGCTATAGGAAACTTATACACTATGCTCACCTACTTTAATTCCTCACTCAAAAATGTGACATTTTCAGAAAGTTTTTTTATTATTGGACTCCACTTAAAACTTTTACATCCTAATGTTCCTTACATAGTTCTCTGCTTTATTTTTCTCACTGCACTTGGCAGTATTTATTATGTATCTTATACTTGTTTAT
The DNA here is from genome assembly GCF_021218885.2 of Marmota monax. Taxonomy (NCBI): domain Eukaryota; kingdom Metazoa; phylum Chordata; class Mammalia; order Rodentia; family Sciuridae; genus Marmota; species Marmota monax. The sequence goes on from NW_026695065.1 coordinate 3,468,291, forward strand.
ATAAATATAGATATAAAATTATATTACAGACTCATTATTTGTCTTTCTTCATTTTTGGAAGACTAGTAAACTTGTTTGTTGTGTGTGTATTTCACTGATGTATCCTCACTGTATAAAACAGTTGGATCTGGTTAATGAATATAAATATACTTGCTATCAATTTTAATTGATGATTAAGTTACTTAGATAAGGAAATTTGAAAACTGACTCAAAAGTGTATCATGTAACAAAACTGAAACTACAACTAAGATATCCTGACAAATATCCAAAAATATTTGCTATCCACTTCCTAAATTTAGAAAAATTTATACTTCATTTGGATTCCTATAAACCTATGTATATAACTTGTATATAAATGAAGAAGAACAGCTTATCAATATGTGAGTAAAAATTGTAGACCTTTGACCATTTATTCTGTTATTACAGTTTCAATATGTTTTTAGTTGTAGATGAACACAATATATTTTATTTATTTATTTTTATGTGGTGCTGAGGATTGAACCCCGTGCCTCACACATGCAGGGCAAACCCTCTACCGCTGATCTACAACCCCAGCCCTATTACATTTATTTTTATGCTACTGTATTTCAAAACATATCCATCCCAACCATATCATCCATTATTCTATTTTTTTTTGTCCTGAAATATCTGTGCACTGATAGACAACAAAAATTGGCATGCTTCTCTAGGTTTTCCATTTCACTGCTGACAGCTTTTGAACTTAGACTACTTTGCAATTCAAAGGGAAGGAAATGATTTTTGAGTTGATTTCAAACTTCTGAGTAACCTCTGTTCAGCAGAATGTTTATTTACTATGATCACAGATCCATTGTTCTTCAGTCCTAAGAGACAATAATCCCTAATCAGGTACATCTGTTTCAAGAACTAAAATTACCTCTATTTTACAAGACTCACTTACTTTGAACCATCCTTTCAACTGAATTATACTCAAGCAAAGCTCTTTTGTGTTGGCTCCCAAATAAATAATTTCATTTTTTTTTTACCTTTGGAATAATTTTCCCAACAATAACTCTTACCGGGCTTGACTAGAAACATAGCCTAATTTAATTGTATATGTACTAATAGAGTTCAATTTTATTAAAATTCCCTGCTATATTACCTAAATTTACAGGGAAGGTATAATAATGAGTTTTCCTTCATTTCAAAATTCAAGATGATTAATTTTCTAAGATCTGTAACTATGCTAAATTATTTTTCTTCACTGTGATCAATGTTAGAGTCTCATACTAAATATATTACTTGTACGTTTGCATGGGACATACTTGCCCTGGGCCAAATTTTCTCACGCAGTGATTGAACATTTAATGTTCATTTACTGCAAGTATCATGAGTCATAATTAGATGAGGTGAGATGCATTTTTCAACTCACTTCATATTCTTCACTGTGACTGATTTCAATATTCACCCACATGAATTTGCCTAAACTTTAGCTCCTGTGTTTGTGAGCACAGGAGTGTTTGAGTCATCCTGATTTACTAGTACAGCAACTATTAAATGTACCAATAAATTATAGGAGGTTGTATTTCCTTAAGATAAAATTTCACTCCTAAACTTTGCTTATAAAGGTTCATATAGATTTGGAAGAAGAACTTTATAGTATGTAAATGGGAATCCCTGTTATTTTCAAGAAGGAAGCGACAAACTCAATCTGACTAGATGACTACACCATAATTGGACAGTGTTTTAATCAGCTTTTTCACTGTGGTAACCAATAGACCTGAAAAGAACAATTTTAAGGAGGAAAAATTTGTTTAGGAGCTCATGGTTTCAGAGTTCTCAATCCATAGACAGCCAACTCCATTCCTTGGGGCCTGATGTGAGACTGATCATCATTGTGGAAGTGCATGGCAGAGGAAAGCAGCTGGGGACATGCCATCAGGAAGGAGAGAGAAAGAGAGAGAGAGAGAGAGAGAGAGAGAGAGAGAGAGAGAGAGAGAGAGCGAGAGAGAGAGAGAGAGAGAGAGAGAGAGAGCGCTCTCCTCTGCAGGAACAAAATATGTACTACCAAAGGCATGCCCCCAGGGATGATCTACCTCCTCCATCCACACCCTACCTGCCTACAATTACCACTAAATTAATTCCTGTCAGGGCTTTAATTCACTGATTAGGTTAAAACTCTCATAACCCAATCATTTTACCTCTAACTTCCTTGCATTGTCTCACACATGAGCTTTTGGAGGATACCTCATATCTAAACCATAACAGAGACTAAGTTATTTCTAATTGTTCCACAACTGACAGAGGAATTTTCTGTTATCAACATAATTTTATATTTCATATGATAAAATATATTAATTTTGATGATGTGTATATTGTTTTGGTATATTATCTATTGCTCTTGCATCCTAAAAAGATTTATGTGTGTGCATAGAGTTCATGTATTCCTAAAGAAGCCTTGGAACTTTAGAAATGAAAGGCTTATTAGAAAGGAATCATAAGTTCAACCCTCTCATTGACAGAAAACTGGTGGATGCCAAGTGAGTTTTGAATTATCCATATTTACATGAACTACACTTGGAATATGGAACTTAGATCTCTTAATTCACAACCTAGAGCTTTTTCTAGTTCACAAAACTCCTTTTATTACAAACTATATCTTTCAGATTTTCCTTTGAGGACTGTTGATATTGAGTTATACATAGTCAAGGAGAAAATAGAGTATTTGAATTAGCAGTTAAAAACAAGGCACTAAGAACATTCTCAAACATTAGTAGGTACCTACTGAAAAAGAGTAGTTCAGCAGGGTAAAGTTGTCTTGAAAAATGTGAGGTCAATCAATAAAATAATAATTATGGTCTTCTTTTGTGGCTTATAATATAGCACTAATGACTAATCTGAAAGAAAAACAACAACATGTTGTGAACAGTAGCAGCATAAATAAATATCTTCCATTTATACTAGTCTGTAATTAGAGTTCTAATTAATTAGTAATTGTTATTGATTTCACTTTATAACAGGAACTTCTATTCTAGCAATCTTTATCTCCCTTTCATCTGATAAAATCTATTATGATCACTTTACAGAAAAAAAAAGTTTGTTGAAAGAATCTTCTGTATTACAAATAATGGAAAAACAAAACTCTTTACTATACCTGAAAGATATAAATAAAAATACACATGTGATTCATAATAATAACATTAGTAAAATATAACATTGTGAATTTTATCATCATTTAAATTAAATAGTCATTTTTAATTTCTGAGAATCCTTGCATTTTTTAAAAATCCCATTGATCTAATGTAGATATTTTATATTCAACAACAAGCTCAGAGATACTTAATTTTGAACCCACTTATGCATTAGTACCTTAAGGATCTATTTGGAAGGATATGGAGGGAGTACAGATTTATATTACAATATTTTTGCACATTTGTAACTGAGCATTACCATCAAAGAAATGTTCTCTTATCTTGAGACTTTGTAAATATATGCTGTTTCATGAATCTCCATATATGTATTTTAAAATAAAAAAAAACACTGTTTCTTTAAATATGCCCAAGTATTGCTGCTTTTAAAGCCTCATATTTCAACTTGACAGAGCAGTGCATATGAATAAGAAAAGAATAACTCCTGTTGTCTCTTTTGATTAGACCACCAGGAGCTCCTTCTATGTCAGTGCTCCTGGTAAATGCTTCAACTTTTATTCCCTAGAGAGAAACATAGGAAATAATTTGGAGAGCAAAGCAAAACTTGTAACATTTTTTTCTGTTTCTTTGATGCACTAAGAATTCATTTACTTCCTTCTCATACTTGCCTTGCTTTGCCAGTTAAGAAACTACAATTTTTATTGCTTTATGAAAAGAACCATTAACAACATTAAAATGTTTCTTGTCTTTAAGAATGTGATATATAATTACCTAATACTAAATTCTTGAGAGGTAAACAGAATGCCAAATTTAGCTCTGATGTGCCTGACTATATGTTGTATAAATGCCATTAACTATTCCAAACTTTAAAACTGTTAAGTGATATATTCTTTAAAATATTCTCCTGTAGTTGCAACATAATTTTGAGTAGAATCTGCTTGTAATAACAAAATTTTAAACCAAGTTACAATACTTTTCTCTTGGTTCAGTATACAATAAATATATTAAGAATAAAATAGCATGAGTGAAAGTGAAAATATAAGTCTGATTGATGTGTGAGGGGATGTTTCCTTTTATAAATCAAGTAATGATATACATTTATTTGAATATCATTGTTATATATTATATAAATATTTGTATATCATTTTAATATATTTTATATAGAGAGATAACTTATCATATATCATATTTGTCTATTTATACAATATACATTTATTATCTTTTGATATAAAAATTTAAATAGATTAAACTACATCTCTCTCATCCCTAACAGGTTAAATATAGCAAAAATAGTATGAAAGGGGTACACAGTATTTTAGTAGGGAATTGCTGTAATCTTTGAAATAGAGTCTTTGACCATGCCAGTTCCCTTCTTTATCTACTTAAAGTGAGTGTCATCTTTAATTAACAATTGCCACAATCCAGAGGTGATCCACATAACTATACCCAGTCGAGGTCACTGGGGGACCATAATGGGGATTGGAATTATGAAAAGAAACAGTTAATGCTCTCCTTTCAGGAACTGTAGCTCCTATGTAAAAGTGAAAATGTAGTAAACACTGAGTAGTAAAGTCAGGTGACTCAGTATGGAGCCAAGTTCAAAAACTCACTTTGATTTTTGATGGAGAATGGTTAATTGTTTTGCTAAATGAATCATGCAAAGTTCAGTTTTTCATAAAAGTGTATGAAGTTAGACTCCTCTCAAAATAGAAAATGTAGACCATTACAATTCCTTATTAACCTTTGTTTCATTCTAAAGACACAGTTGGAATTTGGACACCAAAATTGAGAACCAAGAAAAATTTGAAATTGATGTCCTAATATTGTCTTTGCCATTAACTTTCACAATCAAGGATGTAATTCTTTATCTTAGTTATGCAATTTAGAAAAATAATAAAAACTTAGTGTTTATATTACTTTATGCTATAATCTGAATGTTTATATTCTCCCAAATTAAATATATTGAAATACTACTAAAATGATGGTATGAGAATGTGCACGCTTCAGGGAATGATTATGTCATGGTGTCTGAGGGCTTTTAAGAGGAATTTGTGCCTGAGTGAAGGAAGCCAGAGGAACACAGCAAGAAGGAGCCCTGTATGAATCAGAGAAAGGGCCTTAATATACATGGTATCTACTAGTACCTTGATCTTAGATGTCCCAGCCTTCAGAATTTTGACAAATAAACTTATATTATTTGTAAGCCACCACATTTATACATTTTGTCTGGTAGCTCTAATAGATTATAGCATCTTTATATTATGTATATCAATTTCATTAAATATACATCCGTCTGTCTTTATTTTATCCTTTCTCAGTTTTTTGCCTACTTTTATGTTCTTGAAATGATTGAAAATGATGACAGTTAATTGTCAGTGACATAAATTTTCCTTTTTTGCATTTTTAAAAACATTTTGTTTTAGTTGGACACCATACATTTATTTTATTTTTATGTGCTGCTGAGTATTGAACCCAGCACCCCATATGTGCTAGGTGAGCGCTCTACCGCTGAGCCACAACCCCAGACCCCCTTTTTGCATTTTTTAACTGAAAATAGAATTTTAGTCACAGGCAGTGACTGTCTGAATAAAGGAAGAGGTCCAGGGGATAGGAAGAGAGAAATCTGGGGCATATTTAGAGTGCAGTATGGTTAAAAATTGGTTATGTCTTGTATAAAGGGAAAAGCACAGGGAACTACAAAGCATATGAATTAGGAAGTAGAAGAGAAGGCTGAGAGAAAGACAATAGGGATTTAATTTTGAACTTGTTAATTTTGAAATTCTATGAAAGGTGTGTTGGAGAAATACAATATATAGATTTAAAAATAGATGAAAAATAAGCCTCAATTTCAAAAGTGACATACGACTAGGCTGAAGGTAAATATTTGAAAGTCATTAGACAGAGACAGTAATTGAAGTTGTAGAATACACAAAGATTTTTGAACCTGTGTTACTTAGATTTCTCATACTGTAATGTAATACCTGAGATAATTATTAACTTATAAAGAGAAAATGCTGATTTTGGCTCACAGTTTTCAAGGCTTTACCTATGACTGGTTGGCCTCATTACTCTTGATCCTATGGCAAGACAGCACATACTGGCAGCCACATGTAGGAAAATCATTCATCTTATGGCCAGAACATGAAACAGAGGAAGAAGGGGCCAGAATCTCAATATCCCATTTAAGGTAATTCCTCTAATGACCAAAATACTATCCATTATGCATTACCTCTTGAAATTTCCACTGCTTCTCAATAGTGCCAAGCTGTGAACTAGGTCTTTAGTCCATGAATCTTAAGGGGATATTTAAGATCCTCTTAATATATATATTTATTCATGAGTTCAACAAATGATTTATAGTACCTAATATGTGCCACACATATAATGGTTAGGAAGGAATAGCATTCATGAGAATCAATTTGCATGTGAATTACCTGTATATATTGGGATATTTTAAAGTATTCATTATTTGTGATCACCATTAATATAATAAAATTTACTATCTCATTATTTAAACTTATTGACCAGAAGGAAAGAAAAGGCACTGTAAGAATGAACTGTAATTAAAAGTTTACAGGGTACTGCATTAGTTTAAAACATCTGAATAGATTTTCACAACAATCAAGGATAAATGTTTCCCTTGCCACATAGATACAATGAACAGTTTAGATTGCTATTTTAATTTTCTTACATAGTAGAATAAAATCAAACTAATGGAATTTAAACTTTTGTTTAAAGAAAAGTGTATGCATCTATAAAAAATTCCATGCATCAAAAACCAGTGTCATAGCTGATTTTACATCTGATTCATTTCATGACATGATAGATTTGTTCAACTCTGCTATTTAAGACATACAGAGTAGGTAAATGATCTAAAGTATGTATGATTGAGTGGCTACTAGTACTTGAAATCTATCTCTTCATCATTACATTTTGACCTGTGTGTGCATTAGCTAAATCTTACTAGAATGAGCCAACAAATCTCTTACCAATGTTCATCATAAAAATAGAATTATTCTTATATAAATAGATATGACAGAGCTGGGATTGTAGATCAGTGGTAGAGCACTTGACTGGCATGTGTGAGGCACTTGGTTCAATTCTCACCACCACACATAAATAAATAAATAAAATGAAGGTCTATCAACAACTAAATTTTTAAAAAAAAAAATAGATGTAACACCACAGATATGCTATCATAAAATCATTTGGTGCTTCTGTTAATCATACAAATATTTCTTTTAAAAATTATTTTATTAGTACATTATAGGTATACATCATAGTAGAATTCATTTTGACATAATCATGCATGCATGGGATACACTTTACCCCATTTAAGTCCTCAGTGCTTCCTCTTTTCTTCCCATCCCCCTCCTCCTATTCACCTTCTTCTGCTCTAATGGTCTTCCTTCTATTTGTTTATAGTAGAATTTGCTGTGGTATCTTTACATATATACATAGCATAATTTGGTATATTTCATTCTGAATTTCCTCCCCCTTACCTTTAATTTGTGGGATCTATTTTATTTTTTTTTCACCTTCCTTTGTGCTAGTTTCCACATATGAAAGAAAACATTCAACCCTTGACTTTATGAGTCTGATTTTTTTTCACTTAACAAGATGTCCTTGAGTTCCATCCATTTAATCACAAATGCATAATTTCAATGTTATTTGGGGCTGAGTAAAACTCCATCAGATGTGTTTATGTATATATACATATGCACAGGCATACCTACCACATTTTCTTTATTTATTCATCTGTTGAGAGATATCTGGGCTGGTTCCATTGGCTGCTGTGAAATGTGGTGCTATACTGATATCCTGGTATCATGATGACTTTGGATTTTTTGGATAAATATCAAGGAGTGGGCTGTCTAGGCGATATGGTGATTCTTTTACCAGTCATTTGAGGAATCTTCATACTGCTTTCCAGAGTTAATGTACCTATTGGCAATCCAAACAACAATATGTTACTGTACTTCCCCCCCCCCCACAACCACATCAACATTATTATTTTAATTCTTTATGATTGCCATTGTAACTCTAGTGACATGAAATCTCAGAGTAGTTGTGATTTGCAATTCGCTTATTGTCAGGGATGATGGACATTTTTTTATATACTTATTGGCCTTTGGAATTTTTAAAGAAATGTCTGTTTAGTTCATTTGCCCATTTATTGCTTGGGTTATTTGTGGGATTTGGGGTTGTTTTTTGAATTCTTTGTATATTCTTTATATTAATCCCCTTGTGGAGATTTAACTGGCAAATATTTTCTCTCATTCTGTGGACTACCTTCTCATGTTATTAATCATTTCCTTTGCTGAGTAGAAGCTGTTAAATTTGATGCTGTACAACTTATTGATTCTTGATTTTATTTCTCTTCAGAAATATTTTTAGTTGAGGATGAACACAATACTTTTATTTTATATATTTATTTATTTATTGTAGTGCTGAGAGGATAAAACCCAGTGCCTTACATGGGCTAGGCAAGTAGTCTACCACTGAGTTACAACCCCAGCCCCTTGATTTGATTTCTTGAACTTTAGGGAACTTATTAAGATGATATGTGCAACAATATATTGGAGTGTTGATCCTGTTTTCTTCCAGTAGTTACAAAAATTGTGGTTTAACTTCTAGATATTTGATGCACTTTGGGTTGACTTTTGTGTAGCATGAATGATAGGGATCTAGTTTCATTCTTCAACATGTGTATACTCAGTTTTCCCAGCAACATTTGTTAAAACTGGCTGTCTTTTTTCCCACATATATTTTTGGCACCTTTGTCAAGTATAAAAAGAATGTAACTATGCGGGTTTGTCTTTGTATCTTCGAGACCATCAGTCTTTATGTCTGTTTTATGCTGCAGTCTGGCTGGGCACAATCAGGAGCCACTTGTCAAAAGAAACTAACTTTATTTTTAGAACCACACACGCCAAACAAAACAGCCTCTCAGGAAAAACCCTCAGAGCCTCAACTGCCACCACCGGCTTTTCACAAGCCTCTCTCTCCCCCACCAGCTTCTCTCCACCTCCCACAATCCTCCTGCTCTTGAGGCCGATTGGCTGGGTCACGTGGGCGGAGCCAAAAAAGTCCCCCAATGAGCAGCTCCGTGGTCTGAAAGGGCAGGGAAACAGCCCAATGAGCATCACCGCAGAGGGGCCAATCAGCTAGATGTTGCTGGGGCTGCTGTGAGCCAATCATCAGCCAGCAGCTGGAAGTTTGCTGGCAGCTGGAAGTTTGCTGGGGCCCCTTTGGCTGTGGCTCTCAACATCTCCCCCTCTCTGTTTAAACAACAAGCATGTGGCTTAGGGACCGTGCCTGTTAGGCAGTCCAATTCAACATATGGTCCTTACCCGTCATCGGATAAACTGACCTCTAGGCGTCAGCCTCCTGTCTTAGGTTGGTACCACTGCAATTGGATCATACCCATCACTGACTACCGGTCCAGCATACAGCCATAATTGTGGATAGGCCTTTGCACCTGTGGGGGGGTGAGGTTCTTTGCCTCACCTCTGTTGGCCCCCAAATTTTAGACCATCACTAGTAGAGGAGGATGCAAAATGCCATGACATTAAGCCAATTGAGGGCTCCTTTGAAAAATTGTACCACTGGTGACACCATCAGCAAAAATACTCCAGCACTACCACAATTCGCTGTACCAACAGATAGTTCACAATGCATACAGGTGAGCTCACAATGTGTCCAGGCAAGTTCTGCAAGCAGTTCAGTGATGGCTATTGTAGAAGCTGTAGATTGGTTTTATCTTTGACTTCACCAGCACTGGGATGAAGATAGGAATTCTGGCAATAATGGCTAAAGAAAAAATTATGTAACATTACAGAAGGCACTAAAAGAAAACAATTTTCTTAACAATTTACATTGTCTTCACCGGCACTGGGATTAAGATAGGAATTCTGGCAATAATGGCTAAAGAAAAAATTATGTAACATTACAGAAGGCACTAAAAGAAAATAATTTTCTTAACAATTTACATTGTCTTCACCAGCACTGGGATGAAGATAGGAATTCTGGCAATAATGGCTAAAGAAAAAATTATGTAACATTACAGAAGGCACTAAAAGAAAACAATTTTTTTAACAATTTACATTATCTTTAAGAGAATTATTAAATATAATGAAAAGGAAAGGTGAAAGTAAACAAACAGATCTGTTAACCTTCTTTTTTGTTTACATATTAAAACAATCCTCAACAGTTGTTTACCCAATTTAAATTAAACCATATAAATCACGTGAAAAAAAATATTTGGATCCATTTTATCATGAGAGCTCATCATATATGATATATGGACATACGTACATTCAAACATATAACACAAAACACAAGTGTGCACACATAATATAATACATACAACACATAACATTATAGTAAAGGCCTTATAACTTTTTACAGGTGAAATCTCCATTGCAATGTTTAAAAACTCTATAGTCAAAAAATAGAACTGATCAGCAAAACATTAACCTAGGTCTGTATGAGCTCAAAAAACAAAATAGAACATCATGATATGGCAAAGGGCAATAATAAAATAGATATTGAAAAAAGCATCCTGGTTCTGTTGCAGATGTAAGAATAGCCAAACTGGAGTTTTGGATATCAGTTGTTATGGATTTGAGCCAAATCATCTTCTTTTTGGTCTGTAGAAATCGCTTTAGTTAATCTTTCTGGAATCCAAATCGGCTGCTGTTCTCCCTGTGGAAACACATAAACAGACCCCCGACTCCAGACAATCACTGGGTCAGGACCTTGGTTAATCTCTCTGGAATCCAAATCGGCTGCTGTTCTCCCTGTGGAAACACACAAACAGACCCCCGACTCCAGACAATTACTGGGTCAGGACCTTTCCATTGTCCTGTTAGAATATCCTTCCAAAGTACCTTGGGCTTATGTACATTTTTTGGACACATATGCCTTTCCGCAGCACTAAGTCCTGATGAATCCAAATTTAAAAAGTTTAGAGTAAAAAGGGTTATTTTAAGTTTATCTTTGGGGAATATATACCCCTTCCCAATTCCTTCTTTTTGCTTTAATAAGTACATTTTAATAGTTTGATGAGCTCTTTCAACTATGCCTTGTCCCTGTGGATTGTATGGGATTCCTGTTATATGAGTAATGCCAAATGTTGAGCAAAATTGTTTAAAAGAGGTAGAAGTATAACCAGGGGCATTATCTGTTTTTAACTGTTTTGGAACACCCACAGTGGCAAAATTTTGTAAGCAATGAGCTATAACATCTTTAGTTTTTTCTCCGGCATGAAGGGAGCCCATCAAAAATCCAGAAGAAGTATCAACTGTAACATGCAAATATTTTAATTTTCCAAATTCTGGCAAGTGTGTGACGTCCATCTGCCAAATATGGTTAGGTATCAATCCTCTAGGATTGACTCCAAGATTAACTTGTGGTAAAAAGGTCACACAATTTTGACATTGTTTTATTATTTGTCTAGCTTGTTCCTTAGTTATTTTAAAACGCTTTTGTAAAGTATTAGCATTGACATGGAACTTTTAAAGAAAATTTATAGCTTCTTGTAGTGTAGAGAAAATATGTATGTCATGTGTAGTTTTATCTGCTAAATCATTGCCCAAACTAAGGGCTCCAGGCAATCCTGTATGTGCCCTGATATGTCCTATAAAGAATGGATCTTTTCTGTCCCAGATTAGACTTTGTATAGTGGAAAGCAAAGAGAAAACAGTAGAAGAAGGGGAAATCCTACCAGCATCTTCAAGAGATACTATAGCATTAACTACATACTGACTATCAGAAAATAAATTAAATACAGAATCTTTAAACATCACAAAAGCTTGTAAAACTGCATTAAGCTCTACCTTTTGAGCTGATTGTTTGGGTACTAAAAATGTAAAAGTTTGATCAGGGGTAACTATTGCTGCTGTACCATTATTTGACCCATCAGTGAATATATTTGGAGCATTCATGATAGGTGTTTTTCTTGTCATTTTTAGAAAAATTACAGGATGCAATGACCAAAAAGACAATAAAGGATTAGATGGTAAGTGGTTATCAAATGAAACATTAGATTTGCACATGATTATTGCCCAAGTATTTAACTCATTAGCTAACTCATCAATTTGATCCATTGTATATGGAGTAATAATTTTATTAGGAGAAATTCCAAACACTCCCTTTGCTGCTTTTATTCCTTTGAGTATTAATTGTCCTACAGCCTCAGGATACCTAGTAAGAATAGTGTTAGGAGAATAAGATAAATGTATCCATAATAATGGACCTTCTTGCCAAAATACTCCTGTAGGAATATTTTTTGTTGGTAGTACAATAAATAATAAAGGCAAACTTATATCAATTCTATCCAAATGCATATTTTCCATATATGTTTCAATGATTTTTAACGCCTTTCTTGCTTCAGGCGTTAACATTCGGGGTGAATTTGGATCTGATGGACCTTTTAGGATATCAAATAAAGGTCCCAACTCTCCTGTTGGTATACCTAAATAAGGCCTTATCCAATTTATGTCTCCTAATAACTTTTGAAAGTCATTAAGTGATTTGAGTTGATCTACTCGTATTTGAATTTTTGGTGGACGGACCATGGTTGAGGATAATAGAACTCCTAAATAATTAATTGGAAAATTTAATTGTACTTTATCTATTGCTATCTCTAGATTATAATTTTTTAATAAGTTTGTAAGTGTGGCATAACATTCTAGCAATGTGTTTTTATCTTTGTGTGCTAATAATACATCATCCATATAGTGAAATATTTGTAGTTCAGGATTTTGATTTCTAAGTGGCTGGATTACTTTGTTAACATAAATTTGACACATAGTTGGGCTGTTAGCCATCCCTTGAGGGAGTACTTTCCATTCATATCTCTGATCAGGACCTTCATGATTCAGTGCAGGGATAGTAAATGCAAAACGTGGACTATCCTCAGGATGAATTGGAATTGAAAAAAAAACAATCTTTAATATCTATAACTAAAACATACCAGGTTTTTGGCAAAGCAGACAACTGAGGAATCCCTGATTGAGCAGGTCCCATAATAACCATCTCATTATTAATGGCTCTTAAATCTTGCAATAATCTCCATTTACCAGATTTCTTTTTGATGACAAAAATGGGAGTATTATGGGGAGATACAGAAGGTTGTATATGTCCTTCTGCTAATTGTTGTTTGACCAGGTCATGGGCTGCTTGTATGTTTTCTTTAGTCAGGGGCCACTGAGTAACCCATACTGGTCTTTCTGATTTCCAAGTAATTTTTATTGTCTCAGTGGCCCTTTCTGAAAATCCAACCCATGTCTGTCTGTTCCTTGATCTATTTGTATTGGTGCTGCTATACCTTGTTCTTGTTTTTCTAATCTTTTTCCTTTCCTAAAACCTTGTCTAGTCATAATAGTGGGTGCATTTTGGTTGATGTTATTTGTTAATGTCAAACCTAATTGATCTAGGACATCTCGTCCCAATAAATTTATAGGAAGATGATCCAATACATATGGCTGTATAGTTCCTTCACATCCTTCAGGATCCTTCCAATCTAATACCATTGCACTTCTATGGGGATTAGTTGCCACTCCTAGGCCTCGAAGCGTTTGAGTGGCTTGTTGTAATGGCCAATGTTTTGGCCATTCTTGACGAGAGATGATGCTAAGGTCTGCACCTGTATCCAGTAGCCCATTAAATTCATGTCCTTGAATATTTAGTTTTAGCATGGGGCGAGAATCTAAATTTAAAGAAAGCATAGCCCAATCTACACCTGTGGAGCCTAATCCCTTGGAACCTCTTTCTACAGTACGACTGGAAAATTTATCATGTAAGCTGGGTATTATTAGTAACTGTGCTATTCTATCTCCTGGTGAAATTACTGATATACCCTTTGGAGAACTGGCTATAATTTTTATTTCACCTTCATAATCGGGATCAATTACCCCAGGACTTATCATAAGTCCTTTTAGAGTAGAAGAGCTGCGTCCCAATAATAAGCCTACTGTTCCTTTGGGAAGAGGTCCTTTCACCCCTGTGGGAATGATTTGAACTCCCATCTCTGGAGTTAGTACTGCTCTGGCGGAGGCGCAGATGTCCAACCCTGCGCTCCCTCTGGTTTGTCTGATGAGGGATCTGATGGACAATGTGTCCTGGGCACTACCCTGATGGGGTTGCTGGGTTCCTCCAGTGCTCCGTATATTTGTGGTTTTGGGCCCCGGAGCATTGGGCCCCCCTGTCCATTTTTTGGCAATGGAGCCCGATGCCTTTCTCCACGATATCGTGGATAAACACCTGGTCCTTGTTCGTTTTTTGATAATGGAGTACCCTCTATGGTGGTTTGAGAATGGCATTCATTAGCCCAATGTCTCCCTCTACGGCATCGTGGGCAAATACCTGGTATTCTACTCCTTTGATACCTAGTTTTGTTAAACCTTCCTCCAATGGGGCAATTCCTTTTAAAATGTCCTGTTTGTTCACAATTGTAGCATGTTCTTGGCCTGGCATCTAAAGCCTGTTTTACTGCAGCTGCCACAATTTGCCCTTGTTCATTAATGTCTCTGGCATCTAAATCAATATCATACTGTCTTTATTATTATAATTATGTGATATAATTTGAGATTACATATTGTGATACCTCCAGCATTACTCATTTTGCTCAGGATTTCTTTGGCTCCTTTGATTCTTACTCTTTCAAATGAAATTTAGGACTGTTTTTTTTTTTTTTTTTCTAGTTCTATGAGGAATATCATTGGACTTTTAAAGGGGGTTGCATTTAATCTGTATAATGCTTTTGGAAATACATCCATTTGGGCAATATTATCTTCCTATTCAAGAACATTGGAGGTTTTTCCATCTTCTAAGGTCTTCTTCAATTTCTTTCTTCAGTGTTCTAAGTTTTCATTGTAGGGGACTTTCACTTCCTTAGTCATATTAATTCTCAAGTGATTTTTTGAATGTTGATCTTGTATCCTGATACTTTACTGAACTTACTTACCAGCTTTAGAAGTGTTCTGGTGGAGTTTTTTTGTTTGTTTGTTAGTTTTCTAAATATAAGATCACATCATGACCAAACATTTAATTGGAGTTGTTGTTTTCCTATTTATATACCTTTAATGATTCTATCTATACTCAAGAACTGTATTGGATACAAGTGGTGAAAGTGGACATCCTTGTCTTGTTCCAGGTTTAGAAGAAAACAATTTCAGTTTCTCTCTATAAAGTATGATATTGGCTTTGGGTTTATCATATATAGCCTTTATAATGTTGAGGTAATTTCCTTCTATCCTCAGTTTCTCCAGTCTTTTTCACATACATGTGTTCTGGATTTGTCAAATACATTTTCTGCATATATTGTTGAAAACTCATGTGATTCTATTCCTTTATTCTTCTAACATGATGAATTATATTTATTGATTTCCATGTATTCAACCAATTTTGACTCACTAGGATAAAACTCACTTGATAATGGTATACTCTCTTCTTACACTACTTAATGTGTTTTGAGTGCAGTTTCTTAAAGTTTATTAAGGATTTATTTGTTTTTTGTTGTCTGTGTTTATCAGAGATATTTGTAGTATTTTTTTCCTTGGTGTGTCTTGGTCAAGTTTTGGTACAGGGTGTTACTGGCTTCATAGAATAAATTAAGGAGTGTCCCTTTCCTTTCTATTTCACAAGATAATTTGAGGAAGATTGCCATTATTTCTTCTAAAAGTTTAGGAGAAGATGACTGAGAATTCTTCTCATCCAAGGCTTTTCTTTGTTAGAAGACCTTTTTTATAAAAATAATTTTAATTGTATATGGGCACAATACCTTTATTTTATTCATTTCTATATGATTCAGATGATCAAACCCAGTACCTCAAAAGTTCTAGGCAAGTGCTCTACCACTGAGGTACAACCTCAGCCCATGTTGGACGGTTTTTAATTGCTGCTTTAACCTTACTGCTTGATATTGCTATGCTTAATGTTCTCTAAGTACTCATTGGCTCAATTTGGGTACATCATATGTGTCTAAAAATCTGTCAGTATCTTCTCGGTTTTTCTGTTTATTGGAGTATATATTTTAAAAATATTTCTAATGATCATTTGGATTTCAGGATGATTTGTGATGATAATTAATTTATCATGTCTAGTTTTGGTCTTGTCTCTCTTGCTTTTTGTTAGTTTGTATAAGGATTTTTTTAAGTATTTATTTTTTTTTATTTATAGGTGGACACAATATTTTTTTTAAATTTTACTTTATGTGGTGCTGAGGATCGAGCCCAGTGCCTCACACATGCTAGGTGAGCGCTCTACCTCTGAGCCACCACCCCAGCCCAGGATTTTTTTATCTTGTTTATGTTTTTAAAGAACCGACTCTTTGATTCATAAATGCTTCTTAAAACCCAATGTTGTTCCATAAAAAGTGGGCATTTTGGTAGTCCTCATTGCCTTGCACCAGCCTGGTAATTAATGCTTTTTTTTTAAATGGGATGCCTCTAAGAACAAACAAACCTATGTGTCCAAGCCTAAATTAATTCCCATATCATTCAATTGCTAGCATTCTTATTTTCTCACTCATTAGGAAGTATTTTTTTATAAATTTTCTGAGTATGAAAGATCTAAAGTGCATTATCAAGCTTAAATATAACTCACTAAAAAATTACATTGACTAGAATTGTTTTCCCTTTTTATAAGTGCTTGTGTACTACTTTTATTCCTTCAAGAAAGTGAAATGTAGCTCTATCTCTTGTTTTTTCTGATGTTCCATTACCTTATACAGAAAAATTAGGGTGATAGAATAATTTCTATCTCTATAACAATTCAAATACTGAAAACTTTTATAATCAAAATATTTGTATTTGTAGAGCATATTGCACATAAATGATGAATAGAATAGTCATTTCTAAGAATTGTGCTTATCTAAATTTGATATCCATAAGTCAGGTAAGCAATGATTATGTGCGGGAACTTTTGAAAATATACCTAACAAAACTTTAGTTGGAGATCATCCAACTCAAAAGGATGTTTTTTTGTCTCTAGTTTTTAATTACATTTCTTTCCTTTTATCTGGTAATTTTTTAATAGTTGTAGATGGACAGCATGCCTTTATTTAATTTATTTATTTTTTTATGTGGTGCTGAGGATTGAACCTAGTGCCTCAAACATGCTAGGCAAGTATTCTACCACTAAGCTATCGCCCCAGCCCTGGTAATTGTTTTTTTTTTTTTTTTTAATTTTTAATTTTTTATTGTGGGTTGTTCAAAACATTACAAATTTCTTGACATATCATATTCCACACTTTGATTCAAGTGGGTTATGAACTCCCACCTTCACCCCATACACAGATTGCAGAATCACATCAGTTACACATCCATTGATTTACATATTGCCATACTAGTGTCTGTTGTGCTCCTCTGCCTTTCCCATCCTCCACCCTCCCCCCTCCCCACCTCTCCCCTCCCCTCCCCTCCTCTCTCTCTACCTCCTCCACTGTATAACCCTGAGGGTCTCCTTCCATTACCATGCAATTTCCCTTCTCTCTCCCTTTCCCTCCCACCTCTCATCCTTGTTAAATATTAATCTTCTGCTCTTCGTCCCTACTCTGATCTTAGTTACTCTCCTTATATCAAAGAAGACATTTGGCATTTGTTTTTTAGGGATTGGCTAGCTTCACTTAGCATAATCTGCTCTAATGCCATCCATTTCCCTGTAAATTCTATGATTTTGTCATTTTTTAATGCAGAGTAATACTCCATTGTGTATAAATGCCACATTTTTTTTATCCATTCGTCTATTGAAGGGCATCTAGGTTGGTTCCACAGTCTTGCTATTGTGAACTGTGCTGCTATGAACATCGATGTAGCAGTGTCCCTGTAGCATGCTCTTTTTAGGTCTTTAGGGAATAGACCAAGAAGGGGAATAGCTGGGTCAAATGGTGGCTCCATTCCCAGCTTTCCAAGAAATCTCCATACTGCTTTCCAAATTGGCTGCACCAATTTGCAGTCCCACCAGCAATGTACAAGTGTACCCTTTTCCCCACATCCTTGCCAGCACTTGTTGTTGTTTGACTTCATAATGGCTGCCAATCTTACTGGAGTGAGATGGTATCTTAGGGTGGTTTTGATTTGCATTTCTCTGACAGCTAGAGATGGTGAGCATTTTTTCATGTACTTGTTGATTGACTGTATGTCCTACTCTGAGAAGTGTCTGTTCAGGTCCTTGGCCCATTTGTTGATTGGGTTGTTTGTTCTCTTATTGTCTAATTTTTTGAGTTCTTTGTATACTCTGGATATTAGGGCTCTATCTGAAGTGTGAGGAGTAAAGATTTGTTCCCAGGGTGTAGGCTCCCTATTTACCTCTCTTATTGTTTCTTTTGCTGAGAAAAAACTTTTTAGTTTGAGTAAGTCCCATTTGTTGATTCTAGTTATTAACTTTTGTGCTATGGGTGTCCTATTGAGGAATTTGGAGCCCAACCCCACAGTATGTAGATCATAGCCAACTTTTTCTTCTATCAGACGGCGTGTCTCTGATTTGATATCAAGCTCCTTGATCCATTTTGAATTCACTTTTGTGCATGGCGAGAGAAAGGGATTCAGTTTCATTTTGTTGCATATGGATTTCCAGTTTTCCCAGCACCATTTGTTGAAGATGCTATCCTTCCTCCATTGCATGCTTTTAGCCCCTTTATCAAATATAAGATAGTTGTAGTTTTGTGGATTGGTTTCTGTGTCCTCTATTCTGTACCATTGGTCCACCCGCCTGTTTTGGTACCAGTACCATGCTGTTTTTGTTACTATTGCTCTGTAGTATAGTTTGAAGTCTGGTATCGCTATACCGCCTGATTCACACTTCCTGCTTAGCATTGTTTTTGCTATTCTGGGTCTTTTATTTTTCCATATGAATTTCATGATTGCTTTCTCTATTTCTACAAGAAATGCCATTGGGATTTTGATTGGCATTGCATTAAACCTATAGAGAACTTTTGGTAATATCGCCATCTGGATGATGTTAGTTCTGCCTATCCATGAACAGGGTATATTTTTCCATCTTCTAAGATCTTCTTCTATTTCTCTCTTTAGGGTTCTGTAGTTTTCATTGTATAAGTCTTTCACCTCTTTTGTTAGGTTGATTCCCAAGTATTTTATTTTTTTTGAAGATATTTTGAATGGAGTGGTTGTCCTCACTTCCATTTCAGAGGATTTGTCGCTGATATACAGGAATGCCTTTGATTTATGCGTGTTGATTTTATATCCTGCCACTTTGCTGAATTCATTTATTAGCTCTAATAGTTTCTTTGTAGAGCCTTTTGGGTCTGCTAGGTATAGAATCATATCATCTGCAAATAGTGATAATTTAAGTTCTTCTTTTCCTATTTTGATGCCTTTAATTTCTTTCATCTGTCTAATTGCTCTGGCCAGTGTTTCGAGAACTATGTTGAACAGAAGTGGAGAGAGAGGGCATCCCTGTCTTGTTCCAGATTTTAGAGGGAATGCCTTCAGTTTTTCTCCATTCAGAATGACGCTAGCCTGAGGCTTAGCATAGATTGCTTTTACAATATTGAGGTAGGCTCCTGTTATCCCTAGTTTTTCTAGAGTTTTGAACATAAAGGGATGCTGTACTTTGTCGAATGCTTTTTCCGCATCTATCGAGATGATCATATGGTTCTTATTTTTAAGTCTATTGATGTGGTGAGTAACATTTATTGATTTCCATATATTGAACCAGCCTTGCATCCCAGGGATGAATCCTACTTGATCATGTTGCACAATTTTTTTGATATGTTTTTGTATCCAATTCGCCAGAATTTTATTGAGGATTTTTGCATCTAGGTTCATTAGAGATATTGGTCTGTAGTTTTCTTTCTTTGAAGTGTCTTTGTCTGGTTTAGGTATCAGGGTGATGTTGGCCTCATAGAATGAATTTGGAAGTTCTCCCTCCTTTTCTATTTCCTGAAGTAGCTTGAAAAGTATTGGTATTAGATCTTCTTTAAAGGTTTTGTAAAATTCTGCTGTATACCCATCCGGTCCTGGGCTTTTCTTAGTTGGTAGTCTTTTTATGGTTTCTTCTATTTCCTCAATTGATATTGGTCTGTTTAGGTTTTCTATATCCTCCTGACTCAATCTGGGCAGATCATATGACTTAAGAAATTTATCTATGCCTTCACTATCTTCTAATTTATTGGAGTATAAGGATTCAAAATAGGTTTTGATTATCTTCTGTATTTCTGAAGTGTCTGTTGTGATATTGCCTTTTTCATCCCGTATGCTAGTAATTTGAGTTCTCTCTCTTCTTCTCTTCGCTAGCATGGCTAAGGGTCTGTCGATTTTGTTTATTTTTTCAAAGAACCAACTTTTAGTTTTGTCAATTTTTTCAATTGTTTCTTTTGTTTCGATTTCATTAATTTCAGCTCTGATTTTAATTATTTCTTGCCTTCTACTTCTTTTGCTGTTGTTTTGCTCTTCTTTTTCAAGGATTTTGAGGTGAAGTATGAGATCATTTATTTGTTGTTTTTTTCTTTTTTTAAGGAATGAACTCCAAGCAATGAATTTTCCTCTTAGAACTGCTTTCAGTGTGTCCCATAGATTCCAATATGTTGTGTCTGTGTTTTCATTTATCTCTAAGAATTTTTTAACTTCCTTCTTGATGTCTTGTATAACCCATTGATCATTCAGTAACCTATTGTTCATTCTCCAAGTGATGTATGCTTTTTCCTTCCTTCTTTTATCGTTGATTTTCAGTTTCATTCCATTATGATCAGATAAGATGCATGGTATTATCTCTACTCCTTTATATTGTCTAAGAGTTGCCCTGTGACATAATATATGATCTATTTTTGAGAAGGATCCATGTGCTGCTGAGAAAAAAGTGTAACTGCTTGATGTTGGGTGGTATATTCTATATATGTCAATTAAGTCTAGGTTATTAATTGTGTTATTGAGTTCAATAGTTTCCTTATTCAACTTTTGTTTGGAAGATCTGTCCAGTGGCGAGAGAGGTGTGTTGAAGTCTCCCATGATTATTGTATGGTGGTCTATTTGACTCTTGAACTTGAGAAGAGTTTGTTTGTGGAACATAGCTGCACCATTGTTTGGGGCATAAATATTTATGATTGTTATGTCTTGTTGGTGTATGGTTCCCTTAAGCAGTATGTAGTGTCCCTCTTTATCCCTTTTGATTAACTTTGGCTTGAAATTTATTTTATTTGATATGAGTATGGACACTCCTGCTTGTTTCCGAAGTCCATATGAGTGATATGATTTTTCCCAACCTTTCACCTTCAGCCTATGTATGTCTTTTCCTATCAAATGTGTCTCCTGTAGGCAGCATATTGTTGGGTCTTGTTTTGTGATCCATTCTACTAGCCTGTGTCTCTTAATTGGTGAGTTTAAGCCATTAACATTTAGGGTTATTATTGAGATATGGGTTGTTCTTCCAGCCATATTTGTTTATTTCTGTTACTAAACATGGTTTGTTTTCCTCTTTGATTATTTTCCCCCCCTTTACTGTCCTACCTCCCACTGTTGGTTTTCATTGTTATTTTCCATTTCCTCTTCCTGTAATGTTTTGGCCAGGATGTTTTGAAGAGATGGTTTTCTAGCTGCGAATTCTTTAAACTTTTGTTTATCGTGGAAGGTTTTAATTTCATCCTCCATCCTGAAGCTTAATTTCGCTGGATACACAATTCTTGGTTGGAACCCATTTTCTTTCAGTGTTTGAAATATGTTATTCCAGGATCTTCTAGCTTTCAGAGTCTGTGTTGAAAGATCAGCTGTTATCCTGATTGGCTTACCCCTAAATATAATCTGCTTCCTTTCTCTTGTAGCTTTTAAAATTCTCTCCTTATTCTGTATGTTGGGCATCTTCATTATAATGTGTCTAGGTGTGGATCTCTTATGATTTTGCACATTCGGCATCCTGTAGGCTTCTAGGATTTGGGATTCTGTCTCATTCTTCAAGTCTGGGAAGTTTTCTCATATTATTTCATTGAATAGACTGCTCATTCCTTTGGTTTGGAGCTCTGTACCTTCCTGTATCCCAATGACTCTTAGGTTTGGTCTCTTAATGTTATCCCTTATTTCTTGGATGTTCTGCTCATGGTTTCTTAACAGTCTTGCTGAGCTGTCTATGTTCTTTTCCAGTTGAAATACTTTGTCTTCATTGTCTGATGTTCTATCTTCTAAGTGTTCTACTCTGCTGGTAATTGTTTTTTAATGTCAGAAAAGCCACCCATTTATTTTTTCATAAAACTTGTATTCCATTGCATTACACACTTTTAAATAGACATCATATTATTAATCAATCAACAAATATCCTTAATGTTTATATGCTCTAGACAATATTCTGGGTACTGCACGCCTTCATTAGGAAACTAAGTTATCATTTATATTAAAGTAAATGAGTGCAACAAGCAATATTCATTTTTTTCTTCTTTCTCCAGACTTCGAAAAAGGGTTATAAAATATATTTTTAAAAGTGGCCATCATGGAACCACTACAACTTCATGCTTTCTTGTTATATTAAAGTAATGGTACCTCTGGACACCAATTTTTATTAGGCCCTTTATTATTGCTTATCATGTTATTTTCAGAATCTTATTTTTATTTCTTTCAACTGTCTGCTCTCACCCTATACCACTCAAAATTTGTGAGATTCTATGACTACTATTTATTTAAGTATATCAAAACAATTTATATGTTTTTTTCATCTTCTCTCATGTACACTTAAGAAGACTTCAGAGTCTTTTCATTCACTCTATTTTCTTGTCTCTCTTTGAGGAAAAATATATCCTTCCTTTTTATTCCTTTTTTTGCATAGTTAAGCTATTTCTCCATTTGATCTTCTGACATCTATATGCATGACCATGTCTCCATTAAATAAAAGTACTAAACATCTAAAATGTCTCTTCTTTAGATTTTTGCTGAGATAGCTCACTGTATTTTGACTCCAAACTATTCTAAAGATCACTTTAGATCTGTTGTCATAGCATATAAACACTTGCTAATTGGAATTATCTTTCACTATTTCCCTGATTTTATATTTTTAAAGAAAACAAGTGCTTAACAAACCCAACTGATTTCTTACTTCACAACTTGTTGAAAATCTTTGATTTATTAGACATTTTTCTTTTTGTTTTCAATTTATACTGCTCTTTCTTCACTGACCATTTGTAATATTCTACTGCAAGCTTTTTAAAAAGTGTTACAAAGTACAAATAACATGAAAAGGACTACCTTAATCATTTTAAGCATACAATTCACTTTTTAAAATTTATTCTGATTTGTTATACATGATGGAAGAATGCAATTCATTTCATATTACACATATAGAACACAATTTTTCAAGACACTGATTGTACAGAAAATATTTTCACACCATTCGTGTCTTATACATGTACTTAGGGTAATGATTTCTAACTCATTCCACCATCATTTCTACTCCATTCCCCCTCCTTTCCCCTCCTTCCCCTTTCCCCTATCTGAAGTTCCTCCATTCCTCCCATGATCCCCGACCCATCACCATTATGCATCTGCATCCTCATATCAAAGAAAACATTTGGCCTTTGGTTTTTTGAGATTGGATTGCTTCACTTAGCATTATATTCTCCAACTTCATCTACTTACCTGCAAATTCCATGATTTTATTCTCTTTTAATGCTGAGTAATGTTCCATTGTGTATATATACCAAAGTTTCCCTATCCATTTATCTACTGAAGGGCATCTAGGTTGTTTCCAATATTGTGAATTGTGCTGCTATAAACATTGATATGACTGTGTCCCTGTAGTATGCTGTTTTTAAGTCCTTTGCGTATAAACTGAGGAGTGGGATAGCTGGGTCAAATGGTGGGTCCATTCCCAGTTTTTCAAGGAATCTTCATACTGCTTTTCAGATTGGCTGCACTAATTTGCAGTCCTACCAGAAATGTATGAGTGTGCCTTTTCCCCCACATCCTCGCCAACACTTACTGTTGTTTATATTCTTAATAGTTGCTATTCTGACTGGAGTTAGATGGAATATCACCTTGTTCTGCATCCATTACCATCATCCATCTACAAACTACTTTTCATGTTGCAAAACTCCAACTCTACACCCACTAAACAGTGATATCTTTTTCCACCCCTGAACTAATCCCTTTGGAAACACCATTAAACTGTTTGTCTCCATAACTTTGACTACTTTACTCATCTCAGTTAAGTATATTCATACAATATTTGCCTTTTTGTGACTGGCTTATTTCATTTGGTATGATATTCTCAAGTTTCATCCATGATGTAGTGTTTGTCAGGATTTCTTTCATAATGCAGAATAATATTTTATTTTATGTATGCCATATTTTGTGTATTCATTCATCTGTTAATGGACACTTTTTGACTTTTCTGAAAAGTTCTATGAACATGGGTTTACAATTATATTTTGGAGATCCTCGTTTCAATTCTTTTGTTTTTACATCTGGAAGTAGAATTTCTGAATCATATCATAAATTTGTTTAAATTATTTTAGAAACTGTCACAATACTCTTAATTTTTTATTTTCACCAACAATATACAGTGGTTCCAATTTCTGTATATTCATATCATAATTTTTTAATTTCTGTTTTGTTTGATAGTAGATACTTAAATAGATGAAAAATGATATCTCCAGGCTGGGGTTATGGTTCAGAAGTAGAGCGCTCGCCTAGCATGTGCGAGGCGCTGGGTTTGATCCTCAGCACCACATAAAAATAAATAAAATAAAGTTATTTAAAAGAATGTATCTGTTTAAAAAATGATATCTCAATGTAGCTTTGATTTGCATTTACTAAAGATTAATTATGTAGAACATCTTTTCTTGTGCTTCTTAGACATACATTTATCTTGGAGAAATGTGTTTTCATACCCTTTGCCCATTTTTTAAAATGGGTTATTCATGCTTTGTTTTTGTTCATTTGTGTTTTTTTTGGTGCTGAATTATATGAGTTATTTATATATTAATATTAACCTCATATCAAATATATGATTTGAAAATTTTTTCATTCCTTTTATTATTTGTATTTTCACTCTGTTGATTGTTTAATTTATGGAAGTTTTGATTTTCAATATGGTCAAATTTATCTATTTTTTCTTTTGCTTCTGTGTTTTGGTTTTCTGTCAAAGAACTGATTAGCAATTCCAATGTCATGAATATTTTATCTTTTAATTTATTCTGGTAGGTTTATTATTTAAAGTTTAATATTTAGGTCTTTAGTACATTTTGAGTTTTATTATTTTGGATATTGGGGGGCATGGGTCCATCTTTATTTATTTCTTTTTGCTTGTATATCAAAATTTCCCAGAGCCATTTGTTAAAATGACTGATGTTTTCCAATTAAATGGTCATGGAACCTTTGTTGAAAATCATTTGACTGTTAACATCAAAGTTATTTCCATGCTCTCTATTTCATTCCCTTGCTCTATTTATCTGTCTTTATGACAGTATAATATATTTCAATTACATTAAATTTGTATTAATTTTGGAAATAAATAACTATGAGCCTTAATTAGCTTTTGTTTTCAAGATTGTATTGCGTATTTCAGGTTTCTTGATATTCCATAAAAAATTGGATAAGATTTTTAAATTTTTGTTAATAAATACCTTTGAAATTTTTATAGATATTGAGTTGAATCTCTTGATCTTGTTGGGAATTAATAACATATTAATAACAATAAGTCTTTCAATTTATGAACAAGGGATATCTTTCTTTCTAATTGTATCAGTTTTAATTTAAAAAAAAACTTTTAGTCATTTTTGATGTACACATCTTTTATTTCCTTGGTTTAGTTTATACATAAATTGTTTTTTTATGCTATTATAAATGTAATTGTTTTTACAATTAAATCCTTGGGGTGTTCTTTTTTTGTGTAGCAACTCAGTTGGGTTTTGCATCTTGATTTGCTATTATGCATCTTTCCTGAATTCATTTATTAGTTTTAATATTTTTGTTGAATCTTTTTTAAAGTTTTTTTAATTTTAGATGGACGCAATACCTTTATTTCCTTTATTTTTCTGTGGTGCTGAGGATTAAACCCAGTGCCTCACACATGCTAGGCAAGTGCTCTACCACTGAACTACAACAACATCTCATTTTTGTTAAATCTTTAGTTTTCTGTGTATAAGCTAAGGCCATCTACAAATAGAGATAATCTTGTTTCTTCCTTCCCATTTTCTTACCCATTTACTATGTGCAGAATTTCCAACAGTATATTGGAATCCTTATATTATTGGCATCCTTATCTTATGCCTGACTTCAAAGGGAACATTATACACATTCATTATTGAGTATAATATTAGCAACAGGTTTTTCATATATAACCTCATAATTGTGAAATAGTTTTCTTCCAGTCCTCTTGGCTTAGTGTTTAATTTAAAAGATTTAATTGTTTTCCTGAGTTCTCACAAAGCTACTTTGGTCACATGACCGACAAATGGCAGAGGCAGGGGATGGGAGGCAGACCTCAGATCAACAAACTTTCCTTTATTCTGCAGTGAAGTCAATCAGTCAGCCATGGGAGGGTTCACTTTCTGGGTATGGAAATAGCCTGGGTTATAAGAGTCTGAGTTTTATAGTTTACAATGGTGGTGGATTAATCATTGGGGACTATGGATGTGTTGTTGGGACAGTCAGGGACCTAGTGGTTCAGGTTATAATTTTAACTCAGGAAGACAGTTGTAAAAAGTTTGAAACTCATTGTCACTGTGAAAAACTCACAACTTGGTGTTCACATTTGTGTATGTGCCTCCTCCCTTCAGGACCCACTATGATTGGGAAGGGGTAAATGTTTGCTTTTGGTGGAGATGCTGGGGAAGAACCTGGGAAGGGATGAAAGTTTGTTTTCTCCCTTAGTCCCCTTTGTTATTGAGAAAGGATGTACTGGAAGAGGTTTAATGTTTAGCTAATTACCCTTCCCTCCTCTTTTTTTTTTTAATTTTTTATTGTTGGCTGTTCAAAACATTACATAGTTCTTGATATATCATATTTCACAATTTGATTCAAGTGGGTTATGAGCTCCCATTTTTACCCCATATACAGATTGCAGAATCACATCAGTTACACATCCATTGATTTACATATTGCCATACTAGTGTCTGTTGTATTCTGCTGCCTTTCCTATCCTCTACTATCCCCCCTCCCCTCCCCTCCCCTCCCCTCTTCTCTCTCTGCTCCCTCTACTGACATTCGTTTGTCCCCCTTATATTATTTTTCCCCTTCCCCTCACTTCCTCTTGTATGTACTTTTGTATAACCCTGAGGGTCTCCTTCCATTTCCATTGATTTTCCCTTCTCTCTCCCTTTCCCTCCCACCTCTCATCCCTGTTTAATGTTAATCTTCTTCTCATGCTCTTCGACCCTACTCTGTTCTTAGTTACTCTCCTTATATCAAAGAAGACATTTGGCATTTGTTTTTTAGGGATTGGCTAGCTTCACTTAGCATAATCTGCTCTAATGCCATCCATTTCCCTGTAAATTCTATGATTTTGTCATTTTTTAATGCAGAGTAATACTCCATTGTGTATAAATGCCACATTTTTTTTATCCATTCATCCATTGAAGGGCATCTAGGTTGGTTCCACAGTCTAGCTATTGTGAATTGTGCTGCTATGAACATCGATGTAGCAGTGTCCCTGTAGCATGCTCTTTTTAGGTCTTTAGGGAATAGACCGAGAAGGGGAATAGCTGGGTCAAATGGTGGCTCCATTCCCAGCTTTCCAAGAAATCTCCATACTGCTTTCCTAACACTTATACAATGAAAACTACAGAACCCTAAAGAGAGAAATAGAAGAAGATCTTAGAAGATGGAAAAATATACCCTGTTCATGGATAGGCAGAACTAACATCATCCAAATGGCAATATTACCAAAAGTTCTCTATAGGTTTAATGCAATGCCAATCAAAATCCCAACGGCATTTCTTGTAGAAATAGAGAAAGCAATCATGAAATTCATATGGAAAAACAAAAGACCCAGAATAGCAAAAACAATGCTAAGCAGGAAGTGTGAATCAGGCGGTATAGCGATACCAGACTTCAAACTATACTACAGAGCAATAGTAACAAAAACAGCATGGTACTGGTACCAAAACAGGCGGGTGGACCAATGGTACAGAATAGAGGACACAGAAACCAATCCACAAAACTACAACTACCTTATATTTGATAAAGGGGCTAAAAGCATGCAATGGAGGAAGGATAGCATCTTCAACAAATGGTGCTGGGAAAACTGGAAATCCATGTGCAACAAAATGAAACTGAATCCCTTTCTCTCGCCATGCACAAAAGTGAATTCAAAATGGATCAAGGAGCTTGATATCAAATCAGAGACACGCCGTCTGATAGAAGAAAAAGTTGGCTACGATCTACATACTGTGGGGTCGGGCTCCAAATTCCTCAATAGGACACCCATAGCACAAAAGTTAATAACTAGAATCAACAAATGGGACTTACTCAAACTAAAAAGTTTTTTCTCAGCAAAAGATACAATAAGAGAGGTAAATAGGGAGCCTACATCCTGGGAACAAATCTTTACTCCTCACACTTCAGATAGAGCCCTAATATCCAGAGTATACAAAGAACTCAAAAAATTAGACAATAAGAGAACAAACAACCCAATCAACAAATGGGCCAAGGACCTGAACAGACACTTCTCAGAGGAGGACATACAATCAATCAACAAGTACATGAAAAAATGCTCACCATCTCTAGCTGTCAGAGAAATGCAAATCAAAACCACCCTAAGATACCATCTCACTCCAGTTAGATTGGCAGCCATTATGAAGTCAAACAACAACAAGTGCTGGCGAGGATGTGGGGAAAAGGGTACACTTGTACATTGCTGGTGGGACTGCAAATTGGTGCAGCCAATTTGGAAAGCAGTATGGAGATCCCTTCCCTCCTCTTGAGCCACACTGTCCCTCCATTTTTCCTGGGGGGGAGGTGGTGTCTTCTAGGAATATTAGTTTCCATAATCTGTCAACATGTTTTTCTTTTTCTAGTGTTTCTGTGGAGAAATTAATCTGGATCATCTTAGTCCACCATCCTGCTCACATCACCAAAGTATAGCTGATATTGTACTTTTAAAAAAACTTTTGTAGCTACTTCATGTTATATTCTTCATTTCCTTTCCTATTTTCAGATCTCCAAATTAAAATTGCTTTCTGATAATTAGAAATCAATAAATACTGAATTTTCAAACTATATTTTCTTTCCTATTATCCCTGAGTTTGAACCTGACCTTTTAGAATGCAGATTACTTTTTTTCTGAGATCCTGAAAAAAAAAACCACTCAGTTGTCTTGTCATTTCTACTTGTATGTTCATTACTGAACTGATGTGAGTTGAAAAGAGGATGTCACTTTCAGAATTTTCTTGCATTATTTAATTTAAAATACTGGAAGATGCTGTTCATTAAAACATTATATTCCTCAAATATGTCACTTAGCTCACATCTTGTCATAATTTTAAAGAATATCAGTCCTTGAAATTTCATTAATTACTTTCTTAATTTTACAAATATTTATTGATTTCTACACAGTAAGCTCTTAAAATTGTTCTGATACTCAGTATATAATGGCAAACAAGGCAAATAAAAATATCTACCCCCATGGAGGTAAATGACACATAATAAATAAATAAATTATATGATATATTAAAAGATGTTTATGTGCTACAGATAAATTAGATAGTTATAGATGGAAACAGTAGTGCCAGTGTGAGGTGCATGATTTATTGGTTCTCTAATAGAAGGATTTAGGTATATAAGGAAAACAGTCACATTTGGATCACAAAATGTAGATTATGAATGAGATAATCATAATTATGTTATCAATATAGATGAAAGTTGTATTATCTTTATAATTCAATGAATTATACATAAAATTGTTTTACATATATTTAGTATAAATTATATATAATTATAAACAAATTATACATATTGCATATAATTATTGTTTCTATATAAATTATATATATGTACATATATATATATTCTTTCAATTCTTTGGAAAACATTAATTTATTATGATTCCTAGCAAGTAATAACTGGCTGAATAAACTCTGTCTTAAGCTCCAGTGCAATTAGTGTATGTTAATGGAAATATGACATTAAAGCCACTATCTATGTATAATGGTGAGTTATTAGTAACTATCAGTATTAGAATCTCCTTTCAGAGGACCTCACAAATATATGCTGATGTACAAGATGAAGGAAAATTAAACATTCTTGGAAGAAGAATTATCTTATTTTTGTGATAAAGCATCACTTGTCACTTTCATTTGAAAGAAAACAATAATATAACCCTCTATTTTAAGTGGTTTTAAATAATATGTTTTAAGAAAATTTGTACTGATTTAATAATAAAAGTGAATGCACCAAAAGAATCCTCTTTTTCTACTTTAAACATTGCTTTATTTAGTAATAGCATAAACAATGAAAAAACTCAGCTTTAAGTACATCTTATTTGTAGCAGAAACAAAAATCCTTCAAAATTATTTCGTAATATTTAACAACTCAGATCCTAAATGACTTTATATGTTATTATCTAAGGATCTGTTTGAACTTTTGTGTGTGCATGTTTGCAGCTCTTTCTCATGAAGTGCTGCAACTTTCTCAATGGATTTTGCCTGTATTGTTTCAAAGAACTATAAAATATAATGTCCATTTAGAACACTGAATCTGGTTATTATAGTCTTTATCCAGACTGTTATTTACTTTCCAATTATTACCTCTGAAGCCATGGATTCAGATAGAATTCAAATAAATTAAAGTAAAATAGCTGGTAAAAACAGGTTGATTGCTTGTGTTACTTCTTGAAAGTAATTACCTTTGAAGTGAGTTGTAAGAGAGTTACTAAAACTGTCACACTAAAACTGTCATAAATATGTCTGTCTCCATTAATTCTGGCACACTTTGAGATTGATTTATTTCACTTCAGACAACTTACCATTAATTTTCAGTCACCTTAAGCCTCTATGTCATGTAGTATACTACTTGGGCTAGCATTTAGTTTTCAATACCTCTTTGAAAATGAAATTGTATAATATTAAAATTGCCATTGAGCTTATAAATTCAGGAGACAAAGAGGCCAAATGTGAGAATGTCAAACTGGTAAAATTAAACACCTGGTAATAATACAAACATCCATCATATAAATTAAAAGTGACATCCAGAGTGCAAACATATTCTCCTGAGATGATAGAATATTATCAGAACAATCCACATTAGTTAGAATTAAGTACAAGCAAGGCATTTTTAAATTAGT
Organism: Marmota monax; assembly: GCF_021218885.2. Classification (NCBI taxonomy): domain Eukaryota; kingdom Metazoa; phylum Chordata; class Mammalia; order Rodentia; family Sciuridae; genus Marmota; species Marmota monax. The sequence goes on from NW_026695065.1 coordinate 3,499,622, forward strand.
GGTCCCAAAAAGGACACCATGAAAACTTTGTGTTCCTTGAACTCTTTTCCACTAAGAAGGTAATGACATTCATCTATTTTGAAAACTGTCATTAAGTGTCAGCTATGTGCCAGGCACCATGCATTAGCATACATATATTATAAACTGTTCTTTCCAATGAGAAGTATAACAGTTAAGTTGGAGAAGACACATGAGTAAAAGTATTCAGTCATGTATAGGTAGATGATAAAGTTATTTTCAATATCCATACATGTATATTCTCTTTTAAAAGTTAGTGCCTATATTTTAAGTAATGTTAATATTTTCTTTTTTAAAAATATTTTTAGCTGAGAATGTATACAACATATATATATATATATATATATATATATATATATATATATATATATATATATATATATTATGCAGTACTCAGGATTGAACCCAGTGCCTTGCATGTGCTAGGCAAGTGCTTTATCAATGAGCTACAACCCCAGCCCCACTGAGCTACAACCCCAGCCCCTTAATGTCAATATTTTCTAGGGCATCATATTGCCTTTAGATTGAATTCCCAGTATAAGCAGCCATTTAATTATTTATTGTTTATTATAATTATTGCATCTATATTTCTTTAGAGTGTCATGCATATTGATTCTTTTGTAATATGTTGCAATTGACTAAGTATAATACTTTACTTTGAGAGGGGAATACATATTATATAACTTGGATGTGTATGAAATATGACAATAGAAATAGGAAGATCCTATTCTTAGTTTTTTTCTAGAACCATGAACAAAGGCTGGTTTTTCTGATGGCACTCTTTTATCATAGTGAATGTATTATAAATGCAATAGACTCAGGAGATTTCTGTTCCATTCAAGTTAAATCAGAAGCAAAGTTAAGCTTCCCTGATAATTGTAAACCTGGTACAATTTATATTTCCATACACTGTATGTATTTTCTTACTCAATTGTTTCATGTTCCCTGGGTACATATTTCATTTTGTCCTGATTTTCTTTCTCCCAATTTCATAAATAAAAAACAAAAGTTCTTTAAATCAGATCGCTTTCCCGTTTTCAAACAATATTATCTGATACTGAGAGAACAGTGGTAAATTGGAACCACCAGATGATATCAATAAAAATAGCACATTCTTCATTTTAAGCCGATAAACTTTGATTAAATAGGAAATAATAATTAATATAGGGTATAATAAATTTCCTTTGTCCTTTTTCTTGTCACAAAAAGGTCAGATGTGGTTGCATACAGCTTAATTCCAAACTATTCAGGAAGATGAAGCAGAAGGATTCTATGTTTGACACAGTCTCAGCAACTTAGAGAGGCCTGCATCATAATAAGAACGACACACATACAAAAAGAATTAAGTTGGATATGGGACTATTTCATGATATATATATATATATATATATATATATATATATATATATATATATATATATTACCTAATAACTGAGGTCATGCAGAGTTGATAATCTTCAAACACCTATATGAACCTAAAATATGTTTTGCTATTTATTAGGAAGTTATCACACTAGGTACATTATGGGTGTACTTTTAATTTTAAATAAAGATTACACAACTATATGTATTCCTTTTGACTAACTAATATCAATTTCAATTGATCATATGGTAACTCATCTGGTATTTCTAACTGAATTGTGACATCTACTGTCATTTCATTTTCAAAGTTTAATAATGCGCTATTTTGATTTGTTTTATTCTTCCCTAGAGTTTAAATCATAAGGATGTCTGTATGTTTTGAAACAAAATGTTTTTCTTTTTGGAAAATCAGTTGATAGTTGAATTTATTTATAAGAAATAAAAGTTAGCTGTATGGTCTGGGGTTGTGGCTCAGTGGTAGTGCGCTTGCCTAGCATGTGTGAATCACTGGGTTTGATTCTCAGCACCGTGTATAAACAGATAAATGAATAAAGGTCCATCAATAACAAATAGAAATTTTAAAAGGTCAGCTGTTATTAGCTGTGCTGGAGTCATATTTATTCCATTAATCTATAGGTGAAATTACTCCTAAAAGGGCATGGAATGTTGTTGTTATCATGTTTTCTATTTCTTCCTAATGTAACAGAAGCACATTACATGTACATGTAGTCTTCAGTTGTGCTAATGCATGTTGTTTCCATGTCATGAAGTCATAGAGTTCAGTGGCATTAGCTACATTAGAAGTGAAGTACAATATGATAAATTTTAATCAGTCTCTAGAGATATTTATTTGGAGAAATTAGATGCAACTCTGTAGGCATCTGATTTTTCTAGCTTGAAGTGATCATTGTTGTTTTCTATGCATTTTAAAAAAAGCATCCCTGGGTTCAATCCTCATTATGAAAAAAGTGAGATTAAAATAATAAAACTTCTTTAAAATATTTGGGTTCAAGGGCTGGGGTTGTGGCTCTCTGGTAAAGCACTTGCCTTGCATGTGTGAGGCTCTAGGTTCCATTCTCAGCACCACATTAAAAAAATAAATAACAACATATTTTGGATCATTAAAAATCAAATAAAATGTACAATTCAAGAGTTCACATTTTTTGTTTGTTAAATTTTCCATGAGTTCATATTTTTAAATTTAGTTTGTTTTATTTATTTAAATTATTATTTTAAACAATGCTTGCTAGTGCTATTTAGTTAATGAATATATTCAATTTGAAGTTTTTACTTGTATAAGTTATTCTTAATATGTTCTGCTTGTTAAAAGTAATTTTAAAATAACCCCATCAGAAAAATAAAAAAATATACATGTGCTTAGATTTTTTAAAAAGCATCCTGATTGTATGTGTGTGTGTGTGTGTGTGTGTGTGACCACATGTACTATTCTATAACCTCAATTATCTCCCTTTGGCCTTTCCATTCCCTATTAGTTCTGGAGTCATATTTTAAAATTGATGCATCACAAAATATTTTTCTATAATTCAGATCAGAATAAAATCTCTATTCAAAATTGTTCTTAAAAATCAAGTGTGGGATGAGCAATTTTCTTTAATTGGAATTTAGATCATCTCCTATGAACAGTTTCTAACCTTAGAGTGAGCCCTATTTTACACCAAATTATTTATATTATTTTCTCAAAGTACTATAATTATTTTGCCTCAAAACCACAATAAAATTTGAATAGGTTCACAGATAGGCAATTTTAGAGGAGCATAAAAACTAGCCTAATTCAAACTGATACACTGAACAGATTTGAATTTTCATGATGCTATTGATCCCAGAATATCCAGTAGCATTAATGTACAGCAAAATCTTCTTTTAACAATAGAGCTAAATTAATTCTTTTGTGCCACATTTTTTATCTAATAGTTGCAAAAGATTTTAAGTTGGGTGGTTGCCTGTGGTTTTTAAGTGAATTTAAGTTTTGATTAGCAAAATGTTTTTCAGGGACTATTGTCCAAATGGAAGCTAATATTATCGGTGTGCTACAATGTATTTCTGTCAATACAAGAAATAACATTTGGTTCTCCATAACACTTTTCGCTATTTCTTGTTGTAAAAAAAAAAATGAAATAAACATCTTCACTTGTTTATGTCAATGGCATAATATTTCATTAATTTTAATTTGGACTTTCTCATTAACAATAATTCTAAGTTTAGATATTATAAGTTAACAACATTTTGAAAGTGCAAGCAGTTTTGACTCTTCGTTTACTACTAAGTCACTTATGTCTTACTTTAAGTTCTTGAAAAATTTTTTAAATCTTTCAAAATATATCCCTATTGTTAAGAATCAGTAATATTAAATCATTTTTAGACATCCAAGAAAATATTCTACCTAATTGATTGGTACAATTATATTAATTCTGTGTGATGATCATTTACTGAACAATTATCAAGGTACAAGTGGGAATTGCAAAATGCAATTTTGAACTCTAATAGGAACTTCTCAAATCTAGAGATAACACTACTGCTTTAAACTTGTAAAATAAGACCTACTCGAATTTATAGGATCTATTCTTTTAATTTATGCATCTTAAACCAAACAATAAAATGAAATTCAGTAATCAGTGCTTTGGGAAGACTCACTGAACTTGAGTATTTGTTGACTTCAGTAATGGATCTGAAGTTATTATATTTACTTCAGAAATATAACAAATGAATTTGCTCCCTACATTATAGTTATAGAGCAATGTTTTTTTCTTTAATACCATAAGGCCATCAGATTTATTGCTATAATTTTGACATTCCTATGATTAAATGTGTCTTCCATATGAATAAAACCAGAATATTTCATTATGAAAACTGTACCAACCATAATCAATCCTGGGCCTAGTTTGTAGCTCAGTGGTAGAGCATTTATCTAGCATGTGTGAGGCACTGAATTTGATTGTCAGCACCATTTTTAAAATAAATAAATAAATAAAGGTCCATCAACAATAACAAAAAATTTTAAAATAGTCGTTATTAAATATGCAATGTGTTATTATTCTATCATGCACATACATATGATCTGAAAATGTTTTAATAATCTTATTTAAATCTACCTGGCATTGTTATTGACATTGCTTATCTTTAAACAGCACCATGTGTTAGTATGATTAAGCCATACACAGAGATAATTTCATATCTTGACACTTCCCCCACATACATATTATTACAGTGATGCAGCCACATCAATGTTTATAGCTGCATAACTCACAATAGGTAAACTATCAAAGCAACCTAGATGCCCTTCAATAGATGAATGGATAAAGAAAATGTGGTATATACATACACAATGAAATGTTACTCAGCCTTTTTTAAAAAAAGAATGAAATTATGGCATTTTCTGGTAAATGGATGGAGCTGGAGAATAACATGGCAAGCAAAATAAACTAATACCAAGAAACCAAAGGCTGAATGTCTTCTCTGTTAAGTGGATGCTAACTCACAATAAGGGAAGGATGTCTAGGGAAGAATAGAGTTACTTTAGATGAGGGGTGTGAAGGGATGGAGAGGGTATGGGAGCAGGAAGAATAATAGAATTTATCAGACATTATCCTATGTACATATATGACTACACAACCAATAGTTTCTACATCATATACAACCAGAAAAATGAGAAATTATACTCCATTTATGTATGATATATCATACTGCATTCTACTGTCATGTAAAACTAATTAAAATTAATTTTTAAAATGCCATAATCATCTCTATGTTTATAATGTCGGTTATATAATTTATAAAAATTGAACAGGGACACTTCCTAAGCACAATTTTTCTAACAATAGTGATCATCAAAGTGACTAAAATGGAAACTGATAAAACTATGTAGATACAGTAGTTTGAAAATGTGAAACTACAAATGTATCCAGAGGTAACTTTGCAAACATCTAAGGGAAACATATATTCATGTTTCAGAATGTGACTCTGATTTTTAACATAACCTTATGACTCTTGAGTGTTATAGAACTTAACAGATGAACTTATAATCATTATTTCCTTGATCAAAAAAATGTATTTGTAATATACAAAAAGAGTATAAACACAGAAGAAATTATAGAAAAATCCATGATGTTTTCAAATTCCATGAAATGACTAATAGTATAAAGTATGACATTCTTTGTGATATACACACACACACACGCACACACACATAAATGTATGTACATATAAGTGTGTGTGTGTGTGTGTGTGTGGTGTGTATGTTTGCTTTTTTGTTTTCAGTTCTAGGAACTGAACCCTGGGCTTCAGACAAGCGGTCTACCTCTGAGCTACACTCCCAACCCATGTGTGTGTGTGTGTGTGTGTGTGTATGAACAATAATGTTTTAAAATTTAAAATTATCAGTTCTCATTTTGTGGCTATACCATGAGCTGTCTTTGTTTGTTGGTCCCACAGTGTCAAGTTATCAAATGTGAATCAAAAAAATATTGTTGTAAAAGGAGATAGATGTATATTTTTCAAAATAATGGTTTTCTAAATTTTTTAAAACAGAAAACAGTATGATATTGTTAGAATTTCATTACTGCAAAGTGATTAATTTATTTTCAAATACTAAGAAAAATAGTCTTAAAAGTATTTAGAAAATTTAACAAGTACATTCTGCTTTCTCATATGTATAGATATTTTATTTTCTGAAACTGTGGTCATAGGATAATGTTTTAGTCCATCAGGCTACTATAACAAAATGTCATGGGCTTAGTGATTTGTGAACAGGAAAGTTTTATTTCTCATAATTCTGGAATATCAGAAATTCTAGGTCAAGTTATTGGTAGATTTGGTATCCTGTAAAGTTCTGCTTCCTGGTTAAAAGCCAGCAACATTCTCAGAGTGTAGAGAAGGGTCATGTGGTTTCTAAGGTCTCTTTTATAATGGCACTAATCCCATTCAGAGAGCTCTGTTTCTTCCCTCCTGACTTAAGCACCTTTCAAAAGTCCCATCTCCAAATACCATCACATTAGGGACTAGACTTCAAAATATGAATTTTGAAGGGATACAAACATGTACTCTACAGCAGACCATATATCTACATGAACTACATGAATCCTAAACCTACTAAATCAGAATATTGGAAAGTTGTAATACGGGAATCTACATTATTAACAAATTGACTTAAGTTGTAAGCAACCAAGGTTTGAAAACCACTGGATGATGCTGGTTGCAATAGATTGATTTTATCAAAATTGCATCTATTTCTCTCTAATTTACAAAAATAATGATAGGCCACCAAAGTAATTTTACAAAAGGTTCAAATAATATATTTAGGGTAAACAAGTAAGATTGTTTTGAGGGTTTTAGAATTGGAGACTGAATTTTCTTAGTAGTTTTTATTCCCATTCTTAACTTAGAGATATTTAATGTATACAGTTTATAACTTATTAAGCATAATGGAAAGAATAATGGCATATAAAACTACTACTGGAGATTTAGCTTAATAATGGCTTTTTAAAAACTCTTTAAACTCTGGATAACTTTGAGGTTCTTTTTAATTGTGTGTGTGTGTGTGTGCATGCGTATGTGTGTAGGGAACATGATTGTGGTAGATGGTATGTTAGGAACGTTCTTGTTTGTATGTAAAATAAACAGAAGTCTGTTTTTAGTAAAATGCACCTGTATTTAAAAAGGTCAACGAATAAAAGACTACATCATTACTGTCGATACAAGTTGATTGCAGTTTCTCCTCTTTCCTCCCTCAACTATGTTTACCTCAACATTACTTGCTAGTACTTCCCATCATTGGCAAATACCGCTGCTGGAAAATGCAGATATTTTAATTCGCCCTTTGATTACCTATGGAGACTACAAAGCTTCAAATATTTTTAAGAATATAATAAGACTCAAAGGAAATATTGGTCTTCTCATCTAATATTAATATCCAGGAGGTGACACATTTTACATGAGTATCAGTTGTTTTTGATGTGCCAATAATATCAGGTAAAGAAGATTAAAAAATGTTTCATGAACACCAAAACACATCTAACAGACATATATTACCAATATGTATAAACTCAACATATGAAAGAAATTACTAACATACTACCTAATGTGCATAATACTCTCCAATTATTTTAGGAAAATATTTTGATATTTATTATTTTAAGGCTTTTTTCTCCCATCACATACTTTTTAGTGTGATTTTTGCTAACATTAAATGAGAATATTTTGATCCAAGTGTTTAAATAATTGATGACAATTCCAGGTTTTTCCTCTTTCAGTGTATCCTGTATAATTGTTCCAACCTATATAATTCAAGTCAGAAACCATCTGTTGCTTGAATGACATTTGGTTTGCTTAAAGCACATCAATTAAACAGACATGTTGTGTAACTATGGCAATAGAGAAATTATTTTGCAAATAAAAAGAAGTGACACCAGAGATGAAGCAATAATCAAAATAAAACTTGTAGCTTCTTTCATGGCCAAAAAGTTCAAATAATTTAACAACTAGAAAAAAATATTGACTAATATTCTAACAAAAGAATGAATATTTGTATTATGTATAATCTATGACTCCAACATTTCCTAAGCTCATTTTATCACTAATTATAGATATTTTAAATAATTTAAGCCTAACCTTGTTAATTATGCAAATACATTACATGGACAAAAGAAAATTAAGATGGTTAAAGTTTTGTAAGCCATGTCAAATTAGGATAGGAATTTTAGGTTGGAATAGGAAGATTGTACAAAGGCTTAATAATATTTAAACAGTGGAAGGCAGTTATGTAGAAGAATCACATTTATTCTATGTAGCTACTGAAGGCAGATCCAAGGATAATTGGTGAAAATTTTTCCTGTCCGTGTTTTCGTTTATAATAGTTACCAACCCTTCAAATGAACTGTGAACTGGAGTACCAGATAATCAAGGTTGTTAAAGTTAAATATAAAAGAAGAGTATAGTAGACGTGGTTATGAGCATGAACTTTGTGATAAATATGTTGAAAATTCACATTCCTTTATTTGTCCTTTATCTCCTTGTGTATGGCTATGATTTGGATAGTTGAGGCTATCAGATAACTGCTTCTGGATAATCAAGGTTCTTTGCTTATTCATAAATTTAAATGTAAGTCACTAAACATAGATGCAGTAGGTACTAAAACAAGGTAAACATTTCTTTTACCTATTTATTTATTTATTTATTTTTGCTTGTTTTGACTGATTTTTGGGGTTTTCATTGAGAATATAGTCTGGTTTTAGTTTGCTGCCTGCCTCTCTCTGTGCTGCCCACCAAAGCTGCCTGGCAGACACCTGCCCCTCCCACCCACTGCTTTCCAAGCTGAGAAGACAGTGGACAGTGGCATTTGGAGCCCAAGGACCTGGACATTCATATCCTAATCTCTTCCCAGCTATTCCCTCCCTGAACCCATTTTAGATAACACTATTCCTAGGGAGCCAGGTAACTGGAGACATCAGATAGCAAGCAGTAAGTGGCAGAGTGTGGGCCCAGTCATTACACTCCCTGTCCATCCAGGGGCCAGGTGATGTCATGTAGAAGAATCACATTTATTCTATGTAGCTACTGAAGGCAGATCTAAGGATAATTGGTGAAAATTTCTTCATTTAGTGTTTTTGTTTCTAATAGCTACCAACCCTTTAAATACACTGTGAACTGGAATACCAGACAACCAAGGTTGTTAAAGTTAAATATAAAACTTTTATAATATTTTAAGAAGTTACAAGTTTTATTTTGGGTAGTGCTTCATCTTTCGTGTCACTTCTTTTTATAATATTTTAAAATATGTTGTTTTATAATACTTAGTGGCATGTTTGGACACATGCCAGTTAGTTTCAATGAACATTGCTTTACTTTTGTCATATTTTAATTACTAATCAAACAATTGTAGTTTTTCAAACATTTACACCAATTCTACTTCATTTTCAATGTTCACATAACTTTGGTAATTCCAAATTTAACAATTTATAATCTACAACATTACTAAAAGAAGAAGCTCCATCCTGTCTATATGAAAATACATAATTTCATTCTGATTGAACTGAATTTAATTATGACTCAAGGAAAAATATCCTCATATCATGCCATGTAATCTTCTAACCACCAAAAAATTATGTCTGACTCTTATACACACACATGCAAAATCCAAGTACCATGAAAAATTTGATGGCAGAATATTCAGAGCTAAGGAGACATTTGCACATCATGAAGAACTTCCTGTACAGGGTAGTAATATGGTATGATACTTAAAAATAAACAAATCCTAGAAGGGTATAAAAATAACTCAGGAGCAGAATGTGAAAAGGAAATTGAGAAATGAGAAACTATTCAAATTTTATGGAACAAGACAATGAAAAAATGATTAAATGGACTGAACCCTGAATTGGAAAAGTAGCATGATTTCAACAACAAATTACAGGATCAAATAGTAAATTCCTGCTATAAAATAAGAAGGCCTGCTATGACATATGAGAATTTTTTTACAATAGTAATTAGGTTCTTCAGTGGGTATGTGAGCCAGTCATATAATGCAAATTAAAAATTTGAGTTGTTTCTAAGTTATTTTCACATTTTACTTTCTGATATGTTCAGTAATTATAAATTCTTTGTCTATGCAACCATACTCATGGGAAAATGCAGAAATCCCTGATATCCAGAATGAAGCAATTGGTTATAATGGAATACAGGACCTCAAAAGCTTAAAATATGCTTAATAGGTTTATATTCTGAATATTTTACATATTAATAAAAGAACCCTGCACGTGTCAATCCTTAAAAACAATAAGGCTATTTATTATTACCATTTCTTACAAGAATTACTGGTGATGACAGTTAATCTAAAGAAAGCCTGTGTCAGAGTATATTAGAATTGGAGTCAAGGGGAGTGCAACATTGTAAAATAAGTTTGAAATCTTTGATAGGTAACTCCAATGAGCCTTTTAGAATATGATATTCAAACCCCCCATAATAAGAATCACAGGCTGGCCTATCTATATGGAGAGTCCCTGGTGCCAGATTAACTTTTCTTAAATGTCACTTGCATCATGTTATGGAAATGTAACAATATTCTCCTGATTTTTAGTATGGACTTATGAGTTCCTGAGGTATAATGGACACAAAACATGTTAGGATTTGATATTTTACCTGTAACTGATTCGTTTAAGCAATACCAATAGAGTTTATGAGTATTCATATCCTGAAATTTTGATTAATTTGAGCTAAAAATGAGGTGTATAGATTTTAAAGGGAAGCATCATGTGTGATTTCTCTGTTACTGGCAGAAAACAACTAACCATATAGGGAAGACAGTTATTCATGATTTATTTTCATCCCATAAAGTCACCATTATAGACAGTAAATTTGTTTTAATTTGTATGCCACAGCTTCCTTGAATGGCTTTAGACAGACAAATTATGACATGATCATTAACATAATAGCCTGTTTATACTGCACAGTGATCATCTTCAACACATAAATGATTATTTTTTTTCTCAGTAAGTCATAAGGAATAATTTTCATGAAATAGTTTATATATATATATATATATATATATATATATATGTGTGTGTGTGTGTACATATTAAATAAGATGAATATATTTGTGTTTTGAATACCCCTGTTTTATGAATCTGTGCAGAAAATAATACCAGACATGAAGTTTTCTTTTTTTTATTAGTTCTTTTTTTATTTCTTACATACATGATAATAGTGGAATGCATTACAATCATCCATGAAAAACTAAAAGTCAAATGAGTTAAATAAAGTTTCCAAAATTTGCTATAGAGGATTCATAATTTACTAAAGTTCATGCAATTATTTTATGTTCATTTCTTTCCAGAAATGTCACAAATTATAAAATGCAATATAAAATAGGAATAATTATAGCAATGATGGGAAAAAGAGCTCAATGTTCTTATCTCATCAAAAGTCAAGTTTCAGAAGCCTTTAAACAATTTTTCAAAAATTAATGTCTAGTAGTTCCAATTAAGACAATATTTCATGGAGATTTTTATAAAGAAGTGGACAACATAATTAGTCACACAAATACAAATATAGAGCTTTTTTGTGGATTCATTGAATAATAAAATCACATTTAATTGATTATATTTGCTTGCCTTCTACAGATTATAGAAATAGATAAAACAGTATAACAGACCAAAAAAATCAAATCCCCAATATATGGTTGAATATTAGATCATTTTGTCATAAATAACATGAGTGGACAATGCACCATGATGCACAGTGAGTCTCCTAATAATTGTTAAAGTTAACATAAGCAAGAAGTCTTATTAATATGTCTGTGCTGTATTCAAACCCTCCAAATGTATATGGGAGGGGTTGAGGTTCTAGCACAGTGGTAGAGTGTGAGGCACTGGGTTAGATTCTAAGCACCACATAAAAATAAATTTAAAAAAATACAGCTAAAAATGTATATGGGAAAATGTCAAATGGACAAACTACATTTTAAGAATGAAGTCATGGTTGTACTGGTCGTGTCTTTATGTGCCTTTAGGAAAGGATAAAAAAACAGTGAGCTATGTTCACTAAAAGGGGTCCTCACAAACCTGCTCATTTTCTTTTATCTGTCCCTAATGGAATTCAATTTATGAGTGTCAAAAGGGTTGGAGGTGAGTACACAGCCAAACTAATTATAGGTTCATTCCAGGGCATTCCTTTGCAATGGCTTTTAGTAAGTAACTAGCACAGTTGTCCTGGGATAGGTTATCATTTTACTTAAATTGCCTTGCTATTTTCTGTGTAGATAAACAAGTGAACAGAAAACTCCATTTCCTTTACATCAAAAAGTAACATGTACTTCTCTACTTCAATTATTTGGCCCAAACATACTTGCTATCCACTGGGAATATCAATTGTTTAGATATATGAATGTTTAAGCAGCACATCTTAAATTTCAGATTCATTTTTTGTCACTAGTGTTTTCTTATTTATATATTCTATTTTCTAGATCTAATGTTTTTAAATGCTATAAATGATAAAAAGTAGTGTGCACACATACAGACACATGTTAGACATATAACATATTATGTGTCCAGAATATACATACTGAAATATATTACTTGAGACTTAACAGAAAATTAAAATATCCCTGAACAGTTACTTCTTGTTGTGAAAGCAATTATAAATTAGTCTCGTGCCAAACTGGTTTATTTAACATATATTTTTTCTTTATATGTTAAGTATTATTTTTGACTTTACATACAATAGATAATTGTAGATTCATTTCTAAACAATAATTTTTTCAGGCATTTTTAACAGTTGCTATTTTCCTGGTTCTTAATTTTTTAAAATTTTATATATAAATCTTGAGGTAGCTGAAAACATGTTAACAATCAAATAATTTGGGGAATTAAATGACAGCCTAAATCTAAATAAGTTTCTGGCTTATGGAGAGAGAACAATCAAAACTAGCTGTGCTGGATTGACAAAATTAGCCTTGTTGATTAGGGGTCTGCAAACTATGGTCCCAAGAGCTTGTTTAGTGCTTTTAAACTTTACACTGTAAGAAGCTAAGCTTTTTCTAAACTTGTATGAAACTGTTGCTTTGAAAGAATAATACAGCATGGGTTCTTATTTTGTTGCCCATGCTACTAAATATCTTTAGTACTAATAATCAATAGGGTAACTGACAGGCAAAGGAATTCATGTATCTCAAAGCTCTCTAACATGACTCAATGGTTACCTGACTGATAGATGTAAACATCAAAAATCAGTGTGCCATTCATATTATGGCTTTATTATAAACATGATTATAAAATACATAAAACTTTTATTTTCCTCTTTTCAACATCTGTTTTTATATACAAAGATTAATAGAAAGAAGGATATTGAGCAACCAAAAGCACAGAAAGTGATTTCAGCCCTATAATTTTCCTAAGCAATGTTTTTTGTTTTGATTTTGTTTGTTTTGTACTAGGAATTGAACTCAGGGGCACTCAACCACTGAGTCATATCCCCACCCCAGCCCTATTTTGTATTTTATTAGAAATAGGGTCTCACTGAGTTGCTTAGAACCTTGCTTTTGCTGAGGCTGGCTTTGAATTCTCAATCCTCCTGTTTCAGCTTCCTGAGCCACTGGGATTATAGGTGTGCACTACTGCGCCTGGCCTGAGCAATGTTTTAAATCCTAGAAGGTTCACTGTAGTTTAACCACATAACACATTCAGTGTCACTCTCCATGGCTTCCTTGTGATATAACACATACACCAAAAACATAATAAAACAATTCAAAACCAAAAAAAACTGCCTTCTGAATTTCTTAGTATAACTGTTTCAACAGGATTTTCTATTATTTAGATGATTTTCTGCATGACTAATTCTTCTAAGTATTACCTCAACATCACCATCCACTCCTTACAAAATTATTATGATATTTGAATAAACATCAGTATAAATTTATATTTTTACAAATATAAAATAAGCAGACTCTCATTAGAAAGAATGATTCTATGATTGTAAACATATTCCATATATTATATATTACATATATATTAGTAATTTCTTCATATTTTTTGAAAATTTAACATATAGATAATGACTATGAATAAAGGCACACTCAAATTTGCTTCTTAAATATTATATATATCCATAAAGTTTATTATATATTATTATACTGAAAAATGAAAACAAATATTTTCATATGTCCATTGGAAAGAATCTCTCAATGTCTAACCTGAATGTTTGAAAGCATTTTCATTCTGACAGATGAATGTCTAGTACCTAAATTCATGTGACTTTTGATGTATATAAATAATTGTTTCTAATTGATATATTTCATGCTTCTAATAGTTTAGTGTTTTGGTTTATCTGCTACATCACAAATCATGCCTATTTTGGGGGGAACATAGAAACAAATAAGTTTCTCAATTTTTTTAGGTTAGGAATATGGGCAATGAATACCAGAAATGACTATCTTTGCTCCAGAATGACTGGTACCTTGAATAAGTTGGTCCAAATTTTAAAGGTGGCTCCAATGAGGTTATCAGCAGGAAGTCTAAAACAAATTCTTCAAATACACATATGACACCTGTGCTGGTGTGGCTAGAACAGCTGGGCCTCTCTGGGCAGTGTAATTTCTTCTTATATGCTCATTCTACATGGCTGGTTGAGATTCCTCAGAGTATGGCTGTCTCCCAGTAGACAGACATCTTTCAATGTAACTTGTCTTCCCCATAGTGAGTAGTCCAAAGAAAGGAAGGCAAAAACTGTAAGGTTTGATTGCACAGGCCTGTCTAGATTCAATGGGTGGAAACTATATACTGGTCTGAATAGCAAGAGGTAAGGTTCATTAGGAAGATTGTCTTCAGAGACTACTGTGTGTAGCAATATTGAAATGCAAATGCTGCTTCATCTGGTGCCGGTATCACCTTTCTTAGGTATCATAATCCTCTTATTTTTGAAATAAATGCTTTAACTTTATATTTTATATTCTGCTATTATTACCATCATATATATGTGTGTGTATATATATATATATATTTATATATGCACGCGCGCACACACACCCACACACATATATATATATAGCTTGTTTTTATAGTTCCCATCAACTGTTAAAATTGTTATCCATACCATGTGACTATTATTTGTGTTTTTTAAGAGTAAAATCAATTTAAATGAATTCTAATCAAATATCTTCCCTAAGATTATTCTAAAATATGATTTGTACTTTTAATTTTTAAGCCTGCAGGATTAAGTAAATTTGATTTAAGTAAATTTGATTTACTGTTTTGGTTTACCAGAATCTTACAGATAAAGCAATATTTTTAATATTTATTTATGTTTATTATCTTAAAAAATTAATTATTGCCAAGTGATAGCAAAATAAATGTACATTTCAATGATGATCAGGATTTCCTATGTGCCCAAATACCTATAAAACCTGATAGTGTCAGGTTTTATAGGTATTTGGGCACAACAAGTTGACATTCTGAATTTGGATATGCCCTGGGTAGATACACAATAGAAGCAACTCTACTGCCTGGTAAAGCAGGTTTGAACACAGATCTGCCTCTTCACAAAAGCCTGAAATTGTTTGTAACCCAGGATAATGTTAATATGGCTACACTAGATAGCTGAATAATACATTTTCTAAATTGGGTGCATTAAGCAATTATTTGGATCATTGCTGAAACCCTATAATTTTCTTTCTATTTTTCAGTCCCAGCGACGTGTCACATTTCACCTACCAGAAGGCTCTCAGGAAAGCAACAGTGATGGTGGACTGGGAGATCATGATGCAGGCAGCCTTCCCAGCACATCCCATGCTCTGCCCCTTGGCTATCCTCAGGAGGAGTACTTTGATCATGCTGCACCCAACAACCGTACTGAAGGAGATGGCAACTCTGATCCTGAATCTAGTAAGTAATCACTTTGCCAGTCTCTCAATATGAAAGGGTTTACTGTATTTGAAAGGGAGGGGAGATAAAAAAAGGAAAGACAGTGCAATGAATCTGACATAATTTTACTGTGTACATATATTAGTACACCATAGTGAATCTCATCATCTTGTATATCAATAAGAATGGATCCTATGTAAAGCAAGGATACATTCTATGCTTGTATAATTATGTCAAAATGCATTCTACTTTCATGTGTAACTAAAAAGAACCAATAAAGAAACAAGTCAAACTGTCATGGCTGTAATAGTATAGAACAGTTTATTATGTTACTATGAATAATAACATTCTTAAAAGTAAACATAAAAAATTAGGTAGATAACTTAAAGGCAGGAAGTGATACTATTCAAAAAGTGTTAACATAGCTATTCTAAATGAAATTTATCATGAAATGCATAATACTTTATTTGGACATAGGTGGGATTTTCCATTTATGTATACACATATATAATCAAACATTTTATTTTCTTTCATTCACTTATTTAAAAAATGGACTACAATCACATACTGTTCAGATTTGGTCTCCAGACAAAAGGTACAAAAGCTAAGTTTTACAAATTCCAAAGATCTTGAATTCTTAAAAAGGATCATGAATTTGACATTAAAAATTTCATTGTATTAATTATCATAAACATATAATGAGCATTCTTCTGCCTTATAATTTGAAGAAATAAAAATTGATAAAGTATACATGTCTTTGAAGATTATTAAAATTCCAAAAAATTATAATCTGTCCCAGATATTAATTATGCACATAAAATTGAGTATGGAGGGCTGGGGTTGTGGCTCAGTGGTAGAGTGCTCCTATTGCATGTGTGAGGTACTGGGGTTGATCCTTAGCACCACATAAAAATATATAAATGAAATAAAAGTATAAAAAAATTGGTATAGAATAAGGAGCATACCATATATGTGATAGAGAAGAATGGCAGGTATAAAATCACGAAGAATATGAAGAAATGGACCAAGTAACCAGATAATCATATCAAATAAGAAATATAATTTAAAAATATTAAAAGGTTATATTAAGCATTATGGATTATATAAATTTAAATAAAACATGCAGATTTTAGAACAAAATGGCTTCCTTATCATTGTAAGAGAAATAAATTGATTAAACATCAAGGTATAACCTAAAACTAAACATACAGAATGAATGATAAATTAGCATCAACTTTTTTTTTTCTTTGCAAGTGTAGATGTGGGATACTAAAGGTGTTTACAATATAAAAGTACTAGATAAATTTGAGAAACTCAGACCAAAAAGTTCTAAACATCTACTACTATCTCCATTTTAAATTTTATACTTAGAATAAATGATTAGTATTAATTTTCTTTTTGGGGAGTACTGGGGATCGAATTCAGGGGAACTCAGCCACTGAGCCACATCCCCAGCCCTATTTTTATTTTATTTAGAGATTGGGCCCCACTGAGTTGCTTAGCTCCTTCTTTTGCTGAGACTGGCTTTGAACTCTCAATCCTCCTGTCTCAGCCTCCTGAGCCACTGGGATTACAGGCGCACGCCACTGCGCCTGGCAATCAACATTAATTTCAAGGATTACAAATTGACTGTAACATGCATCATCAGTTTACCTCATTTACATTGTACAATACAGCATAATAACTTTTTTTAGAAATACAGAGCTGTGATTATATAATTTACTACTATAATAACTCAAAGCCAATCTCTAATAAGAACATGGTTATAAGTAACAAATATGCATTAAGCATAGGTGTCCTTGATTTCTCCCCTTCATAAATTACCATTTTAATTACTGACCTATCAGACCATGTTAATGGATAAGAATAGAGAGAATAATTATTTTTGTAAACTAGAAATAATTAATTCCTTTTCATATAACCTATGTTACAAAGACACTTTGATATAGAATTGCACAGCAACATTTAAAGAATAACTCAGAGTAAACATCCATGGTTCTAACCCTGAAATAAATTTTAAAATTAAATGAGACCAAATTAGAATATATTTGATAGTAATATGAAAATAAGTATACATTAAAATTATAAGACATGTGAAATTCAAAATACCTTTGTTGAACCAAATTATATCTAGTATTAAAAGTTGTTTAAATTATTTAAATTCAGTATTCTTTACAGGAATTGATTTTATTTTTAATTAATCATGTAAGTATCATCAACAATGTATTAGCTGACATATATACAGGGTTTTTTATTTTTATTTTTTTGAGGCTTGTTTCTTCTAGTGACTAAATATTTCTCTGCTCTAATCATATTGACACAATTATTTTGAGTGTGAGTTCTTTTATTGATATTTACTCCAGAGGATGAAGCAATTGTAAATTACAAGTTAATAAAGAACTATGATAAATAAGCTCTATTTTTTAAATGGAACTGGCCATAAGCTATAACATCAGTAAGACAAATACTACATTTTAACAGTTATTTTAATAAGTTTATACGAAGTATAGAAATATTTAAAACTGAATTTGTTTCTGCAAAAGGTTAACAATACTAAGTCAATGTTAAAAGGTTACTTTTACCATGAATGATATTAACAACCTACTTTCCTACCAAACCTGAAACCTCCCTATAAATCATGTTTCATGATAATGTTTGGTTAGGTGTTCCATTTTTTGGATGAGAAGAATTCTAGCATTTTAAGCACAGAGGCATAATAGTATTTTAAGCACAAGAGGTACAATATTTACCTTGAAGTGAAATTATGTTTTTAAATATAGCATGCTAGTGAGATTTGTAACATAGTATACGTGGTATGTATGTATGTATGTATGTATGTATGTATTATGTTTTGATTAAAAAGAAAGAAAATAACTGATGCAGAATTCACCAAAGCAAAGTAACTTCTTTAGGCTAATACTCATGAATCTTCCAAAAGAAAGTCTAAAGCTCTGAAATAGTACACAATAATGAGCTTTGTGACATAGAGCAGATGTCAGTAAACTGTGCAGTGTTACTCAATAGCACCACAAATAAAAATGTAAACTGTTAGAGGAAGTAAATGTTGTCCTAAAGCAATGGAATTAATTTATGCAGTTCCCATCTCATATTTTGAAATTCATTACATCCTCAATCTGCTTTCTTTCCAACTAATGAATTTCCCAAAATAGAATATAATTCTGAAATCCCTTTTAGGTTCACAAAAACAGATCGAAATAGAACTTTCATGAATAAGATTTTCCCAAAAAATTTTTGCTAGAGGGATTTATTAATACTATGTTAAAAATATAGTTCCCTGCTTGATAAGAATTGCAGATGAGATGAAGAAATTATCACAATGCATTCTGTAAAGTCTTTTGCTCAGAATACTAAATTTCCTTTTTAGATAAATGAGAAATAAGAAAGCTCAATGCAATTTTTAATTTTTCAGGAGACAAACTTAATAAAAACATATCACTCCATTTGAAGGCTTTGTGAATTTTTAAATTTCACAACTGCAATTTCCTTACTTTGTGATATTCTATGCAATTTTGTCTTCTTAGGATAGCAGTCTCATATTCCAGGAAATTCCTCCTACAGTAGCCCCAACAAATTATGTATACCATTTAAAATGGACCATAGTCTTTGAAGTTAGCTAATTTGGTAAAAATAAAACCAAACAGAAACCTACCCCCAAAATAACACTAGTGGTTGTTTTAGGTTTATTGTGCGTACTGTAACAAGTAGTATCTGGATTTCAAAGACTTTCTGGAGACATATTCGTGGAAACACAGTGTATAGTTCTCATAAAGAATAGGGCATAACTATATTTTGGAAATTTTAGATGTTCAGTATAGTATTAATCTAGAGTTGTGAGGACCCTGTAATCCTTAGTAGACTATTCTAAATATAATAAACTATATATGGCTCTATGTTCATGTCTATGTTAAAATATAATTTGAGAAGAGAAGATTTTAAAGTGTTTTCCAACTTTATTTTGTAAAACTTTGTTCTGGAATTACAATTCAGAATTAGTTCTGAGACTCATAGAAGTATTTACAAATGTCTACCACATTAAACATCAGAGATTTATGAATACCTCATGCATATGAAGCCAGTGTTTGTGATTTTTTCCCCTTAAATTAAGAATATATTACTACTTTTTCACTATGGATAAATCGGAGAGAAAAGGGTAAGTACTGATTTCTACTGAGCTACTGCCATGTTGTAATTTGACTGATCATAAATAATATCCATACTTCTTAGGAAGTGAAATGATGATATAGATGGGAAGTTTCTGAAGAGCCTCAAATCTGTCTTCAGTTTACCAGCGACAAATCATTTCATTTCTGAAAAAATTCTCTAAAAGTGAGTGGGACAGGGACTTTGATTAATCAGTGTTTCAATTTTCTTCAACTGAAAGTTATGTCACCTTCATTTTTACTAACCTCTTCATTGGGTTGGGACTGTAGCTCAGAAGTAGCACACTTGCCTGGCATGTGTGAGACACTGGTTCGATTCTCAGAACCACGTATTAATAAATAAAGATCTGTCAACAACTAAGAAAAACAAATTTAAAAAACCCTTTTCATTGGATATAGTAATTTCACACAGGAAGTCCCTCTATCTGAGAATGTTATAATTATGTCACAGTCTTGTATTTGAGCCTAAAGAAACAAAATGCATGAAATTTTTCATCAAATTTTAAAATTATTTGTTAATGTTTTTTTCTTTCTTTATTATAACATACTCATTTTTGTGGTAAAAACAAAAGTCCCAAGAACATTTAAAGCTAAAGAAGTTCTATATTTAAAATAAAGAGGAATATACTTTGTCATTTACTTAAAATTGATAAATCTGCTAAAGTATTTCTCAGGTTAGCATATCTGTTTAACATTCATTTTTATTTCACTAGATTTGGTTTGCTTAGCACTCTAATACACTACTAATTAATTCACAAAAAGGAAGTAATTAATCTTTTCCTGACAACACACTTTGATTGATCCTGTACCATAATCTAATTAATTGGTATAAAAATGTGAGACCAATTTGATCGACTAGAGTACTATTCAGAGAAATGCTAAATATATTGTGTTCTGTTAAGACTGTTGACATGAATAACACTAGGGTACTTTTTAGTTGAATGTTTCATTAGTTGAACTTCTAATTTTTAAAGTAGACAATTGACAAAATTAAAAAAGCCAAAAAAATAAAAAAAAACTAAAATTTTAAAAGGATCACCTAATAAAATGAATCCAAATATTTTTCCAGACAAATTTTGTAATATTAGTACCATAGGAAAAGCAGTGATCCAGAAGGATTGTGCTAGTCATTCAACTAAAAATTCAAGCAGAAAATATTATTCAATTAGTTAGAATAAAATTAACATTTATTTACATATTTAAGGAAATAGTAACACTTTCCAGAGAAAAATTCTGAAATTTTTCTGAATTCACAGGTTAACAAGTATTATGTGTGTGTGTGTGTGTGTGTGTGTTAGGTGCTTTTTGTTTGTGATTACATACAGAGGACATTCTCTCCATAAGCCACCTAATATGTATTTAAAAGGCATTGCTGAGGGACGCCACATGTCAATTAGCATATTACAATTAAACCACAAAAGAATGTCATCATTTGTTAATATTGTTACATGAAATATGAAATATATTCAACCTAAAAAGAAGTTTTGTTCTTTTTAAAGGCTAATTATCCTGTCAGGCCAATTCTATCTCTTCTGGCTATATACAGATGATACCAAATTAGATGGCTAAACATTTGAGTTTTACACTGTACAATACTGAGAAAGCAATATATATTCAGATAAACCACACTTTAAATTTTGATCTTTTTCCAGGTTAGAGATATGCTGTATAATACTCTCACCATACTGTGCAGTAGCCATAATTCACAGCTCCCAGTCACTCACAACATCACAAGAGTGAACTATTCAGGCTCTATAGTATAGTGTGTTTCTAAACTATATTCATTAGGTTAGGTATATAATATATATATATATATATATATATATATATATATATATATATATATATATATATACTTACATTATTTTCAATGTAAGGTGAATTAATAAGGATGAACTCTCATCATAAGTCAAGGAAAATCTGTATATGAAAGATTCTTTCTTAAAATTGTGCAATAGTCAGATTTTTATTGCTGTGACAAACACCTGAGGAAAAAATTAGAAAAGGAAAGAATTATTTTGGCTCATGACTTCAGAGGATTTGGTTCATGGTCAGTTGGCTCCAATGCTTTGGGCCTGAGATAAGGCAAAACATCATGGCAGAAGGGAGCAACAGAGGAATGCGGTCAGCTCCTGGCAGCCAGGAAGTAGAGGAGACAGGGGAAGGTTTCAGGGACAAGAGCATGCCACCAGTGACCTCTTCCACTTCCTCCATCCATGGATCAAATGCCTGCAGTTTCCACCTCTTCCCTAGCAATCCATTCAGCTATCAGTGGATTATACCACGGATGAGATCAAGCCCTTATGATCCTATGACTTCTCAAACCTCTCACCTCTGAACATTATTGCATTGTGAACCAAGCCTTCAGTGAATGAGTCTTTTGGGAACACTTTATACCCAAACCAAAACAAACTGTATTTATTCTTAGAGACTGCACCATAATGTCAGTTCATGGAGATAAAAGTAAAATAATTTAAATAATCACAACAAACATGAAATAATGTATTCTGAAAAATAAATATGCCATTATGTCTAAGGAATGATATTATAATTATCAATGATAACAGTTATTTGAATAAAGGGGCCAAATGTAATGTCCCTGGGTGGTGGAGATGTAGGACAAATGCCTGCTAAATTTCCTTTCCTTGCAAACAGAAAATAATATACAGTTTTATGTTGACAATGAAATAATAAAAATTCCTTCTCATCTCATGTTAATGTAATAATATCAAAGTCACTTTTCTTCCTGTTTTAGAGTAAAATTCATTACAATCATTAATATTTTTATGACTATTAGTTTATTTTAGACCTGTAATTATATAAGTAATAATATTAGAAAAGTATCTCCATATAAATAGGTTAAAAGAATGAAGAGTTTAGCCATCTGTCATTGCTTGAGAATGTAAGATACACTTGATATTAATAGGTTTGTATAATAAATGTGCTTAGGCAGATGTAAACAGTGATCAAGTGGCAGGTGTTCTGTGATGTATATTAATTTTACCGCTTAAGTGGCATACTTTAGAAAAGTCAGTCTTTTTATAACAAAGCTTATTAAAGTTTAAAAATATATCAAAATGAAAAATGTATGAAACAATTCTATCATATCTAACTCCCCTTATAAGAAATACAATAACAATATAGACCACTTGAAAAATATCTCCTAATTTGTAGTGTCTAGATTTTTTGAATGCAATGAAGGATTTGCACTAGAGATAATGTTTAAAAAAAAGTGCAGAGGTCATGAATCAAGATGAGAAGTATATCTTTAAAGTTGGAAACTTGAACACATTTTCAGCATTCCATTTATGTGACAGACTAAGATGAGTGTTATCTTTAGTATCTTAAATCTAATATGTATTAGATAGAGGTTTATCACTCAAAAGCAGGCCTCTCTAAGTAAAGCAATCTCTTATCTTGTCTTTTCTATTTGAAAATGACAAGCACTAGGAGGTTGGCACAAGCTGCCAATTGAAAACCAATGCCATAAGGTCTGGAATGTCAGTAAGCTTCAATAACTGCTTTCAGTGATAGAAAATAGGTGGCCTTTTCTTCACAATAAGCCTTCCTCTGCTTCTAAATTTTTATTAGGCTACCTACACCATATAATAATGTTCATTTGACATTTATGTTTCTAATATTTATGAGCCACAAGGCAATTCATTTTATGACCTTCTTCTGTCTTTCCTCTTTTTCCTTACCACTCACTTTTTTTTCTCATAAGACAAGAACATTTTCCATTTGTTCCTTTTTTATAATTCTTGGAAAGTCAGTATAATCAGTAAATCAAGATGCAAGTTTTGGGTGTCTTAGAATATTTAGTGCTGTTAGTCACACACCAATTTCTTAAACATAATTTATAAATTTTAATGAATAAGGAGTATTCAATGATGTATGTATAATCTCCATGAACCTACTAAGTTCTACAATAACTTGCAACTCTCATAATTGCTTGTTGACAACACTCAACATCTAGTGAATATGTCAAATAATTCATTAAATAAAGAACAATTATGGACAATTTGTCTTACCATGATTTCTGCAGTTTGTTAATTTACATCTTTATTGAATGTTGAAAATGACTAATAGATACTAGAAGTGACAGTGTTTAATGAACCGATTTTTTCCTGTTTTAATGAGTAATCTCAGTTGTTTCAACTAAGTACATTATCTTCATCTGACACCTTATTTTTATAAATTTTATTTTGGAAAAAATTGCAGGATATGTGAAAAAAATCTTCAAAATAATATATATGAAATTAGCCATAGAAATTAATTTTTTGTCCTGGAAAATTCTTCTTTTGTTATTTGTATATATCTCAAAAGCCATGACAATACTAGTGATTTAAAATATTATTTTTTGCTATCTAATTAAATAATACTTTTAAAATATGAATGCTGACTAAAAATTTTTATTATAGTAATTTATTTTGAAATCACTATTCATGAAATCTTTTCACTACAGAGCATAGCACACAATCTATGTTAGGCCATCCATTTATATAGTACAAGATTCTAATCCACATACTTCATTTATCTAGCTCTGTGACCTTGGATAGAACAATTAACCTCACTGTGTCTCCTTTCCTTAGCTATAAAACTAAGGCATCATACTGATCTCCAATACACCTTCTAGGGTTATAATATTGAAACCCCAAATGGAGTCCTTGTTAATTTATTCTTAAGATGTGGCCTTTTGTATTGCCTTTGAATTTTAGAGTTCTGAGGGACGTTGGAGTTCATTTAGTCTCACAACCTCATAATGCAAATGAGATAACTGAGTTTTAGCATTTTCAAGCTACAATTTAATATTCTAAACCAAGATTTGATATTTATCATGTTCTAAAAGAGAAGAGTCACTAATGTCTGTAAGCAGCTACCTTTTGCAATTTAAATGAAGCAACTCATTGGCAGTAAATTAGAATATAATTTAAATAGTTATCATGGCCCAAGGGGATTCTTAGATCCATATGGAAAACATCTTGTATATGTGAAAAGTCCATTTACTGAAACAAAGTTTCCCCTGTAGAATATTCTACAACTAAAAGGGCAATTTGAGCATTATGAACTACTGATTTCTAAAATTACTTTGAGAGCTAAACAATGAATATTTTAGAGGAAGAACTGTATCCATGCCTAATGATAATGATCACATTGTAAAGAATGTTTACTGTTCTTCCTTGATATTTCAACATATTTAAATAGATGTATGTACTACATTAGAGCAACTTGAAATTAGAAATGAATTTTAGTAGTAAATTTTCCCTGAATATGGTGAAAAGTATATAAAGAAAATCCTAAATAGGATAAATTCAGAATCAATACATAAATATATCCCTTATCCAATCTTCTGTGAAGTCAATCTTTTCTCTCCTGAAAATCTTATGTCTTTGGTTCTGTGCTACTTCTATTGTCTAGCAGAATCACGAAGTTATAGTTAACAGGGTATTAATTTTGATAGATTCAATCTGACTGAGCTAATAGTTTGTCATATACTCAAAACGTCTGGAGTAAACATTATCATAATAGTCTTTTATGGACAATGATTAGTACTGGAGATGAAAGCACTATAAATACGGGAGTTAAAAATGAACTGCACTTTATGCAAACTATAATAAGAAAAAGTTTGTCTTACATATAAACTCTATTAGTTTTTTTTTATATTAACTGATGATTTCACAGAAGCTGATGCTCTAAATTGGGAATCTCATGCCAAAATATAAATATTTTGAGAAAAATACTTGACTATCTTGAAAATAACACTGCTTACAGAACAAAATTTTCTAAGCAAATGAAAAATAGTGAGATTTAATTGTCTTTAGAAGATTCTCCTCCTACTCTGAGGCTCATCAGTAGTGCATTGCAATGCTCACTGAATGACTATAATTATTGTTTTAATTATGTAGTTTCTTAGGGTTGGGATTAGACTGTGTGTAACATAATCTAAAACTGAACTGTATAATTCTTTCCTAATTGATAGTTCTATTTAACTATACCATGCCTATCTATTTGGAAAGTGTGTGTACCTAAAATGCATAAGTGTTTCTTGGCATTGATTTGAGGGAGTTATCAATTTTACAAAGGCACATAAATGCTGTCTAAATTCTTTTAAAGAATATAGGAAGAAAATTTATTTATTTTTTAAAACAATAACAAGAACTTTATGAATTCTTTGCCTAATTTATACTGTAGTTTAAAAGATACCATACTCATTAGAGATATTTTTGAATTATGAATGCACCTAAAACCTTCTCATTCTTTGGATGGATCATCATGCTTTTCATTCAGCTGTTTGTGTTTAATTGTTTTTCTTTCCCACAGAAAATTTTCTGTAACTGCTACTTTTAGCAGTTAGAACTATTGTAAACATTTCTGGATTGCTAATGTTTTCTAGTGTTTCCCCTCCCTCTCAGAGTTAATGGAGATTTGAATTGGACAGGAAAACAGGAAATATTGGAAAATGTCACAAAAATATCTGCTTTTATTCAAGTAGAAAATTGGAGTTTCAGGATTCAACCAGAATTAAGACCAAATATTGAAATTTGAATTAAAGTGCCATCGTATTGAACTCTTAAGTCTTATCTTCTGAAAGAACTAGCCATTACATTTTTGCAGAACAGCTTAGTTTCTAAAATATAATATCTAAAATCCAAATATCATGGGGAAAGATCTTAAATACACTGAGCCCAATTCAATACCCATGTAACTCTTTGAAATATCCCCTCAGGTTTTAAAGGATATGAACTGTAGGGGAAAACAACAACAACAACAACAACAACAACAACAAAACCCTTTCATCTAGAAAGATCCCATAATGCCCAACAGTTTGTAGTGAATCTGTCTGTACATTATTACTCAAGATAGGGTAAAAGCAGACTCCTTTCAGGGTACAGAAAGACCATTGCATAGGTGAAATTAATCATATACATTAAACTGAATTCTCAGAGCTGCTTTAGCAATATTATTTTTACAAAAGGAAAAAGAAATGTGGCAGAGACCTTGTTTTTTTAAAGACCTTGAATTTATTTGTTTGTCCACTCCCAGAAAAACCTTTTTATCTGAAATTAGAAAATTTTAAGTTACATAAAATTAAAAAAAAACATTAAGTTATGTAAGATGTAAATATGCTTCACACTCCCCTATTTCTTTTCATTTTCATTTATAAAGGAGAGCCCAGTTTCTGTTATAATATACATAATTAAATAATTAATTTTGAAGAAAAGCATTCCAATGAAGTAGAGTAAGATTGCCTAGATTAGAGTCTCAGCTCTGCCCCATTTACAAGTGGTTTAGCATGTAGTAAGACATTTAAATTCCCTATACCTCAGTTTTCCTTATCCTTAAAATGGAGATATTAGTAGCAGCTGCCTCAAAGCATTCTTGTACTAAAGGAATAAATTTTCATGTAAGAGTATATTTTCTGAATATAGACCTATGTTTACAGCATTTAAAATATTTTTTCTTGGGCTAATTAATATTCTTAGGTCTTTTCAGATTTGTGTCTATACAAACCACCTGGATATATTGAAAAACATGAAACTCCACAGTTGTTTTGAGGACTTGAGATTATACTTTTTTTTCTTATTTAAATTTAGTTTTTGGAGATTATGCATTTCTATTAAGCCCCCACTTGATATCCCAGTTCCTGGTTGGGAATCACACTTTGGGACCTAAGTCTTAACAAGGCCATGATCAATTAAGGAATTAAATAACTAATAATGATCTATCAAAAAGCCTCAAACAATATTATTTTTATTTTAAGATTTATTAAATTTTACCCATACTTGAGTTAATATTACACATGCCTGTGTGTACTATATGCTTCATACCAAGGTATAAAAAACATTTTAAAAAAGCTTTGAAATTTTAGTGATTACTTGTTTCATGTTTTCAATAAACAGAATTCCTTTCCTTTCTGTCTCTACTGTCCCTACACATGTACATCACACATATGCATACAAAAATACAAAAGCACCCAAGTTACTCTATCTGACAATCATTATTTGAAAAGCAATACATCACAATAATACATGACCCATCTAATCTAGGTAAAGATAAAGGCTATTTTTGGTTTTGATGTGCAACTATACACAAACTATTCATTTCTAAGAAGCTAATCAGGAGAACAACAAATAGGACTGATAGGGCATTAACAAGGTAGAGAACTAGTTGCATTGTCAAATAAAGACAACACATATCTTCTATGCATGTGAGGAGATTATGTTTCCCATTGCACACAAGCTGATTAAGAATTCTTCTGGATCATTGCTAGTGTTGATATTCTGATTTCTTCAAACAATTTTCATAATGGATAAAGTGAACAAAGGAAGCCAAGAGCATCACAGAAAATAGATGAAGAGACAGAGATGTAGTTCATTGAATGTGGGGTGTTGTACTGTTTTATTTGACTAGTTTTGCAAGTATCCTGAAAATTCTGCTTTTTGTGTAGGCCTATTGAGTCATAAAAAAGAAATGTCCTGTTGTTAAAGTCCTAATAGTTTTGGGAAGCATATTTGCTTAGCAATTCAATGTGGATGTAGTCTATGCTAGGAACTTTAATTGGGTAACTGCTGATTATGTCTGAGTTTTATTTCTTTCTTTATCTCATTGCTTACTAATATATCCTAGTTTAGTTTGAAAGAGTAAAGAATTATTGACTGATTATTTGTTCCTGGATCTTGTTTTATTATCATCATTCATTTTCTTTGTAATATCCCCCTCCCAATTTGTTTTACTAGGCTCTGTGCCTCAAGTCTAATGGACGTAAAATGAAGGGAAGTTGTGCTTTTAGTATGCATGAAGTTTTCTGAATATAGATGCTTTGGGGAAATTGTAGGCAGATGTCTTTCCATCTCTTACAGTGTATGGCTTTTTCTATTCCATGGCAGAAATCAAAGATGGCCAATTCTATTCAACACTGTAGCTTATTTGAAGTAAAACTTCCAAATTTATTTAATATTTTGTTTAGTTCAAATTATTTTAGGATTCTCAAGTTAGCAATCAGAACTTTTTCCAGAAATTAACAGGGGAGTTTAACAACAATAACAGCACCAGCAATTATGATCATATATTCAAAGTAAAATGTTCATGTTTAAATTTACAGACTCCTTTCTTTATAAGTTGGTAGACTGATATTTTATAAGGAATATGTTATGGCTAATTTGTAAATCAGGATTACCCTCACACTCCATGGACGTACATGAAAATAAACGTTACTTCTCATGGTATGGATTAAACATATTGAAGTTGAAGCAAAATAACTCATAACAGCAAAGAATAATTAGAGTACTTGGTACTTTTATAACTTTATGAGATTTTCATAGGAATAAACCATCTTGAATATTGTGCAGACATGGCTACCAATTTTTAGTTCTATTATAAGAGCATTCCACTGTGAATTTTAAGTATATTTCTGTAATTCTCTTTATAATGACCATATTATACAAGACCAAGCGATTTCTTTGTAATATTAATGTGATTTATTGCTAGTAACTCGCGGGCAAATTGCCATTTTTTCCTAAAAATATTTTGTGCATGAGCACCAACATATATTTTCCATCAATAAAAATTAATTTTAAAATATCATATCTTGAATTTAGTAAGGAAACTGCTGTACCTCTGGAATGCTGAACACCCTATCAGACTGCAGCCTGTGCTGATTTATAAGGAGCAATTATCTAATGAAGGTAGTGTTAGGCATGCATGAGAGTTCTTGAAGAAATGATTTGTAGTTTTGACAAATTACTGTAGAATAGATGATAATCCCTCATTTGTATTCTTTTTCCTCTTCTTGAATCTACATCTTAAAGTAAATATAAAAGTGGCTTTTAAGGAAAATAATCAT
The DNA here is from genome assembly GCF_021218885.2 of Marmota monax. NCBI lineage: Eukaryota > Metazoa > Chordata > Mammalia > Rodentia > Sciuridae > Marmota > Marmota monax. The sequence continues at coordinate 3,529,387 of NW_026695065.1, forward strand.
TTATGTAGAAAAGTAAATGGTCCTTAGATGGATACAGGAATTTATCCTAGTATCCTTCTTAAGTCATTTCTTCCTTCTTTTGAGGGATAGAATAATTTCATTAATATCTACTTACTTTACTACTGCATATTCAGTAAAGAGAACATGCTTTAAGAATAAGAAGATATAGTCCAGATTCTGTTAGTAAATATTATTTTCTTTATGTTATGTACTTGCAAAATAACAAGTGTGGACTAGCTGTACAGCTTTTCAGTTCAGTTTTTCCATACATAACAATATATTGCATTTAAATAACAATTTTATAATTTTCTATTCTGGTATATTACATTAATTTGTTAATGTTGAACAATAACTATCTGTAATGCTTGTTGTTCATGCCAAATGATTGAATCAGAATCTTCTTTCTGAGCAATAAAAATGGTGGAGAATATTAAAAATATAACTTATAGATGATGGTGAAAAGTTTAGAATATCTTAAAAAACTCATCAGCTTAATACTGGGAGACTATATTATCCAGGTTAAGCCTCAAGGGAAATTCTGGCAGACAAATATGTTTAACTTAAAAATAAAAGAGAAACAAAGGATATGTCTTAAATGATCACAACCATTAATAAAACATATTTCTAAAAAGGATTATTAATGTACTCTACAGGTTGATTCAGTGTCAAGGATTCCTTGGTACCAAATCAATCATTTATGAGTTTGGAGAGTAGAAAAATTTCCTAGAGTACTCTCTAAAACTTAGAGTAATAGAAGTAAATGATATTACCAAGAGAATTGTTACAATATGAGAATTTTTTATTTTAATATTTTGAGGGGTATCTTAAATGATCAAAAATTAATCATTAGCTTTAAGGAACTATTTAATGAATTAAAAATATGGTAAGTTCTCTAATTGGTGTTCCTTCAAGTATGGAGGGTGAATTTGTTGGTAAAATATTAAATAAATATCCCATATTTATTATCTGCCACATAGAATTGGCTCATGCATTGTGTCATTGTAACACTGTCTGCTATTTTATCAGAAATGCCTAAGGCTTTTTATGCCTTTTCTTTGTATATTTTTGTCATACACTTCTATGTTCCTTAGAATTTTTCTTAAAAACCTTAAATTTTATAATTGCTTCTTGGGCAAATACAAGATGAGTAATAAACATTGTATTCTCAACTGATTCTGTTGCATTTGCTGTTTTCCATGTTTATTATTTCTTACCTTTTCTAAAAGTATAGACACATATATATCATCATTCAGAAATTTTTGATTAGTTGAAAAAATACTATCTAGTCAAATATTATGATGTAATATATATGCTTTTTCTTCCTATAAAACTGTTGAGGGCTTATGCTTTCTATTGGTCAATGATAAGCCTTATCTCCATGTGGGTTGTTAAATAGAGATGATTTTTTCATTAGATTTCATTGGAGGTGGGAGGAAGGATGTATGTGGTTAAAGGCAAAGTTAGATACATAGTATATTCTTTTTAAATACACTATGCAGAAACTTGCTTCATTCAGTTTAGAACTAGTAATAGTGTTTAATGATTGTATTTTAGTTAAAATTATTGAATACAGGTAAAAAACCATAATGAATACCCTTATGTGAACACAGATATTATCTCATTGGGAACAATTAAAGATTCTAGTTATACCACACAAATATACACAGGGATATATATATATATATATATATATATATATATATATATATATATTTCAATAAAATTGTTTGTCTTGTGGTATTTCTGGAATGACACACAAAGAAAGTTCTTATAAACCCATGGAATATTATATTAAAGACTTATACTACATATTTGGCATATCCTCAATGCGAAATCACTTTAATATAACTTTAAATGAATTTAATTTTTTTAGAAATATAATATATGGTATATATATATATATATATATATATATATATATATATATAAAATATATGGTATATATATATATACCACTCAAGTGGTAGTGCGCTCGCCTGGCATGCATGTGGCCCGGGTTCGATCCTCAGCACCACATACAAAGATGTTGTGATCGCCGAAAAAACTAAAACATAAAGATTAAAATTCTCTCTCTCTCTCTCTCTCTCTCTCTCTCTCTCTCTCCCCCCCTCTCTCTCTCTCAAAAAGAAAAAAAAGAAATATAATATATAATATGCTTAAAAATTTAATTTTCTTCTTAGAGTATTAATATGACAATTATATTATTAATTCTTAATTGAATTTTAAACACAACACCTACCATATAAAGAAAATACAGTTGTTATTCTCATTTTCATTAATTTATTTTAATGGATCATTTTTTAATGTATACACTTAAATATCTTGAAACTTTAGTTCAAGTTAGGCCATTCACCATGTTTAAGTTCCAAGGTACTGTGGAGTTTTCTGTAGAAATTATAATGGCCTTCATATTATGGTAGGGTGTTTTAAAATCTGTGAAGAATTTCATAAAATATCTTCTATTTTTTCAAAAGTGTACTGTATATTTATAGCTATTTTACCATTTATTCCTAACAACTCAGTATGGAATAATGAAATAACTTTACCTCGGAAAGTATAGCTTACGTCTGACCTCAACAAAATTTATAAGGATGACCTCTGGGTGGTATGTCATAGGACTTAAAAATACATATTATAATGCCTTAAATCATGTTATATGTAAAATGTGAATCTTCTGCTTATTTTGTAATTTGATAGAAAATTAGTGTCAGGGTTGGGGTGTAGCTCAGTGGTAAAGCACTTGCTTAATGTGCAAGGAGGCCCTGGGTTCAATCCTTAGGACCGCTGAAAAAAAAAAGTGTCAAGTTTTTACACTAATTAGAAATTTAATCTAAGATCATTTATAAATAATTCGAGAAATAAATACTTGGATAGAAAACTTATTCTTTAAAGGAAAGAATAGAAAAAAAGGAAATAAATATCATAGCTAAGATATTCTTTAAGTACAATAGTAGTTATTTACTTCTTTTTTGTAAATGTTATTTGGCAACCAAATTTCCTTCTGAAATTCTAGCTTATATTTTACAACCTAAATATTTATCAAAGGGAGAGATTTAGTGGGAAGTAATATTTTTACTATCTTATTTTACACACATAATAAAAATAAAATAGGCTCAAAATATGGGAAGTTATAAAACTATATGCACTAGATTTCATAGATTCTACTTGAAGGTGAATAATATACGTAAATCCAAGAAATCTTACTATAATGATTCTAGAAATACTAATAATGGAGAACTTCCAGAACAAAGTTACTTTGTTATAGCATAAAATGATAAACTATAAATCACTAGTAAATACAAGAAACCAATTTTTATCCAATTTAAAATTAAGAAGACATACTGAGGGGCTGGGGTTGTATCTCAGTGGTAGAGCATTTGCCTAGCATGTGTGAGGCACTGGGTTCAATTCTCAGCACCACATAAAAATGAATAAATAAAACAAAGGTTTTGTGTCCATTAACCACTAAATTAAAAAAAAAGACATACTCAGACATTTAGATAGATTACTATCTGTCTTGAGATAATGAATCTTCTCAGATATTCAAAAATTTTCTGTTTTACATATGAACTGAAATCAGTGTGAATTATTTTCACCTACATCCCCAATTATAAAATCTGCAAAGCTCCTAGTTATTTTGGTTGAAATACATTATGAATTGTTTCATGAGTTATTTTTATGTATGCCAAATATCTGTTTATATGTGTGTGCAGGGATGTGTTGAGTATTTACTTGGTATTTATTCTGTAGAATATAAATCCATAAAGTACTTCATGCATTCCTCCCATGAGTTTAAAAATAAATCTCTTCTGGTTGCTAAATCAAGTTGTAAATACCTCATTTAGTCTGCTACTACACTAAGTCATAAGAAGAGAAAGGTTGCTTTTCCATATTTTACCTCTGGTCTCATCTTATATCACCAACTGCTGATTATAAGTACTATTAGTGAAACAGAAATCAGCATGGAACACTAGAGCTTCTTTTCAAATAAAGTTCTTATTTCAGCATTTAGTTTCCCAAAAGGCTTTTAATCAAGGTTATGGGAAAGTCCATAAACTTTCTGCTGAATATTTAACAAGCTGGAGGTCATTGCAAATATGTCTTATCAAGGGCAAGGGAAATACGATCACAATCAGGAAAATAGAAGACTGGGAGATAAGCCATGCTTTATCTCCTAGATGAAAATGTAATAAAAAATCAAAGTTACTTGCATTTACAAGTTTCTTTTGTAGGATTTAATTCCTCATTTGAGCCATCATTTTCAAAAAATGGTAAACAGGACTAATTCATTTGATTCAATTCACTGGCTTATCTTTGAGACGCTGATTGGAATTAATTTTACACAATGGTGATACTGGAAGAATTTAAGTAAAAAGACTTTTAAGTTAGACTGTTTAGTATTAAAAGCATAATTCCTCTTGATAAAAGAAGCTTTATCAAAATTAAATATACCACCAGGCACAGTGGAGCACACCTGTAATCCAAGCTGCTAGGGAGGCTGAGACAGGAGGATCACAAGTTCAAAGCCAGCCTCAGCAAGGTGAGGTTCTAAGCAATTCAGTGAGACTCTGTCTCTAAATAAAATACAAAATAGGGCTGGAGATGTGGCTCAGTGGTTGAGTGGCCCTGAGTTCAATCCCTGTTTCAAAAAAAAAGTTAAATTATTGTGATAATTGTACATTTTGTAATTGACCTTCCCTCATTTTTTTTTTTTTGTACCAGGGATTGAATCCAGGGCTCTTAAACACAGAGCCACATCCCCATACCCCTCCCCTTTTTTTGAAACAGGGTCTTGCTAAGTTGTTTAGGGCCTCCCTAAATTGTGGAGGCTAGCTTTGAACTTGCAATCCTCATTTCTCAGACTTATGAGCTGTTGGGATTACAGGTGTGTGCCACCATGCCTGGCAGAAATTTCCTACTTTTATCAATACTTAAACCAAAAAGCTAACGAATCTACAAAACTATATTTCACTATCACCAGAATCCAAATTTATGAAAGAAGATAGCAACAGAGATTTTAAAATGCCCTCGTACTAAATATTTTCCAATATGAAGCACACCCAATATTGTTTAATTACTGAGAATGATGATAAATAATGAGAAACAGAAAAGTATACTTTCTCATTTTTAGGGACACATAGGAATATTTTGGGACCCTTATGGTAAGGGCAAATTATGAGTCCATATATCATATGTCTATTGTGAGATAAGTGAATGAATGACTTTTTTACTCTATTGTCACTAGATAGGGAAATTAAGTCTTTTTCTGGATCACATAGAAATGTACTTAAATTTTCAGTTATATCTATTCTGTTGACTAATTCAGAACATCCTATCCAAGGCATTCAGCCTTAACATGTATGCACATTTTGAGGTAAAAAAATGACTACTTTTTGTAACTTATCTTTAGTTACATGTGTTGAAATGGGAGTCTTATTCTTTTTTAAAATGAAAATTTCGTCTTTTAAAGAAAACATACATAATAGGAGTTCAAATAGATGATAATTTATCACCTATTTCAGAAGAACTCAATGTACAAAATTGGCTACCAAGGTGTAAGTTGCCATGAGACCTAACAAAGAGGCAAGCAGGACAAGGATTGCAATTTATTAGGTGCTTTCAGACATAAGTGTGTCATGGTAGCAGTAAAATATGGGTATAACTGCACCTGAGGCAGGAAGAAGGGGTTTATATGTTAAGGTAGACAAATATGGCTCACAGCCAATGGGAATTTATCTGGGCTTTCTCATAAGCTATTAATATGCTAAATATTAGTTAAGAAACAGTCCTGAATATGGCATGAAATGTTGGGTTTTCTTAAAAACTGTACCAAACTTTAGATTTTGGAATTGTGACAGAGTCACCTGGAGGGCAAAAATGACTCTTAAAACCAAAGGGGACTGTATTCCTGTGAAGCTGGATCCCTATACTGCCTTTTTGTTTACTTACCTTTGAATTCATAGCACAGTTTATGTAGCACTGTGAATAGCTGACTAGGCATTAGATGAGTTCATTTTATTTTTTTATTTGTTCTTTTTAGATATACATGACAATAGAGTTTATTTTGACATATTACACATGCATTTTTTAGTCAAATCACTAAATTTCACTCCTCATCTGTTTTATGAGTAAGGTAGGCAGATATTAAACAATAGACTTGATTATGCTTATTGTAATCAGATATGGTCTGAGCATTTGATATAGGAAACATATAACAGAAAGATTTTAAGAGAGGTAGATGATTTGTTGTGTCAGAGCAATTTCCAATGCACTCTAATATTTTATATTAATGATATTACTTTCCCCAACACTTTCTATGAAGAAAAATAATGTACTTTACAAGAGGATGGGTGGTTGTGACTTGGAGGAAGGAATACACTCATGCTTGATCCAGTTTGTTCCTCTGATATATATATATATATATATATATATATATATATATATATATATATCACCACTTACCTCATTGAATTATTTTAAAGCTCAAGTAACATGAACAAGGAAAATGCTTAGCATTAAATCTGACACATTATACATTTAGTAAAGTGTCAGTATTAATAATGGATACATGTATAATCAAATTGAAGCTATGGACTCTTTCCCAGTATAATGCATATATATGTAATACCTCTTATATGATTTCATGAAATCTGTGAAGCCTGTGAAAAATTTTTTATTGTATTCTCTTTTTCTAATTTTTAAATTTGTTTTAATTAGCTATACATGACAGTAGAATGATATATTACACAAAGATGGGATATCATTTCATTTTTCTGAGTGTGCATGTTACAGAATCATATTGGTTTTTTATATATATATATATATATATATATATATATATATATATATATACATACAGTAATAATGTCTGTTTCATTCTACTATCTTTCCTACCCCACATCCTCTCCCCATCACTACCCTCTTCCTGATCTAAGGTAATATTATTCTTCCCTAGTGCCTCTCGCCTTATTGTAAATTAGCATCTTCATATTAGAGAAAACATTCAGCCTTTAGTTTTGTGGGATTGACTTATTTCACTTAACACAATATTCTCTAACTCCTACCATTTACTGGCAAATGCCATAATTTCACTCTTCTTTAAAAGTGAGTAGTATTCCATTGAGTATATATACCACATTTTCTTTATCAACTCATCTACTGAGAGATACCTAGGTTGGTTCCATAGTCTAGCTATTGTGAATTGAGCTGCTATAAACATTGATGTGGCTGTGTCACTGTAGTATGCTGATTTTAAGTCCTTTGGGTATAAACCAAGGACTGGGATTGCTGGGTCAAATAGTGGTTCCATTCCGAATTTTTTTGAGGAATCTCCATACTGCTTTCCACAGTGGTTGTACCAATTTGCAGTCCCATCAGCAATGCATAAGTGTACCTTTTTCACCACATCCTCACCAACATTTATTGTTTCCTGTATTCCTGATGATTGCAGTTCTGACAGGAGTGTGATGAAATCTTAGAGTAATTTTGATTTGCATTTTTCTAATTGCTAGAGATGTTGGACACTTTTTCATATATTTGTTGATCAATTGTATTTCTTCTTCTGGTGAAGATTCGGGCCTATGTTTTCTTCTATTAGGAACAGGGTCTCTGTTCTAGTGCTTAAGTCTTTTATCCATTTTGAGTTGATTTTTGTGCAGGGTGAGAGAGAGAGATTTAATTTGCCTATGAAGATTTTGATGTCACTGCCTCAACGAGAAAGGCAACAAATGTTAATCCATTTACATAAAATAAATTCCATTGATCATTTTGTAATTCCAGATCAATGCACTCAGGTAAATAAGAGATTTAGTTAGAATTATAGAATGTGATTTTTATTTTGTATTAAATTAACTAATCAATTCTTTTCATTTAGAGAGAACTTCAGCTTTAATGTTTTAAGTGGATTTACTATACATTCCATTACAAAGAACATCATTTTATAATTTAGAATAAACAATAAACCATGTACAGAGGTACACACCCAGTGACTTGGTAGGCTGAGGAAGGAAGATCACAAGTTCAAGACCAGCCTCAGCACTTTAGCGAGACCCTGTTTCAAAATAATAAATATGACTGGCGATGTAGCTCAGTAATAGAGTGAACCCATAGATTCAATGCCTAAACAAAACAGCAACAACAACAAAAACAACAAAAGAATAAACAAAATATGAACTAAATCCTCAGAACCAAGTTAATACCAGTTATATTAAAATAAAAATAATAAAATGTGGATATATAGTAAAACATTTAAACAACACTCTAAGATATGAAAGGAAAAGTCAGTGTCTCCCTTAGCACCTTTGTCACTCCTCACAATTATTTAGGTTAATAGCTTTTTTTTTCTATTTTCTTTCCCCTCAAATACATATACTAGTATTTATGCATATGTATATAAATGATATTTAAAATATCACTCAAATGGGAAATGCTAGACACAGGTCTGCATCTTATATTATTCACTTAAATACATTTTGCATAATTTATACATTTAAAGAAGGGATCTATTTCAGTATATTTAGAGGAGGCATACTGTTCTACAGAATTGATGAATAATAATTGAGTTATAACTTATTGATCACAATTTTGGCAGTGTGAAGGTGTCTGAGAAAACAGTCAGTATTCAATGAATATTCATGAACAGTCATTGTAATACTGTATCACTAGACAATCTGTGTGGAAACAATGGAAATGTTGGGTGAAAGGGTATGTGCAATTTTTATCATTAAATAACTGAATAACTAAGAAAAAAGAATAATAAAACATCATTGTATCCATCCTCTAATATTTTCTAAACTTACTCTCTGCCACCACATTGCCATATTTTTTCTTAATTTTTTTAAAATTAAAATATTATAGATACAGTTTTAACCCTCTAAATACGACTTTATTGAAATTTCCAAGTTTTGTAGTTTACAGTTCTTCACCATTACAAAAACCAAACCGCTTCAAAGAACACCCTTATACATGTTTGTTGTTGCTTTTGTTGAAAGTTATGTTGAGTATTTAGCTATGTTTAGAATTGTAGGGTTGTAGCAGATAAACATGTTCAACTATCTGGAGTCATTAAGCAATACAGGAGTGTCTCTGTTGCTTAACATCCTATAGTCATTTGAAACTCAATATTTTATTTTTTTAATTTCAATTTTTAAATTCTGATCTGTACAAAATGGCACATCATTTTGGCTTTTATTAATACTTTTATTGTTTAATTATAAGGTCAAATCTCTTTTCAAAAATGTATTATTTATTATGGAATTTTTCTTCTGCTTATTATCTGTTCATAAACATTGCCAAGATTTTATTGGATCATCATTTTTTTCTGATTTACATTCTTATTCTTTACATAAACCTTTTCATGTGTATGGCCTCTATCATCTTTTGATCTCCTATTCATCTTCTGTATGTAAATTAAAAATGTTCAGCTTCCTGAGTTAAAGGGTATACTCATTTGCAATCCCATTAAGTGTTTTTGATTTTGCTCTTTTCCAACACTCTGGATATTATTAAACTCTTAATTTTGGTAAGCTGATAGATGAAAAAGTGTCTCAGTGATGTTGAGATATATTTTCACTTATTTATGTATAAGAAGAGCATCTTAGCACATCTAAGCATATGTTTAACAGAATGTTAATTCCAACTAAATAAAATTTCCTTTATTATTATTACTTTGAAAATATGATTTTTTATAAATTACTGCAGGTTCTTTTTTAACAACATTCTTAAAATTTTTCATTTATATCAGCTGGATGCACCAGACACTAATTTGTATTGTCATGCTCATATGGAAATGGGAAGAAACACCTGAAATGTTTCTTTGCCATAGTTATCTGGAATGCATGTCACTATGACATATGCCTCATTTATTACAATGACTAATAAAATCATGTTTTATAAAATCTCTCTCTATATATATCTTATGTATATAAAAGTGTGGTTAAAATTGAAATTTAAAAAAATACCATGGCTAAATGTATTTAGAGTGATGCAATTTAAGCTGCTAAGTGCTGACACTACATTAATATGTGGTGTATTATATAGTTCATGAGAACTGAGTGTGGAGGGGGAGACATTGATTGCTAATTTGAAATGTTTTAAAGTATTTTGGTGTAATTTATTTTGCTAGCTTGACTTCCTTTGATTGTGGCTATACTTATTTTAATCATGCAAGACTAATTTGTGAGACGTTATTTACAAAACCAAATGGGGCTTTAGAATTAACATAAATTATGTGTCATCCAATAATATGTGTCATCCAATAATATCCAATATGTTGTCATAGTTCAGCAGAGGACAGTCTCAAATACTAACTCTGTCATGTACACATAAATACATGTACACCATACAATATTTGAACTAGATGTTGGGGTGATACTCTGTTTAAAATCATCAAAATTATAAACTTCTTTCTCTTTTAATAATACTTAGTTAAGTTTCAAGAAGAAGGAAAATTATAAACTGCTATTTTTCTTGTTACTATTAATATTTTATTCAAAGGACAAATTCTAAGTTGATGACTACACCTTGTGAATTATATATACTAATATAATACAGTGTATATATGGCAGGTGAAGACAATAAGAGAATGCAGTTTGATTGAAATGATAGAGGTATAGAATACTTTCAACCCCAATTCTGGATTAAAAATATTTCAAATGCTATGGTCCATAAAATTGAGAGGTGCATTATATTGAAATCATGCTTTGTTATAATTCGGTTAAAAATAACCGTAGGTAATTTGAGAAGATTTTATTGTTAAGTATATTTGATTGAAATTTCTCCTAGTTAATTGCTTTACTCTACCTCATTTTGCTTGGGCTTATTCTATTTCAATTAGTGGACTCTTAACATTTGTATTTACTGAAAAATCAATGCCAATAAATTGCTTTTTCAAGACATATGCTTTGAAGTGTGAAATATTTATCTTTCTTCAGCACATTAAAAGCCTATCCTTTAACAGTTTAAAATAAACATATTTACAAAGAGGCCTGATGATAGCAAAGTTTAATCTAGAAGTATGACCATAGTAATAATTGATTTAATTACTTTCAGAGGAATTTATAAGACCATACCCTGTGGGAATAAAGGTTTTCTTTTCCATCACCTCTCTTGTAATGGCACGAGTATAATTTGTTTTAAAGAAATGTCCTTTATGCATTTCATTTTTCCAATCATTGTCATTGAGTAAATTGGTAGAAAGGAATATAATTAAGAAAGGAAATCACACTTAGTAATTACCAAACATGATTATTTCTTCTAGCCTCATTGTTTGCTGGGAGGCATTCCTCCAGGTGTGTAGCTAGAGATAGAGTGAATCACTTTTCTCAATACATTTAGGGTGTCACCATGCTTAGGGACAACTGTCAATATTTAGAATTAGTTGTACAGCAACACAAGATATATTCTTGTGATGTTTTCAACTTGAGTGTTAATGTTCACTCAGAATTACCCTTGTGGTAAAAGGTAAGAGGATACTAAAACTATGGTTGCATGAAAAAGAGGATCAGAAATGAGGCAAAGAGATTATCTTTGAGGAGAGGTAGTAAACTCCTTTCACAAACAAAGGAAAAATCTTGTTTGTGATTATCATTAATTTTTGCCTATTTGGCATTAAGAGTTTAATAGACTATGAATCCAGAAACCTAGGCATAATATTTATTATTCTAAAATCCAGTAGGATATATCAGAAATTTATAAGCTCATATTTTGAATACAATATCACAGAGGAAAATACAACAATCTACATAAGTAGTAAGGACTACATTCTTGAGTGATCTCTGGAAGATCAAGTGGCATTTAAGGCAATCGAGGGATACTGTTTTTCTATTAGGGAGAAAATCTCTGTCTTGGGGTTAACAATAAAAATTATCTGTAAACTCTTTTAAAAGAAATATAAATCCATATGTCATCAGGAATATAAAATGCTTAGTTCAAGAAAAGCCATTTGCATTCTGATATAAGCTGTGTAAATAAAGTCAGCAGATTACAAATAATTTCTTCTTTTCTTTATTCTTGGTTGTGTGATATCATTAATTTCCAAAGCTCATATAACACATGAGTAAGAAAGATTTTAAATTCAAGCATATTAAAAGAGACGATTGTCAAAGTTTGAGTAGGTCAGTGCTATAAAGACACATTCAACTGATAACTACCTTTTGGTTGAATAAATTGGCAGAAATCTGTGAGTATACTTTCTTAAGGGAAGCTAAGAGTTTATAGTAAATGCAAATAGAACATTCTCTTTCAGAAAGGCAGATAAACAGATAAACAGAGGGATATTGCTGTGAAATTTTGAGAGAGGGAGAGGGAGAGATTCCTATCGCCAAAACATCGATCCTTCTTGGTTTTCTAATTACAAGAGAAGCCTTAAAAAAAAAAAAAAGATGGGATGAAAGTTGTTTGTAACATGCCTGACCACAGTAGTTTGCCTCCATTTTGACTTTCTTAAAATGAGATTTTCCCTTGTTCTCTAGGCACCTATCATGCAATTGTCTGTCTCATACCTATTGAGGTTCATTGTAACATGAGACTTAAATTGTTGATGATTTAATATATAAAAATTTAAAAATGATCTTTAAATAAAACAGTAGTGTGTGTGTGTGTGTGTGTGTGTGTGTGTGCGTGTACTGTGTTGGTCAGCTTTTCTTCCCTGTGACCAAAATACCTGACAAAAACAACTTAGAGGAATAAAAATTTATTTTGGTCCATAGTTTTAGAGTTTGAGTTAATTGTCAGCTATGTCCCTTGCTCTGGGGCAAAAGGTGAAGCAGAACATTATGGTGGAAGGGTGTGGTGGAGAAGCACTGCTGACCTCATGGTAGCCAGGAAGCAGAGAGAGAGAACAATAGGGAGGACTATAGGGTAGATGAATCCTTCTGGGACACACCTGAAGTGACCCACCTCCCCAAGCTGTGCTCCACCTGACTACAATTACCACACAGTTGGTTCATTCAAACTAGGATGAACTGATTAGGTTATAGTTCTCACAATTCCATCATTTCACTTCCAAATATTCCTGCATTAACACAGGAGCTTCTTGGGGACACCTAATATCCAAACCATAATATTCCATCTCTGACCCCCCAAAAGCTCATGTCCATTTTATAATGCAAAGTGCAGTTAGTTTATTTTCAAATCTTCAGCATCTTAGTAGTACATTGTTGCTCAAAAGACCAAATCAAAAGTCTCATCTGACACTCCAGGGAAACTCTTGGCCGTGAGCCCTATAAAATATCAAAAGCAAATTACGTATATCCAATATACAATGGCACAGAATAAACATTACATTTCTAATTGGGAGGAATAGGGAATAGAAAAAAGGGATCAGGTCAAAGCAAGACCAAAATCCAGCTGGGGCAAACAGGTCCTATATCTCACATACAGCCTCTAGGACACATCCAACTTTTATGTGCTTTCAAAAGGGCTTGGGCAGATTAGCCCTTTAGCCTTTGGTGTTACAGTACACACAGGCTCTCTTTTAGCCTGGCTCTTTCCACATTCAGCTTCTTTTCTCAGCAGTCCATGCATGTTTTTTTTTTCCAGAATATAACACAAGTGCCCTCTAGTTCAATTTCATATAGAATCCCCTTTTCTCTTTGAAATCTCATGAGCATAGCCATTACTGTTTGCATTCTCATCTTGTGAGTTCTCTGCTTAAAGAATTCAAGGTTTTTTCCAATCTGCATCTCCAATATTTTCCAAACTCCTCCTGCAAACCATTTCCAAAGACTGCAGAACCACATCATCAGGTCAATCATGGCACCAACCCTACTTATTAATACCAATTTCTGTATTAGCTTTTCATTGTTGTGAACAAATTATCTGACAAGAAGAACGTATTGGAGGAAAAGTTTATTTGGCTGTTTAAGAGTGAAAACTGTTTCAAGTTTGGTCCATGGTCTGCCAATTTCATTGCTCTATACCCAAAGTGAGGCACAACATCATGATGGAATGGCATAAAGGAGAAATACCCTTTTAGCATCTAAGAAACAAAGAGAGAGAAAGCAAGGGGGAGGGGCTGCAAGGAAAATGAACCCTTCTAGGGCACTCTCACAATGACCTACCTTCTTATCCCCACTCATGCCAAATCTGCCTACACCTAGTTATTACCCAGTTGATTCATTTAAACTAGGATGCACTGATTAAAACTGCAGCTCTCACAATTCAATCTTTTCACCTCCACACATTCCTGATTTAACTTAGGAGCTTTATGACAAAGCCTCATACTCAAACCATAATACCTATATATGTACTCATATAAGTACATGTGTATGTATGCATAATGTACAAATATATAGTATATATATATATATATATATATATATATATATATATATAGTAGTATACATGTACTCTATTTCTTTGAAAAAATATAATATAGTCATACTCTTGGAGTTACCTATTATTGCCACAACAGAATTTCACACAGACTTGCATCTTTAGTACATGCATTTAAAGATTTATTTGGTTACAGTGCCTATTAACATGTGTTTTTATGATTCAAGGAACTGTGTGTGTTTGTGTATGTGTGTATGTGTGTGTATAAATATATTTTTAGGTAGAGAGAAAATTAAGTATACTTATTCTATGACAGGTAGCTAAGAGCTAAATAATACATATGATAAGTGATTTTCTCACAAAGATAGTTGTGTTTGTCCTGAGAAACTGATTTAACTTTCTCTTTTGGATCACATGAATAATTTACCTGCTTATACTCTTTTTGAATGTGTTGTTTTCTAAAAATTTGGCCCATAGAGAACAAGGAGATAGCATTTAATTATTGCAATGCCAACATTTCTAGATTTGTTCAAACGTGGTTTTTTTTCTTTGCTAGTTTAAACTTTTTAACCTACTTCATTCTGTTATATATTAGGTTCTTCCTTAAATGTTTGATTTTCTTTAATGGTGAGGAAAATAATTTTGGTAGTTTGTAAGTATAAAAACACACAAATCAATAGTAGATATCTGATAGTGTTCACACCCAGGAAAAATATGTGTCCTTCACTCCTTTAAACATTAAGTAAATTTGCATATGATTAATTGAATCTTTAAATAAAAACATTATATACATTCCATCTCTTCAATATCACTGGGGGAATTGCTCACACTGTGGCTTATCTTGTCCTCAACTAGTCATAATTACTTTATTGCTAATCAACTAGATCCAAGTTTTCCCCTCCCTAATCAGTCATGCTAATGTATCTTAGTTTTCCAAATTCTTGAGGAAGGGAAGAAATCACTAAGTAATAAAAAACTCAGGTCTGATGTTCTCTATTAATCTGGAAATTGAGTCTAGGAGAGAAAATGGAGAAGTAGAGGAGAATAGGGACATTGATGAAAATTATTTTAGGGTTCTGAACTTCCAAAAGAACAGATTAAACAAATCGATTCAAATACAAATTTAATGATTTCTAAAATGATTCACATGATCCTTCATTTTTCTCATTCAAGATCCATCAAGGAAAGAACAGAAAACTATCATGCTAAGTGAAATAAGACAATACCAAAATACCAAAGGCAGACTGCTCTCTCTGATATGTGGATGCTCATACACAATGGGAGCAGAATATAAATTCATTGGATTAGAAAAACGGGAATGAAGGTAAGGGAGAGGGAATTAGACTAGGAAAGACAGTAGAATGAACTGGACATAATTTTCATATGTTCGTATATGAATATACAACCAGTATAACTCCATATCATGTACAACCACAAGAATGGGAAGTTGTATTCCATGTATGTATAAAATGACAAAATATACTCTGCTGTCATGTATATATATATATATAAAGAACAAATAAAAATAGAATGAAAAAAAGATCCATCAAAGTGCTCATTTGTTGGGGCTAAGGTTGTGGCTCAGTGGTAGAGCACTTGCCTAGCATATGCCTGGCCCTGGGTTCATTCTTCAGCACCACATAAAAAAATAAACAAAATAAAGGTATTTTTACATATACAACTTAAAAACTATTTTTAAAAAGTGCTCATTTGTGCATTTAATATATATTCATTTTTCAACTAATATGAGTCACATTTTTCTAAAACAAACAAAGCAAAAGCCAACATGCACTTCATTGAATTTACTGTGTAACTCTCCTTTAGTAATTGAGAGTTGCGTTTTCTCTACATTTATATGTAAGTTCATATTTACGATTCTGTTTGAAATGTAATTATATTTAAACATTCATATGATGCTTCCTCCTACTTCTGAAGTTTTCTATCCCTTATTATAGGGGTTACTAACCTTCAATAAAAGATAATATATTTTCATTTTATAATTAAGTATAAATTTCTCACATCTTATAGGTTTTAGAAGGAACATACACTTAGAAATTCTGTTCTCAAAAAGAAACATTTTTGGATTGCACTTAGGCAAAATCTCATCTATTATTTAACAAATGGTAATTTTGTTTTACCAAATACTTAATAACCAAAGCCATGAACATTCCTTAATGTAGAGCATGACATATTTGTATTTACTTTTATCAGTTTAAATGTAGTAACTGGCAGCCTGATAGTATGTTTAAAATAAGTTTCTTTATTTGAGAGAAGTTTTAGATTTGAAGAATACCATGTTCCTATACATACTACACTACACTGAGTTTGTTGTTATTTTTGTTTTTTTGTTTTTGGTACCAAGGATTAAACCCATGGATGATTAAACACTGAGTCACATCCCAGCCTTTTAAAAATTTATTTACTTATTTATTCATATAATTGTTTATTTACTTACTTAATTAATTAATTTTATCTTGAGACAGGATCTCAGTAAATTGCTTAATGTTTTGCTAATTTACTGAGTGTAGCTTTGAACTTGTGATATTCCTAGCTCAGCCTCCTGAGCTTCTAGGATTATAGGTGTGTACCCCTGCATCTAGCTACACTGAGTTTTTTTGTATTTTGTTTTTGGTACTGCAGAATGGATCCAGGGATACTTAAGCACTGAGACACATCCCCAGTCATTTTTATGTTTGTTATTTAGAGACAGGGTCTGAGTTACTTAGGGCCTGGCTAAATTGCTAAGGCTTATTTTGAACTCTAGATCCTCTTGCCTCATCCTCTTGAGCCATTGGGATTACACGCGTGCACCACCATGCCTGGATACACTGAGTTTTGCTGGTGATTCTTTCCTTAACAAAACGTTAATCTGGATCCTGAAACTTCTCCTAGATACAGCTGTGGGCTCTCTTGAAAAATACAGTTGTAGCAAGAACTCTGATAAATTAGCAAGAACCTTTCATATCCATATTTGAAAACCAGCAATATTTGATCAGGTTTATTATCCTCTACCTCCCCCATGTGATTTTGGATAAACCTGACATGTCCTCAGCAGTAACCTTGTTAGGTAAGTTTAGCCAGTATCCTCCTTACTCCTGAAGTTTCATTTGAAGTATTTTCTGTTCACTTTGTCCTTGGCTAAAAATTCCAACTTGCTTAACCTGTGTTTGTACTTGTGTCTAATCTCTCTACCCCACTGCAACCTCACTGCAGTGCTTTCTCTATCTCAATGTTCCTGAATGAAGCTTTTCTGTGTTCTAACAGTATGGAATAATTTTATTGTTTAACAGTTTTTCCTAGTATTAACATATGTTGTTTACATGGCACATACATTAAAGAGAGCAAATAAATATTGGATAATTCATTAAGTATAAAGTTCATGCTTTATTCAGATTTACTTCATTTTTCAAACTAGTGTCATTTTATGATCCAATATACAACCATAGATAGAGATATCATGTTGCATTTATTCATGTTTCCTTAGTTTCCCCTTGATTATGTCAGTTTCTTGGACTTTCCTTGATTTTGATGATTTCTTGAGGATTATTGTGCTGGTATTATATAGAATGCCTCCCAATTAGGATTTCTCTCATATTTCTTAATTTTTTTTTCAAAATTGACTTTTCTGCTTTATACATCATAGGCATTGGGACAGTTTTCAGTTTGGGTTATTTCAAATAATGCCATGAATATTTCAGTACACATCATTTAATGAACATATTTCTTTTGCATATATAACTACTAGTTAACTTGCTGGGTCATACCCCCATACCCACAAGTTCAGAATACAAGAAACATTACTACACGGTGTTCCAAATAGTTGACCAATGAATATTCCCACTAGCAACATGAGAGTACCTCTTCCTTACACCCTTGCCAATATGTAGTTTCTGTCTTATTACATTTTTTAAACTATTCTAGTGGTTGTGTAGTATTAACAATTTATCCATTTAGGTAAGTAATTTCTATTTCTTTGATGACTTACTTCGGCACCTTTTCATGGGTTCATTAACCATCTAGATATTCTGTTGTGTGAAGCTTTTGTTCAAACACTTTATTTTTCTGTGATTTTGCATGCCAGTTTTTGTCAGACACTGTATTTGTGAATAGCTTCACCTGTTCTTTTCACTCTTTATGATTTATTTATTTGTTCCAATTAGTTATACATGAGGGTAGAATGCACTAACATCATATGTTAATGGAGTATAATTTCTCATTCTTATGGTTATACATTATGTAGAATCACACTGTTCAAGTAGTCATAGTACATATGGTAATAATGTCTGACTCATTCTACTATTCGTCCTACCCTCATAATTCTTTCCATACCTACACTCTCCCCTACCTAATCCAAAGTAACTCTATTCTTCCCTAGCCCTCTCCTCTAATTGTGAATTAGCATCCAGATATCAGAGAAAACATTTAGCCTTTGGTTTTCTGTGATTAGCTTATTTCATTTAGCATGATATTCTCTAACTCCATTCATTTACTTGCAAATGTCCTAATTTCACTCTTCTTTATGACTGAGTAATATTCCATTGTGTATATATACCACATTTTCTTTATCTATTCATCTGTTGAATTACACATAGGATAGTTCCATAGTTTAGCTATTGTGAGTTGAGCTGCTATAAACATTGATGTGGCTGTGTCCCTGTAGTATGCTGATTTTAAGTCCTTTGAGGTTTCTCTCATGATTTAGGAAGGAAGACTACATAGTAAAGGTATCATTTATATGACATCATATCAAAATTAAACACTATCCACATGATTTATCACTGATGATATGGTCAGCTAGAACATAAAACTGAGGTAGTGGTTGTCTGGTTCCACCACAGTAAAGTTACTCCTTTTTATCACAAGTAAAGCCCACACTTTTTATCACACAAGAGCCCACACTTCAGGTTGTCTTTCTTAAGGACAGGGTTCTACATTAATTATTTGGCATTATCCTATAGGAGATTTGTCTTGACACTTCCATTTATTTATTTATTCATTTCGCTATTTTTATAATAGCTTGGACCATAGAATATAATATTTTGGTCCACATTATAAATCAATACTACTTTATTTACTTTGTTGTTCAAATAATTTCACCTTTGAACACTGAGAATTCTTCAAAGTTGGCTCTTATGGCCCTTAGACATACTACATTGTGGGCTTTTGTGCCTTTCTTTAATTTCTGCAATTAGGAGATCTCTATGCATTTTTATTTTTTTTCATCCTCTTTTTGTCTCTTTGCAATTCATTTTGGGACATTTCTATTGACAGTCATCAGATTCACTGATTCTTCCCTCAGCCATGTCCAGATTACTGAAAAAAACCTTCAAAAGAATTCTTCATTCTTGCTGCAGTGGCTTTGGTTTCCAGCATTTTATTTATTTATTTACTTACTTACTTATTTTCTGAGAGTTTGAATATCTCTGCTTTCATTACCATCTCTTATTTAATGTTGCCTATCTTTCCATTATTATTCTTAGTATATAAGTCATAATTATTTTAAATTTCCTGACAGATAATTATAATACCCATGCCATATCTATGTCCAGTTCTGATAATTTTTCTCTGAAAACTGTTTTTACAATGGGTTTTGGCATCCTGTGTCACTTTTTATTGAAAAGTAGACAATAGTTTGAGTGTTTGTTATCGAAACCTAGCTTTGTTTTTCTGATTTAGTCTCCACATCCCCATGTTAATTTCATATTGTTTCACTAAAAACCATGAAGATTTGGGCTGGGGTTGTGTCTCAGTGGTAGGGTGCTTGCCTAGCATGTGTAAGGCACTGGTTTGATTTTCAGCACCACATATAAATAAATAAAATAAAGGTCCACTGACAACTAAAAAATATTTTAAAAATCCATGAAGATTATAAGCAATATTTAATAATTTTCAATAGCATAGGCACTGAGAATTCATTAAGAATAGGCAACCTTTAGATTTATATGTATTTATTATTTCTCAAGTACTCAAAATACTGTCATTTCATGTCTTTGAAAAGAATCAAATATTATAATTTGATGCACATATTTGTCTAAGAAAAGTCTTATTACCATAAAGTGGTTCAGTAGGCTTAGTTATACACAGTTGTTCAGCTCAAAGTCTCTGAATATAGCTTGATACCATCATGGAATAGATCGGGTACTGGTTATTGTGGAAAATTTGGAAAAAAGTGTAAACTGAATACTTAAGTTCTACAAGTAGTAAGTAACAATATAGTGCATGTCTGAGCATGGTGGCATGCAAGCCTATAATCTCAGAAGCTCAGGAAGCGGAGGCAGAGGGATTACAAATTCAAAGTTAGCTTCAGCAATTTAGGGAGGCCCTGCACATCTTAGTGGGACCATGTCTTAAAATAAAAAGAATAAAATGGGCTGGGAATGTGGCTCTGTGGGTAATCACCTCTCAGTTCAATTCTCAGAATCAAAATACTACTACTACTGATAATAATAATAATAATAATAATAATAACAACAACTACATCAATGCCTTTTATCATGTATTTTTTGTGTTCAAGGAACAAACATTGTATCCCCAAAATATAATTTTATATCTCAATTTTAAAATTAATTAAACTGAGACTTAAAATTTATTAAACTGAGACTTTACATGAATAGATTACTTTTCTCTAAATAAAAGCACATTTTTAGAAATTATCTGTTCCAAATATTAAATATATTTGCTAAATAATCCAGAAAATAATATTTCACTTTAAATAAGTATGAAATAAAAAAATTTAGAAAAAATATAAAATATATATCAGTATTCATTTACATTAAAATAAGAAGTTATGTTGCAAACAACTTGAAGATATTCCTAATAGAAAATATTTTAGTGACTTTGAAACATTATTGTATGGAATTTAAGAAAAAAAATACTTGTGTTTATCACTACAATGAGAGGTATGTTTGAAATCTCAATAACAATCATGCAAATTAAATTTAATGACAAAATTTAGATGTCAAAGATGCACTACTAGGACATGATGGAAGCAGTGGTACATTAGCCTCCAATATCTTCAACTGTTATGTGATACTGACACATAACAGTATCATGTTTACCACATCAGTACATACATATTAGCTATTAATGAACTATAATTAAAACATAATGAAGCATTTCAGAGGATTATGATTTTCTGGCTATTTTAATATTTTAATTTTTAACTGATACACAAATATATAAATGTCTTACATATTAATGTGGTGCCAACTGAAGTTTGATATGTTTATATATATTGTGTAATGTTTAAATCAGGTTGATCAAATTTACCTTACCTTCCCAAATATTCAATTCTTCATGGTGTAAACTTTCAGAAACCGTTTTTCTCCTTCCTTCCTTCCTTCATTTATTTTTGTACTAGGAATTAAACCTAGTGGTGCTTAACTCCTGAGGTACATCCCAACTGTTATTTTATTTTATTTTGAGACAGGGTGTCACCAAGTTGCTAAGGGCCTTGCTAAATTGCTGAGACTGGCTTTGAACTCGTGATCCATCTGCCTCAGGCTCCAGAAACACTAGAATTACAGGCATACACCACCATGTTTGGCTCTACCTTCTTGAAATGTATACTGCATATATTTTTATCAATAGTCTTCATATAATGCAATAGAGGACATTTTTATTATAAAGTATTACATTTTTCAAAATAATCAACCACTCTTAGCGAACAAAAGTCATATGTTGCATCAGTATCACCTCAAATCTTGAATTCTAGAATGCCATTCTTATCCAAAGAATAACATAAGCCACCGTAGTGGAATTTCTATTCACCACATTGGAATTTCTATTCTTAACTAAATCCATTGATCTTCAAATTAAAAAAAAAAATAAAAAATACATTCTGTTCTCAACATTTACCTTTGAATAGAGTGTGTTTTTTTATGTAGTTCAGGATCAACTTTCAATTATATTAAATAATGCAAGATTAGAGACAAATTTTTTCTTGACAAGCATTTTGATTGAAATGAATTTCTATTTAAAAATTTCCTATACTATTTAAACTTTGGTTCACTGAAGCAGATGTCATTGAGTGAAAGGTTCTATAACTCACTCATAATTACCCGTTTATAGCTCATTGAGATGAGAATGTGATGTATCTCATGAGAGTAGAATGCTCTACTCTGAGTTACATTATTGCTTTCAGAAGTACCACTTAACTTCCTAGAAGAGATGGTTAACCTCATATGGGTGAAAATATCTGTGACTATTATTTTGTCTTTTTAAAATAACTTCCAAAAATATTGTGGACCTTTACTTTATGAAAATAATGTACTTTTATGTCATTGAATGAAAAAGAACCTAATTTTCACTTTTTTACATGTATAGATTAGTTTTCTCTAAATAAATGTACATTTTTATGGATTATCTGTTCCAGATATTAAATATATTTGCTAAATAATCCAGAAAATAATATTTCACTTTAAATATGTATGAAATAAAAAATTTAGAAACAATCTAAGATATAGATCAGTATTCATTTACATTAAAATAAGAAGTTACATTGCAAATAACTTGAAGATATTTCTAATAGAAAATATTTTAGTGACTTTGTAACATTATTGTAAGGAATTTAAGAAAAAAATACTTATTGTGTTTATCACTACAATGAGAGGTATGTTTGAAATCTCAATAACAATCATGCAAATTAAATTTAATGACAAAATTTAGATTGGATGTGTGTTCCAATTGATAAGTTAACTGGGAAAAATTATAAATAGCACAATTAAAATATTGATACAATTTATTGAAATTATATACCTCATTTAAATTAATGGAAAACACTTTTTTCTAAAACTTTATTTATTAGGGAAGACTGAATATTCATAACTTTTCAATGTTGTATGACTGGAAAAATTGTTTTCTTTGTGTTTATATGGGAGCAAACTTTTAAAAAATTTCTAACTATGCTGTACTTACTTAATGACATTTCCCAAGTTATTTTAATCCAAAATATTTCTAATATTCTTATACCACTTAAAAATTTCAGGTATTGTGTGTGTGTGTGTGTGTGTGTGTGCTCACACCTATGTACACATTTTCTTTTTCTTAATTCAGCCTATCAATATTTAGTGTACACAACGCTTGTAAATTCATTTAATTAGAAATGATCAGGAATGCACAAATTTAAAAAGGAGATCAAGTCAAATTGAGAATAAAAATTAGAAAGTGATGTTCCCTTTTTTAAAAATTTAAATGAGCAATAATTCTTTGTGAGCACATGAAATCCAGTGCTTCTGTTAACTGAATATGTGTTAAATATGAACAAAAGTTGTACATAATATATTGGGTTTTTAGGATCCAATATACTTTATTGGCATCTTTTTTGTTGTTGTTTAACATCATCTCTTAATGATAGCTTCGGCATAATGGACAATTATTTCATTGAATACTTTTAAATGCATTTCATTCATTTTAGGCAAGACAGAGGTGCATGGCTAACAGAATTCTTTGTTTTCTTTTGTTGAATCTATTGTAGTCCTTTCCTGAATGATGGTATAGTGTGCAATATGAATGGAACAACTGCCGTCTGTGGACAAATTAATGATTTGTTGAAAGAGTCACAATAAATAAAAATTGTAATAGAATTTAACAAATTGTGTTATTTGAATTTGAACTATAAAAAGCAAGTAAATGTTAGTTTAGCTTGTTACATTTTATATAAGTAGATATTTCCAAAGTGTCAATTATTTTCTTTTCATTTGTATTTTTTTTCTAAAAGAGAACTAATGGCTTTCCTAGCATATGGCTGCCAAATTAGAATTTTTATTTTAGGTTATTATAAATTCAGTTAGTATTAAAACAAAAGATATGTGTTTTACCTTCTTCTTAGTTGACATGCCTCCCAATGATTTTAGTGGTTGAATTATTTTTCCTACATTCTAGACTTTGAACAAATTGTCTTATTACTTACAATATTGAAATAGAATGTTTTTCTATTTTTTTCTTAAAAGATAATTAATGACTATTCAGTGCATATTAGAAAAGTATATTGAAGTACTCAGTTCTAATGTATACATGCAATTTTAAATATATTCCTGTTCTTTGATCATTCTAAAGGCAAAAAACAAATGGTTAAGGAGACTGTGAAACCATTATAGGCTGTGAATATTGCAGAGGGTTACTTGGTTGTCTGTAGTGTTTAATTACTATTGAACAACTGCCAAATCACCTTGGCTTATAGCCATGGTCATACTCTTTCATTCTTCTTTTCTCCCATTCTTTTTTCTTTCTTTCCTCCCTTATACAAAAACCTGTGTTTATTTTCTGTACTAGAAAATTAAGCATTGGCTGGCCCACTAATAACACCTGGTTTTCTGCATAATAGCTATTCAGTTTGCGTATTTTTAACATAGGTTTTTCAATCTAGTTGGATAAAAATTTGTTTTCAATATGATATTGAATAATATTCAACTTACATTCCATTGAAATATATTAGGAAACACCTGAACTACTTATCACCACTTGACTTCCAACACAATTCTATTGCTCCAAGCTAGCTCTCTTTATTATCTACTGATTATTCTAATTATTTTTTAACTAATTCAGTTTTAACACCCTTGATATCAATAGTAGTTTCTACTAGTTTTGGAGTTTCAATTTCTATTAAAGCTTGCTGTCTGCTGAGACAAAGCTGCCAAAACAGAGCAAATTTTTGATCATTATAACAACAATCAAAACTACAAACAGCCATGTAATCACAAAACCATGTCTGCACTTCAAATGTATCATGTGTCACCCACTCCTTGGCCAGAAGCAACCACAGATATTATTTCTTGAGTCATTTCCTATATAATATTTTAGTTAGAGTTATACTATCATATTTAAATGATAGGTAACCCATATTTTGTGACTTGACAAAACTCTTTATGTATCTCCTCCCTTTTAATAAACATGGATTATTTATCTGGAGAAAGTGTTAGAACATAGCAACTTTTAGGAACCTGCAAAGCACTTTATGCACATTTTGGGTACTCTAAAGTTCTGTATACTTATTCTTCTGCTGAATCCTTCAGAATATAATAGAAATCATTTTATTGTTGTAAAAATAAAAATTTTTGTGTCTTAAAACTTGCCAACAGATTGAAGCTTGCTAAATATATTATCTGTTGACTTTAAAATATGAATTTGTAAATTCATGTAGATGTAGTTATTTTTAAATAGTAACTAAGATCAAAGGGTTTTTAAAAAATATAATCAGGCCAATAAACCTTGGATGGAAGTGAGAAAACATTTCTTAACCTTGAATAACACAAGATTAGTCCCCATGAGATTTTTCATAAATTATTCATATTATCCACCTAAAATTACATCAAATTACCTTATGCTGTCTGCATAAGGGACTTCAACAGAAATGATAGCTATGTAAATTTCATTTTTAGCGGAATGTGTCATCTTTAGAATAGTAAGAAAATAGCACCAGAGGATAAAATTTTTATGATCTATTTAGCAGGGTGTTTATAGCTTACCACTTGGTTTCCCGCTGCAGTTTCCATATATTCACTTATTGTCATAATTCATTTAATAGTTTGTTTACTAGAGGAAAATTGACAGACAAATATCATTTCATGGATATACGTTCTTGGAGCACAAGACAGAGTCTAATCAGTACAAACATCCAACTTTGCACAAAGACAGAAAACTTTAACTTGGGTTCTACTATTTCATTGTGAACATTGGCTGACATGCCAAGTAAATTTAAGTTTTAAAAGAAAGTTTATATTGAGAAGGCACACAACATAGCAGTGAGAGGAATGAGAAAGTAAAAAGTATATACGAAGAAAATTAAGCAAGCTTATAGTACCATTATTAAAGTTTATCTGGTAAAACAAATATGTTGTTTTTTTTTCCCACTTCCCATTAACTTTTGATATTTGATATGTTAGGACTGTATTATAGTGAAGTAGGGGCAGTACTATGACTATTGAAGTCATGAAAGCATATGGAACCAAGGCTGTTACAGCTATCATTTCTTCTTTACAAAATTAAAATCAGATTTATTTACAACAGCATTCTACATATTTGAGAACTTGCATATTTTTACTCATTAGTGATCATTATATTCAGAATGTTTTCATTCTTTTACAAAAGTTAAGACCAAAACATTTTATTTTGGCATATATAGAGAGACACCATCGATAAGTGTTGATCATTTACATAATCTGAAATTTCAAGGGGTTTAAATTGGGCTTCTGTTACCTCCAGCTCCATACTAGGAGGCACCACCAATACTGTTTCCAAAGGGAGGGAAAAAGGAGTTATAAGGCACCATTAACAAAATACTTAAGTTTCCTACCAAATATAGTATAAGATACAAAACAACAATAATAAAACATTAGAGAATGGAAACCTATATGCTCCAAAGTTTTAATTTTACTTCTTCGAGATGCATTACTAGATCACACAGATTTGATAACCCAAAGAACACTTCCATGATCATGCATCATCCATCAACTGACTTATATATTTATAGTGATTTTCATAAATTCTACAAAAATAGAATTAACTAAAATCAAATTGTTCTTTTGAAAGCACAAGATAGCTAAAAGCCTGATCATCTTTTCCACATATTTATTTTGCAAGGAGAAAAACTAATCATTGCAAGTAAATGTTGCATTTATTAAATCCTGTGTATTGTTCCTTTTTATTTTATCCACCATGGAGTTCTCTAAGAACCTACTTTTAATTTCATAATTTTCCATTACTTTTTGTTTTGTATTTCATACATTTCTATTATTTTATAAAATTACTTCCTTCTTTTTACTTGCTTTGGGTGTTCTTCTAATATCAAGGTGGAAATTTAGGAGATACAATTCACAACTGTCTTCTTCTATAGTTTGTAGTATTAAATGCACTTTTTCTTTACTGATTTCATTGATTCTTAAAAATTGTGGTATGCATTGTTTTTACTCATATTCAACACAATGTTTTTCTAATTTCCCTTGAGGCTTCCGTTTTGGCCTCTGTATTATATAGAAGTGTTTTGTTTGCTTATTCTTTCTAGTTCCATTAGTAATAGTTTAATATATTTCAATGCCCTATCATAAGGATTGTCAAGTCTTCTTAGTGAATTAACACTTTAATCATTATACAATTTTTTCTTTATCCCTGGGTGTCATTTTGGGCTTTGTAAACTACTGATTTTGAAATTGATTTTTCCATTTTGATTTTATTGTGGTTTGCAATGTGTATGTATCTTTTTCTATCTTTTATCCATTTAAAATTTTTGAAAAATATTTTTTAGTTGTAGATGAACACAATACCCTTTGTTTGTTTGTGCATTCATTTATTTATTTGTACGTGGTACTGAGGATTGAACCTAGTGCCTCACACATGATAGGCAAGGGTTCCACCACTGAGATAAAATACTAGCTCTATCAATTTTAGCTTTTAATCTACTTATATTTTTAAAGTTGTTTACTTGTTGACAGATATGATTGGGCCTCTGTATTTGTTTTGTTTAAGTCAACCTGAAAATCTTGTAATGAACATATTGCATCTATTTATTGTAATATATTTATTGATGATTAGAATTAATTCTGTATTTTATTATTTGTCTTCATTATATTTCTTCTCTTTTCTTCTTACCTTTTTTTCTTGTTCCTTTTAGATTCTTTTCAACTTTAGGTGTTAACCTTTATCTGTGTATCTTGGATTATTTCTTACCATGTGTTTCTGTGTGTGTGTGTGTGTGTGTGTGTGTATATATATATATATATATATATATATATATATATATATATATATATACTCACATATAGAACTGTTTGTGTATATGTATATATGCAGACACATATACATATACACATATATATATATCATGTCAGTATTCTCAAAAATTATATTTCATCACTATAGTAAAGTGTATGTTTTGTAACCATGTAGATTCATTTTATACTTCCTTACCAATTTTTTGTTGTAGATGTCATATGCAATATATATATATATATATATATATATATATATATATATATATATATATAGTTGTTGTTTGTTTGTTTGTTAATCTTTCTGGTACCAGGTATTAAACTCAGAGGCACTAAACCACAG
The DNA here is from genome assembly GCF_021218885.2 of Marmota monax. NCBI lineage: Eukaryota > Metazoa > Chordata > Mammalia > Rodentia > Sciuridae > Marmota > Marmota monax. The sequence goes on from NW_026695065.1 coordinate 3,557,707, forward strand.
AGCCACATCCCCAGTTCTATTTTTTATTTTATTTAGAGATAGGGTCTCACTGAGTTGCTTAGCATCTCTCTTTTGCTGAGGCTGGTTTTGAACTTGTGATTCTCCTGCCTCCACCTCCTGAGCCCCTGGGATTACAGGTGTGTGCCACTGTACCTGGCACATTTATATATTTGAGGTTAATAATAATACATAATTTAAGGAGTTTAAGAAGAAAAAAATTGAATTTATTTTATTAATTTACTATTTCTCTTACTCTTTGTTGTTAAATATCCTTCCTTTGACCTTTATTTAAGTCTTACATTACTTAAAAATACAATATTTTATTTTTTTCTTTCAAGAAAGACATTCATTAAATTCAAGTTTATATCATTGCTTTTCAGTCTGAGGTCTCTTACCAATGACTTTTCTGACTTTTTCCTCAGCTGAGGATGACTTATTTATCTTGTAAGATATTTTTCAGTGGGCATACAATTTTGGATTATCAGTTCTTTTATTTCATCATTTTGAGATGCATTCCACTATTTTCTGGCATGTGTGTTTTTTAATTATAAATCAATGCAGATTTTAATAGTTGTGTCCATTGCTATAACCTGCATGGCCATTAATTCAGGTTCCTGACTGGGAAGTGAGGTAATGGAGAAAAGACAAATAGACACACAAATAAAGAAAATGCTCATTCTCAGTGGTTGACTCTTCTTGGTAGGGAGGTAGTGACACACAACAAGTTCAGCATGTTTATTATACATGTCTAAACATCAAGATAATTTATTGTAAGAAAATTTTTTCAAAGTGAGAAGAACCAATGTTATGAATAAGAGCAGCCAGATTAAGATAATCAGCTTGCACCCATAACATTCTACTCCTGAGCAGTTGGCATCTAAATTCAAGATCAAGAACTGAATAAGCTTCTTGACTGGCACAGAACCTCCTATTAAACAGGACATCACCAAAGCTACTGGGCAGTCTCAAATTGATACCTTCTCACCTAGAGTTCCCAAGATAGGTATCACCTCTGTCATAGGACAGTTCAAGACCCATAATATAGTCACCACTCTTGATAGTCCATAATCATAGTTTTTTTTTTTTTTTATATATAGGTGTTTTCAGGATTTTGTTTTTAGAAGTTTGATTTTTCTCTGAGCTTATCATGATTAGAGGTTACTAAGGTTCATGAATCTATTATGTCCTATATTTTATTAATGTAAACATTTTGGTTCTAATTTATTTATATGTTTTTTTCTGCACTGATTTCTTTCTCTGAGACTCTAGTAATATATATCTTAGAACATTCAAGATTGCCCTATTTTTCTATAAAGCTCTCTTCATCTTTTTCAATCTTTTTTTCTTCTCTTTTCTTTAGAATGGATAATTTCTATTGATTAATACTCTTGTATATTGATTCTTAAACTCTGCTGTCACCATTCTGTTATTGATTATATTAAAAGAATTGTTTAATTTATATCTTGGTTTTCAGTTCTAACATTTTCATTTGATTATATTTTAATAGTTTCTATTTCTATGAGAGAAATAGAACTTGTGTATTTTCTATTTATTCCATAGAGCTGTTACATATTTGTAATATTTAAGATATTTGGCCATTACAATATCTGGGTCATCTTAGCATTGGCATTTGTTAATATTAGTTTTCCTTAAAAATAAACAATATTCATTCAAGACTTTGTATGTCAAATATGTAGTATAGTCTCTTGGTTCTATTTTAATTATCTTGATATTTTAAAATTTTTACTTCTTTACTTAGCAGGCAATTGTTCTAATCTCAGTTCTCATGATGTTTGGATTAATCCAGTACATGTGTGACTCAAGGATTAATCTCAGTTTAGGTTGTAGTTTATATTATAATTCAGTTCTTAAAACCCATTACTATTCTGCTTTGGGTCTATCTCTGGATGGAAGAAGTCAGTAGTGAGCCTGATATTTGTATAGATTCATAGAATGAAGGGAAATCTTGTAATTAACATTTTTGTTTTTAGACATTCTTACACATTATCTGAACTTTTACTGTCATTCTGGCTGGCCAGAAAATGCAATTTCAATTAGCATTTTAGCATCCAACTCCACATTTCTGTCCAGCTTCACAATAGGAGCCTATATTTCGGTAGCTCCACGAGACAAAGAAAAAAATGTATAGGGGAACTTATCTTTGAATGGGTTGCTTCTCTATGTTTTGATTCCACTTCACAATTTTTCCTCTTTTTCTTTGTATTTCAGTGTCCTCAGATATTTGCTTTTTATATATTTTAATTATAATCAGTGGTAGTTATAGGCCATACTAGGCTTAATACCTTTTGAACAAAATTGGAATCATTTGAAGATAAGGTACATATCAGCTAGTGTTTATGTCTATGTATGCAGTGGAGAAGTATCTGGGCCTGAGAATTAGACCTGTGAGAAGCAGATGGTAGTCAAGAAGTATTGGTGTCTATGAGAAGGGTGTGATACAGCTGTTTCTGCCAGTGTTAGAAAAAAATGCCAGCTGGTTTTAGTGGTGACTCCTGGAACAAACTACTATCATTAGCATGATTAAAAAGCATCTGGGATCACTCTTTTAGGATTTTGAGCAGATATGTTACATAATATAATAAGTTTTTAAAATGTTTTCATTCATGCATTGTAATTGTACGTAATAGCTTAGTTAATTTGCCCATTTATTGATTGGGTTATTTTATTTTTTGGTGTCAAAATTTGTGAGTTATTTATATATTCTGGATATATGTGAGTTCTTTATATAGTCTTGATGTATATTGTTCTTTATATATTAATACCCCAATTGGAACAGGAAAGGGCAAAATATTTATCCCATTCCAAAGGCTATCTTTTCATATTCTTGTTTCCTATAAGTGTGCAAAAGCTTTTTAATTTAAAATTATCGCACTTCATGATTCTGGACTTTATTTCTTTAGTTTTAATAGTCTTTCTTTGTATTCACAGAGGTCCAGGGATTTAATTCAGGGGCACTTAACCACTGAGCCACGACCCTAGCCCTATTTTGTAATTTATTTAAAGACAGGGTCTTACTGAGTTGCTTAGTGCTTCACTTTTGCTGAGGTTGGCTATGAACTCAGGATCCTCCTGCCTCAGCCTCCCAAGCCACTGGGATTATAGGTGTGCACCATCTCGCCTGGCTTAGTAGTCTTATTAAGGAAATTGATGCCTGAGATGATATGTTGAAGTGTTAAATCTGTGTTTCCTTCTAGAAGGATCAGATGGCTATATTATAGTAATATAGATTTTACTGTGTATCTTCTATTATATTCTATTGGTTTTAATTTCTGTTTTGGTTTTTTGCTAATACCATGGTTTTTTGTTTGTTTGTTTGTTACTTTAGCTCTGTGACAGAATTTGAGAACAGGCATTGTGATACTTCCAAGGACTTGCTGAGGACTGATTTGACCCTTCTGGGTCATTTATTTTTTCATATGAATTTTAGGACTATTTTTTTCTAGTTCCATGAAGAATGACATTAGTACTTTGATGGGTATCACATTGAATCCGTAGATCACTTTGGTAATGTGGCCTTTTTGGCAATGTTAATTCTGCCCATCCAAGAACACAGGATGCCTTTCCATATTCTAAGGTCGTCTTAAATTTATTTCTTCAGTGTTAATTTCCATCATAGGGATATTTCACATTTTTCGTTAGATTTATTCTCAACTGTTTTTTTAAAATTTTTTATTGTTGGTTGTTCAAAACATTACATAGTTCTTGATATATCATATTTCACACTTTGATTCAAGTGGGTTATGAACTCCCATTTTTACCCCGTATACAAATTGCAGAATCACATCAGTTACACATCCATTGATTTACGTATTGCCATACTAGTGTCTGTATTCTCAACTGTTTTTGTTTTTCTTGTTGTTCTGTTATTGTTGTTGAGGCTATTCAGAATGGAGTTGTTTTCCTGATTTCTCTCTCAGAATTTTCATTATTGGATTATAGGAAAGTTGCTAATTTTGTATATTGATCTTATATCCTGCTATTTTGCTGAATTTATTTATTAGCTCTAGTCTTCTGTAGATTTGTAAACTAGTTGTCAAATTATCAATGTTTTTGATGATACAGCCAACATTTTTTTTTCTAATACATTGGATACATGGTTAGAAACTAATAGTAGAATCGTGGGTGACTATAATTTTTTGACCCAAGGTAATATAAAATTGCATTTATAAAATCGAGGTAGTAAAGATTATTGGGGAAAAAATTTTGAAGTTAAAAGTAAAAGTTGTGGGAGGCACAATTGGTTTGTGATAACTTGATCAGTTGCAAATTGAGATTATATATATATATATATATATATATATATATATATATATATATATATTCATTATTCATTCCTGGAATTTCAAGAGAAATGGGTTGGATTGGAATTAAGAGTATATAGATGGGATATAAAACCACAGAAATTGACAGGATCATCTAGAGAATTGTTATAGATGGAAAAGAGGATAGATATAGATATGAGGACTTACTTCTAGGACATTCCTATTCTCATAGCAGAGCAGGTAAGAAAATCAATAAGTACACTATGAAAAGGAAATATAATGTAAAATAAAAACTAATAGTGGCATAGAAGGAGCCATATAAGGAAGTATTTCAAGAAAAGGGAGTATGATCAACAAGTCAACTATCAAGTAAAGAAAATGAGATCTGTCAAGTAAAATTAGATCTGAGACATAACTTTTTGATTTTAGCACCAGATATATTATATTATTTATGACCTTCATTAAGAACTTTCAGTGTAGTATTGAGAGTGAATGTCTGATTGGTGTGGATTCATGAGAGAATGAGAAGAGAAATATTGGGTATGGTCAGTATGGACAATTATTTTGAAGAGCTTGATAAAAGGGGAATAAAGGAATTATATAAGTTTAAGGAAGGATTTTTTGGAAAAAAATATACTTGTAATTTGATAAAAAAGTATTACTATATTGCTTCTCTTAATGGTGGCTTCTTTTAGTGTTTTGACTATAAAGCAATTAAACAATCAATAAATACCTATTAACCTCAAAATATAATGGAATTGACTAAAATTATCTGCTCCTAATAAATAGAGCATAAGTAGTATTCATAGAGATAGAAGGACATTTTAGTTAGTTCCAGACTTCAGGCATTGCTCTAAGCAGTTTGAAACATTACTGTTCTATCTTCAAAGGGCAATGTAAGTTAAAGAAAGAGAGGTACCAGTATTGAATAAGAAATGTATTTTCTTCAGTGTTATGAATACTACAATAATGATTTGAACAAAAATAATTCAGGACTACATGTTTAGGCCTGATATGTACATTTCAAAATAAGAAAGCATTTGAATCAAGACTATATTATTCATTTAGATGACAGAAACATAGATAATAATATGAAATCTTAATTTGAATAATATTATAATAATAGCAATGTATTCATGGTATTTCCTAAAATAATACTATTTTAGGAAGTTATTTAATATAATTCCTTTACATTCTTGATGTTAAAAGTATGGTGAAATAAAAAAAAATGATTGCTGCTTATCTTTAACATGCATTTTATAGATAATAATTTTTCATCATAATCTAAGTTCAAACTGTTAGAGAAAATGGGGTACAATTTTATTTAAAAGTGAGCTTGGTAATGTTTTGTCCAAGTTTCTTTGTTTATAAATGTAGAAATTTAGATATGGTGACTTGCCCAAAGTAACCTATCCAATTTTGACAATGTTTAAATGTATCCTGTGGTTTTTATTACTCTTGATACTTTACTATTCAGAATTATATTAGAGAAAATATTTAAACAAATTAGGAAAACTTTACCTTCTCTTCTTTCCTCTCTTCCCATTTACTACCTGCCTTTTTCCTTTTCTTCTTTTTCTTATCTTCTTGCTAATCCATTTTAGCTTTAGTTTTTATTGTTTTTTTTTAAAAAAAGGGAATATTTAAGTGTTAATGAAGTGCGTTATGGTTGAAAGAAGAATTATTGTAGTATTTTCCCCATAATTCTTTAACTTTGCACATGTACACACACATATATACACTCACACATTCCTACTGTCTTTTGGAAGAACAAAAAAGCCATTTGGAATAATAAAAGATCTAAACTTCTAAATCATTTATAGTTTAAAATAAATTTCTATATTCAATAGAATAAAATAGATCAAATATCCTGGAAAAGAAAGAAACAAAAGTAACCCTACAGGTTTATTTCATAAACTCTGGATCAATCATCTTATGAGGTTTATCTTTTATCTTGATAATTGATCTATATACCCAGAAGTTAGTGATTTAGGTGTGCAAACAGGCAAGCAGGAAAGATTTTGAATTCTGCTCCTCATAGTTACCAGTTTTTCTTTGTAATTTGCAAAAGGTTTTTTAACACCTCTGATCATCTGGTTGCTAATATAGAGAATAGGAATAATAATACTGCCATTTCATAAAGCTGTTGCTAACTTCGAATTCCTGTCATAGTATAAATACTCCAAAGTGTTAATTATTTTTAACATTATTACTATTGGTTTTATTACCATTAATAACACTCTTTCAAAAAAAGAGATCTATCCAAAAATTCATGGGCATAATAAGAGTTACTGATTCAGAAAATAGCCAAACGTAATACTTGTAAAGTATTCTGGTGCTGGTCAATTTAAAATTCAGCTAGTGACATCATAAATAAATGGGGACATGATACATAATCTAAAGAAATATTATCTTTCTTGTAAGACTTTTTGCATGTATCCATATTCCATCTGAAGGAATTCAATTTTTCTTATAATCAAATTGATCTTCTTATTAGAGTGTTTACCTATAATATTGAATTGGGTTTGAGACTAAAAATAATATGAAAAAGAATTATTTATGCAATTGAGTATTAACTGGCACCACTGTAATTTCTCACCCAGGTGTACAAATGATATAGCAGCATCTCTTGTAGGTGCAACATTCAGTCGTAATAAAACTCAGAACATGTTCGTGCATCATAAAGAAAACAACACTGGGGCTGGGGATGTGGCTCAAGCGGTAGCACGCTCTCCTGGCATGCGTGTGGCCTGGGTTCAATCCTCAGCACCACATACAAACAAAGATGTTGTGTCCGCCGAAAACTAAAAAATAAATATTAAAAATTCTCTCTCTCTCTCTCTCTCTCTCTCTCTCTCTCTCTCTCTCTCTCTCTTTAAAAAAAAGAAAGAAAATGGCACTGATTTTTCTCTGAGAACTAATAATCCTTATTAGCATGAATTGAACTGTGTATCTGTGTCCATAATCAACTGAGCTATGTGGCAGTGGATTGCTTGGTACACATCCCTGTGCTTTGCCTTATGTTCGCCCTGCTGTGCCTATTTGCTCTTCCAGCCCATCCACATGAGAGTGACTCCCCCTCTACCCCTGGTTTTTCTCTTTGGAGATAATGAAGGTAAGCAGGACCATGTGCAAAGCCAAAGTACTTGTCATAGTTTCCCTTATATATTCTTTTTTTTTAAAATTTCCTTCTGAACTTTTTGAAATTATAGGTAAAGCACTTTTATAACATTTTGTTATGTGGTCCCTCCCACCTACAGATAGGACAGGTGGTCAAATGTCTAGCACACAATAACTTTTGTCTTTCTATATGTATGAAAATGTCTTTTTAATTTTTCATATACATGAACCCTTATATATTTACTTATTTATATTCCTTTCAGTGATCATGCTTGCACTGTTGTGCCATCTGAAAATGTAACCTTTTAGCTTTTTTGATGGTATGATTAACATAAACTAAATAAATCCAGCTGTCAAGGCACCTGGGTATTTATAGTTTCACCCTCTCTTCTGAGGCAGAAGAGCTTTTATAACACATATGGTAGGGTGAATCTGGAGCAGATGGACTCATATTCTTTGGCTTTCAATAAGGCAAGAAGAGATAACATTGAATACAGCCCAGATACCACTCCATCGAGGGTGATGAATTGAATGTGTCCTGTACCAGATGATGCCTGGTTGGGGCTAAATCCATTGTAGATGCTTCAAAGCTGGTATTTTTCATCTGTGTTGTTCAATAAAAACAAAAATATTAACATATAGGGAAAATGATAAATATCTTGGCAAGAGTCAATGACTGAAACTGGCATAAATATCTTTTTGCTTATATTAAGGAGAAGTTAACTCAGTGCAACGTGATTTTCCCCTTTCACCTATGTGATAAAGCTTACCTTGACCAATAAGAAATGCCACATTTGAAAAGAAATTCCTGGGTGTGTAGAAGGCAAACTAAGATCTCAAAGTGACAATTTTTACCATGCATCATTGTATAAAAAAGAAACAATTCACGAAGTCTGTCAACCCTAGAAAAGCAGAGACTCCTACGGAATCACCCTGACCAGACAACACAGATGATGCAACTAGCAGGCTGATCATTAGTATCATAGATATCTTTGTTGTCTGTTAATAGTGTCTGCCACATATATCCTTTAGGGATCAAATAGGCCGTCACTGAAAACCAAGGCCACAAAATTAGTGAGATTTTAGAATAATTTAAATCTGGACAACAAAAAGCTAGTAATCAGTAGTGATTCATATGCTTCTATATTCAAGCCTTTTACCATAGTATTCTGAGTTTTATGGGGGGAATAAATTAGTGATTTTCAAGGAGGATGAGTGGGTGAGAATGCTCTGTCCTGCAGGGGAACATATGTCCTGATAAGTGATAAGCTCTTTCAAATTACACCTCATCACTACCTAAATTATCTGAAGGCTCCAGTGGTGTGATGTGTAGTCTTGTTGAGAATCTCTGACTAGTGAGCTTCACTGAAAGATGATAACATACTCGTGATTATTGAGGTGGAAGAAAGTTTGAGATGTAATTAAAGAATTATCTTCTGACAAAATGTTTTCTTATAACTTCCAATATATTGTTAAACAATAAAGAAAGAAACTCCTTCCATTTCAGCAGTTTCCATCTGTGTAGAAGCATAAAGTATGTTTCATGTGAGAGTATGAGACTTACCATCTGGTTTAATGTCTTTGGAGAACAGTTATCAATGACTGCCTTCCAGGGTTAAAATTAATAGACTTCAGCCTATTGTACTGAAAGCATCTTTAAGATTTCATCCAGGAGAAGGAAGATGGCGGTGAGGGGAGTGCATTGCCCCCGTGTGCTGCTTCACTGTGTGGGAGTATGACAAGTCAGGATGGCTAAAGGATATCTTGTTAGGAATTTCCAGCAATAGTGGGGTGCTCCGGAACCTGGAGGAAGGATTTCCATCGCACGAGGATCGGCTACGGGGACTCAAACGCGAGAGGTTTGTCGCATGGAGGGTAACACTGCTTATTCAGCAAATCGCCCTGCGGCTAGAGTCTGCAGCATGCGCTGGGATAGAGACGCAGGGTTACAGCGCTGCAGTTTCTGCCAGCCGCGCAAGCACCGTACTCAGGGCTGAATTCTGGGTTCGAGACGGGGGAAGGAAGCGGTCCATCTCGGTTCTCCACACCGGTCAGACCACAGAGGAGGCCAGCAGCCACCATGTTGGTAAACTGACGTCACCTTCCCTGTTTTTGACTGACCGCAGCTCATTCAGCCATAGATCAGGTAATTTCAGGCTGCAATTCGCCTGCGGCTTGCAGACAGATTGCTAGGGTTCAGCGCCTGGGTGCTTCTTAGAACCTGATCTTATCGGAGCGAACACCGAGCGCGGGGCGGGGGAGTTCCGGCTCCCGGAACCGTCCCGGAACCGCCCTGGCCCAGGGCTGCGGAGCCTGCGGAGGCTGCTTCTTGGACCCTGCTCCTATCAGAGCATACACCAAGCACTAAGCGGCCGAATTCCGGCTCCCGGAACTGAGCCCGTGGGGACTGCTTCTTGGAGACTACTCTTATAGGAGCTTACACCGAGCACGGAGCGGCTGAGATCCGGCTCCCGGAACTGCCCTGGCCCAGGGCTAGGAGCCCACGGAAACTGCTTCTCGGTCCGGGTCCTGCTGAGGGCCGGTCAGGACTCACCCGTTGCTTTGGTTGCCCGGCAAGGGGAACGAAATGCTGCCATTCGCATAGGATACCAACATGGCAGAGATCTGATGTCATCAGAAAGCAGCGGAGGAGAGAACTTCATCAATACCAGCGGCAACAGAAACAGTTGGTCTCCTGGTGGGGGGTGAGGCACAGACACCCGAGTCTCCTCGATTTGTTGTCGAGCCAGAGGGGAGGAGCCGGGCCGCCGCCAGCGCCCGGAGCAGGCCAAGCGGCTCGCCAGCGTGGTGACCGCGTGACCCCAATTGGAGAGGGGGCGGAGCGGAGCTGCCACCCGCGCCCGCAAGGTGGGCAGACCCGCGACCCAGTGGTACACGGGCGTGGTAGGAGGGGCAGGGCAGAGCCGCCGCCCGCGCTTGCAAGGTAAGCAGACCTGTGACAGACTGGCGGGTCAGGCCCAGTGGCCTGCCAGCGTGGTACACACGTCACCCCAACTGGAGTAGGGGCAGAGCAGACCCTTCTCCCACGCCCGGATCAGGCCCTGCCGGTGTGGTGGTCACGTGACCCCAATTGGAGTGGGGGCGGAGCAGAACCACCACCTGTGCCCGCAGGGTGAGCAGACCAGTGATCAACCTGCAGATCAGGCCCAGGGGTCCGCAGGCGTGGTAGGAGGGGCAGGGCAGATCCGCCGCCCACGCCTCCAAGGTAGGCAGACCTACAACAGACCGGCGGATCAGGCCCAGGAGCCTGCCGGCGTGGTACAAACACCACCCTAATTGGAGTAGTGGCAGAGCAGAGTCGCCACCCGTGCCAGGAACAGGCCCAGCGTCCTGCAGGTGGGGTGGTCACGACACCCCAATTGGAGTAGGGGCAGAGCAGAGCCTCCACCCGAGCCCGAAAGGTGGGCAGATCTGCGACCGACCAGCAGGACAGGCCCAGTGGCCTGCCGGTACGACAGACACGTCACCCCATTTGGAGTAGGGGCAGAGTAGAGCCGCCGCCCGCGCCTGCAGGGTAGGCAAACCTGCAACCGACCTGCGGATCAGGCCCGGTGGCCTGCCGGCGTGGTACACTTGTCACCCCAATTGGAGTAGGGGCAGAACAGAGACGCCGCCAGCTCCCAGAACAGGCCCAGTGACCTGCCGGCGTGGTAGCCACGACACCCCAATTGGAATAAGGAGAGAGCAGAGCCGCCGCCCGCACCTGCAGGAAAGATACGCAAGCAGTATGAAAAGACAAGGAAAGAAAGGACCACAAGCAATGCAGGTCAACGCAACTTTAGAAGAGGTAACAGCTGCAGCAGATGGAATGTCAGATAAAGAATTCAGGATATACATGCTTCAGATGATCTGGAGTATCAAGGAAGACATTAAACAGCAAAATCAGACAATGAAAGATCACTTCGACAACGAATTACGCAAACAAATCCAGGAAGCAAAGGATCAACTATACAGGGAGATAGAGGTTATAAAAAACAAACAATCAGTAATCCTAGAAATGCAGGAAGCAATAAACCAACTTAAAAACTCAATGGAGAATACTACCAGCAGAGTAGAACACTTAGAAGATAGAACATCAGACAATGAAGACAAAGTATTTCAACTGGAAAAGAACATAGACAGCTCAGCAAGACTGTTAAGAAACCATGAGCAGAACATCCAAGAAATAAGGGATAACATTAAGAGACCAAACTTAAGAGTCATTGGGATACAGGAAGGTACAGAGCTCCAAACCAAAGGAATGAGCAGTCTATTCAATGAAATAATACAAGAAAACTTCCCAGACTTGAAGAATGAGACAGAATCCCAAATCCTAGAAGCCTACAGGACGCCGAATGTGCAAAATCATAAGAGATCCACACCTAGACACATTATAATGAAGATGCCCAACATACAGAATAAGGAGAGAATTTTAAAAGCTACAAGAGAAAGGAAGCAGATTACATTTAGGGGTAAGCCAATCAGGATAACAGCTGATCTTTCAACACAGACTCTGAAAGCTAGAAGATCCTGGAATAACATATTTCAAACACTGAAAGAAAATGGGTTCCAACCAAGAATTGTGTATCCAGCGAAATTAAGCTTCAGGATGGAGGATGAAATTAAAACCTTCCACAATAAACAAAAGTTTAAAGAATTCGCAGCTAGAAAACCATCTCTTCAAAACATCCTCGCTAAAGCATTACAGGAAGAGGAAATGGAAAATAACAATGAAAACCAACAGTGGGAGGTAGGACAGTAAAGGGGGGGGGATAATCAAAGAGGAAAACAAACCATGTTTAGTAACAGAAATAAACAAATATGGCTGGAAGAACAACCCATATCTCAATAATAACCGTAAATGTTAACGGCTTAAACTCACCAATTAAGAGACACAGGCTAGTAGAATGGATCACAAAACAAGACCCAACAATATGCTGCCTACAGGAGACGCATTTGATAGGAAAAGACATACATAGGCTGAAGGTGAAAGGTTGGGAAAAATCATATCACTCATATGGACTTCGGAAACAAGCAGGAGTGTCCATACTCATATCAAATAAAATAGATTTCAAGCCAAAGTTAATCAAAAGAGATAAAGAGGGACACTACATACTGCTTAAGGGAACCATACACCAACAAGACATAACAATCATAAATATTTATGCCCCAAACAATGGTGCAGCTATGTTCGACAAACAAACTCTTCTCAAGTTCAAGAGTCTAATAGACCACCATACCATAATCATGGGAGACTTCAACACACCTCTCTCGCCACTGGACAGATCTTCCAAACAAAAGTTGAATAAGGAAACTATAGAACTCAATAACACTATTAATAACCTAGACCTAATTGACATATATAGAGTATACCACCCAACATCAAGCAGTTACACTTTTTTCTCAGAAGCACATGGATCCTTCTCAAAAATAGATCATATATTATGTCACAGGGCAACTCTTAGACAATATAAAGGAGTAGAGATAATACCATGCATCTTATCTGATCATAATGGAATGAAACTGAAAATCAAGGATAAAAGAAGGAAGGAAAAAGCATACATCACTTGGAGAATGAACAATAGGTTACTGAATGATCAATGGGTTATAGAAGACATCAAGAAGGAAATTAAAAAATTCTTAGAGATAAATGAAAACACAGACACAACATATCGGAATCTATGGGACACATTGAAAGCAGTTCTAAGAGGAAAATTCATTGCTTGGAGTTCATTCCTTAAAAAAAGAAAAAACCAACAAATAAATGATCTCATACTTCATCTCAAAATCCTAGAAAAAGAAGAGCAAAACAACAGCAAAAGAAGTAGAAGGCAAGAAATAATTAAAATCAGAGCTGAAATTAATGAAATCGAAACAAAAGAAACAATTGAAAAAATTGACAAAACTAAAAGTTGGTTCTTTGAAAAAATAAACAAAATCGACAGACCCTTAGCGATGCTAGCGAAGAGAAGAAGAGAGAGAACTCAAATTACTAGCATACGGGATGAAAAAGGCAATATCACAACAGACACTTCAGAAATACAGAAGATAATCAAAAACTATCTTGAATCCTTATACTCCAACAAATAGAAGATAGTGAAGGCATAGATAAATTTCTTAAGTCATATGATCTGCCCAGATTGAGTCAGGAGGATATAGAAAACCTAAACAGACCAATATCAATTGAGGAAATAGAAGAAACCATAAAAAGACTACCAACTAAGAAAAGCCCAGGTCCGGATGGGTATACAGCAGAATTTTATAAAACCTTTAAAGAAGATCTAATACCAATACTTTTCAAGCTACTTCAGGAAATAGAAAAGGAGGGAGAACTTCCAAATTCATTCTATGAGGCCAACATCACCCTGATACCTAAACCAGACAAAGACACTTCAAAGAAAGAAAACTACAGACCAATATCTCTAATGAACCTAGATGCAAAAATCCTCAATAAAATTCTGGCGAATCGGATACAAAAACATATCAAAAAAATTGTACACCATGATCAAGTAGGATTCATCCCTGGGATGCAAGGCTGGTTCAATATACGGAAATCAATAAATGTTATTCACCACATCAATAGACTTAAAAATAAGAACCATATGATCATCTTGATAGATGCGGAAAAAGCATTCGACAAAGTACAGCACCCCTTTGTGTTCAAAACTTTAGAAAAACTAGGGATAACAGGAACATACCTCAATATTGTAAAAGCAATCTATGCTAAGCCTCAGGCTAGCATAATTCTGAATGGAGAAAAACTGAAGGCATTCCCTCTAAAATCTGGAACAAGACAGGGATGCCCTCTCTCTCCACTTCTGTTCAACATAGTTCTCGAAACACTGGCCAGAGCAATTAGACAGACGAAAGAAATTAAAGGCATAAAAATAGGAAAAGAAGAACTTAAATTATCACTATTTGCAGATGATATGATTCTATACCTAGCAGACCCAAAAGGCTCTACAAAGAAACTATTAGAGCTAATAAATGAATTCAGCAAAGTGGCAGGATATAAAATCAACACGCATAAATCAAAGGCATTCCTGTATATCAGTGACAAATCCTCTGAAATGGAAATGAGGATAACCACTCCATTCAAAATATCTTCAAAAAAAAATAAAATACTTGGGAATCAACCTAACAAAAGAGGTGAAAGACTTATACAATGAAAACTACAGACCCCTAAAGAGAGAAATAGAAGAAGATCTTAGAAGATGGAAAAATATACCCTGTTCATGGATAGGCAGAACTAACATCATCAAAATGGCGATATTACCAAAAGTTCTCTATAGGTTTAATGCAATGCCAATCAAAATCCCAACGGCATTTCTTGTAGAAATAGAGAAAGCAATCATGAAATTCATATGGAAAAATAAAAGACCCAGAATAGCAAAAACAATGCTAAGCAGGAAGTGTGAATCAGGCGGTATAGCGATACCAGACTTCAAACTATACTACAGAGCAATAGTAACAAAAACAGCATGGTACTGGTACCAAAACAGGCGGGTGGACCAATGGTACAGAATAGAGGACACAGAAACCAATCCACAAAACTACAACTATCTTATATTTGATAAAGGGGCTAAAAGCATGCAATGGAGGAAGGATAGCATCTTCAACAAATGGTGCTGGGAAAACTGGAAATCCATATGCAACAAAATGAAACTGAATCCCTTTCTCTCGCCATGCACAAAAGTGAATTCAAAATGGATCAAGGAGCTTGATATCAAATCAGAGACACGCCGTCTGATAGAAGAAAAAGTTGGCTACGATCTACAGTCGGTGGGGTTGGGCTCCAAATTCCTCAATAGGACACCCATAGCACAAAAGTTAATAACTAGAATCAACAAATGGGACTTACTCAAACTAAAAAGTTTTTTCTCAGCAAAAGAAACAATAAGAGAGGTAAATAGGGAGCCTACACCCTGGGAACAAATCTTTACTCCTCACACTTCAGATAGAGCCCTAATATCTAGAGTATACAAAGAACTCAAAAAATTAGACAATAAGAGAACAATCAACCCAATCAACAAATGGGCCTAGGACCTGAACAGACACTTCTCAGAGGAGGACATACAGTCAATCAACAAGTACATGAAAAAATGCTCACCATCTCTAGCTGTCAGAGAAATGCAAATCAAAACCACCCTAAGATACCATCTCACTCCAGTAAGATTGGCAGCCATTATGAAGTCAAACAACAACAAGTGCTGGCGAGGATGTGGGGAAAAGGGTACACTTGTACATTGCTGGTGGGACTGCAGATTGGTGCAGCCAATTTGGAAAGCAGTATGGAGATTTCTTTGAAAGCTGGGAATGGAGCCACCATTTGACCCAGCTATTCCCCTTCTTGGTCTATTCCCTAAAGACCTAAAAAGAGCATGCTACAGGGACACTGCTACATCGATGTTCATAGCAGCACAGTTCACAATAGCAAGACTGTGGAACCAACCTAGATGCCCTTCAATAGACGAATGGATAAAAAATGTGGCATTTATACACAATGGAGTATTACTCTGCATTAAAAAATGACAAAATCATAGAATTTACAGGGAAATGGATGGCATTAGAGCAGATTATGCTAAGTGAAGCTAGCCAATCCCTAAAAAACAAATGCCAAATGTCTTCTTTGATATAAGGAGAGTAACTAAGATCAGAGTAGGGACTAAGAGCAGGAGAAGAAGATTAACATTTAACAGGGATGAGAGGTGGGAGGGAAAGGGAGAGAGAAGGGAAATTGCATGGTAATGGAAGGAGACCCTCAGGGTTATACAGTGGAGGAGGTAGAGAGAGAGGAGGGGAGGGGAGGGGAGAGGTGGGGAGGGGGGAGGGTGGAGGATGGGAAAGGCAGAGGAGCACAACAGACACTAGTATGGCAATTTGTAAATCAATGGATGTGTAACTGATGTGATTCTGCAATCTGTGTATGGGGTGAAGGTGGGAGTTCATAACCCACTTGAATCAAAGTGTGGAATATGATATGTCAAGAAATTTGTAATGTTTTGAACAACCCACAATAAAAAATTAAAAAAAAAACAAATTTAAGGAAAGACACATCTAGACTAAGTATCTTGTGTCTTCCTTTTTCTATGCAGCTAATTGAGTGACTTGTCTAAGATTACACAGTTAATTTTTGCAGAGCCAAAATTCCAGCAGCCGTAATGTCTTTTTCTTTTTTTTTTTTTGTTTTGTTTTTTGTGGTTTATTTATTTATTTTTTATTTTTTTTTTATTGGTTTTTCAAAACATTACAAAGCTCTTAACATATCATATTTCATACAGGTTAAACCAAAAAACAGTTTAAGATGACTCTAATTATGCAAAGTATCATCACCATGGAATGAAACCAGAAATCAATACCAGCAAGAAACAGAAAAATCCACAAATATCTAAAACTGATGCAACTGAATCTTAATCTCTTAAACAACCAACAAGGAGAAAATCACTAAGATTTAAGAAAAATCTCAATACAAATAAAAATGAAAACACATCATACCTAAGCTTATGAGATGGAGCTAAAGCAATACAAAGAGGAAATGTTATAGCAGTAAACACAGGAAAAATGAATAAACAAACTTACTTTAAAAATTAAACTTAATAAGAAAAAAAGGAAGGCAATAATGAAGATGAAAGAAGATATAAATGAAATAGAAAACAGAAAAAAATAAATTCAACCAAGAGTTAGTTTTTGTTTAAAAAAAAAATTAACCCACCCCTAGTGAGACTAAGAAAAAAAAAAAAAAACAGAAAACTCAAATAACTAAATTGGGAGCAATACAACTAATTGCACGCAGGAAAGGATAATATTAAGAACTATCCGAGCTTGGCACGGTGGGGCACACCTGTAATCCCAGCAGCTTGGGAGGCTGAGACAGGAGGATCACAGGTTCAAAGCCAGCCTCAGCAATGGCAAGATACTAAATAACTCTGTGAAACCCTGTCTCTAAATAAAATACAAAATAGGGCTGGGATGTGGCTCAATGGTTGAGTGCTCCCAAGTTCAATCCCCAGTACCAAAAAAAAAAAAATTAAAAATTTTTAAAAAGAACTATCCATCAACAAATTAGATAACCTAGAAGAATTGTATAAATTCCTAGAAATATATAATCTACCAAGACTAAATCATGTAATCATGAAGAAAAAAAATTACATATGAAAAGTCCTGTAATTATTAAAGAGATTGAAACAGTAATCAAAAACTTTCAACAAAGCCCCAAGAGAGTTATATTCACTGGAGAATTCTATTGAAAATTTGAAGGAAAATTAACATCAGTCCTCCTCAAATTTTTCCTAAGAATTCAAGAGAAGGAAAGATTTCCATATTCAATTTGTGAAGACAGCATTATTCTGACACTAAGACTGGACAAGGACTCAAAATCACTGTTATACATACACTAACATGGCTAAAATTAAAGACCAATTCTCAGCAAGGATATGGAAGTAGAAGATCTCTTATATGTGGTTGTTGGAAATGCAAAAGTAAATAGCTACTCTAGAGAAGTGTTAGCATTTCTTCTAAAGTTATACAACCCAAGATTTCCACTCCTAGGTGTTTATCCAAGGAAAACAAAAATACATCTTAACCAAAGACACAAATCTTCACAGGACCTTATTCCTAACAACTAAAAACTGAAAAGAAAAAAAAAATCCAAAGTCCACCAACTGGTAAATGAATAAACAAACTATGATAAAATCAAAAAAAAAAAAAAAAAGATTTCATCCATTGTGAACATATCCTCTAAATGGCATTCTGCCAAATTTCAGGCTGCCTTGAATTTTGTGACTGTTCATTCCAATATGCATATTTATGTTCTGATTCATTTTTGAACTTTTGTGTTCTATTTTTATCAGTATGATGGAGATAATGCTAAATAGGATTGAGAATAAAAATATTAAATATGGAAAAATAAGAGTTAAGAAGAATAAATATACTATACAATTTTCCATGGCAATTGATTACATATTTATTCAGTAGCTTGGCACAGTTGTTTGACTAAAATTTTGATTTCCAATGTCAATTGAGCAGTTTATTCATTTCACTTTAGAGTGTTAATTTTCTGTGATAAAAACAATGTTTCTGGACTAACTGTCCAAGGATGAGGTACCTTTCCAATAGAACAGCTTGGTTTTAGGTAGTTTGGTCTTAGTGGATGTAAATAACTTGGCTATGTGAATGAACTTTGACCATTTCTTGGAAAATAATTTGCATTGCAACTGAGTTCAGTCATAAGTTAAGAGAAACTATTAAAGTGTTAGAAAAAATATGTCTAAAACACAATAGGAGGAACAAAATTGTGTTATTTCTGTTGCGGAAGTTTGATTTAAAATATGCGTTAGAACTATTCTGAAAATATAATCATACTGTAGTGTGTTAAATGTGGCTCATTGTCATTCAGCATTGAGGTAATAACAGAGGCAGTACTATATCTGAAACATAAATCCAAATAAGTCAAGTTTACAACATTGCATCTATCTGTTATGCATGATAGCATGTTTTTATAGTATTGGTTTGTAAGTTAATGCATATTTTTATTTTTAAAACCTTGGCTTTAAAATATAATCACTGAGAGAAATTAATATTGAATTACAAGCTAAATTGAATTCCATTGTACAGTATGCAATATGCAGCTTTAACTAGAGGACTTAGTCTTTTTTTTTCCTTTTGTTAATGTTAAAATTGTTAAAAAATAGAAACCAACCTCAATTTTATTGTATAATTTTGGCTCTTGGAAATAAAATTAATGTGCATGATTTTTAATACTCCCCCTCAGGTTATAATTTAAAAAGGTGAGTCTCCTTCATAATTTTTTAATGCTCATAGCTCTACATCTGCACAATTGTGAAGAAAATGTGTTGATATTTGAGGTAGTTTTATTAATGCATTTATAAAATTTACTCATAGGAACTTTCCATTTAAAATATTTGAACCTTATATAATTGTAATCTAAAAGGTGGGACGTTTTCCCTAGATGATACTGCTGTCATTGAATTAGGATTATAATAAAAAATAGCAATGATTTCATAGAATTTTATTTGAGTTTAAGAGAACTCAATGTCCAGTTTTGACAGAAACACTAACATCTCTAAGGAAATAAGAAGAAAATGCACTTCAAATAACCAAAGTATTTGTAAATGCACAGAACATATATGTATTTAAGAAGGATTGGGAAATATAGGGGACATTGTCGTTAAGCAAGTATTATCTCACATGCTAAGATATCTTTTAATTCAACCTTCAGCAATTTTAATAATATTATCTTTAGACAGTCTGAAAACAAACTACCAATCTTTTCATATCCTTTGTTACCTGAGAATCACCAACTTACAATATAAAATCAATGCAAACATTTGGGAAACTGCCTATAGCTAAAGAAGTTAATTATCTCGTTGTATATCGCCTATATGGAAATTAATTTGTATGCCTTAGAATCAATCTGCTTTTCATTCCTCTGACTATATTAATAAGGTTAGAATCCTAAATAATTTTAAAATTTCATTTAAAGAAAAAAAATAAAGGAAATATTACTTTTAATCAATTTTCACTAATATATTATAGTGAAAAAATAGTTTGTCAATACATTTTTATTAAAATTTGATTAGCCCCCAAATGCCCCATCTAATAAAAATGAATAAAAACATAATTCAAGGGCTGGGGTTCTGGCTCAGTGGTAGAGCACTCGCCTAGCATGTGCAAGGCCCTGGGTTCAATCATCAGCACCACATGAAAATAAATAAATAAATAAATAAAAATTTAAAAAGGTATTAAAAATAATAATTTCCATTAAAAAACATAATTCAAATAGTAACAACAAATTAGCTCTTATATAATCGTCATGATCCCTTTGAATTTTTGTATTAGGATTTTCCTTGTTGTTTTCTTACTTTTCATGTTTCTTAGCATTCATTTAGGGTCTTTTGAAATTGTATTGTCACTTTTTAATTTTTAGTTCATTGCAAGTAGTGTGGCATCGCTCTAGTGAAATTTTTATGGTTAATTTTTTTATATAACCATATATATATATATATATATATATATATATATATATATATATAGCTTTAAACACAAATGTCATTTATATTGGCTCAAAAAAAATCCAATTAATTCAACTTTAAACAGCCAGATCTACTTTAAATAGGATATTTAAAAACAGTTTTCTCTTTTAGAATTTTATTCCCCAGTATATGATGTCATTAGATCATATCCTGTCTTCCTCAAAAATTGTCTCTTCCCTTTCTTTCTTTTTCTGCATTTCTCTGGGCAGGTAATTCAGTGCTTGATATATCAAGTAAGTGTGGATTAAATATGGGTAGTATATGCATTCAAAACTGTTGCTAAAGAAATTCTATGGGCACTCTTTGTTAAAAATGTAAGAGAAGTGTTTCAATTTAGTTGTCCAGAAATATGACAGTGAAATAAAATTAAAATATAATTATTTAACAAAATTAACTACTTTGTATGCTGACATCATTATAATTTTATTTCTAGTAGCAATGAAGTGTTATAATTAGAGCTCTGAATTATTAGAGAAACTCACCAAAAACTTTGGTTTGCAAACTTTCTAAAGTTTTCAAAACATATTTTTCATATTTATGACTTAATTAAAATTTAATTTTGAATTGAATCATCTTCAACATTATTTCAGTTGAGATATAGTAAGCTCTGTTGTATTATTTCAAAGCATATCATAAATTCATTAATGTAGATTTGTACATAAAAAATGTAGTTTGTTTAACAAGGGACAGACAATTTCTGCACTATAAAATAGAGAGGGATTCATATTGGTATTTACTTTGATTGTTTTGTTTCTTGATTTTTAAAACACTATCCTTGTAACACTATCATTGTAACACTACAAGGGACTATAAGCCAATCTGAAAAATTGTTCTATATATCATTTGCCCTTTGATAGCTTCAATATCTCCTTAATGCACTTGTCCTGAACAAAAAATATAAATAGCTGGGAAATGAATAATGCTTATAATTTGCAGCAATAATAATGATAATAATAGTAATAATAATAATAAATAATCTTCAACCCTCTTTCTTGATTGCTTTCTGAAGGTGACATACATTTTGGAGGCACACTGTGGATGCTTATGTTCACACTTAGCAATTCTCACTTTATCATGGTTTACATAACGTCTTATCAATGTATGAAGGAGATGGAAGGTGTCCTATAAACCCTATTCCATTTTGTTAGATTCTTACTCTGAGAACATCTATGTTAGAAGTAAAGTGTTGACAAAACATCAGTATTGTGAAAACTTGTAGATGATCTCAAAAAATGAAACAGTGTAGAATAGTGAAGGAAACATCAGTTTTGGAATCAATCCTGGAAATGAATACTGATTTTATTTTAATTAGGTATAATAATGCCTACCTCAGATGGTAGGTATACAGAAAAAAATGGCATAATGTATGTAAAACTCCTAGTTTAATGTTTGAAAATACTTGGTTACAGAGAATGATAACTTATTTTTGTTGTCTTTTTAAAAAATTTTTGCTATATCAAGAGTTTGGAATACAGGTGCAACTCAACATGTACATGTTCTTTCAAGATCAAATAATACTGGTGAAGTCAATAGTGGGAAAACAGTGAGAAACATCTCTGAACACACAGTAGATTCCTGTAAGCCAAAAATACCCCAAACTATCTTATTTGCTAGAGTTAGCTTCATATTTGGGATTCAAGAACAATCTGGTGCATCATTTTTTCTTCTCTAAGATAGCACAGCATAAGATTCCTACAGATGTATTTAACCTAGGTTTTATTTTATCCTTCTATCTATCCACTTATCTATTTTTCTACTTACACATTCATGCCATGATGTCTAAATAGACTTGTGTCATTTACCTGTATGTCACTTAACATTTATTTTTAGCAAAAATATGAATGGAAAGAATATGAATGAACTATCTTTCATAACAAACATATATATTATTCAAATGTCACAGGAAAATTTTATAATTAGATGATGCCACTTTTTTTACTGGCGTTGCTTAAGGGAAATGAAAAAGAAAAAAACATAAGTGTCAGTCTTTGGCAGAGTGTGATATCTTTACTCATAGTGAATTAAATTTAAATGTGAAAATGTAGGCTGAAATTTTTAAAACAAGTTCTCTCATAATAGATAACTTACATGATAATACATAACCAAATACAAAATTTTAATTTCCTTATTTTTGGTATTTTGTCTAGTACCACTTTAGGAAAAAAAAATCATCAGGAAAGAATAAAATGAAAACCCATTAATTCAGAATGAAGATAACCTGAAGGTAAAATTAAAGAATCTTCAATAATTTAGAAAACAAATTAATAGTGTCTTTTGTACAAAGAGGGAAACCTGTGTGAAATTCTAGATAATTTAAAACAGTGTAAACAATAAATCTCTCATGCTAATTTGGATGAAATATGTATGCAGAAAACTGAATGACAAAAAAAATTATAGATGAGCAAAAGAAAATGAGAAACAAATAGCTGACATATATTTTAATTAGATTAAAACATACAGTTAGAAAACAGTCCCTTACAAAACATGATTGTAAGGTGAGTTTTAGGAAGAATTGGACAAAACAATAATTCCAGAAACTAGAAATATACATAAGATCTTCAGTTCTCATGATTAAATATTCAGTATGTCAACATAGTATATCTTATAATCATTCATCTTGCTTCCATAGACTCAAGAACATAGTATATTTTCATTGTCAACTATTCAGGAAACTATACTTCATAGCAATATCTCATCAGAGTACAATAGGAAAGGCATATAGCACAAGGTATATACTCTGAATTTTTTCAAAAGTGCATATTGATACATTTTTGTTGCCTGTCTGTGAGTTACAACTGGCTGTGTGTTTGTATTTTTAATAAATAATATCTGAACATTTAGTCTCAGAGAAGAATCAACTACTTACCTATTAAAAGGTAATTTGCTGGTCATTGTGGTGCACATCTATAATCCCAGTGTCTCAGGAGGCTGAGGCAAGAGGATCACAAGTTTAAAGCCACCCTCAGCAACTTATTGCGAACCCTAAGCAATTCAGTGAGACCCTGACCCCAAATAGAATATCAAAAAAGAATTGGGGATGTGACTCAGTGTTTAAGCACCACTGGATTCATTCCCCATACCAAAACAATGTAATGTCATAAATTGTTAAATCTGGTTAAAATACCAAAGGCTTGAAAGTTTCCATCTTCTATTAATCCTAAAATATTTTTTCTTGAGATTATCACCTGATGGTTTTCATCAAGGAGAGAGAAATCATCAAATGAAAGTTGGGGTATGTGTGGTGGCAAGTAGTTTCAGGTTGGTAACACTGTATTTAATTTTCATATAATTTGTGCCCATGAAATTTAGCACAAAGCCAGGTCACCTAAAATGAATCCTTTTGAGTATAATTAAAACACTTAATCCTTGTTACCAATAAATGTGTTGCATAAGCTGGAAACACAGGCTTTTAGATGACAATTTTAAAAAATGGATGTTTGAAAACGTGAAGAGGCAAATATATTGGATGTGTATATGTTTTATACTATGACAGATCAACATCAACAATAATAATGGATGATTAGCAAAATAGTAAGTGAGGAAGCTATCCATAATTATAATTAAAGATAAGTACATAATAATTTCAGTAAATTCCCTTCTTATTCTAAAGGTGTCAGTGAAATTTTATAGCCTCAGTTTCAGTGACTATCTATAAAGAAAAGCAAAATATTTAAAAAATAAAAGTAATTTTAGTGAGTCAGAGTCTGATACTTAAGAATAATTTACTGTACTTAAAATATAAACATAAATGACCTTAATAATAGAGGGATAACTAAGACTATAATTAATTTGTTAATTGTCCATGTGTGCCCTTGCTTCTTCCTTTAAACTTAGAATCTGCTCATTAATTAATTTTCCTGGCTTCTATTAAGTGTATCACACTTTAGCACTGTGCTTTTATTGCCTTTGAATCTTTTAAAGATGCAAAAGAAAAGATTTCTCACATGAAATGGCCTACAGTTTTAAATGAAAATAGGAGTCCTGCAACAAATGCAGAATTTTTTTTTTGGTGCTGTGAAATATATATTTTCTCTTCAAGTATTCTTTTTATTATTTTTTTATTTATATATGACAGCAGAATGCATTACAATTCTTATTACACATAGAGAGCACAATTTTTCATATCTCTGGTTGTATATGAAGTATATTCACACCGATTCATGTCTTAATACATATTCTTTGGATAATAGTGTCCATCACATTCCACCATCATTTCTAACCCCCTGCCCCCTTCCTTCCCCTCCAACCCCTCTGCTCTATCTAGAGTTCATCTATTCCCTTCATGCTCCCCATCCCAACCCCACTATGAATCAGCCTCCTTATATCAGAGAAAAAATTCAGCATTTGGGATTGGTTAACTTCACTTAGCATTATCTTCTCTAACTCCATCCTTTTACCTGCAAATGCCATGATTTTATTCTCTTTTATTGCTGAGTAAAATTCCATTGTATGTATATATATATATATATATATATATATGCCACATTTTTTTATTCATTCATCTATTGAAGGGCATCTGGGTTGGTTCCACAGTTTAGCTATTGTAAATTGTGCTGCTATAAACATTGATGTGGCTGTGTCCCTGTAGAATGCTGTTTTTAAGTCCTTTGGGTATAAACTGAGGAGAGGGATAGCTGGGCCAAATGGTGGTTCCATTCTTAATTTTCCAAGACATCTCCATTTAAATTATTTTTATAAAAGAGAAAATATAACTAAATTAGTCTGAAAGATTACAAAAGTAGAAATAGACCCTAATAAAATTCTTGATTAAAACATTGATTTTAAAAAGAAGGATATAAAAGATAAAAAAGTTACTACAGATATGGGTAACAGGTTAACAGCAATATGATTTATGTATATTGGAAACAATAAGGCAACAACTGCTAAATAATGGAAGATTGAATAGAAAATATCATGCATTCATCATACTACAATGAATGGCCTGCTGCGTGGTTTGAACTTAATGTGATAATTAATAAGACAAAAATAAGAGAGAGGAAATATTTTAAAGCCTATGGAAGTTTGGTATTGTAAGGAAATTTAGAGGTCATATATTTTATCTTCGTATGCAGTCATGCAGCCTAGTCTATAAGTGATATTTTCCATAATCCTAATATAATGACAAAACTATTCAAATCTCAAAATGAAAGATGTCCTTTGTTGCCTTAAAAAGTTCATGTATATTGCATCAATACATACTTTACATATACAATGGAATGAACATATCTGAGTGTCATTGCTTCCACCCAATGCAGTTATTGTTAAAGGAATAGATTATTTTGTTGTGTTCAATTTTTTAAAAAATTAATTATGCATAAAGCATTCATTGGAATTGATTGATGAACTTCATAACCTTCTACTTCAAAGTATGGTACCTTTGCATTTTTAATACTTTAAGCTGAAAAAATATGAGAAACAGAAGAAGCAGGAAAATCATTCTTAACCACTCTCCCATTTCTCACATGAAGCAGGTCATGAAAGTCAAGACAATTTTCTGTCTGTCCCCTGAATCAGGTCATAAGATATTCATTAGAGAAGTATCCCATTATATACCCAGAGGAAAAGAACATGTTTATCTCAGAAAACAAAGTGTCACAGAGAAGACTCTGAACAAATGAACTTCACTGTTCCCTCCAGTTTATTGCCATTAGATCATATTCCCTTTGTCCAATCACGTTTCTCCACAAATATCCACTTTTCATCAGACCTAAATATAAAAGTATACATTTACTTATTCCTTCATCTCCTTATTATTGTCTTCAGTGTCACTTATATTAAGTTAATCTGTATGTATTTCTCTTGTTAATATGACATTTTTATATGTGCTTTGTCATGATCCTAAAATGGATGAAGAAAAGATGTTTCTCCTCTTCTACAGGATAAACCTGATATATTTATACTTCTGTGTTGTGACATTGTAGGTAGACATGCATGGGATTTTTAATGCTTTTGTGTTTGAAAAACACAAAGAAGAAACCTGGCTTTTCAATGAATATCAAGCTATGCATAAATACATAACTGAGAATTAATCTGGGTATTAGATGCGATTGTGAATTAATAGCACTTATGTAATAAAACAGAGGTTATGAACTGGCATAAAAATAAAGAAAAGAGGAGTGTCTTTAGGATCATATATCTGAAGCTAATAACACCAGGTGGGCTACAATAATAAAAATAATTTATCTCTTGTATTGTCCTAGCAATCTCCTTGTTTTATGGCCAATTCTAGTATATTAAAATAGGAGTCTAGCACTTAAAAGGACAAAGAAATGTGACCTAAACTTGAAGGAATATAGACAGATGACACATTGATTCAGAGACATAAGATCTTCCTCCATATGATGACCCCAAAATGCAGTTTTTCTGGAAGACTGTGAATCAAGTCAACTTGCATATGGTATAAAAACATAGCATAGAAATATGTATATGGGAAAGTATAAAAAAAGTACTTGAGTTAAAAAATGAAGGCAGGACATAGGATTTTAGGTAAATGAAGAGACAGTTAAATTAGATATGATGCCAGTTAGTGAATTTTTGTTTATTTTTTAGTGTAGCACAGGACACCCCACACATTACATTTAAAGACACATGCTCTTTAATAATTTCTTGAAGCATTTTTAAACATTCTGTGAATTTCTTGAGAGTTCAGGTTGATATAGGTAAAGAGGCATCAGTGAAGAAATTCAACTCTTTCCCTAACTCCTCCCTCTACCTCTTCCCCTTCTTTTCGTTTCATCTACTGATGTACTAAAGACATTTTAAGCAAAATGAGTCCCAACAGAATGATACACTCAGAAACATTGGAAGATTAAAGATTTTTAAAACAATAAATCAAAAGATGTTGTTAATTACAGGATATTGTATAACACCATTGAGTGCAAAAAGTTACCTTTCAGAGACATTTCTTCTTAATAATTATATTTAATCATCATCCTGTGATAGCTAGTTTTTTTTAAGTTTAATTTCATTCTCTTTTATTATGGAATGCTAATTTGCTTTTCCCTTTTGGATTCTCCAGAGTGAATATCATTTTAGCATCAAAAATGTTAATGATTAACTTTTCTTTTATAATCCATTCTCCCAATGATTTATAATATGCACAATATTATATTTTTAAATATAACAAATTGCTTAGAAAAAAGGATAAAAAATACCAATTAATCCCAACATGGATTTCAATAATTCCCATCAGTAAAATTCTGAGAATTAACTTCAAAGTGTATCAATGAAGAGATTGCTTGGAAGCTACTTTATAAAGTTGGATAATATGAACTCTAAAATATTTAAATTTTAACAGTAAATCCATTAATATTTTAGAGACTGTCAGAATGAAAGATATAATATTCAGATCTTGGATAGAGATCCTCAAAGTGCTTATCACTAAATATAACCTTAATGTACTAACTATATAGAAACTTAGATAAATGAAGAAATAATTAAATTAGATATGATTCAAGTTAGTGAATTTTTGTTTATTTTTTAGCGCAGCACAGGACACCCCAGCTAACATGATTTTTTCATCCACCAGTCATGTGTGATAAATCTAATTTATCTTCTCCAATGTGTTAAAATGAATGATTCTACAGGTAACCTTATTTAAATATCAACAAATTATAGCATAGATTTGAATAATGCCTCAAATTCATCTGGCAATAAAGAATTAGGTTCATATACTTTGGACTAAGTTAGAAAGGTTTAAATTTATAAATAACAAATTATATTGAACAGAAGATCTTTCGTATCTTTTATCTCTAGAGAACTGGGGTTTTTATTTAATTTAATTTTATTTTATTTTTAAATACACGACAGCAGAATGTATTACAATTCTTATTATACATACAGTGGTATATATGTGTAATACAAAGTATTGTATATAAAGTATGATCACACCAATTCATGCTTTTAAACTTGTACTTTGGGGTTTTTTTGCATTATAATTTTTATTGCACATATATACTACAATTTTTCATATGTCTGTTTATATATAAAGTATGCTGACACCCAATTCTAGTCTTCATGCATGTACTTTGGATAATGATGTCTATCACATTCCACTGCCCTTGCTAATCCCCTGCCCAATTACTTTTCCTCCCACCCCTCTTCCCTATCTAGAATTCATCTAATTCTCCTATACCCAAAGGACTAAAAACCAGCATACTACAGGGACACAGCCACATCAATGTTTATAGCAGCACAATTCACAATAACTAAACTGTAGAGCCAAATTAGATGTCCTTCAGTGGATGAGTGGATAAAAAATGTGGCATATATACATAATGGAATTTTACTCAGCAATAAAAGAGAATAAAATCATGGCATTTGCAGGTAAATGGATGGCATTGGAGAAGAAAATGCTAAGTGATGTTAGCCAATCCCAAAAAAACAAATGCCGAATGTTTTCTCTGATATAAGGAGGCTGACTCATGTGGGGTAGGGAGAGGAATTGATTCTTTATAGTAAGATAGACCACTGGGAAAAATATGCTTAGTAGGTTATGGAGTCATCTCTTCCAAATATAATTGAATGTAGGACTTGAAGCATTGTCACAAATGACTGAAATTCAGTCCTGCAGTGAAGAAAGAGAAGGATTAGGATAATTTCATGTTTGTTTCTATCCTTTGATTGCATGACAATTCTGAAAGAGTAAAACATGTTATCAAAAGCCTTCAATTCACGGAAGTTTTTAATTTACCCTCATTTTTTTTGTCATGTTGTATGTTTTGCTAAAGCCAAGCCAGATTTCAATTTCTTTATTATTACTTAATAACACCTATATTTAACATTTGAGAGTCGTCTTCAAAGTATCAAAAAGCAGAATTAACAAAAGAAAGAATACAGAAGGATACTATTTTCTCCCTGAATATCACCCTATATTTTTATTCATTTCTTATTGTATAAATTTAAAGTGTACACATGATATTTTGACAATGATATACATCGTTAAATGGTTACTATAGGTACCAAATTAAAATAGCCATCATCTCACATAGTTGCTTTTTGTGTGTGGTAAGAGCACATAAATCTACAGTCTTTGGAAATTTCCATTACACAATATTGTATTAGGGTTTTCTAGAGGAACAGAATCAACAGGAAGTACATTTATGAAAGGGAGATTTATTAGGTTGGCTTATGAGACTAGAAGCTGGATAGTCCACAATGGCTGTCTGTAGGCTGGAAAGCTGGAAGAACCAGTAGCTGCTCAGTCCAAGAAGCTAAAGCTCCAGAACAAGAAGGATCAATGGTACTACCCTATTCCAAGACCAAGAGCTTCTGGAGAATTATTAGCTAGAAAAAAACAGTGCACTTAAAAATATATAGCAACAGATTTTCATATCATTTTAGAATGATTCACATAAGTTAATCTGGTCTTTTGCAGATGGCCTTGACATTTTGCAGAGAAGCACCAATTAAATATGCTATAGCAAATAGGATTTTTAAAAACTTGTCTTCAAATAAAATATAAGTTATCACTGTTATTTCCCAAGCTTTAACAGTAAATGTTTGACATTCTTCAATGAACAAAATTGGTTGAGAACAGAAAGATCAACATAGGCATAATCTTATTTTTTTTTTTTGCCCATTCTTGATTAACATGATCATTTGCCTCTAAGTGAAGTATGGAATTTCATTTTTGAGGAAAATCTTATTACATAGCATAGGCATTTTCTTTTGGCATTTCTTGTGTTGAAAATATGAACATATAATCACAGTCAACAAAACAGAATTAGGACAAAGCACATATTTGAAATGTACTAACTTTTAAATCAATTTCTGATATAGTAGTTTGAATCTTCTCTATAATAGATTATATTAAGCTATTAAATTGAATTTGTTTTACTCCATACTAGTCTTAGATATTAATTCTCACCAGATGTAGAAGCACAAGAGCCATCAAACAAGAGAAAAGGGAGAAATTGGATCTCTTGTCAACCTACTAATTCAATATTTATTCCGTAATATGAGAGTGTAAATATTCGGTTTTCAATGAATGTACATGTTGAATAATATATACAAATATAATATTTCACAATTGTGGAAATTGAGGATTAAACAAGGATATATTACTTGCACAGTTTATACACAAATGTAATAATTGGACATGGACTAAAACCCAGTCTCAGAATTACATTTAAATTTTGCATAAGACCTCAATTTATATTGCACTCCATCCATTCTGCCTAGAAATATTCAGGAGGGCTGTTGTCATTCAATGGTTAAGCCCACAAAGAGCTCTGGAGTCATAATCTTGTTTGAATTTCAGCTCTATTATTTTATGTCCTATCTGAACCTCAGTTTTCTCATGTACTAAACAGAAATTAAAGGCATGTCATGGAGTTGTTGAAGGGATAATTCATGAAAAAAGAGAGTTCTTGATACAGTCTATGTATAACAAACATTAATATATTATAGAGTTTTTCTAAAAATTGAAATTATACAATTGTGTTATTTTTTAAAGATAACATTTCATATTATATTGAATAAAATATTTATTATAGAGTTTAGAAAATGACAAAGAAAAGTCTACTAGTTTATAGCCATTCTAGATTATTGGAAATATTTTTTTTCCATACAAGAACACACTCATACAATCACACCAAGAATACAATAGCACAGACCAGAAATTAGACGTAAATTTCATTCAGAAGGTTAACGTTCTTGGGTTAGAAATAGAACATTAGGGTTTTATTTACAAGTACATAACCTTATTATATTCCAATAGGAGTAACAAGTACAGTGGAAAAGTTATAGAATGGTGCATTAAAGAAATCAGAATGAAGACATAAATAATTTTAAAATTCATATATACCACATATGTGTATATGTATATATACATGTATATACATATTCATGTGCATATAAACATATATATATATATCAGATATATAAATACTTGAAATAAAGTAGTGCACATTTATCTCCCTTTATTTTGATATAGGGCCTTTGTCTTATACACATTAACTAATTAGAACCATGCCCCATTTTTATTCTATAAACCACATCCATAGTACAGTCTGTTATTTCCAGTTCTTATTCCCATAAAATGGAATATGTAATTAAACACTCTTAAACTGCTTTCTGATTATGGGATGCTTCTAGAATTTTATAGCGCTTTTCCTGAACCTTCTGCATTTCTCTTTGTGATAAGTCTTTTTGTACTTTGCTCTTTACAAGACTTTCTGTAAAATTCAATGCCATCTAATATATATATATATATATATATATATATATAATATAGATAATAAATTATATTTTGTTAATTAACATAAGATTTTAAATAAATTAAATAATTTCAATAGCAAGATCAGCTGATATAAACATCTACTTTTTCATAAGCATAAAACTCACTTTGGGGGCTGGGGATGTGGCTCAAGTGGTAGCGCGCTCGCCTGGCATGCGTGCTGCCCGGGTTCGATCCTCAGCACCACATACCAACAAAGATGTTGTGTCTGCAGATAACTAAAAAAATAAATAAATATTAAAAAAAACTCATTTTGGCAGCAGAAGTAAGTGATCATACATAGAAGGCAGCATCCTACTTGAGGTCATCCAGCACACTGACTTCATTTAGTCAATATGTTTTATTCACTGTGTGAATAATGTGATTTGTTTAATCTAGTGGGTTGATTAAGTACAGGTCCATCAAAAGTTTCTAATTTGTTAATATGGTGGAATTTGCAACATCAGAATAAGATATACAGTTGTGAAAATTTTCAATTTTTGATCATTCTAATATCTCAATAATTGTATTTGCAGTCTGTGCAAAACATTCACAGTTATCTGACTGCTACATGACAGCAGCATGAGTCTGTAATCACAGTTACAAATTTGAATGAAAAAAAGTGTTATGCATGGTTTTAAAACAGTTAAAATCAGAGCACCTTGGGTCCTTATGTGTAGATAAATTACCTCTGGGATTTTGTTAAAATTCAGGCTCTGATTTACTAAATATTATGTGTATTTTTTCACAGTAAAATACAAAGAATATATAGATGACATATCCTATCAATATAATCTTTACTCTGAGAGTAGAGCCTGGAAATGAGTTTTTGTAAAGTTATCCAATTTTTTTCTAAGTATTGGAAAATTAGAAACTACTGATCGCAATGGAAAATTTCAAATATTTTCTAATTATTCACCATTTGAATTCTGGTTAGGACAAAATAAAGTTCTATCTTGGATTCCATCAATTTTTGTTAATAGGGAAAATGATATATATTTGCTTAGAGATATATTCTTTAAATTTTGTTGCACTCAATATAATTTAGAAATATTTTCATGATAAGAAAAGCAAAGAAATCTGATTAATTGGATTGGTATAGTAAAAAAACCACAAACTTCTAACCTTCTATTTTTTATAATTAAAATTTTAACAACCTGTTAAAAATTTTTATTAGTTGTTGATGAACTTTTATTTTATTTATTTATATGTGGTGCTGGAAATTTAGCCCAGTGCCTCACACATACTATGCAAGCACTGTACCACTGAGCCACAATATCAGGCCTTAACAACATTTTTTTGATAATCACAAAATAAAACTAAGTGGATGCATTGAAACAAAAATTTTTCTTTAATTATATCAAGTTCTTCTTAGGCTAAATTCAATAATTTTTAAGGGTTAACATGTAGGAAACAAAGAGACAATCAGTAATTATTTGAATGGGTATTAAAATATGAACTGCTTAATTACATCATAATATTTTATTAATCTACATGTATTTATAAAAGAACTGAGATGAAAGCTGAAGGACTGTTAGAAATGATATTTTAGTGCACATATTTGTGTGAATTCTGTTTATTAATAATATCTAAGTGTGAATATGGATAGACACGTCAATGGATACACAGATGGATAGAGATAGATGTATATTGTATTCAGCATTAATGCTTTCAGAGCTTATTTATTTATGTATAGACTCATTTAGCAAAACAAAAAAAAAATATCAAAAGACCACTCTCAGATCCAAATGGTCTGGATCTAAATACTAATAGCTTTGAAAACTTGGGCAAATTTAATCACTCATTTTCTGTCTTTTTCTTTTTTTGTTAGTGTGTTATAGTTAAACAATAGTTTGGTTCATTTTGACAAAACCATATATGCATGGAATTTAATTTACTCCATTTCAGTCCCCAATGATACCTCTTTTCCTCCTCTCTTAATCACTCATTTTCTAAGTTTTCTACCATTTAAAGTGAAAGCTTTCGTAATAATGAAAAGAAGTTTAAGCTCTCACTCTGATAGTATGAGTACAGAAATGGTATTGAGAGCTGGACACGGTAGTGCATGCCTATAATACCAGTGGTTGGGGAGGCTGAGGCAGAAGGATCATAAGTTCAAAGCCAGCCTCAGCAATTCAGCCAGTATCTAAGCAACTTAGCAAGGCCCTGTCTGAAAATAAAATTAAAATGGCCTGAGGATGTAGATCAGTGGTCAATGACCCCTGGGTTCAATCCTTGGTACAAGAAGAAGGAGAAGGAAGAGAAGAAGAAGGGAGGGAGAGGGGGAGAAAAAGGAGAAGAAATGGTATTGAATAGCAGAGTTCAAAGCTGAAAATATCTAAAGATACAATGAATATATACACACACACACACACACACACACACACACATATATATAACAAACTATTACAATAAAATAATGGATTATTTGTCTTCTTTTACTTCTATATTTTTGTAGAAGTATAGAAGTTATTTTCTTCTGTCCCTTTCTTACAAATTAGGTTATATACACAGTGAATGACACATATAGAATTATAATTATGTTGCCTTTTTATGGATATGTCAATATTTATAACAGTGTTTGAGGAAGACCAGTTCGTCTCCTAAACCTATTGTATTTATGCAAATGTTAATGCTACTGTTTATGCAGTATGAAATATTAATTTGGGATTATACATTAATGATATAGACCAACTGACTTCCTTGATTGCTAAGTCAATGTGAACTAGTAAAGTGGTTTATTTTGTTGTCTTATTGGATGATAAACATTTCAATTGGACCACTACATTCTACAGCACAAAAACATGGAAAAACATAGCAAGTATTACAATCATGATTAACTATTCTGAATTTGATCTTAATTAATATTGTTCTATGAAAAATATAAGAGGGTAAATTATTGTCTTAGATATTTGAAGTATAAATATGTACTGATGCCAAGTACAGTGGCACATGCCTGTAATTTCAGCTACTCTGGAGGCTGAGGCAGGAGGATCATGAGTTCAAAGCCAGCCTCAGCAACTTAGTGAAGCACTTAGCAACTCAGCAAGATGCTGTCTCTAAATAAAATATTCAAAAGGGCTATAAAACACACACACACACACACACATGCATGGATCTTAAAAGTTACATTAAGTTGTGGAGATTACATTACAAATAAGTAATGTGATGGTAGATGATTGTAAACTCTATGAGTTATCTTTCTAATCCATAGTCAAATTTATGCACTTAAAATTGCTGTCAAATTCAGTCATATAAATGGAATCTACATCAATTATTTACTCAACAGAATTAAATTATTTTTCTTGCTTATGACACTACAAATAATATTGTTTTTTACTTTCCTCAATTGTCCAATGAATTATTTTTCAATATTTTTTCCTGCTAAGATAGTTTATGATCTATGTTTTTTGAAAACCATAGAAGGTACTTTTCTGTTTGACATAGTGTTCAGATTATTCACTTTCTTAAAGTTCAAGTTTATAAAATGATTGCATGTATCTTCAAATCAGGTCTAATTTTATGGTCCTTTTACTCTTGTTATAGTTATATTAATAACATTTTCAATTACAGCCTTACCTACTTGTAATATTTATGTATGTTTATGTAGGGTGTTTAAGCTTCTTCTTAAATTTTAAATATCAACAATAATTTAATAGCCTGATGTTTTATGTTCTGTATCTCTTTTATTGTAAAATTTTATTTATGTGAAATATAATGAATAGGCAAATTTACTTATACATACATTAATTTGGATCAGTCACCTGTTGGAAAATACCAACTCAATTGGCAATTTAGAAAAAAAGGAATTTGTAGCTGGCAGGATGGCATATGCCTGTAATCCCTGCGACTCAGGAGGCTGGTGCAGGTGAATTGCAACTTTAAGGCCAGCCTCAACAATTTGGCAAAACCATGTCTCAAAATAAATGCTGGGTGAGGTGGTGCAAGCCTGTAGCATGTAATCTCAGAGACTCCAGAGGCTGAGGTAGGAGTATCGCAAATTCAGCCAGTCTCAGCATCTTAGTAAGGACTTCAGCTACTTCGCAAGACCCTGTCTCAAAATAAAGTATAAATAAAATTGGCTGGGGATGTTGCTCAGTGGTTAAGAGTTCCTGGATTCCATCCCCAGTACCTAAATAAATAACTGGATGGGAATGTAGCTCAGTGGCAGAGCAACCCTGCGTTCATTCCCCAATACTGAAAAAAAAAATGGCTTCTGAAATAAAATCATTTAGACAGCATACCAAAGACAAGACTGTTAAAAAATGATCTGGGACCATTTCCTCTATTCACTACAGTGTTCCCAATGCGTAGCAAGGCCTGAAACATAATAAATAATCAATGATTGTATGTTAGTTCATCGAATATCAGAAATGCTTTATTTTGCTGTTTTAGGTTTGGAAATTCTGTCCAGACAAGGTAGAGTAAATAAAAGAATTCTTTCTTTTATATTACCTAAATAAAGGATTTAGGTGTCTTAAAGTTATATAGAATGTAGCATTGGCATTGCTACATGATGAACAGGACAGGATTTCAGGTGCTCTCATTGGTAGAAAATTCATAGTTTGGAAAACAAAGATAATGCTACTGAAGGATGTTTTCTATGAAAGAAATGAGTAAACACAAAAGTCTAACAAGCAAGCCATGTAAATGGAACAGTGGCTAGATGTAGAAATGGGCTAAAGATATTTCTTGTTTTTGTTCTTAGGTTTGGTTTTATTTCTTTTTTACTGGACTAGAATGAAAGCTGCAAGGTAATTGTGGCACATATATTCACTCATTCAAAAAGTATTTATCAAGTGCTGAAGGGTACTAGACATACTAGACACTATTTAATCTATTTTAACATAAAAATTTCCTGAATGTACTAGAATCCATCAGTTCTGAACAAAAAGTTTTGACAAAAATTATTGTGAGGGGATTTATTATTGAATTATATACTCCTGCTTACAATGTATCATTTTTTCCTCAGACTATGATTGGCTTTTGATTATTAATGGCCTAAAAATGTTTTCACTATAATATGTTTTGTTCTCACATCTGTTGTCTAGAAAACATATATACTTTTTAGCAATTTAGGTTTAGCATTGTTAATGCTACATTCTATATAATTTTAAGACACCTAAATCCTTTATTTAGGTTATATAATTAATTATAAATTATATATTTCAGTGTCTCTCATTCAAAAATTTTGAACCAAAGGGAAAAGCGATTGCTGAGAATATTATGTGTATATGGTTAAAGGAGCTCATTTTTTTAATTGAGAGGGCTTATAATAAGTTCTCAGAAAATAGTGATACTTGCATATAGTTTTATGTTGAATGAATAATGATGCATTACATTTAGTTCTTTTTTATGTGATCCATCTGACCATTTTAGGAGTAGCAAATATTTAATGGAAAGAATATAAGGTAATTAGGACATTCATGCTTATCTAATTCAAAATCACATCGCATATTCTTTTATTTATTTATTTTTTTACATAGCATATTCTTTTAACTTAGTTGATATTCTTTAAAAAAAAAAAAATCTCCCCCAGTAGGGAAAAAAATAATTCTTTGATTTTATTTAAATAGTATTTATCATATGAGCATATTTCTTTCTGACATTTGACAATTCTCTTATACAATTTCAGAGTACTGGGAGAAGATTAGAATAATTGATTGTTGTACATTAGGAAACTCACATTTTATTTTGGGTATTTAGCGGAATTAAAAAAAATTCTCTTCTAATTTCTGTAAACAAAAGTACATGTTGAGCTGAAAGTTAATTTTACTTAAAAAAAAGAATCATTGGGGAAGTTTTTAGTGAGTTGTGATGATGCAAAATAGATGAACAATGGTAATATCTCTTCATGGTACAGTAGAAATATTTAAACTGAATAGGAAACTATTGCTACTTGGGAACAGGAATACATCCTCATGTTATATTTCATCCAAATGTAGTAAACATTAGAGGACTGAATAAGACTGGCATTTTGTTTATTCTAATTTGATTTATATGACAGCAAAATGTATTTTATTATTTTTTTATTTATTTTTAGTTGTAGTTGGACACAATATCTTTATTTTGTTCATTTATTTTTTTATGTGGTGCTGAGAATCGAACCCAGGGCCTTGCACATGCTAGGCGAGCGCTCTACCTCTGAGCCACAACCCCAGCCCCAGCAAAATGTATTTTAGTTCATATTACACATATTAGAGCACACTTTTTCATATCTCTGGTTATATACAAAGTATATTCACACCATTTGTATCTTCATACATGTACTTAGGGTAACGACGTCCATTTCATTTTTAATAAATGTATTGTTTTGTCATAGTTTAGATTCTTGGGCTAATTTTCAGTCAGATTCTTAGTCATATTAACCTGCATATTTGAGTTAATATTATATGGATTCTTCAAACTGGCTAGAAGAAATATCATTTTATGTTTGAAGATAGTAGAGAAGTAAAAGGAGAGATTAATACTTAGAAATTCAAGCAAATACAGAAACAAATTTATAGTATATAAAAAATTTATACCTTCTCCCTTGTTATGTAAAAAGTAGA
Organism: Marmota monax; assembly: GCF_021218885.2. Taxonomy (NCBI): domain Eukaryota; kingdom Metazoa; phylum Chordata; class Mammalia; order Rodentia; family Sciuridae; genus Marmota; species Marmota monax. Next base: position 3,595,931 of record NW_026695065.1, read on the forward strand.
CCTTGAGCAACATTTTATCTCTTAGTGGTAAGCTTTCCTTTTATAAATACCAAAAATATAATATTTATATTTTGAGCATCCAAAGAGCCATTACTTTGAATCTCTGTCTTTTAATCATGAAGTGCATATGATTTCTAAGGCAGATAGCATTTGGTTTATTCAAAAAACCTTTTAACATGTCTTGTGCAGTCAGTTAATCTGTCAGACTGATAAAATAAGTTCTCTCTACTCCTCCTCTTGCTGTGCATATAAGCTTTTATTTAATTCAGTTTGAAATAGCTTGCTTCTACTTTTTATTTCTTCTTCATGTTTGTAGCACTGTCTTCTATGCTTTGTTCTTTGCTGACATAAAATATTTATCAACATATCATCTAGGAAGATCGGTTCTCCACAGTAGATACCCAATATGTTTCACCACATGGAAAATGTCTCTTCTTGTTTATTTCTAAAATCTATAGCCACATTCCCATATGTTGGGTTTGTTCATTGATATTTGAAATGTAAAATTAAATGATTTTATGCATAAAATTATGTGTGACTACTGCCATTCAATACTGAATTTTAAAGTCATTTAGATCTAAACTAAAGAAATGCTATACTTGTTTTATATATCAAGAAAACATGGACTTGGAATTTATTTCATCCATATAATTATCAAAATGGAAAAATAAGTGTCCAATAGTTGTTTTTAATATTACTTCAAAATAATGTCAGAATTGTTAAACAACGTTAGCCTAAGACTATATTTTTGGATGTGGCCTATCATTTTGAGGTCCATTCCTTTCCCCAAATGATAAAATAAAACACATAATCAATTGGTTTTAAAATGAAAATTTCCCACAAACTTATGTTCAAACTCTGTCACAGAATTCCCAATAAATTATATATTAAAGAGAAAAAATATAAAATATTGGAAAATAAGTTAAAAATCTTCAGTCATTAAAAATATCAGAGAGTAACGCTACCATTAAACTGGCATTAGTTCACTGAGATTAAAAGAAATCACAATTTTAGTTGATACTAACCTAGCAAATGAAAATATGAAAAAAAAATCATAAAGAGAATTATCAATTCAGATTTTACTTCCAACATTAAACTTTCCTTTTCCACAATTTATCTGCTTAAATGTGTAAAACAAAAATATTAAGATGTATATCATAAAATAATGAATCTGTTTGGAATTTTATAAGTCATCCATAAAGATACATGTATCTAAATTAAACATTAACAGAAAAATTCACAATATACTTTTCATTTTGTAGTAAATTGCAAATTGAAATTGATAGTACATTGTTTTGGGAGAAATATATTTATGACAGTGAAAGACAGTTATTAAAACTAGTTCATGTATCCTAAGGATTTCGTTTGTAAAAATATATCAATTTTTGCAACTATAGACTTGATATAGATATTTTTAAAGAAAAATTATATCATCTATTTCTCTTTATAATATGTATGCTATATGTAATAGAAATACATATAGTATAGTTTTAATATAAATGTAGATCTGCATATAATGTATTATAAATCCTTCTCAAATGGAATCTCTTTGTCTTCAAGCTATGCCCTATGTTCTGTGTAAAGCCTAATATTTTTAGGGAGTCCTATAGTCATCCACATGGGCAAAATAACCTCAAGTGTTTTAGTAAAAGTATTATATTAATCTCATGCCTACTTATGCTTTAAAGTTTTTAAATTATCTGTTTTTAAATTAAAGTGGATCATTAAATTAGTTTGAAACAGAATAAATAGATTGGTAAGAATATGAGGGAAAAGTTAAAAATATTTATTTTAAAAATAACCCTTCACAACTATTATGTACAACCATAATGTATCAATAAAAGCAAAAAAAAAAGTTGCTTTTTAGAGATTTGTACTTTATTTCTGTAGTTATAATTAAAGTTTCCCAGCCAATATTAATGACAGATGCCTGCAAACTGAGAGACTCTAGGGGCTAAGGCAGGATGATCTTAAGTTTAAAGCCAGCCTTTGCAACTTAAGGAATCCCTGGGAATCTTAGAAAGACCCTACCTCAAAATAAAAATAAATAAATAAAACTGGGGAAGTGGCTCAGTGCTAAAGGGCCCCTGTGTTCAATCTCAAGTAAAAAATTAAGTAAGTAAGTAAGTAAGTAAGTAAGTAAATATATAAATAAATATTTACTTCTGCTTTTTTTTTTTTCTGTGAATAGCCCAAAAATGTGTATTGACAAGCCATCCAGAGCTAATACTGGGTAAACTGATAAAAGAAAATCGTACCAAATTTCACAGGGAAGAGATTCTAAAAGTTAAACCATTGTAACAGAGTGCAGATTGTATGCTGTTACTTTTGAAGTATGTATTGTATCAGCATTAAATCATGCAAAGGAGCATACTTTAAAAATTAGTCTCTCTATGGACTGGAAGATCAGATATACCACCAAGTCCAATTTTAAAAATGTCTTAAATTAGAATTCATACACTCAAGAATAGATTATTAAAAACTGTGAAATGTTTAAGAGCTACAATTGTTTCAAACATTTTGAGTAGCTTAGTGGCAGATTTTAGAAATATCGGTTTCCTAATATTTTCTTTGCCATTCTAAAATAACTAAGGGTCTAGCCCTCAATATTTTGCTTTTGGAATTTCACAATGTCATTAAAATTTATATATTATCATAACTGCTTCATGCACCTCCTAAAACAGTGTTATCAGGGCCTTAGGTGGAACTTTTCTGTAGAGGATGAAAGCATTTATATTCCCTAATTCACATTTCTAAAACACGCAGAGTCCTTTATGAATCACTTTTCTTAAGTTCCTTTTTGGAAATAAACACATTCTTTATTTTTTTTTTTTAATTTTTTATTGTTGGTTGTTCAAAACATTACATAGTTCTTGATATATCATATTTCACACTTTGATTCAAGTGGGTTATGAACTCCCATTTTTACCCCATATACAGATTGCAGAATCACATCAGTTACACATCCACTGATTTACATATTGCCATACTAGTGTCTGTGGTGTTCTGCTGCCTTTCCTATCCTCTACTATCCCCCCTCCCCTCCCTTCCCCTCCCCTCTTCTCTCTCTACCCCCTCTACTGACCTTCATTTCTCCCCCTTGTATTATTTTTCCCTTTCCCCTCACTTCCTCTTGTATGTACTTTTGTATAACTCTGAGGGTCTCCTTCCATTTCCATGCACTTTCCCTTCTCTCTCCCTTTCCCTCCCACCTCTCATCCCTGTTTAATGTTAATCTTCTTCTCATGCTCTTCGTCCCTACTCTGTTCTTAGTTACTCTCCTTATATCATAAACACATTCTTTAAAAAAGAAATTTCTCACTTAAATACTTGAACTAAATCACAAGAATATAACAATTTTTCAATGATTAATAAAGTTAGATTGCAGAAAAATAGTTGAGAAAATAACACTATCACATAAGTCTTTTTTTATAAACCTATTCAGTTGTGTATTCACAAAATTTTTCTTTGTTTTTATTGTCAGAATTAATTATGAATAGCTAAGATTTGCTCCATATGACTATGAACCATTTAAAACACTAAGGCTATGGACTGGGGCTGTAGCTCAGTGGCAGAGCAATTGCCTAGCATGCATGAGGCACTGGGTTTGAACCTCAGCACTGCATAAAAATAAAAAACAAATAAAATAAAGGCATTCTGTCCATTTACAACTACAATTAAAAAAAAAAAACACTAAGTCTGTATTTTGAGGTTGAATTTTTCACCTTAAATTTGTATGAAAATTTAGGAGTTTACATTCTGCTTTTCCTCCTGACATAGCTATGTTAGGACTTCTCACTTTTTTAGAGGCATTATTTTTTTCAATTTGCCAAAACAATATTTTAATTGTTTTTTTTTTTTTAGAGAGAGAGAGAGAGAGAATTTTTTTTAATATTTATTTTTTAGTTTTCGGTGGACACAACATCTTTATTTTTTTTATTTGTATATGGTGCTGAGGATCGAGCCCAGCGACACGCGCATGCCAGGCGAGCACGCTACTACTTGAGCCACATCCCCAGCCCCACAATATTTTAATTCTTAAAGTATGCTCTTCTTTTATTCTTTCCTTA